>NW_026542597.1:59561062-60761062 GCF_028750875.1 Macrosteles quadrilineatus
TAATCTAATGGCCTAAGCCCCATAAAAGAAAATATCATAAAAAGACTACTTTATATTCATTATTAGAAACTTTTATTACTAAAAAAACTCTAGAATTCATATTTGCCCTCAATCATCAGTTTCACATTGATGAAAATAATTAGATAGTAACAAGACCAGGGTTTGGACCCCCTCAAAGTGTGTAGTCATTGTGCTTGTAGTACAGTTCTTCCTCAATCTCTAGTGTGTAGTAGATAGTAGTATGGTCAGTATTGTAGATCGGAGTCATGTGATGTAGGCGGGCTTCCCATAAGATGTTACGATGGTGTGAGGGGATCCTGGGTCATCAGCCCGCCTTCTGGTCAAGTAGTCAGTAGCCATTAGATAGTAGTCAGAAGTCAGCAGTCAGCAATCAGCATCCTGTAGTCAATAGTCCGTAATCAGTCAATGTAGTCCGTAGCTTGTAGCTCATGCCTGGTAGTTGTCGTCTGGCATCTCAGGAGTGTTGCAGTATTTGCTCACAAGCTGCTTCAAAAGGTCCCACAACTTGGCAGAGATCCACTTGGCAAACGGGACTGTAGGAAAGAAAATACACAAGATGATACCTGTTATGTAGAGCAGAGCACGGACAAGGTCAGGAAGGATAACACGCATCCTCGAGGGCTTCCTCTCCACGAGAGATTCAACGTCAAACACAGAAGACATAATTAGACTTGTTTATCAAAATCAAATCGAATTCAGAGTGAACTTTTACCTTGTTGCTATGGAAATCCTTATAAGAGTCAAAGTTGAAAAATCTAAATATACTGTATACTGTGTACTATCACTATCCTAATACCTATTCCATAGCTACCTTAATGTTGTAATAAGGCCTACCTATGGCTAAAGAACAGAACACAACTAGACCTTCATGGTATTAATTGATAGTAAATGATTTAATTTACTTTGTTCCTAAATTTTAAAATCCAAAATGCATATTTGACACAAATGGTATATATTTTTAATTTTCTTTACCTCAAGATACATACATTGAATAAATTAACCCACTGTTTGCATTCCAATGAAAAGCCAAAAAATTACTGTCAATATACTATATTTGCTTCAATGTCTCAGTTTTATCAGACTATAGCCCAAATATCAATTGTTTTTAGTTTTTATAAAATAAACTATTATTAAAGAAGTGAATGACAAGTATTGTCATATGATATCTCTATGTTTTTGGTTTACTGACATTCATTTACATTAACGGTGGTAGACTATAACGTAATAATTTGCTATGGTAAGCCTGTAATCATTGACATTAATATTTTAATCACTTTACTAATATTATAAATGTGAATTTTTTGTGTTTGTTTGAAGTTCAATCACACATTAACTACCTACTAGACGGATTGGGCTGAAATTGGACATGATGATAGCAGCTCACATTCCCTATTAACATATAGGCCTAATTGTCATCTCAAAAATCCTTTTGGGCTCCGCCCCAGTGGCTCTGTAGTTCCCCATGTTAACCTTATGAGTATTCATATTTAGTAGGAATTAAAGAATTTAGTTAGCTGTTTCGACTAAACAAGTTGGTTCTATGATATGCAATATCATTAAAAACTAAAGTTATAAGGTTTACCAACAGGGTGCAGCACTATTATTTTTCTGCTTTTATGACAACAGCTAATTTGAACTAAGCAGAAACAAAAAGCTGTGATACAAAATGAGAACTGTCAAAGTAGGATGGTTTACAGTTATATTTATGTTTTTAATTTAATGAATAATTTGTGACATTGTGCGAATGTTTAATTTTTCTATTGTTTAGGTGCAGTAGTAGAACATTATGGCTATTAGATTTTTTATACTATAGCTTACCGTAAATTTAAAGAACCAATTTTTTTCAAACTGTGCCTAGTTTCCAAAAGCGCTTGTGAATAAAACAAACTATTATATATTGGCCTTGTTGAACATTTAAATTTAGTTATGCATTTCATTATTAATTGCCAATATCTCCAATATAAGTTACTTTGAAAAAGTTTAAGGTTTGAAGTAAGGTTGTGTATCAGTTGAAAAATTTAGGTTTTTTAATTGCTGTATATGTTGGGAACAAAATGTGTATTTTTGTATAGGCTAGATGTATTTATAGCCTATTAGTTATTTGACTCTATTCAATACACGTTCTTTGTGTATAATGAATAAAGAATGATTTGATTTCATTTTGATAACACAGTCATTAAACGGGAAAATATAACTCTTTGAAACAGTTTGTCAATACAAGCACATATAATATTTATTATGTGCGCTAAATTTACTAATTTTTTTGTTTGTTTTACCACACACACTTAGTGAAAGAAATTTTAACTCTAAAACTAACAGATATTTTGTGTAGGAGCCGATCATTGAACCGATAAGTGTGCGGCTGGATGTGAAGCGTACGGTGGCGTACCACACGGCAATGTGTGCACAGTCACACGTGTATGTGCCATCCAGCAGCCAGCTGTTGTTGTACAACGTGCTGGGTGTCGTAGACAACATCAGGATCAACCTGGGCCAACGAGACCTTGCCACTCTGCTCTCAGTGTGGTCTGATAACTTCAACGACGGCCGGTTCATCGGTGAGTCGTGTCAAAATCTCTCAGCGTTTCAATGTATGGTGACATGAGCACCTTGAGTGGTTATTGCATTTACTGGTTTGGACTTCTTTTTGGACCACACATTTATTTAGGATTAAAATCTGAAACTATCAGGAGTTGAAGAATGAATAAATTTCACAATGACATTGGAATGGTGAATTAAGTGAGTCGCTGTTTAAAAGGCATTACTGCTGGTGGAATTCAAGAACGTTGATATATTCTTTCAAAATCAAGGAGTGTTTTATAAATTGCTAATTTATTCACAACATGATTATTTCAGGTGAGATAACCAGCAGTTGGCACTCTGTGTCCTTGGTTGACCCTGGCTCTCCATCAGCTGTTTCTGAGGACCCAGCCGTCCGCAAACTGGCTGCGTTCTTCTCTCACAGTGAGCAAGTCCGCAAAGAGGCTTCTCTCAGTTTTCAGTTTGACGGATTGCAACTCTTTCTGTTCAGTGACATGGATGAGGTATTGTTTTGTAATTTCTCATAATGCTTTTTTATCGTAGGGCTGTGTTGCATTTTTGTTCTCTAGTAATCCTGAATCTCTAATAGGATTATAATAGGTTTGGAGGTATGATACTTTATGAAATTATTTTTGACAGATAGTTTCACTTAAATTCTTTTATTTGTAAGCAACAGAGTTTAGTACAGATTATTTATTCATTTATTGGCAATGAAAAATCTGCAATTATAGCAACAAATACCTTCCAATAGTCGAAAAGTAATTTATAACACAAAATATGAACCTAAACTTAACACACAGGTGCTGAGTTCGCCAGTGAGAGACTTGAACCACGGATTGTGCAAGCTGGAGACAGGAGAGGCCATGTTGAGTCTAGAGTCATACACGGACCACAGCATGGAGCTGAAGATGTCTCTGCAGTCTTGCCACCTGCGCGACATCCGGCCTGACAACAACAACTGCATCAGGAAGTAAGGATAAACACAGCCTTTAGACGTGACTAGCAAACATGCATTATTCATAAAAAATGCTTACTTAAAGAGATCCTGGCATTTGATGGCACACCAAAATTTCACAACACTTTATAAATACTTGATATTTTACATATTGAGGCTTCTTCAGAAGGAAGTAAATAGAATGACAGTTACAAAACTAGCATTGTTTTAATTGTCTAATCAGTCAGGCCACCACAGCACTTTCTAAACACTAAATACTGAATTTAGTCTTTAAATGTGCATACATATAGACAAACAAAACTTTTTACTTTGCCGTTATTGAGTGTGTATAGACATAGACAAAAAGAATTAAATATAGACTGTCAGCATCAGCCGTGCTGCGGTTAGAACCATGGTTTCCATAGGTTCTGGCGCACACCGCTAGGACCGCCGAGTAGTTACATAGCGCTTACACCGTAACTACATGGCGCTCCCAGGTGTGTGCGCCAGAACCTATGGTAACCACAGCACATCTGACAGTCTATATTTAATTCTTTTTATCTATGGCATAGAGCACCAGGGGTCTCCAACCTACAGTCTGCAGGCCACATCTGGCCCGAGAACAAATTTTATCCGGTCCGCAAAGGCGTAGTGGAAAAATAACTATTATTATATAATTGGATTCTTCTAATTTAATTATGTATGCCTCTAACTCATCAGAGTTAAGAAATAAAGGTTTTAGTTGTCTGTGTTATTGTTGGAACAATTCTTAGGGTAATTCAACTAGCCTACAACTGTTTCGTGCTGCAAAAAAATAAATATTTTCAGGTAATAATGTCTTGCTATTTCAAAATCCCATGTGGGAAAATTAGTCAGAAGTTTAAAATTTTAAAACCGATATGGAACACAATAAATTGGTTAGGGTATCAGACTTTAGTACTGTACAAGAGGGACGGATTAAATTCTCAGTATAACCACAAATTATTTAATGAATTTGGAGTGTTTGTTTGAAAGTGTTTGTGTTAATGTACCTTCTTACAAAACACCAATGGCGCAGACACTAAAAAAATCATACAAATTGTCAAATTTATTATACAGAATCTTCCAGTCGCACGGTGGCGACCAACAAGAGAGCAACAGCCACGTGTCAGTGTCCACTCCACCCATCGTAGACATCACGTTCCGCCAGTCCCACACGGGGGATCGCTGCGTGGACGTGCTGGTGGAGCGGACAAGACTCAACCTGTCTGTGCCGTTCGTACTGGAGCTTGGCCGCTTTGTGCTCGACGCTCTACCCGGGGACAAGACCTGCGAGGGCGGAGTCATCAATCATGGCTACGTAGGCGACACAGGTGTGCAGGTGAGGAAAAGAAGTTATGTTTGTCTTTGTGTCTCCCCTAATTAAGGTTCTTCATGAATGGTTTGTTGGTTTTTTAATGTTTAAAGATGTTACATTTATAAGCGAATTTTCCTATAGGGAAGAAGCTATTACCGTAAGTTGCAGGGTAAAATCTGGGACCGATTTCCTTTTTTGTTTTCATAGCCCTAGAGGAAAAATACAGTTTTTGTAAAAATGGTTATATTTGTGTATCAATTACACATATACAAGCCACGAATACTAGAAAAATACCGGTATGGATCATAAACTTAAACAAATGATGTTTTTGGCCTGAAAGTAAACACACCCCTATACTAATAGCATTAATTGACAGATGGTTTTGTTTACTTTCGGGCTAAAAACGTAATTTGTTTATGTTTATGAACCATAACGGGTATTTTCTAGGATTCGTGATACAATCTAGTTCTTGCTCCAAATTTAAAACTATGACTACAGCTGGATGAATGACATTCAATAGTTTAGACAATCACTTGGCAATGCTCTGATTTATTAATTAATTAAGCTTTAAATAACAAATGTAAATTTAGCAGACAGGTTTCATTCAACTTTTGTAGAACAGATAAATTATAGGTTCTTGTAGAAGTGTTGGAAGGTTAAGGTTTATACAGTAGATGCTTGCTAATCCAGTATGTTCTGACGAGATAATGATAGATAACTGATCGTCATTTTAAAAATATATTATTTTGAGACTAGCAATTATACTGTTAATTTTACGCATTGTCTGCCGATTATTACTGACTCTGCCAATTGCTCCTGATGCTTGCCAATCCCTCCCGATCCTACCAAACGCTCTAATATGGCTTAAAACAGATTCAATATTTATGTTATACATTTGGATTAATACTGTATCATTAAAAGTACCAGACCATTGGATGCTAGGTTAGCAGGTTTTTACTGTACACTACTTGTAGTTCATGATATGTTTTTGTTGTACAGGGTAAAGCCCCCATGGAACACCCGAGGCCTCCCAGTTCCAATGACAGCACCAGTGGCTACTTCTCCTCAGGGGCGTCTTGTGTAGATGATCAAGCAGGTTTGTAAAGCTAAGATCAAATAAAAATATGTCAAGCTAATTATTTACCTCTAATGAAGACTATGACTTAAGGTTGTTTAAGTAAAACAAGTAAACTGAAATGTTGTTTAATACCTTGTTTGGTTTTCAAACGATTTTTTGACATGCAGACTAGCCTCATAGTTTGTTCATAGATTTTCTACTATACTCATTTTGACTAAACCAAAGTCAAAATCAAAATCACTACGGTAAGCAAAATACCAACTCATAAAAAACAATCAGTTACAAAAATAAGTAAAAAGGTCCATCATGAGTGTCTTGAGTGTGAGAACAGTTGCAACCTGTATGACAATAAACATGACCTATCTCCAGTAAGACCTGTACCACTCCCTAGTAAGAATGGCACTTAGTGTAAAACTGTACCAACAAATTAAAAAGATCCTGTTTGAAGTTTGAACTCAAGTTTTCATTATTACAATGGTTCATGCTGCACGCCTCCTGTTCTTTATTTAAGATTGTATTTAAATAAACAAAACTTATCAAAAATATTGTATGTTATGGCAGGGTTGTCAATATCGCTGCAGTTGCGCAGGCCGGAGGTGATGCTGTTTGCAGGTGGGGGGTCAGCTTCAGTGGGGGAGGATGGCGGGGGCCAGGCACTACTGCTCCGGACAGAGTTCCTGTTGGACTACAGTCGTCATCCGGGACATAGCAACCTTGTCTGCTCCCTCTCCGGACTTCATATAGTGTCCAGCAACAAGAAGAGACCTCATCTTGTGAGTACCTATCTATAGTGTGGGCGAAATACTTGTTTTACAAGACAATTCTGTGTGTATTCCAATTTTTAACTATTGGTGTGTCAAGCAGAGTTGCACACCAACTATGGGTTAAACCATCAGTGCTCAGTGGTTTGTGGATCCTCTGTCTCAGTATTTTAAAATGTATTTAAACTTATAAGACTAGCATTTACTGGTCCAAGAATTGTTTTATGATCTGCTAATAGTTTCAAACTTCAAAATCCTCTTTGTAAGAAGATGTACTATAATGATCTACCATGATGAGTGGTTGAGCAGGGACAAACTGTGTCCGAGGGCATTATGAACTTAATAAACTGATGCATTCTGCCTGAGGCAGATGCTCACCATGATTCCATGAGTGCTTTCCCTTACCACAGCTCTAAGTAGGTCTCATCACTGTTCACACTTCCTAAATGCTTTATCCCCATCATAGATCCTGAACAGACGATGGTGCTTCCCTCTTCAAATTACCCTTACCTTATCCTTACTTACCCTTACTCTATTATTTTTGGATTGCCTCAGGAACATCCTGAGACAACTGAAAGGGAGAAAAAAGTGAGCTTGCTTACCCCTATATTCTCTGTTCTTCTTGAGCCTATGACTTGACGTACATTTATTTACCTATAAGAGAGATATCATTGAAGGTTGTGTTGCAATGAGGTCTGCAGATGATGTTTATGCATTGGTTTTCCTGTTAACAGGTCTTACACCCATGTGATCTCGAGTTCTCCCAAACTTTCAAGGCAGAGGAAGGTCTCAAGGTCCTAGTCAGCATGAGTACCATTGACATTAGATTGTCAGCAAGCATAGTTCACACACTCTTAGACGTAAGTGATTTACATCAAGTCTTTAAAATTTCAGTATTTTCATTTTGTGTTAGTGATCATTCACTACAAAATATTACTCCTCCAAGTCCTTATTTTTTTCTGGGTGTTTGTGGTAGAGTCTTGTTAAGGGTACCAAAAAATGACATTTGTGTGACACAGAAAGGTAAACACACGATGTATGATGAATGGTTTTGCTCATCAGATAGTGGAAGAAATCAACCTGCATCTGCAGACTGAAGAGCCTGACCCTCTGACCAACATTTGTCACATGGCCAGCGAGTTTGAAGACTTGTGGTCGCCCAAGAAAATATTGCCTCAAGTTTTCCCACAGCACACTGGTAGGTATTGGTATTTTTACTATGTCTGTAAGGAATATGTTGTAATGGCCTTATTTAGTAAAAAACTAAATTCTTATCTTGAGATTTATTATCTTCTGATCTCACCTATTCCAGTTTGTGCTTAACACGTTGACTGCTGAAAACAACGTACAGGCCAGGGGCGGGCGAGGCAAAGCCCCGGCGCGCCACCGAATCAGCAAACACAATTGGCATTCATGTATTTTAGTCTGATGAATCACAAAAGAGCAGTGGTGAATGTGCTGCGTTACCCCGAGGGTGGACGTAGTTCACTGAAACACCCAAAGGTAGCAGCACTGTCGGATCCATAGCCAGTGTCTTTGTAATGTGGGTCGAAGAGAGAATTCCCCAAAACTGGGACAAAAGCATTGTCAGACGGGATTTTGCGGGAAATCTTTGTACCAACCTACACCAAAATAAAGCTCGCATTCTAAGCTACAGGCTGGCAACGATTATAACATCCTCCGTCTAAGGCTAAGCTCACACCGACTTCAGTATATTTTGGTTGGAGTTCTGTAATCCTAAAATTTTTGTTCTTACTACATAACATTTATGTTATCATGTTATTTATATTTTATACTTTTAGGGATAGAGCTATTTTGATATTCAATCTACATTGCAATTTCCAATCAGTAAATTCAAAACAAGTGTATAAATGTTATACAGTAATTTTAAGAGAGCAATGATTACCATGTTGGTTCCAGCACCTTCACATAAACATCAATGTGACTCTTATTCTTCACATAAGTGATCTGACTGTTTGTGTTGTTGTTTGAAGCAGAGCACCCATTGTTCACCAGAACAGGTGAGGGGAGACTCTGTGAGTCATTGACAGTCTGCATGACCAAGTTACGACTGGTGCTGGAACTGGAATCACCTGTGGGAGGTTTGTTGTAATTTTTATTCGGTACTTAAAAATAAATTTGTTCTTGGGAGCAAAATGTGTTGAATCACTCTGTGAACCGTATCTGCCTGAGAGAAAGTCACAAGAAAACCAGCGTTGCAAAACTGTAAAAGAAATTCAAATAGGTACCTCTTAAAAAAATAACTTATACTAAAATTGGAAAAAAAAAACTACAGCAAATGGAAGAGAACTTTACAAGTGGAAGTTGATATAAAAGACTTAGCACACCCAAGACACTGGAGTTGCTAAATTTGTGATGATCAATTCCCATACACAAAACAGTTTGTGTATAGCAGTTTGTGTAGTTTGTGTTGTGCATAGTTACACAGTAGTTTTTGATTTGGATAACTGGGAATTGGATGATTGAATATTTTACTGAATCAACAGTGGAGTTAATGTTTTGACAAAGTGTTGAGCAATTTTGTGTGAGTGGACCTTTTTCTGTCCTAGGATGCTAGTCATGAGTCCGGAATTGTTTTGCTCATTACTTCAGGCTAGACCTAGGTTACCTAGGCGCAAGACATAATCACTTAGATAAAATCCATTGGTGATTTGGTGGGATTTGAACCTGGGACCTCACGGAACGAAGTTCCGTGCTCTACCACTATAGCTTGCTCCCCAGTGGGCTGGAAGTGTAACTTGTTAGATATTACACAAGTAGTAACAGAGATGTTTGATTGTTTCAGGGTCCCACAACACCAGTAATGTTCCTGTGATCATGTTGAGAGCTGCAGCAGAGGCAGGGTTACACAACTGGTCGTCGTCCGCTCACATGCAAGGTCAGTACAGTGGCCTCTTGGTAATGCCACACCAATACTGCAATACTTCATACTTACCTCATACTTCATACTTCTTTTCTTCATCTTTGACCAGCAGCTGCTGGATAGCTTGAGTCGAAACTAACTAAATTGTCGAAACTAAAGTCAAAACTACAAATGAATGAGTTGCAGGCCGATATCTGTTGATTCATGATACAAACAGTATCCTGTCTACTCAAGTTTACCTACAGTCGGTACTCGGTAGTGATTATTTTTAGTGAATTTCTTGTAAGGGAAATGGCTATAACTATAGTCTTTGTGGTTGGGCCTAGGTCTTGGAATTCTGTACTTTATTGTTGGAGGCGCCCTAAAGCTGAAAACACTGTTTCTTTGAACTGTAAAATATAGGCTATCTGTGTATGAAGGCAAGATAACGATTGTAAAATCTCACTGATTCTGATAAGATTAGGATAAAGTGTGTTAACATCCATACCAACCTAAAAGCAATAATAGTTTCATGCACCACCCTAAACTGGTCATGAAAAATTTGAAGGGACGCCTTAACCTCTTTAAAACAAATTTAATATTTTTTTCTAAACCAGTCAAATAAAAAAAAATACCTACTGGTTTTATGACAGTCATTAGCAGATTACTAAAATAAGATGAAGATGCTCATGTAAAGCATAAAGATGGCTCTCAAATTGGGGCTGCAATTAGTTGTTGAAAACAATTTAAGAGATGAGCAGGTATTTACACCATTTTGAACATGTTTCGGTCATTTGGAAGATACCATCATGAATATATATATACGTTATTCACAACATACAAGATTAATTTAGAAACATACTTTTTCAGGTGAGGTTCAGTTGCAAGTTTCCTACTACAATTCCAACGTAGGCTCTTGGGAACCGTTAATTGAACCTCAGGTAGAGGTAGAGAATGTCTACAGGCCTTGGGAAGTGCTGTTTAAGGTAGGATGTGATTTGATAAACTATTACTTTGTACGTCTGTGTTTTTCTTATAATGTTGCACATTTTATTTTATTTTTGTGTAGGTATATTCACACCTGTGGCAATTCTACATTTTTGTTGGGGGAAGGTGCAAACCCTGTTCTTGTTAATACGCTACATGAGGTTTTTTGTGTTTTAAGACTTAACCCCACATATTATATACCAAAATGTTCGTCTAGGTGTGTAGATTTGCAAACCAAAATTACATTTTTGAAAAAGTTCCTTGGGCTCTGCCCCAGTGGCTTTTAAAGTTCCCATGTTATCCTCTTATGAAGAACATATTTGTTTACATTATGATCAGCTGGATAATTTAATTGCTGTTAATATTTTAGTTGCAATTTGAGGAAACGTGTGCTACAAACATTTACTGACTTGGTTGAAATGAAATATTAACTATTTGAATTTGGGTTTTCGTAAATATTGCAATGGATAAAAGCAAGAAAGTCTGGTCAATTTGATATAGGTACTAAAAAGAAAACTGAATTAACACTGTGCTGCATTTCTTGAGCAATCATTGAAATAGCTGATTTGCAAACTATGGAAACATAGGAAAGTCATAGAACACCACCAAGTAGAAGAAATAATTTTTTCAGAATTTATAATCGTAACAAGCTGTTGGCCCGTCCTACGTACGGGAATTGAGTAGTCAACTAAAACTGAAGTTATGTCAATATTTCCATTTCTAATCCAAGCAAAGTTTAAGCGGTTAAACATTTATTGTAAACAAAAAGCTGTCAAGATGAATTAAAACATGTAAACATTGTTATTTTCCTATTCTTTCCTTAAAAAGACAAACAGAAAAATAAATTGCTTAACCTATCCTTTGAAGACTCAAGGGCAGAGCCTTAATTTGTATACATCAGTGGTTATAGAATCTTACTTATTTCCTAAAATCAATGGCAAAATCACAGACTAATAAACTAACCTGATAGTTCTATAGAATTATTTTATATTCAACCAGCTGTTAGTTATAACAAATTATATTGCACTAAATCAAACTAAAGATTTTAAAGACTACTCAAAAAAATAAATAATATAGATTAGGTACCCTAGTTCTCAAAATTATCTTTCTTTCAACACAAAAATCGTGAAAATCCGTCAAGTGGTTGATTCAGAATCGTGAAATAAAAAAAACCCTGTCACGTTTTAATATATAAGATGATGATGATGATTATGGACAACCTAATGCGGCTATGAGTGGGAAACATTTGTAGAAAACACTAAAAAACTTCCATAGGTAATCTTTGAGTCGACTCTTTTAAAATCATCAGAAACTATGACTGTCATTCGTTTTAAAATAACGCCTGTAATACTTCGCAATTGCTCAAATTTGAGCAACAGGTACACTAGTATCTATTAATTCTGTACGTCCTTTTCTGACAAATGAAGTAAACCTTGTCTTTTTTTGTAGATTCAAGATATGAAACTTTCCTTTATTCAAAATACTGTGATGTCTATCAAGAATTCATTAAACCCCTGAAATATTAAAATTAAATAACACAGGTCCTTGTAAAGTTTGATAGACCAAATAACATATTATTTTTACTTACCATCATCAAAAAGTAAAACTCAAAAGATTAAATTCTTTTAAATCACAGCTACACATATTGTAATGAGTAATTGTTGAACAAGTTTAAATCCAAAATAAAATTATGTAACTGTGATTTAACAAGACACCTGTTTGGCTGCAGGTTTTCCAAGCCAAGGCTTACCCTCTGTCCTCGCGCCTGGACCATGAGTTGATGGAGGGCGAGAGGCAGATGGGGCACAAGTTGCCTCGAGTGGTAGGGGAGCAGACGACAGCAGGGGCGGAGGACTCGGAGACATCAGCTGATGAACAAGAACCTGAGGCAGCGGCCATGACGTTCATACGGCGCCGGGAGAATGACACACACCGCAAGACTATGCATGGTGGGTTTCACAAATGTTTAGCAAGTACTACCATTGAATTTTGGATACTGAAGTAGACAACCCATCTATATAGACCAGCTGTAGCCTTTTTTTAAACATAGTTGAATGAACCACTCAAAGTGTGTGCTTAGCTGTATAATTATATTTTATTCCTTAGTTTTTGTTACTGCGATAGTTGTAGCATAAAAGTTACTTTAGGTTAAAAGTTGTTTTTTCAGTTTCGCTTGGTTAAAAAAATAGCGCACTCAACAAAAAGTCATCAACATCATTGCGATCTATCGGTGGCTTATTCAATCATGTTATTTTGATTATAAAACTGTGCTACATGTTTAAGATGGGAATGGATTGCTTAGCTCTGTACATCATTATACAAAGGTATTGCTTTCTTTCTTCTAATAAAGTGTTATTAAATTGGTTACAAACATTTCCTTTCCAATAGTTTTTAGGGAAAAAATTGTGTAAAAAGAATGTTGGTCCTCAATTTTTTTTTTTTTTTTTACTATGAAAACCACAGAGATATCTTTTTCAAAAATACATGTGGTAGAAAGTACATCTGAGTAATGAGCCAAGGTGTTCTTGTGTATTCAAAGATTATATATTTCATTGTGGATAGTAGCCTCCGGAATGCCAAATAATATTAAAAAGGTTTAAATAGCTGCTATCAAGCAATCCATTTAATTGCAGTTGCAACTAGTTTCGACTCCCATTTGTAGTCATCATCAGGCGGTACAAGGACTTCTTCTTTCTTCATATGAAGAGCGTCATATTTAACACGTAAAAATAAATAAACATTTACACACGACACAAAACACGTTACAGACATGAAACATTTACTGATCAGTTACGACAACAGACGACGCTAACCTGGCGGAGTTTAAGTCCAGACTGCGGGTGGTCATTGCAGTGGTGTACGTCCTGGAATAATATTTTAGGGGTTTATAGCTGATAAAACAAAATCACACTTAGATTTTGAAACACATGTTTTTATTGCAAATAGAGTAAATGTTAAAGATGATAAAGTTCTAATTATGTCACAGAGAGTGTCAGTATGGTGGGATACCCTGCAGACTCTGACTCGGACAATGAGGAAGGAGTAATGGAGAAACTGGCTTGTGCCATCGGACATCTGTTTACTGGGTGAGTAGTGGAGAATATGGCATGGCTTAGAGGAGATTGCATGCTAAGAATCTGTGATTTTAATGTCCTTAGCTGTCCTCTTGATTCCACCTTCAACTTTTTATCATAACATTTTCTCATTAAAGGTTCATCTCTTGCTATGTTGGTCTGTTGAGACTCACAAATAAGTGCTATGTCAATAAGGAAGATTATTGTGAGGTAACATGGTTGTTTTTTACTGTTACCTTACCTATAAAAGCAGCCATTTGTACTGGTTACCAGAAGCTATCTCTTGACTCCTGCACTCTTTCACCTTGTCACACAATATTTTCTGACTACGCCTACGCCAATAGAATTTTGTAGGGAAGAATCTCACAAAAAGCAGTCCAAACACCTATTTTCATTTTTTTGTTTTTTTACACATTTTCCTGCTTCTTTTATCTCACCCCATTCCTAATTTCCTAAAAAGACAAAATTATAACCTTATAAGAGCCAGGAAAGTTTGTGTACCGTTGAAAAATAGTTGGCAACACTACCTATAAATACTCAAAGATTTTTGTTGTCGCACTGTAATTATTGTTGTCAAAGGTTTTGAAAGTTATGACTACATATCGTTTTTAACTTTTGTTGTAAGATTTATTGTTATAGTTTGTTTATGAAAAAAGTGTTTTGTTTAGTAAAAAACCTTGTGTTGACAGAGACAGCAGTGATGGTGAGGCCAGTGAGTCGGAGGAGTCTAGTGGAGCAGAGCCGTCAGGAGAGACTGAAGACGCCTCGGAGATAGAATCCATGAGTGTCCAAGGCACCGTGGTGGGGCGTGACGAGAGAGCTGTCTTCCTAAAAAAACACAGTAAGTGCTTATTTTATAAAATTTAAAATTAGTTTTTGTTCCATTTTCTTTTTTTAGTTGTATTTTTGTTTATATCCAGTGCATTTTGTTTATAGGAAGTAAAGGTGATTGTTATCTGAGTCCATCAAATGAACAACAAAATATTGAACTAAAAACTCTATTGTGTTGATAAAAAACAACAACCCAAAAACTAGCCTAGGCCTATCTGTATTGCCAATATTATCAGTCTATTACTCTTATTTTATTATAAGTGTCAAAATGAAGTTTGGAGGATATAAACATTTGTGGTTTAAAAATCAACAATGACAACTTTATTTTCCATAATAATAATAATAATATATCGCTTTATTTCATGAAGTAACTAATGTATACAAAACAAAGAGATTTTTGCGCGGCCCCGGCATTAGAATAAACCACAGTATCCCCTGCTTGTAATAAGAGGCGACTGAAGGTGGGGGGGGGGGGGGGCACCAATTCTTTCAGCGTCTCCTCTCCACACCAACATTTTCTGTTTAAAATCAAGACCAGGTTTTGCAAATCACTCCGGTCTATTCTCATGTATGGCTCCGAGTCCTTTGTCTTCCACCGTGTTGGACGTCTGTTCAGACAGAGGGTTCAGCTTAAAAACTTGGGTTTTCTTGCACATCCTAGGCTGCGGGATAATACAGGGGACTTGGTCAGCTTGGCTAGCAATGACCTGGCTGCCCTATCCACCGGCAAAAAACTCCTGCCCTATCATCCGGCATTCAAAGTAGTACCAGATAGTGAGTGTCCTTGTAGGACCCTTCTGCGGTTTTGGGTTGGCTCTGCCGAGACCACTGCTTGTTTTAGGGGTTCATGGTTTTGGAGGGCGCGTAATCCGGGTTATAGCCATGCATGGGCTGAACCAGGGTGACATTCTTTGAGGGGACAGTATAGGAGGGAAAAATTTTAAACAATGTCTAAAAGTTTCAATTGTGCAAGGAACAACTCTGGGTTCCCTAACCCGAAAAAATACAAGGCTGAAATTACACCTGGCTTGGATTTTGACCCGTTCAGGAAGAACTCACATTTGAGTCGTTTTCATGTTCGCCCTTCAAGTCCTCAAAACAATCAATATTCTCCAACTACAACTACAACAACATAACTAAAAGTCAAATGAATAAAATCCTTGCTTTGATTAACTGTACTTGAATATTTCATCGTAATCTCAATCTCATCACGCCACAAAGAAAGCTGAAGATACAACTGCAGGGACTTCTATAGCAAATGTGCTACCATTCCATCCATCCCCACTTCAATTTTCCCATCTTCACGAAGTCGCCTTGCAAAAAACTATCTTTATAATGAAGGAAATTCTCATATTGATTTAATTTTACAAGACGATTAACACAACTGACAATGAAATAACTTGTGACAAAGTGGGTTCTCATGTTTAGCTATCTATATATTAATAGTATAATTTTAAAAGGCTGTCATGTAGTCTGACAACAACGTATGTAATTTCTTGACTAACTAGTAGGCTCCCTGATTAGATAAATAAATTTAGAAAAAATAATATTAATACTTTCTCTCTGCGTTCAAGAGCTAAGCTAATTTTTGCAGGCTTGAGACTGCCAGTGGCCGCATTAAAAGTATTGACCCTCAAAGCCCCAGGGGGAAGGGGGTTTCAGGTTTGTTTGGTAGAATACGTTAAGAAGGGTAAAAAATATGGACAAACCTAGAGGCCAGTGTAGGACAGAAAGTAGAGGAGGGGGTGAGAAGTAATGGGGCGAAGGCTACACGAAGCAAATCATAAAGGAAAAGCCTAAAAGATGAAAGTGGTTTAGGATACTTGAAAGATAATGAAGAAGTTTAGGTTCAGATTAAGTAGTTGAGAAGCACAGGTCCGAACATCCAATAAGCTAACCAAGGTAGGCAAGAAGATAACTTTTGGTTTTGGTAAGATTTAGGAGTTTGAGAAGAACAGTGGATCGAGTGATATGGATACAAGAAGGCTTAGGGAAGGTCATGGAGAAGACTTTACTTGCTTCCACCATGACATAGGGAGATCTGGGGCCGAGAGTCTAGAATATTCCAAATTTGAGATAAAGTTTTATTCTGCTTTCACAAAATAAACCTTTTCTCACTTTTGAAATATTCATAATGAAATTGGTTTCTAGGTAACAAATAAAATGTACAATTAAATGAATAATCACCTGTTTTGAGCTACTAAGGAATACTAGCATCCTACTGACTTGAATTGGTGTTTTTTGACTGACAATGTGACTTAAATTATTTTATGTTGGATACTATTATACGAGAATTTTATATCAAAATGCTAGGCAATGGATCCTCTCCCCCTGAGCCAAGATAAATAGAATAGAGTCCATACATCTATCCTCTTAACTGTATCTATTAAAGCTGTCTGTAGGAATGTCCAAATAATATCCATACAACCAGGCAAAAAAAACTCACTTATTCTAGCTAAAATTTATGTTTAAAAATTGGATTTGAAGAAAAAGCTTTAACAAACTTGTTCAACCTGCACAGTGTAAAAAAATATTAAATACCGTAGACTCCCTCTTATCCGGACACCTTTTAACCGGACACCGGTTTAACCGGACTACACTCAGCGAAAATGACATCTCTTTAACCAGAAAATGTTTATCAGCACATAAGTTTAACCGGACTAGATCGGCAGGAGGTGGGCAGTACTGAAACGTCTGTTCTCGTGGGAAAGATTTGAGACCAGTGATCACGTGTCTTAATACAACGCTCTCCTAAATTTAAGTGGAATATCACAGTAAACAGTTCGTTTTAACGAGTTTTTGGGGACGTCGGTTTCACCGGAAAACCCGTTATCCGGACTGGCCTCGGTCCCGAGGAGTCCGGATAAGGAGTCTACTGTACATCAAATAATATAAAAATAATGTTCTGATTTATAGACAATTACAGTTCACATCAGCCACTCAACTAGCAAACTAATACCATAGATCACATGCTAATACTGTAAAATGTAATTTTAAAAGTTATCTATATATTAAATTATTAATAAGCAAGCATGTTTCTTGATAAACCTTTTTTTAGCTTGTGTGCGTCGCAGGGGAAATCTACCCTTACTGTTAGAAAGATATTTGCCTGTAGATGTGCAGAATTCCTTTATAAATTAAAATAGGCCCAAAAGTAAGCAATTTTGACATTCCGCACCTCACCTACATGACGGATTGTTTGTCATTCCCTATTTCAACCTCTAGTATTTAAATCCACCCCCTCAGTGATAAGGCTGAGCAGTCTACACTGCTTAATTGGAAGGTTCATTCCACTCACTCCAATGCCTGGCCACATACTGTACCATGAAGCTTTTCTACCAAGGAAAGACTCTCAAGGAGCTTGTAAGGAAAACCTATTTGAATTACGAGGCTGTAACGATGGTGGTTTCCTAGAGTTTAAACAACATTCTTTGAGGAAGAATGAATGAGTAGCTATAGAGCGGATAAGATTTTATACTCTTTATAAAAATCTTAATAAAGAGATTTTTATAAAGGGGGGGGGGGGGGTAGTGAACAGTTCTTGCAGTGAATTTTGTAATATCTTGGACTGTTAAACCTGTGCATTGCAAAAAGAAATTATGTTTGTTTTGCATATAGGCTACTTGCTGTAACATGTTTTATTTACATATAGTAGAACAAGACACTACAACTAAAATAAAATAACTTTGTCTTCATTTTAATACTTCCTCTCTGCGTTCAAGAGCTAAGCTCATTTTGCAGGCTTGAGACTGCCAGTAGCCGCATTAAAAGTATTGACCCTCAAAGCCCCAGAGGGAGGGAATTTGGAAAGTTGAATGTTAAGAAAGGTTGAAATTTTGGACAAACCTAAAGGCCAGTGTGTGGGGGAGGGGTGGAGGAGAGATAAAGGGGGTCAAGAAGGTTAGGCCTATCTGAAGCCACTGACCGTCTGAAATAAAATACCTAAAAGGAGAAAAGTAGTATGATAATTGTGTGAAAGATAGTTAAGAGGATTAGGTTCAGAATAATAAGTAGAAGCAGGGGTCATAAAGTCAGAAAAGCCGATAAAGTAACCAACGTATGTAAGGAGAGCTTTTGAAATTGAAAGATTTAGGGGTTTGTTTGGGAAGAACAGTGGATCGAGTGATGTGAATTCAAGAAGGCTTAGGGAAGGTCATGGAGAAGACTTTGCTTGCTTCCACCATGACATTGGGAGATCTGGGGCCGAGGGTCTGGAATACTCCAAATATGAGATAAAGTTTTACTTTGCTTTCACAAAATAAACCTTTTCTCGCATTTGAAATATTCACAATGAAATTTGTTTCTAGGTAACGAATAAAATGCACAACTACATGAAGTTATAATCACCTGTTTTGCGCTGCTAAGGAAATATGAGAAAATGGGTAGATTACATTACTTTGCCCTAACTGGTCTGAAAACACTTTAGGGGACTCAATAGTTAGCTCCTTTAATTTTCATTTAATGTCTACTCTCTGAGTCGGTACTACTTTTAGCAATAAATCATTTCTCATTACTTTTTTATGAAATCTCTACACCTAGCTCCTTAATTCTGTCTCGTCCCCTGATGGAATAAGTTCCTTCCTAAATACATACCAACTTAAAATTTTACTAATATCTCTTAACTGCCTACATTTACCTCTGGTTTACCCACAGGACTGCCACATTTATTTATGTAAGAACTTAACTTTATGTAGATAGAGAATAATTTCAAAGACTTTGAACTGTCATTTTGTAATGAGCCTCGCTTACTACAGCTACTGACCTACCCGTATCAACTTCAAAAGACACTAATTTGTATTCTAACATAACCTGTGTTTTAAATGGTTAAACCTTACTCATTTTACTAGACTCTTCATTAATTTCAAACAAATTACCTATGCTCTCAAAATATCATCATTTACATTATCCAATAGTCTACCAATAGTTAACAATGGTCTATCCAATAGTTAACATCGAATACCTTATCCACATAGTTATGTTTAGGCATACTTCTATTATATCTAAAATCACTTTTATTGTTACAAAAACTAAAACTGTGGTTTACTGTTTTGCTAAGAACGGCACACATTTGCCAAATGATTTCCTTGACCTTATTTGTGACGCCTGCAGCCTTAAAAACGGCAATTCCTGCCCATGTGATCAAAGCCATCACAACAAAAACACTACTGACACTGCTGCAGACGATGGTACCTGTTGTTTACATGCCGGTTGTGGGATGTGCCGCCGGGTAACCTCTTGGTCTGGCTTGCTGAGGTGATGGGCATGGTGACGCAAATGCCGCCGCCATGCGTTGGATGTTGGATCCTTTTGCCATGGCCATTGTCGCCTCCCACCGAAAGAGATACCGTGCATCTCGAGCTGTGACAAATTTCAAATGCTTTTTTGAACAATAAATCGGATTCTGATAAAAGTCTCTGCTTCAAATTTCACTTTTTAAGCTGTTAACAAGGCGATATCATAAATAGCCATTCAAATTTGCGCCAAAATCACAATGTCTCAACAAATTCATCAACTGTGCAATATACTGCGAAACACTCTCGTTCTCTAATTGGTTTGCTAACCTGAAACAATACCGTTCCACAATGGAAGATTGAGTTGGTTTTGATCTTAAAGAAAATAGGAAAGCAAAATTTGTGTTACCTAGTTTATTTATATTAATTTTGTAATGTTTATAATTGACAATGTCACCTGTTTCATCTGGGAAAACCAGAATAATGTAAAACGTTTTTGTGGCAATAAACGACGTATGACTTTAATCTCTGAGATCGGCCTCGACAACATCGTAGAGCTATGCTTCAGGGGGAGGGTACCTGGAACTGTGTCAAGCAGTTCGCTGATGCCATACTTCGAACTAAGAAGGTCGATCTCGATCGGCCTTAGCCTTCGGAAGAAAACAAGACGGAAATAACTCAACAATTGGTTTACCTTATGGTTGCCAGATTCTTGAACAATTGTGGATTTCTTACTCTATGATCATTTCGCCAGAGGTGTGGCATCTTCAGGAACACAGTTTATATTACATCTGGCAGTAACCAATTGATTAATTATTTGTTCTTGAAGCTGGAATAATACACAAATTATGGAAATAACTCCTAATGGCATAGTTAAAACGGCTTAGCCAGAAGTAATGTGTGGAGATTGAGCCTCTCAGTGTGAATAAACACATTTTAACCTTAAAAAAAATAAAAAACTGTATACAAAAGATAAAAAAAACTACCCAGCCCAACGCAACCACATGACTAAATAGCAATAAGAAGTATGAAGGGGCATTTTATCTTTTTTTTTTTTTGGTTTTGTATATCTTACTATCTCACGTGATTTGTTGTAAAGTGTGATTTGTTATAATTAATCTGTTTCAAGTAATGTTTATTTAGAACGGCAAATAAATAACCAATCGCAACAGTGTAAGGAAAACATTTAGAATAGATTTCCACAGGTGTGGTGCCTGATCACACGCCTGCTGTTGATTTCCTTGCTGTGGAGCCTACTTCAACCCTCCCTACTATGGTTAATATGTGTGGTGAGCTTTTCTTCAGCTCAGCTGTAAAACTCTACACTTCATCTGCTGATTGTTACACTGCAGATTAGATTAGGCCTATAATGTAGTATAAGATGATGTAGTTGTATCTATGTAATGTAATGTTGTCTTGTTAGAATAGCAGTGAAGCTTTGAAGCTTATCATACACATAGTTTCAGTTTAACTGTCATACACCAGACCTGAAGTTGAAAAATATATTTGATGAAATATTTATACAATAATTTTCTAATCTGAAAAAGATTATGTTTTTGGGAGAAACCCCTGGAAAGCTTGAAAAAGTCAGACCGAAGACACCATGTTGTTCTGTTAAAAATTTACAAATTACAAACTTTAAGTACTTTAACTACTCTCATTATATGCTTTCAGAATATGTTTCTCAGATTTCCAGAAGTTTGTTATTTCCCCCACCCCTAAAAAAAGAGAATAATTTTTTTTCAAGTTTGTTTTTTCAATCATTTAGTATTAGCAGTTTTATACTTTTTGTCTCGTGTTAAACAGAGAATATCTCTTTGTAACAAGGTTACAATACCCCTTCTGTATTTACTGAGACAGTTTTATTCAGCAGCTTAGCAAATTTTGTTATTGTAATAATAAAGTTAAAACCTTTAATTCTTTATTGGATGTTTTCCTACTATTCAGCATTTAGTTTAATTTGATTGTTAGAATCGGCATTACTGATTGGTTGTATCATTGACTATACCATGGTATATAGTCAATGGTTGTATACACTGGAAAACCAAGAAAACACCTTTGAAATCATTATAAGATGCATGCATGAAACAGTAGATTAAGTTTTTAAATGTGCTTCTTTAATCCGTTGTTGTTCACACACTCATTTTACTCTATTCTTTTCCCTTATTGCTGGATAAATTTTCTTGCTTGTTTTGCTTAAGACAGAATTATCTTAATTTGATTCAAGCGTACAAAGCTTGTGCAGAAAAAGAATTACTTTTAAATATCAACTTTTACAATAATTATTTTTTAAATATCAATTAGTCTAAATATTTGTTGGCTTAATTTGCACACATATTTTAGTTCTTAGTTGAGCTGTCTTTTTTGCAAAATGTAACATCTTAATTTTTAAGAGGAAGAAGCATAGATTATAACCATACCTTTATAATTGACCTGCCGTATAGTTATATATGTGTTCAACTTTGTTTTCCTACTGATATGAAAAACATATAATTCATCATATTATGCAAGTCGTTGTCATGATTGGGGCGTAATATATTCATGTGACCATCACATGAATCATTTACAGCTGATTGACGGTTTGTGAGTATATTACACTACCCAAGCCTTAGGGGCTAATAAAAACCATGCAGTTAAAATGTTTGAATTAATTCACAAACGGAACATAGATAAACACACGAGGTTTGTTTGAACTATGATTGAACAATACCATAATTTTAGTCATAAAGAGTTCATAAGACAGTCCAGGATTGCTCCAGTGGTTTCTGAGTTATGTTTCTTTTTATTTTGTGTTGCTTATTCTGCCTTACATTTGCATAAATTGTGAAAAGGTGCAGTATACCTGATACTGCCTTGGGTATCTGAAAATTCTTCATTCTCAGAGTAGAAGAGTCACAATTCAGTATTAGGTTCAGGTATAGCAATCTTTTCACAATTTATGTGTATTAGTGTGTACCTCCGCACATCTGTGAGCCCTGAGAGACTAGATAGCAATAGTTATACTCCGTTCTCAAAATTTAGGCGGTTTTAGGGGAAGAAATCTGTCCCCTCCAATTGATCCTACACTTAAAACAATAGCAATAATAGCTGAGGTTTGCTAAAACAATAATCAGTTTCAACATTGGGCAAAAATAAGTGATGGGGTAGCTTCCCTGAAACAGCCAGTGCACAGAATTGGATACCTCCCTCAAAGGTTAATTACATGATTGTATTTGTGTATGTTTAATGTAAAGAGGTTACTTTACGCAGGTGACTCGGTGGACTCGGGTTTGGAGGCAGAGTCAGTAGACAGGATGGCCACCTACGTGATGATCGAGTCACGAGACCGCCTGGAATTGACCTTGTCTCCTGTAGCTCTGAGGGTCATCTCTGACCTGGTTGCGTCATTTACGCGGCAGTCTGCCCCTGCGCTGCACAAGGCACCCAACCTGGCACTGGTCAACGACCTGACCCCTGCGTCTACCGTTACTCTTCTGTGCAAGACTGAGGTGAAAAAAGAATCTCACTTTTAAATTTAAATCATCTCAGTTGTGCCATCCAAAAAAGCCTTCGTTTCATTTTTTAGGACACTCGCCTTGCACGGCTTACCAAATTAATTCGGACTAGGCTTTTTTATTACGTCACTAAGGCTTTCCTTCTTAGATTTTTTTATGTGTTAAGACCAATACAGATTGACCCTCTTAACCTGAACTTTCTCATAGCAGTTTAGCAATATATTTTAATCTAGTCCAGGTTAAAATTACAAGAAGAGATTATGAGATTATTATTATTTATTACAATGAAAAGTTGTTTTTAGTGTAAGAGCACAGTTTTAATTATTAATTTTCAGTCTAATATCGTAAGATGAACTGGAATTTAATATTTATATAATTTCATGGAATTATGAAATTTGACATTGCATTATTGACAATCATTATGATGACTAAATCATGACTAGACATTTCTTCCTTTTTTCTTTTTGGTATTGATATTCAATCGTGATTTTGTGCATTACTGAGCTAGTAAGCAATAAAACCATAATAATTCAAAACCAAGAAGAAAATATGTCAAATTAAACTCAAGAAGAAAGTTATTCACAACTAACTTACTCGAGTAAAGAATTCCAGGCTGATGACAGCACACACTTAATTTGATATTACAACTGTAGAATGGTACTATTCCACTGTGTAGACTGTTCAAACACACTCAGACTCTTACAATTCAGAGTAGTTTTACACTGTATGCCTTATTTTATTTTAGTTTGTAACAAAACATATTGTACTAAGTTGTGGTTGACTTGTCAGGCCACTCCAGGTCAGGTTGTGATGACTGCGAGTTACGCAAGGTCTGACTCTCTACCCAGTAGTCCAGCGTCCACCACAGCCTCGGGTGACTTGCTGGACGAACACACGCCTTCCGAGTCTGAGAACGACATTGAGAGGTCAGTGAAGCGATGTTATTAATTGAGATTTTTGTAGAAAAACTCCTAAAGCAGTGTTTACACGTCGCCAAGGCAGGTAGGATACGGGGTAAGTTACCTGTCTCTAATGTATTTCAAGTTACCTGGCTTTATTATTCTAACTCTGACCAAAGTACACAATAACATAATTACTGTACAATTTCCAATTGTACAAAGTCAAGATGCTGATCACCTATTGTGACATCAGCAAAATAAACTCCTACCATTATGATGACCTTATATCATCTGTTGTCTCTCTACAACTGTGTCCCTACAAACACAAAGTAATAATCTCACACACAACAAGTACAATCGTGAATTACTAACAATCATAAATACTGTTTTCCATCATACCCTTTGAAATAATAACGCTTCAATATACTAAATGTTTTTTTTTTTAAGCTCTACAAAATGGTTTTGGTAAGAAATTGCTAAATTTTAATTTTTTTGGGTTAAAAATGGGAAAAACCAATTTTTACCTCATAAAACACCCATAAACCTTCGTGCCCATAGTCCAATCATGCTGGCTAGCGAACTCGTTCGAATAAATGTAGGTTTACACGTTTATACAAAATTTTGTCAAAATCGGATCATTTTTGCTCGAGTTATCAGGATGGTGTTTTTGGCCTCTAGGGACCTCAAAACAAAAAAGTAAATCGTTAAATCGGGTCCAGGTCTTACCATGAGTACTACGGTAATAGCTTATTCCCTATATGGGAAATTCGCTAAAATTTATTGTAAAAATTGGGATAAAAAATATACCCATCCTGTCTTTTGACTTCTCATCAGAGTATGTCTTACACGTGTATTTTTCAGCTTTGAGGGTAACTTCTCAGTGTACTCCAATGTTGAGCATGGTAAAGGTGACATTCTCTCTCCACTTATGAGGTTTCCAACTGAAACTGTGGCCAAGCTGTACAACAGAGTCACCGACCAACGGCTGAGGATAGAGGTTCCAGGTGATTACTGATTAGCTATCTATAATTAGTCTCTACTAGAGATGGGTTGACATCAAAATTTATCGATTACTGATACCAAAATGTCTAAGAATCGTGGTATTGAGTATAGGTATGGAGAATCGACATATCCCTAGTCTACTGACTATCTTACTGATTGGAAATGAAATTATTCACGGAAATGCCACTTTTGGCATTAGTAATTAAATACTTTATTTTCTTTGTACTTAATTGTAGTTTATTTGATGATCTCACATGTTTTAATGTAACGTGAGTAAATCAATATCATGCAAAACAGTGTGTTTCTTGTAGAAATTATATTATTATTAAATGTAAATGTGTGGTGTGTGTTCGTGTGTGAACATCACACCATATTATGATCATGCCACATCTGAATCATCACATCTGTCATGTGAGGTGATGTTTTAATAAATTCCCATTAGCTGCCACGGCCAAGCCATACCCATGTATCCTTACCACTACACTAATCTCCAGTCTGTCCAAGTCCAACGGCTGTCTCACCACCTGGTGGGCAGTCGTGGTTGTTAACATAATTGTGTAGTTTTTTTTTTCAATTTCCCATAACTTAAGTCTCTTGTCTAGTTATAACGTTGTCGTGACAGTAGGCCTAGCGACGTTACAGTGCTGGACTCTGTGCTTTTAATTGTTTTATTTCAAGATCTTGGTCATTCCACTCACTTATTTACTATGAGCAAAAACTGATTAAGAGCAATTCTGCTAACATTTTGTATTTATCATGGCGCTAAATTTTAAATTTGAGATGCTATCACCACTTTGATGATTCATGATTTATTTAGCACTTTATTTACACCACATTTATTTACCACTTTGACCATTATGAATGATTTATCAAGGTTTTGATGTTGTTTCAATTGTAGTACTTGATAAGCTCTTGTGTGAGTTAAATTCATTTTTAGCTAGACAAGCTCTGACACACAAGGAACATTTTATATTTAACTAATACTCAGAAGAAATCACTAAACCACCCTCTATTGGCAGGATTTGAGAAGCTAGAGGTGTTGTGTCCGAGGCGCACAGTCAGTAAGGTGCATCTGTTGCATCCCACGGGTACCAACACAACAGGGGCTCGCTACTACGTGGTGGTCAACCTGGACAGTGGAGATTGGGGTCGCCACATCACTGTGCGGTCGCCACTGCAGGTAATACTCCTCCTAGCTCTTTCTCTTATATAAACTTACTTACTTACTTCTTACTGCCATGGCCCCAATGGGCTTTCAAATTTTCCATGTTTATATTTTGAAAGAATGAAAATATATCAATTGAAATCAGCTGTAAATACTTAAATTTGACAGTTCAAAGAGCAGAGGTTAAGAGGTACAGGTTCTGCTTCCGAGATATTCTAAGTATCAAGCATTTCAAAGTTAAGATAAAACATCTGATTACAGGTAATAAGGTTTTGGTTATGTATTAACAGGCCATATAAAATAGATTTAACATATTTATATATTAAAGGCTAAAAAGTAAAAAAATAATTTATAAATAAAAATACAGTTGAAATTCATAGGGAAGCAGCTAAGTCACAAAATTTATAACCTTTAAATAACCAAACTTCTAGTAGGAGGTTATAATTTAAAAAAATAATAATTGCGATTCTCTTAACCCTACAGATAAGGAACGAGACTTCTTACGCGATGGGTATCTACTACAAGAAACCAGTGCTTGAAGCCCTCGGTATTGAGCATATAGGAGAGTCCACCAATCCGTTTGAAGATACAAACCGCATTGCCATCGTAGAACCTGACGAGACGTACAATGTGCCCCTGCATGTGGCGTACCACTGTAAACTACACATCCTGCCTGCATACGTAGAGTAAGTGATGAACTGAATCTCGCTATGGCATTTTTATTGAGGGACAATCCATGCCCAGGGGTGGCACAGCCTGATTACGATTGTCATAAATTGCAGGTGCAGCTTGAGTACAGAGACCACTGTCACAAAAAAGTGCCAGTGCCCTTTTTCTATTCTAATGCCCATAGATAGTCTAGTAGTGGGCGGCTAACAGAATAGGAACTAGGGGCAGCAGAAACCTAAATCCGTCCCAGTTTTAGGTCAGTTTATGTGAGCTAAAGAAAGTTGTGTCAAAAAGTCCATAATTTAAATATAGTAGGGAATTATCTTCTCTGAAATATTTGGAATGACTTTGAGGAACAAAAAACAGGAAACTCCAACCAGTTGTGTTGATTTTCATTTAAATTTTTGTACCCTATAAAGGTACAATAAGCCTCAGTAGCAATTTAATCAGTGAAAGTAAAATAAGTAAAGGAGTAACAGGTTATTACAACTTTTCCATTCATGTACCTATTGCTGTTTTAAAAATTCAAATTAGCAATAGAATTATTTTTTTAGGGCGTTTTACATGGAAACAGGTTTTATCTCGTAACAACAAGGGATTTTGTTTGCTAATAAATTTACTTGAAATCTGTATTAATAATACCAAAAAAATTAATGGAATCCATGTGTCACACACCCCTCTTTCAAATTTAATTTTAAGACTAAGATATAATCTAGGATATTTTATTAAATTTATTAAGCAATAAATTTTTTAGTTCCCTTTTTTTAAATTATTTTTACAAATTAGAATTATTAATTTATTAATTTAGAATTATTATTATTTTAAGAATTGTTGTCTTGGTTAAGTTTTTTCCACATCCGCTTTAAGAAAACTTCCTCCTCCCATTCTTGAACTTTCCTATATAAGCTTAGGTGTCCCATCTACAGTACTTACCACTACTCATCACGATCTGTTGTACATTACAGTAGCTACCATGTTAGTGAGGCGGGGTTGTGGTGGCAAGACCTAGCTGCTGATCTCAACACTCCCAAAGACATTTTCTGTGTCCCAAAAGAAGAAAAGGACCAGACTGTTTTTTCTGCACGTGTAAGTACTTGGTGAAAATGATTTTTTTATTCAATTTTTAAAGTAATTAGCTTTAACTATTTCACAAATGAATATTATTTAGGCTACATTTTTATTGAAGATGGGCAGAAAGTAACAAAGTTAAATGTTATATTACTTCCTTATACTGAGAAATTATAACCAAGCCCAACTTTAAACTCACAGTCATTCAGCAAGATCCACACTTATTGTGGATAGTCCAGTTTTTAAATTTTAGGAGTAAAATCAGCCGTGTCTTTTTTACCAAAATTACTATACAAGAGAATGTGGCAAGATAGGGAAATTTTTGTTGCTTTAAACATTACTCATTGATTTACTTTATTAGTTGAATGGTGAATACTAGGTGAGTATAGAACACATTTAAATATTCTGCTTAACTTTGTTACTAATAAAAATCAGCTCTTTTTTAGCCTGAACTATTTGTTAAAAGTCCAAAAATCAAAACTACATCATGGAAAAACTAGTCAATTAAGTGGTTTGGACCTTTGTAAACCTTTCTCTTTTATTATTTTTATAGGAAGGATTACTTCTACAACATTTTAGTTAGTCTTGAGTGAATCCGGTATCATAGTACCGTTTTCTATTTACCAAAACCTTCTGCTTCTAGTAGTGGTTTTATTTAACAAATAAGCTCATCAGTAACACATTTTGTTGAAACAGGCTTTGTGTGAGGAGGGGGTGGCTATGAGTAGAGTGTCTCGATCCATGCCTAACTACCTGATCCGTCTGCTGCCGCCACTCGCTGTACACAACCGTCTGCCCTACGCCGTCCAGCTCAAGATACCATCCATCAAGTATGACGTTCGCATCGAAGCTGGCGACAAGGCCAACATATACTTCCTCAATCTTATGAAAATGCACAAAATTGTTGTTGAAGTAAGTTTTTACGCTATGTATACACTATATAGTGCTGCTGTTATTTGTTACAATGACTGACAATGATCAAACATTTTTTAACGCACATTTTACAGACATAATATGTTTTATAATGCGGGTTGAAAAGTAGAAAAAATTGGCAAAAATTAAAATTGTAAAAAAGAAGAGAGCAAAAAGAGGTTATGACTCACCCTACATACTGAAATCAAGTGGGCTGAACTCAATCCTCTTGCTAGAGGAGAATATCAGCTTGTTTTTAGTGCTCATAAAAGGCAGGCATTGGGCAGGATTATGGAGTAAGTGTGTGCAGTAGAATTGCCAAGAAATAAATTTTGAAATACTAAACATAATATATGCAATGTGAGTTATTTAAACAACCCACAAGTATTTTGGCACTAAGTATATTACATCAGTCAATGCAACTCATTAAGCGAATTAGAATCAAGGTAGGTGTATGTACTTTTATTTTTATTTTTTGTAAGGGAGTTGTGTTAAATGTTTTTACGCACACATGTGGCCAGCCTGTAATGTGAGGCTCCTGAATTGATCAGTCTACTCACTAAAAAATCCCTATACTCAGTTGGACACAGACCTCAGGGCCTGCAGTTTCTGGCATTAGGTTATTTTATCACCTAGTCAGCATCCTAGTTGAGGTTGAGCTTCCTTGTGCAGAGAATACCCTGGACAATCTGTGACACACAGGTCCAATAGTCCTCAACCTCCGTCATCATCTTGACAATGTCCACCGACAGCAGTTCTACTTGATGTTGAGCCTTCAGGCAAGGTTTTTCCTTAGGCAAGCATTGGAGGAGTATGTTCTGTGTTGTCGAAAGGGCCTGTGCAGTGATAATGCCAGTCCTGAACAGATACAACCGAAAATAGCCATTACCTTTCAGAAACTGGGCAAGGTTATAATCCACCTCAAAGTAAAATGAGTGGATACAGATGATTATATTATTGTTAACAAATTATTATTGTTGGACAGGTGCCTTCATACCTGGGCATTCCATGGCAGGGCTCGTGGACTCTGAGCAGTGATCTAGAGGAGAAGGTGGTTGCCATGGCAACAGAACACGACACAGAGGGTGGCAACAAACAGCTGGGACTCAACATCAGAGTGGAGCGCAGTGAGGTGTGTGACGTTCTGCTGCACGCGCCCTACTGGATCATCAACAAGACCGGACTCCCTCTACAGATACGGGTATCTATAACAAAGTCCACTCTAAGCTAGAGCTAAGCTAAGCATATCAAGAAAATCTAAGCTAGAGCATCGTTAGTAAAAACTGTCAAAGATCAAATTTCAACAAATGTTTTATGCTACTTTCTTAGTAGTCTTCATGGTTAATGTAGGTCTGGAGGGACCGACCGCTGGGCTAGTAGGCTTACGGCAACAATGCCACTTCATTTTATAAACAGTACCAAAAGATTTTATTTCCAAATTATGAACATACGTTACTCTGATTATAAGACCAACTGAGTTAGAATGAAGTATAAAATTATTAGGTATGTATCAGTATATATAATTAATTGCTTACGCTCCACTGTGATGTTTGCAGGCATCGCTGTCTGATGTTGTGTACGAGGCGCAAAGTGAGGAGCCGTTGTTGTTCTGCTATAGAAAACATCGTCGACGCTGTGTTCGTCTCCGGGCCTACCACTCATCCTGGTCATCCGCCTTCTCTCTAGACACCGTGGGCTGCTCTGGCCTCGTCGTCTGCAGGTTGCCTTTTATGTTGCAGACTATTATTTCCAGTTAAAATCTGATTTTTAAAAAGATTGAACATTATAATAACTTAACAACAAAATATTAATAATAAATAGTGCAAGTAGACTTCTCATCTTATTATAAAATCTTAAGATTGTTTTCATATAGTTTTGTGTTAGTAACATGTGAGCTTTCTAAAATATAGACTATTTTTTTGCTCTTATTACAAGGTAGATTTGACTAGATTTGTTCTCTAAAATTTACTCAAACTCCTCAAGACTATAAGTTGGTTTTCATATAAAAAGCTTGCCTACCAAGCTATAAAAATAAATTTAAACTCATATCTAAGCACAACCAAACATTCAACTTCCAGTTTTAATATTCAACCCCCTTTTGAAAAAGAAAAAAACTTTAAAATAGTAACCATCAGATGTGTGGGTCTGGCATTTATTAGGAATAATAGGAATACATTTTGAATATTATGAATACTAGCCCAAAACACAACTTTGGGTCATTTCAGCCATTGCCACTAATATAGGTAATTGGGAAATTAAAAGTCGTTGCAACTCCACTGGTCAGCATAGTCTTGCAGATTAATTGAGTTCTTGTTGAGTGTCACAAAGTATTGGATACAGTGTTATACATCGCGTTCGATGGTTTGGTCGTGGCATGGAACAAATGGCCTAATTGTTCTGCTGACAAGAGGTGTCATTATTCAGTGTGACTTGTAGGACCGCCAAACCGAGAGATGTGGGGCAGTCAGGTTTTAAGAGTCATTAAGTCACAGTTTTGCGCTATATTTCCCTCCTCCGTTGTTGTCCTAAGGATAGACATTTCCATTTAAAATATTTTTTTATGTATTAACAATTTTAATAGTAAGTCATTCAAATTAACTTTATTCCTTTAAAACAAGAGTTAAAATCTCAACTTGACCTTCGAATATTTGGTTTCCCGCCCTACCCGTGCAAGGTCGTCACACAGATGCGTTAATGAATTGCTACAAGTCTTGCATTTACTTCTAAGTTACAAGTAGTTGACTGCTGATCTGCTCTCAGAAGAAACATAGCATTTGTTGACCATACCATTGTTGTGTAGGGATCGTGAGAGGAAGCGGAGGTATCGTATCTTGCTGACAGTAAGTCTCTCTTGCTCCTCCCCTCACATGACCCGCATCGTCACATTGCTGCCAAACTTCCTAGTGACCAACGAGACTCGGAGACATCTGCGGTTCATGGAAGACAACGAGCGAGCCGACCTCTGGATAGACCTGGCGCCCTCTCAGGTATATCCGTATCTGTGAATATACCTGGTGACAAAACAGCCATAATTATTTACAAAGTAGTTTATTTACCTGTGCTTCTCCAACTGCCCACACAGGGCCGATTTACCGAATAGGCACGGTAGGCACGTGCCTAGGGCGCGAGGCAATTGGCTTTTTTGGGGGGCGCCAAAAATTTGGAAAATAAAAAAAATTGGTGGTTGTTTGCATGCGATTGCGGTAAACTTTCTAATAATCCCTCGCCGCCGTGTAGACATCGTAATCATCGTATCGCGTTTGCGGCGAGATTCTTACTATTATCAGCGGTCAGGTCGTTTAGACATAATTATCGTCTTCCATGATCGAAGCAATATATGAGCATATCCCGCGGTCGTGAGGAGATTATCATCGTCTACCGCGAATGAGGCAAAATTCTGATCTTTTCCCGCGAAGCGTATCTTTTCTTTTGATAAGCGGGAGCTATCGTTTTCCCGCGGTCGTAAGGACATTATCTTCGTCTTGCGCGATCGCGGTCAAATTCTGACCACCCCTCGCGGCCGTGAAGACATCATTATATCGTCCCCCGCGGTCGTTTGAACATACTAATCGCCTCCCACGATTGTAAAAAAATGGTAATCATCTCCCTCGGTCTTGTGGAGATCATCATCCTCTTCCGCAAATTAGGCAAAGTACTGAGCTTTTCCCGAGATCGTGTGGCCATTATCATCGCCTTCCGTGATCGCGGCAATATTCTGATCTTCCCTCGCGGCCATGTAGAAATCATTATTGTATCTCCTGCGGTCCTGTGGACATATGGAGATCATCGTCTTCCGTGAATGAGGCAAAATTCTGATTTTTTCCCGCGGTCATGTGGACATTATCATTGTCTTGCGCGATCGTGGCATAATTCCGATCGTCCCTCGCGGCCGTGTAAATCATTATTGTATCTCCCGCGGTCCGCGGTCGTGTATACATGGCAATCGTCTCCCGCGATTGCAGCAAAATGTTAATCATGTTCCGTAGTTGTGTGGAGATCATCATCGTCTTCCGCGATCGCAGTAAAATTCTTGCTGTTTCGCGCGGTCGTGTGGACATTACTGTATCATCGTCTTCCGTGATCGTGGCAATATTCTGAATATCTCGCGGCCGAGTGTAGACATTATTATCGTCTCCCGCGGTCACGGAAACTGTTGCCATGCGCGATCACGGTAATTTGAAAACTCCAGGTAGAAATACAAAATTTACACATAATTCCCGGTTCATAAAATTCCCGCATGATTCCCGGATTTCCCGGTCGGTGGACACCCTTATATATATATTGCAAAGGGGCGCTACTATTAGTTGTGCCTAGGGCGCTGACAGGGTCAAAAACGGGCCTGTGCCCACAGGTTGTAAAACAGGAGAATCTGGTTCTTTGGAAACATATTGTGTACTATATCTTATTTGATCCAAATAAAGTTAAGGTTTTATAACAACAAACGCTTGTTTATTGATTTTGTAAAAAAAATGTATAACCTAAAAAAACTGTTTATTTTGCTTCCTGAATAACACAATTTTAAACAGTTTTTTTTTTTTTTTACTTATATTTTGTTTAAGCTAGCTTATTTTATGTTTAATTTAATTATTTGTTTAAGTTAAGTGTGTTTTCACGTTTTTAGTAACCGTGAACTGTTGACACCGTAAAAGGGAGTATTCAACTTTTTCTGTTTTAAAAAGACCAGGAAGGGGTTTCACACACCTCTGACTTGGTGTTTCTGTTTCAGTGTGTTCCGTTCTGGCCAGACACAGACTCTATGAGAATGTTTGTCAAGTTCCGGGACAGCAAAGTAGTCTCTCAGCACTTCCCCATCGCCAACATTCATCAGACTGTTCTACGCATGGATAGAGGGGTAACCAATTACCTCATCAGAATAGATAAATATATTAGGACTTCTTCAAACGGCCACCTGGGACAATACAAGCTATAAAAACCTGTAGTACAATGTACTTATGTAGTTGTCTTAACCTTAGTTACTTAAATGATCCAGACAAGTATTTTTTTTATATAGATGGCATAACTGAAATTAGACACGTGTGATGGTTCAGCCACTGAAGGTTTCCTAGTTTGTTTGGCAACACACAGGCCACTTGTGTAGCTGAAGGAATTTTCACATAGGCTACTCCAACATTTTCCCCTACGTGTTAGTGTTCACCTAACAACCAAAAGGTGTATGATAAAATGATCTTGTGAAAATCTTGTAGTTTTTGATGGCTTGAAAATATCTGATTTATGTCAGTGAAAAAGCTCATCCCACTTTATTCTTCATTCAACCTGTGTCTTAACTTAAGATGCACACCTACATGTTGTGTTTCTATCTCAAACATAATGATAATGATAGATAACTATAGTAACATGTTCTGATAACTAACTGTGTGCCCGCAGTGTGGTCTGTGTGTGGAAGTGAGTGGAGGGGGAGAGAGGCCATTCTACATCATGTTCCGTCCCTACCAGCCAGGCGACGCTCCAGTCAGGGTGGACAACCTGTGTGAGGACCTCTTCTTGAAAATCCATCAGCAGCAGCTTGGACAGGTCTGTACATTTACTAAGGCTACAATCTGAACCATCTTGATATATTGATTTCATTTTAAATTGGTCCATAGTAAAAAATAATCTCTTTTATAACCATTCCTAAGTACATTTGTTCAGGGGTAATCCCATATTGCTAAGGGTTTAGCAATCCTAAGAACCTATTGATAGTTCAAACAAGGATCTATTGACAGATGATCCCTCATTTAGCTGTACATAGGGCAGTTTCAAACTAAGACACATAGTGAATGGTCGTGAAGAATGGTAGTGAATGGGTTTAGCCTTTTGATGGCTCTTCATGTTGGATTTCTGTTATAGAATTAGAAAAGCTGCAATGGTTTATAGCGACTTGGATTTGAAATTAAATTAAATGAAATGAAAATCCTCCTTTATTGAGGCAAACTTAGGACCTCACGGTCCTTTCATACATTTAACCTCTAAAAAACTAACAATATAATAAACATTAACAAAATAAACAACAAAGATTTAACTCTATAAAGAGGTATTCTTTTTATATAACCCAATGTTTTAAACACCGAGGAGCTATTGACAAAATTGGGTTCAGCCTGCAATCAGTCCTACCCAAGCTTGTCCTCTGCTAAGCTCAGGCACAGCATTACTCTGGGAATTGTGGGAAATTCTGATATAAGGTTGGTAGTCAGTCTTCTTGAGAGTCATTTGCACATGCTTCACAATGAAACTTTTGTGTTATTTTAGGACATAAGATTGTACACCTCTGTTGAGAACTAGCCTAACTACCTCTGATGCTATCTAGGGTTGACAGCCATCGAATCGCCAATGATTATCTAGGCATAAAAAATTTCAAACACAATCCGTTCACAAAATTTAGGTGGTTTAAGGGGGAGGTTTCCTGAGTTCCCCCACCACCTTTTTAGCTTAATATATACATCAGCTGATCAGCTGTTGGCTGTTGTTTCAATGTTTGGGTGAGGTAGAGCATTTTTGAGTAGAGTATAGTGTGGTAGAATGTAGTTAACAAACACCATAACCAGACAAGAACCTCATTAAGTGTCGGTAGTCTGTTTTGTGTTAACGGTTTTGGAATCACTACACCATTGTCAAAACAAAACAAAATAACATGACATGGTTCCTTACAATAGTTAGTTCTAGTATGTATTTTCAGACAAGTAGTATGGGGAATTTATTCTATGAGAAGTTATTGTTATTTATAATGGTTTAAATACCTGCATTCAGTAATCCATTATGCTGTTTGTGGCAACTATAGTTTCGGTTCACAGGGAACCATCTTCAGGCCGTACAAGGCGTCGTTATTCACTTCCATATATGAAGGTCGTCATAAGTACATAAAACACACGAAAACACACATTGACACGAACATTTAACATTAAAAATACCGAGTACTCGGGAACACGAGACAGGTGACGCGACCGGGTGGAAGTTGTAGCTCGAACTGGTGGTCAGTGGTCTAACGGTATGACGTCAGCCATTGTCTCCTTATCACAGCCGGCTCGCATTCATTCCTTCTCTCCTCCTCCCCCATCCAGTATTTTGATTGCGGTGTTATAAATGGAATTCGATTGGAATGAGAGTTTGTCATTTAAAACATTTTGACCATCTGTTTTGACTGCCTTGTATATTTCAAATTCTTCATAAGTGTTAATGGTTGATCGGTCTTGGGAAAGATGTAAAACGCCCATATTACTATTTATGTTTACATAGTTGTGGTTGAGTGAAATTAAATGCTCTGCGAAATTTGAAGTTTGTGGGCCTGTAGTTTTCTTGGGGATATGTTCTCTGAACCTCTTCTTGAAGGAGCGTGAAGTCTGTCCGATGTAATATTTTGGGCAATCGATACAGTTTAATTTGTAAACCCCAGACTTGTCATAAACAGTGGAATTCGTTTGTTGCCGCTCTTTCAATAAGGATCCGAGCTTGTTTGTAGTTTTAAATGAAACTGTTATATTATTTCTGGTCATGACATTTTTAAAAGTGTGGCTTAATGACGAACCATACTTAGCAGAGATATAATGTTTCTGATTAGGGGCTTTAGAGGTTTTATTTGAGTGTTTGTAAATTAAATTGTCTATTAAACTGCTGTTAAATAGAGTAAACTGCTCAAGTTAAACTGCGTGTCAATGTGTGTTTTCGTGTGTTCGTGTTTTATGTACTTATGACAACCTTCATATATGGAAGTGAATAACGACGCCTTGTTTGGCCTGAAGATGGTTCCCTGTGAACCGAAACTATGGTTGCCACAAGCAGCATAATGGATTACTGAATGCAGGTATTTAAACCATTATAAATATTCAAACGTAATCCGGAGGCTAACAACTCTTAAAAAGTTATTGTTAATTCCAGGTAGCTCTGCTGAGTCCTTACCAGTCAATGCTCTACACTTGGGATGATCCATCCAAAGAACGTTGCCTTCTGTGGAATGTGTACAACAAAAAATGCAAAGGGTTCATGGCTGACTTTAACAAGGTAAGGTTTTATTTAGCAAACACTTCTTTAAATCCTTTAACCTCCTTTTATTATTTTTAAAAACCAAAATTGCTGCATAAATATTAAATTTAAATTATAATATCTGTTTTTAAGCTATTCCAACATTCAATTTAGAACATTTACGCCAAAGAAATTTTTTTACTAGCTTCTGTTAAAAATTGTTCGTCTGCTATATTTAATGCTGGTTCATGAACTACCCAAGCTCAATTAAATTTGGGGGTAGTATTTAAATAGTTCTGTAATTATACATATTAATGTTTACAGATTTTCTCTTTGGGTTTTGTTGGTCAAAACAAGGCCACAACTGTGCTGCTTTATTTTGAGAGTGAATTATTAAGCTAATTTAAAATCTGTTATTTCCATACTGTACAAGTTAACAATACTTGGCTTTAACACTATTACAAGATTTACAATTAGTGGAATTGTATGATTACAGTGTTTATTTTCACTGCTGCAGACAAAGTAAATGAGATACACAGTACATAATACAACAGCTTGATGTTTAAAAACAGTGTTTACCCCAAAATAATGATTTTGACTTGTTATGTTAGGATACCAGTTACTTCCTGAATAAGAATAATGCTCTAACTAAACAAAACCACATAAAGCAGCAAAATAATAATTATTTTAAACTGATTAATAGTTCAATCTCCTAATTTTGTTCTTCGACTCTTGCCAGGATGGTTATGGCCAAGAGAGAGTAAGCTTCCACATGGTTCGCCAGCAGCCTGTGACACCGACAGCGACAACGACAGCAACAGTGACAGCCAAGTTGTCGGCCAGTCTCAAGCGACTGTCAACTCCGCCACAAGACGAAAGCAGTAGCAGCGATGACAGTGAGTCGGACGAGTTACAGCGACCACAGGTAAAACAAACACTGATTGTTTGGGCGAAAATACATTGTTATTACAAATGATGGACCCATTTTTAATGCTTTATAATTTTTATAATATTAAACTTACCGCTATAAAATACGCATCAAACGAAAAAGCAACTCAAAGAGTTTATGCCTTCCAAAGACACATCATTTAACAAAATCGATCCAGCAGAACTTTAGGTTTAATTGTACAAAGTTAAAAAGTAATCTCCAACTTTTTTACCACTAGAAATTTGGAGGTTACTTGACGTTTTTGCAAATAACTTTTAAATGGTGAGGAAATCGACCAAAGTGGAAGGTAATATTCCGAAAGAGAATAAAATTTCCTACAATCTACTATTACGCATATCTTGAAAATACTCAATAAATGTAGCCTAAATTTGGCTTAAAATAAAAAAGTGTGAGATTTAATGTTTGCTATGTTTATTGTCTACATTAAAGACGGGGATTTAAAATTTTTTTTTCATTTTGAGGCAATTTTTGGTACCTTTCTTGAGTATTTTCAAAAAATGCATAATAGTAGATTGTAGGAAATTTTATTCTCTTTCGGAATATTACCTTCCACTTTGGTCAATTTCCTCACCATTTAAAAGTTATTTGCAAAAAAGTCAAGTAACCTCCAAATTTCTAGTGGTAAAAAAAGTTGGAGATTACTTTTTAACTTTGTACAAATAAATCTACAGTTCTGCTGGATAAATTTTGTTGAATGATGTGTCTTTGGAAGGCATAAACTCTTTAAGTTGCTTTTTCGTTTGATGCGTATTTTATAGCGGTAAGTTTAATATTATAAAAATGATAAAGCATTAAAAATGGGTCCATCATTTGTTGTACTTAGTTATAATAAAGTTGTCTAGATTATCCTTTCTAAAACTGTTGCGACAAGGTCAGATATATGGGGACAGGTCGAATAACACAGCAAATAAAAAAAAACCTTAAACCATAAACAATAAACATATTCAAATCATTGAATCAACAAAGTTTCACTGTTGTCATACTTTGAAGCCTTTAAGTTTGTTTTTCATTGAAATATACCCTTATCTTCCCTGTCCATCATAAATAAATACTACAAAATGCTGGTTTGCACTTTGATAAAGACATTAGGGATAACAAAGAGGTATTCAGGGGTTAGGGGGGTTGATGATCCGTGTGGTATGTCCCTTTAAAACAACCGAGAAATTACCATACAGATGTAAATAGGTCTTAAACTAAATATCTTCCATGTACAGACAGGAACAGCAAAATGGGTTGTTTTTACACACCCACTATGGTGTACAGTTATATCACACTGAAGTAGAATGTGATTTCATGGTACTCGACCATTCTTGAGATAACTTAGAAGGTCTGATGACCGATGATCGGAAAACCAAGGCTCTACTGTTTCTAAATAGACTATTAAAATTTGTACAAACACTAGTCTATTCTGTTGCAGCTGATGAAGAAGACCAGGAAAGACAAGGTGGTTGTGTTCTGGGTGAGCTACTTGGAAGGTCCGCAGAGGGTGCTGCTGTTCACTCAGGATGAGAGAGTGGCATTCCAAGCGCGAGGCAAGATAGACGCAGAGAAAGCCAATCTGGAGATCTTCTTGTCTATGAGAGGCATTGGTTTGTCTTTGGTGAGTGCAAGATCTTGATTAATCATAGTCTACAGTTAAATCTCTCCCAACCGAAATAACATAACTGTGAGAAACTGCACAAGAAGATAAAAGCACCAAAATACATGCTAGACAAAGAGGGAAAAAGTGAAGTGACCTAATGAAGAGAGTGGCTACAGGTCCTCTTTACCATTCATTTTGGTTTGGCCATTTTGATACGAAATGCACCATTTCTTGACAGAAGTTTAATTATGTTGTTTTGTTTCTTTTTACACAAGCATGTACCAATTCTATTAGTGTTGGTGTACTTGCAAAACAAACTGCACCCTACAAATGGTTGGGGTTTCTACTGCAACACACATTTCCAATTTTATTATTATGAAGTCGGCTGCAGGGAACATTTGTTATTTTTTGCTAAATGTGATCCGAGTTGTCAAACATGCACACACCAAAATACATGTGATAAAAGAGTTATCAAGTCACATTTAAGCTTTGATAATGATGAAATTATGGGGATTTGTCTTTGGTCCTTGTGTGACCTAGCATCTAGTGATACCAAACAGAATTGTCTTTTATATTTTGAATAGCCTTTGTATGTGTGTACAATTTGACTGTATGCTGTGTATGTCAAAGCCAGCTGTATTACAGTACTCACTCAACCATCTGTCTTGGAATTCCAAATTATCTTGCAAAGAATTTTAATTTTTTGTGAATAGGTGCAAGCGATACCCGCTCTGGCTTGTCTACGTTTCGTATTCCTCATCATAGAACAACTGTTCATATATAATATTTAGTAACATCATGCCGCCTATGGAACTCTATACCTTTTCCCATCAAATCCATAGAAAACCGATCTCGACTGATGGTGGCGCTGAAAGAATATTACCTCAACCGATTTTTTATTAATGTTTGATGTTATTATTAGTTTTTTTTAGAGGTTAACTGTAGAAGAACCTAAGTTCGCCTCAATAAAGAAGGATTTTCATTTAATTTCATAGGTGAACAACAGCCACCACCCTAGTGTCCGAGAGGTGGCGTACGTGAGTGCCAACGACTCCTCAGCAGTGTGGGAAGTGAATGTGGCGCACAAGTGGAAGATGCTGACATTGGAGCTCGCCTCCTGGATAGAGGAACGCTGGAAACTCGACTGTAAGAAGGCGCAGATGAAGGAGTATGTGCATGTAAGTAAATATTGTCCATACAAAATAAGGGAGGTTCAAAGCTTTGTCTAGTACATCAATTGTATAATTAGTTTGACAAAAATTAGGGGCCTTTCAAATTGTTGTAAAATCTACACATGTTATTTGCTACTAAATAGCCATACAATATTTGATTAAACTTTATATAAACAAGTTAATACAAATTTGATATTTTAATGTTAAAACTAAAACTATACATTTTTTCAACGGCACAAAGTGTCGCTTTTGTATCAAATCTATTCTACAGTTGGAATCTTATGTCGGTCGTCATTTACCTAATTATATATACAATTTTTCACTGTAAAAAAAAACTCAACTAAAGAATTATCAATTTATTTGTTTATGGTATCCATACTAATACTATTGTTATTAAGATGTATTTGGAGGAATGGAAGTTTGTCACAATTTGTCACATCCCCTTAACAGAATCGGATGAAATGTGGCATAGAAGTGGATTTAGTTCTATGAATAGATCATTCAATTTCCCAAAAGCTTATAAAAAGTGTTTGAATGAGTATCTATACCCGTTGATTAGTTCATATCCAGTTGCAACTTGTGGGCTTAAGCTATTATCAATAAGATGTATACGTAATCTCTATATGTGAAGGTTGACTTTGAGAAGATGCACATGACCAAGCCGTTCTACGGGGAGTTGAGGAGACGTTACAGTCCGGCAGTGTGGCTGCAGCTACGCAAGTCACATCACCACACTTATCTGCACTTCAAGCTGCATAGGCTGCAGGTTAGACGGATACATGTAGCCTAAACACACCAATGGACGAATGTACATGATCAAAGTGCCACTTACAACTATTTATCCGAGTATATCTTAACCGTAACAGTTAAAAATTATTCCTGGCTTGTGCTGCAGCCTAGGGGATAAGCTTAAAACTATATCTAGGCTTTTGGTCGACCAGTGTTATTAACGGGGTGGACAGCAAGGTCTGATTTATAGCTGTGCGGTAGGACACAACACCCTAAATTGAGGGTTGAAATCCTGTTTGTCAGGTCTAGTTAAACTCATGAGGATTTCATCTGTATATCTACTATGCTTTTTGGGAAAGGCCGATCTAAAATAAAGCTTACGTTGAAGTTGACAGGATGGGTGTATTCGTTGTGAGTTGCTATATTTTTCTCATCCTTACTGTGTGGGTTCAACAAAAACATGAATAAAATGGACATAATTAAATCACTGATTAGTCCAAGGAGTTCAAAACATGCTAAGCTTAGTAAAACGCTATTTGAAAGTTAAGGTGTATGAATAAATATGGAGGGGTGTTTGTAGTCCACTTACTTATTTAAAGTGTTGAAGTTAAAAAGTTATGAAATTTCGTTTAATTAAAACAGTTGTTTGAACCACAGATTTGTATTTCATATAGGGTATAAATGCAAATGCATAAATTTCAATTGTGGTTGAAATGTTACACGAGTATGTGATGTGTTTAGGTAGACAATCAGACTCAGGACGCAGTGTTCCCTACAGTTGTCAACTGCACAGCAGTCCCTCCACACATTGTGAGGAAGGTGGGAGTCAAGCCCTGTGTGGAGTTGGCAGTGATGAAGCGACACAGGCCCAAGCACAACCAAGATGTTTACAAGTAAAGTCAGAAATATGTTAAGCATGTTGTTCTTGTAAATTTCCTTATTAGTATGCAACAACATTATTATTCCTAATTCCTAATATTATTATTCCTAAGACATTGCTGCAACGGTGTCACAGTCTTATGTACCACAGACAGCCATCGAATCATCAATGGTTATCTAGACATAAAAAATTTCAAACACAGTTTGTTGTCTCCAATGTCATCCTTGTTTAGAGTATACTAGCTGTAACCCGCGGGCTTTGCCCCGTTTAACTTCTTAATTTTCAAGATTATCTCGTTCGCATGGCTCAATCACGTCCTGGTTGAAGTTTGTTCGCTACGCTCACTCACCTTTAGGTTGGAGCTCGTTCGCTACGCTCACTCACCTTTAGGTTGGAGCTCGTTCGCTACGCTAACTCGCCTCCAGGTTGAAGTTCGTTCGCTACACTCACTCACCTTTTGGTTGCAAATTAGCTGTTGTCATAAATGTAAAAGAAATAATAGTGCTGCACCCTGTTGGTAATCCTTGTAACTTTAATGCTATTGAACATCATAGAACAGAACCAACTTGTTTAATTGAAACAGCTGTTAAGATTTAATAATTCCATTTCTCATAAGGTTAACATGGGAAACTCCAGAGCCACTGGGGCGGAGCCCGAAAGGATTTTTGAAATAAGAATATGCCTATATGTTAATCGGGAATGTGAGCTATCATCATGCCAAATTTCAGCCCAATCCGACCAGTATTTTTCGAGTTTACTTTTCCCATACACACATACACACATACAGCAACCACCTCTTTTTTATAATAGTATAGATAGATTAATTCTTGTTAATTGCAAATTTTTTTGGTATTTATTTTAAGAAGATATCTTTTATATACAGGGTGAACGTTAAGTCTTAGGACGACTTTATAACTTTTAAACGACAAACGATATCACAACCACATTTGGTATACCGTTACTGGAAATTGTAAGCTAGTTTTCTGTGTACATGGTGGTCGGATATCACCTTTGGGGGACGGCCCGTCGGGGGTCAGAAGAAAATCTTTAATGACAGCCTATGTTGAGTTGTACATCATTTTAAAGGTCTACTTCAACTTAAAACAATGCCGCAAACCGCACTTCAAAAGGTTGATCCTGTGCAAAATGGCAGATGTTCAAAGATTTTCAAAATTAGCCAATTTCTTTAAATTAAAACACTTTTTTAAATCTTTAAACAACTGTCATTTTTTAACGGATGGTCCTTTTGAAGTACGGTTTACGGTACCTGATTGGACAAAAACACTATAAACAACTAGAAGTTTGTTTATTCAGCAGTATTGTGTAGGTACTTTTACTCTTGCCTAGATCTTACTTACCTAGATCAACAAATTGAAACTTATCTAACTATCTCTACAGATTTGTAAAGCTACTGATGCAAGAGTTCTCCATCCGGTTGGACAAGGGATTCATACTCTCTCTGTATGAGATGTTGAGTCCGTGGCTGTCTGAAGAGAAACCAGCGATCCGCATCCGTAGTGACATCACCACGCTACACCAACCTGCCTCAGCCAAGGTACAAACTGCATTCCTCATCAATTTATACAGTATAGAATAAATATATGTGACATCAGAAGAATTTTCTGCTAAATAAAGTCATGACTCATGGACAAAATAAGTGTGACTTTTACAACAGTGCGACTTAACAGCATACTGGTACTGTATGTTCAGCTGAATTAAAATTATGATCGAGGAGATAAAGATTGATCTGTTTTCTTACCTTTGGAAGTCAAAGAACTAAAATATAACTCTAGAGCTGTGAGACTCTTAAGGGGTTGTGTTAATATTTTTTACAAGGTATATGCCTGGTACCTATTACAAAATAGTAAAGTGTAATAGCAATTTCTAGGGGTTTTGAAACTTAAGGACTGTGTTATTTTTTTATAAGTTCCTATGTAGTTTAATATTTTTCTACCGTTGCGAGGTTGTGGGTCGCTGCTGTAGGGAATTCAGCACAAAAGAGCATAATAATTTTATTGATTAGTAAGGCAATGTATTTGTTGGAGAATAAAAGAATGTGCATTATCAGCCAAGAATATTTTGTACAATTTTACAGTGTGGTTGGGATAAAGGGCAGTGTTGTACATGATATCAATAGGTAATTACACAGCAAAGCTGACTACAGATACCCTATTACTGCAAAATTTTCTAAGTAGCTTGAGCAAAAACGTGTTTTCCAGCTCCCACACTTGCAAAATGCAAGAAAAACTTTATTTGAAGAGAAACTATGTTCTCGTAGTTGTGGAATGATTTGATGTGGAATCAAAATTCTTCCTTGAATAACTGAGCCATATTGAGGCTGTAAATCTTTCACTATTGATACAACTAGACATTACATCCCCATGTTAAAGTTATAACCAGTTTATAATAAAAATCGTCGTAGTTGATGTGAGAAACTGATAGTTTGTGCTGATCTAAATTACTAATTTCTGTTGAATACACAAACCTTTAAAATTATTTCCAACAGATGGAATGACTTATTGTGATATATAGCAACTGTTATGACCCATCAACTTTGATAGCAACAAAAAATAAGTTTGAAAATAGAATTTTAGACAGTAGCGCATTCTTTGACTGGCTCACACAGCTATATGTTCTTTTGTAATAAAAATTTGCAACAACTGGTCCATATAGATGGGATGTCTGCTTCAGTATCCAATGCAATGCTGTAAATCTCACGAGGCGCACCCTCGACTTGTGGATCCTTTTGTGAATCAGAAACAGGGTAGCAAATGTGTCGACAGGTCCATTATAGTATAGTGGCATATAATATTCTGTTCTTATTAATTGAAAATGCCGCTGTGGTGGAAATAAACTTAACATACAATAATTGTAGAATGAGACTGTCTAGAACTCATACAACTTGTGTGTTGTGCAGAATACCTCAGCCTTGGCCCAGTCCAAGGTGGTGGTGGAGTGGATGCATGTATCACCACTCAAGCTGCAGTTGAGTTTCTCCCCCAGAGGCAGCAGTGTGGGAGGTCAGTTCTGTTGTCTGCCGGGTCGCTCACACACGGTCGACGTGCTGCACCTGCTGCTGGACAACATCGCTCCATCACTGACGGATGTCAAGGACATCAAGCTCAAGTAAGCAGAGCATAATGTTACGCTTTTGAATGTAAAAAGTTTTGAGGTGGAGCTTTTAAAAGTACAGTTGACCCTTGATAATGTGACACAGTTCAACAAACTCAGTAATATAACACTATGCTAAATCATCGGATAATGTCTGCACTGTTCCAGAATTTGATTTGTATTTTGATGGGAGTCTTGTCGATTACCAATTGTTTTTACGATCTGGTCCACGGTACTAACAGATGCGGAAATAGTCAAAAAGGTTATTTCTATTGTCAAGGAGGTCGTGAAACCTAGACACACTCTCAGCTGAGATGAAGCTATGTCAGCTTCAAATTCACTGATTTTCTGATGTTAGAGAAAACCTTAAACGTTTTTATTTATTGAACTCTACTAGTCAAAGTGTACATAAACAATCTTCAAATATTGACTTTTCTTAGCTTTTAAGTTGGGTTTAGTTTTATTTCTGAAAATCCGACATTCTTCTGGTCCCCTAATTGTTAGATTATCAAATGTCAATTTTACTTGAAAATATTTGTGAAGGCTGGTAAATTACTTCTGAAAAAAGGGAAAATACTAGATAAGTCAATATGATTTTGTATCCCTTGCCATGTAGTTTGCATGTACGATAATTAGTCAAATCATTGAGAAATTCAGACTACAAGGTAGCTAAGTTTGTGGGACTTAACTCAGAGTTTGTTGTTTGGCAGGACGGCGTTCTACGAGACCCGCGGCCGTGTTGTGACGCTGCAGTCTGAACTGTCCGAGGTGCTGAGTCACTACACCAGTCAGCTGATGCAGCAGTTACACGTGCTGGTGCTGCAGACTGATGTGCTCGGCAACCCTTACGCCCTCGTGGCTGACTTCACCGAGGGCCTGGGCGACCTGTTCTATGAGCCACCTCTGGTAATTGTTAGATTATAAACAAAGATAGCTTTTGTGCATTTGTTGCAGTTTTCCAATTGAAATTCAGCATCTATGAGATAGTTTAATACACTTCTTGATTGTTTTGTTAGGTGTGGTGATGAGACAAATTTCTTTGAACAAAACTTCAGTTAAGTTTAAGTCAGAATAAGTTTTGGCTTATTTCTGGCACCAATCACCTGATTAAAAGTTATTTGCTTTTTACACCAAGAAACTGACATTTGATCTTTCCTAACCTCAAAATCACTTTCTCCATATCTAATTATGTGTTTGCAGGGTACACTAGAGAGCCCTGAGGAGTTTGGTGAGGGGCTGGCACAGGCAGCGCAGGTTATGATGGGACACACAATGGGTGGCTCTGCTCTCACCAACACTCTCATCACTTTGTTCATCTCTGTTGATGTGTTTGCAGGGTACACTAGAGAGCCCTGAGGAGTTTGGTGAGGGATTGGCACAGGCAGCGCAGGTTATGATGGGACACACAATGGGTGGCTCTGCTCTCACCAACACTCTCATCACTCCGTTTATCTCTGTTGATGTGTTTGCAGGGTACACTAGAGAGCCCTGAGGAGTTTGGTGAGGGATTGGCACAGGCAGCGCAGGTTATGATGGGACACACAATGGGTGGCTCTGCTCTCACCAACACTCTCATCACTCCGTTCATCTCTGTTGATGTGTTTGCAGGGTACACTAGAGAGTCCTGAGGAGTTTGGTGAGGGATTGGCACAGGCAGCGCAGGTTATGATGGGACACACAATGGGTGGCTCTGCTCTCACCAACACTCTCATCACTCCGTTCATCTCTAGTGATGTGTTTGCAGGGTACACTAGAGAGCCCTGAGGAGTTTGGTGAGGGGCTGGCACAGGCAGCGCAGTTTATGATGGGACACACAATGGGTGGCTCTGCTCTCACCAACACTCTCATCACTCCGTTCATCTCTGTTGATGTGTTTGCAGGGTACACTAGAGAGCCCTGAGGAGTTTGGTGAGGGATTGGCACAGGCAGCGCAGGTTATGATGGGACACACAATGGGTGGCTCTGCTCTCACCAACACTCTCATCACTCCGTTCATCTCTGTTGATGTGTTTGCAGGGTACACTAGAGAGTCCTGAGGAGTTTGGTGAGGGGCTGGCACAGGCAGCGCAGGTTATGATGGGACACACAATGGGTGGCTCTGCTCTCACCAACACTCTCATAACCTCGTCCATTACACACACTGTCAACTTTGACGATGACTTCAAGAAGGTAATGTCATACTTGAAAACAATTTAATTTTGGCTACAGAAGTAGACTTATCGTCCTCATGGACCAGCTAATGCCAATTTTATTAAAAAATAACATTGCTGAATAAGTTTGTTTTAGACAAAGACAATGCTTCTGCCAACACCCTATTTTCTTTCTTATTAGCGAATTTCCTTATGGAGAAGAAGCTGGGACTGATGTATTTTTTCATTTTGATGTTATACCAACAGCTGATTTTCTTTACTTGTTAATAATAGAAAAGAAGACTGTGTCTCCAGTTGTCCAGTGAGTTACCAGATGCTCTCATTCTGAGTAGTCGCACATTTGAGATGGGCGTTGCTCTGGGCCTGTCGGGCATCATAATGAAACCTAGCATCATCGGTGAGTACAGTCTCACCAGAGAGAAGCATGTATTTAACTAGCACACTCAAACGGAACTCTACTTTATTGATTTGTCATCCTTAAATAGTTGTTGAGTAATTAAACAATAAACTTAATTTAAAATGTTGTAACTGTTTTATAGCCCTCTTACGAGAGTATTTAAAGTGCACACACCTTTTTATTTTTATGATTGATGAATAGGTTTAAATGTTGTCTTAATTTTAAGGTGAATCGTAAATTTTGTACTCTTTATGAGTTTTTTATATGGACTTAAGAAAAAATATTGAGTAGAGTTATCCAAGTAATAATGTATAGGCATTAAAAAATACTTTAATGCACTGCACTTTAAACACAATTAAATCTATTGGCAAACATTTGAATGGATAATTAAATTATTGCATAGGCCGACATTTGTTTTAAGAATTATTTTAGACATTTTCACAATCTTGGATTAGCAAAATGTTGAAAAACTGGAAAACGTTCTCGTTCGTACTGTGACCTTAGAATAGGAATTGATTTTATTTTTCATCATTTCGTCAAAAGTTTTTTTTTTAATTTTGTTTTTAAAAGTTTTTAACTTTTTAATAAAAAATCATTTTAAAAACGTTTTCTACAAGAAAGCTAGAAACCCATTGATTTTTTTCTGAGGTTTTTGAACTTTAATTTGATTTTTATTTGAATACATATAAATTGATCTACAAACCTGTATGATTTTCCTCTTCTATAGTTCTATAAACTACTTTCTAAACTACCCTCTAAATTAGAGGAATAACTTGGTGTATAGATTGCCTAACCATGACTTCATGTTATCACTCACGACAGTTCTGATAGCACTGATTGTTGATATTGTTTTGTCCTCCCTCGGATGGTTGTAAGCATGTTGTTGTGGTCGTTGGTTGTTAGCGTAGTAACAGTTTGTTGTTCTATGTTGCTGCAGACGGCAACGTGTTCTCAAAACAATGGCAAGGTACGTCTCTCATATCCCATTGTTTTTCGCTTTGCATCTCAGCTTCGATTTGTTTGCTTTGCAAAACCAAATATTACAGAACATTTTATTACTAGTCATCAGTAGAATCAAGAACTGATTGGATCGCAATCATCCAGAACAAAAAAAATCCAATGTGAAAATACAAGGTCTGTTGGAAAAAATCTCCGAACAATGAATGATTAACAACTATGAATTTTACTTATACTTATACTTATACTTATAATTTTCTGGGTGGAGGTAGCTATGATGCCTTTACTAAACTTGTGGACAGTGAAATTACACGTAACTCCTTAATTCATTCCAGTAGAATTATCTTCAGATAGTTATGTGTTAAAAAGTCAAAGCAAGAACCACTTAAATATTTGTGATTATTAAAGGTGGAAACCTTTTATTAGAGTGTGAGGTGGGTCGCTGGAATTTAACCCCCAGAGCAAAGGTGATGTCGATGTCACTATGACATAATAACCTGAGCGCTCTTGAGTTTGTCCGCAGGCGGAATTTTAAATTTTACCCACAGAGCGTGATAAATTAGATTAGCAATATGAGCCGAAATTTTACCCCTGCCCAAATAACTAGGGTTTTAGACAACCTGTAGGTGTATAGCCTGATTTTTACCCCCAGAAGTTTACTTTTTAAATTTTACCCCCGGATTTTCCCCCTGGAATTTTCCCCTCAAATTTTTACCCCCACGTAAAATTATCCGAGTAGCTATGTCATAACTTTACTCCTCTGGAAATTTACTCCCTCTCCAGTTATAGAAATTTGTGAGAATCATTCATTTTGTACATAATGTACGTATTTGAGAGAAATAGAAATATTTTGCAAAATTAAATATTGATTGGTCTCCATGGCAGGATGAGAAAACCCACAACGTTTACCTTAATGTTGACATTTCAAGTTAAACCAGCAGAACTGTCAAAATGCTTAAAGAATTTCACAATTTCAGACGGATAATCCAAACAAATTAAATTTCATATTTAGCACAACTATGTGGTAGCCTACGTTTTATCATTTTATTTAATTGTTTTGATTAAATTCACAACTGTTAAAAGATATGTTTGATTCCACCTTTAATTCATTCAACTCATATTGGTTGTGCAACTCAAAAGTTCCGCAGCCGGAATTTTACCCCCTAGGCTGACATCAGTTTTTCTCTGGGGAATAAAATTCTGCTACCCCTACGAGGTATGTTCATATTTTTCTATATAATACGAAATAAATAATAAATCTTTGTTCCTCTACAACTACAAGTAATAATTTACAATATTGATTAGTGTAGGATCAAAAATACAAATTAATTTCAAAATTTATTGTATATAAAGACTTTATACAAATTTTTCTTAGGTGATAAAAACAAATGGCTTTTAAACTTGCAAAGAAATATTCACAACAAATTAAGTAAACTCCTGTGTGTGGGGTAGTTGACAGATATCGGTGTACTTGTACTGTTTTGTCCATTCAATTCAAAAACTATAACCCTGGATACATTCCATATTTACCTAAGGGTACATCAGGTAATACAATGCATGTTAGGTGTTTCTGCATGTTTTAACATATGCTGCTGAGATTTATCTTAATATCCCTATCCCTATAATTATAACTGGTGAAGGTACATTTTACATTGAAGTAAGAATTTGAAAATAAATCAAACTATGTGTTTTGGTCGAGTAATACAGTAGGTAAATATTTGCCCATGCTTTATGTGAAAACTTGGCGTGCATGCAATTTGAGACCTCAATCATGAAATCGGTCGGAAAGAAGAGCCAAACAAACTCGACAAAGAGAAACCAAATTTAACTCCCATAAGAAATACATGGGGAGCAAAGTTCGTTTACATATAAGCCGAGTGGGATTATAGATCAATATATGCCAATGCTTGATGGCTAATCTATGCGTGCATACCTTCAATTTGAGACCTCCATTATGAAAATCGGTTGGGTAGAAGAGCCAAACGAACTCGGCAAAGAGAAACCAAATTTAACTCCCATAAGAAATACATGGGGAGCAATTTTTGTTTACGTATAAACCGAGTGATACTATTGATAATTATATGCCGATGCTTGATGGCTAATCTGTGCGTGCATAACTTCAATTTGAGAACTCAATCATGAAATCGGTCGGATAGAAGAGCCAAACAAACTCGACAAAGAGAAACCAAATTTAACTCTCATAAGAAATACATGGGGAGCAATTTTCCTTTACGTATAAACTGAGTGATACTATATAGATAATTATATGCCGATGCTTGATGGCTAATTTGTGGAAAAGAAAACCCAAGTTTGTTTAATATATAAGATTTTGAAAATATGACTAAAATAATTTTAATTTGAGCTTTGCTGATGATTTTTGGAACATTATTGTTATAGAATAGATGATATTTGCATATTTAAAATCTAAACATTTTATCAGTAATGTTGTTTTATAAATGTAAGACAAGATTATTTTATCAGAGTGCAACCACTCAGTGTAAGATACAAAACAGCTACAGTATTTGTAACCAAATATAACTAAAATCATTTATTAAGTTTTAAGCAAAATGTCGTTAGGGCCTATGTGATGAAAATAAATTTTCTTTTTCTAAAAGACATTTTGGCCTTTTTTCATTCAACGTTTGTGCTATCATTGACTATCAAATTGTTTAGGGTCCCAACAAGAAGGTGTGGAAAGCTTCTTCAGAGGAGTTGGCAAAGGTCTGATGGGTCTTCTGACTAAACCTTCCGGGGGTGTAGCGGATTGTGTGGCCATGGCCAACGACGGAATCAAACGGTAAGTAAATCAAATCATTCCAAAAATATATAAAAAATACAAAACTTAGGCTATTAATTATAACAATGATTCAACATCCTTGTGTTGGTCTGAGAACACAACTTTCCTATCTAATGTATAAAGTAAAAAATGGCTTAGGATAACTGAGTAAATACGCAGGACTAGAGTGTCAGATTCAGTGATTGCCACGATTTAAACATAAGTTCTATCTGGTCATGGTCTGAAGTGTTATCCCATTCAAGGAGGCAGGCAAGTTTGAATTTAATAGAGTTGACACTGTCTGTGGAAAACATTTACCTAAGATAAAACTGGGTTCTGGTAAAATTGCAAAGGTAAAGTTGCATGGGTAATCACACAATATCATGGACATTTTAAACTGTTATCTATTTACAAATTATTGGTTCAGAGTTCCACCATCTAGTTTTCTCTTTTAAAAATAAATTAATTGTAAAAAAAGATGGTTTAGCTAAACTGCTTTACCAAGCAACTTGGATTAAATAAGCTGGCTATTTTAAACAGATTATAAGTAAATTTGCACAGTTTTTACTGTGACAGATTGCTGCTCCTAACTTATTTCAACCCTGTGCATTTGTTTAGTTTACTACCTTCCTAGCCATCCTGGTACAAATTTTTCAAGCACAACAAATCTTGCATAGGGTCCAACTAATTCTTTTATGTTGAAAGACCACTTACCTCTGCAGAATATGCAGATTAATGTTTTTTTTTTTTTTTTTCAGAGCATCTGAAATGGGTGAGGATATCATTTTCCGTACTAGGCTGCCCAGATACGCAAACCCTTACTTGGTGAGTAATAACAATCGTATAATGTAACTTTGTACTCTGTGTAATAATTATTAATTATTTTGCAAGTTACATCAACGTAAAAAAATGAAATTTTGTACTTTTAACTTAAAACCCCCATTATGCATTAAAAGATTAACATTTACCAAGAGTTATTCTCTCAAATATTTGATTTTGAATCAGTTTGTTGACAGATGGATAAATCATTTCAAATGTAATAATTACAAGTCAATGTAATATTTATTTTTTTTACGAGAGTGGGTGCCTCTTAACCTCCACTTTTAACTTGCAATAACCTCTTCACATGGGCTTCTGGGCTTGAGTGTGAAATGTATCCAGCAAAACAAGGAGTGAGCTACAAGGAGTACAGTATAGATTTTCCCTATTAGAGTTTTGAGCAGGATGCACATGTGTACAAGAACCCTTCCGCCACCACTGTCACTTTTATTATTCTGTCAAGTCATCTAAACAATCAATCTTCGTTGGATTAATTTACTAGCTCTAATGTCTTGTGGTGTGACTCTCAGTGTTTATGGGAGCCTTTACCTCACTCTTTCCTACATGCCATTCTAATTTATACAGTCCATACAAGCGTGATTTGTATTGATGAAATTTAGTGGCAGGCTTGTATCACTTTGTATCTGATGAATTTATCTATTAACACTAGATGTGTTTTCTCAAATCTTATGTGTGTTGTCTGTCGCAGGGTATCAAGCCGTTCTCCCTGTACGAGGCGACGGGCATGCAGCTGCTTAACACCCTCAGCAAGGGACATTACGCTGACACTGACATCTACTGGGCTCACGCGACACTCTCCCTCGAGTGCAAGTCTACTCTGCTCGTCACTTTACAGTCAGTCAAAACGTTCATTCCCGTCCTACAAACATATCTGCTTTAAACGTATCTACGTAGTTAGCACCAAAGGGAGAAATATTAATCATGAGTAGCCTTTCATTTACAACTATTCATATGAAATCTAATTTTTTTAGTCATGTATATTCTACAACAAATCATTTCAATTATCTTTCATCAGTTTATACACGCATTAAAAACTGCTGAAATGTATATCTGACGTGACAACGTACAGTATCACAATCTGGGAAATTCGCTTAGAACTACCAGGTTTGGGTTTTGGGTTTACAAGTATTGTTATTGTGGCAATCCATTAGATCTGATGATTGGTTGAATCCTGCCTCAGTTAGGTGTGCAACTCTTTAGGAACTCACATATGTCTGTGGCAGAGCAGAGCATGGTGTAATCAAGCGAAAGTGTGCAAAATTATTTTTTTGTTGCACCTCAATTCAGGACTTTTGCCAGTCATGTTTGCAGTGTGTCCACTGAGAAACTTATTTGAAATATTGTGCAAATAAGATGGATGGATAAGATGGTACCACAAGCTCAAAAGATTACTATTGCATGTCTAAATGATTGTGACACAGATAAGAAGCTGGTGTCCTTGGTTGTATTGTACATGTGTTTGTGTAACTGTAAGGTTGTTGCCTTTTACAGACACGTGTTTCTGGTAGAGAAGTGTCGGGCATGGGAGATTGACTGGATGGTTAGAGTTGACGACATCATGGCCGTTCCGACATTACAAGGCGGCAAGCTTACGTTTAAAGTCAGACAGGTGAGTTACCTAGTATGTGATCAATTATCAATTATCAATTATTTAAGATGGGGACGCCACTATGTGCGTATTTTAACCCAAATATGAGTGAAGGATGAGTGTAGGATGAGTGGCGCGATCTTGTAGTCTTGTTAGTGACTAAGGCCGACATGTTCCTTAGACACAGCTGTTAATTAATAGCCCATACAGCTAATGGCAACTAAGGGACCTACAAACAGTGACAGTGACAGTTTATAGTGGAATCCGAACCACATTTTTTCCTTGTAATTTACGAATTGGTCTAATTATCAGGATAGTACTGCGGATAGTCGTATAGATGATCAACATCTTTGTAATAGGGCTTCTCGGAATTGGTTTGTTATATCTAAAATGATTCATAATTAACAACATATTTGTCCCCCCAAAGTAATTTGACATTAAAAGGCGACAAGCTTACATATAAAGTCAGACAGGTGAGTTAACTAGTATGTGATTATCAACATCTTTGTAATAGGACTTCTCGGAATTGGTTTGTCATTTCTAAAATGATGCATAATTAACAACATATTTCCCCCCCAAAGTAATCTGATACAATATCTTGGATCACTTGTCGTTCAGTTGCCATTTTGAGGCCACAAGCAGGAATATTACGAACACCGCCAACAAATTTAAACACATCAGAATAAGCCCAGTATCATTGGATAAAATTTGCCAAAACTTTTGCAAACACAAGTGATTATTGTCAATTGTAAAACGAAGTTGCTCCTGTTTGTAAGTGTTTACAAAATTATTTTATGTACAAGTTTTTTATCTGTGTATGATTAAAGTGATTTGAAGGTACAGTACAGTTTTAATGACTTCACTCGCAAATACAAATGTATCTATTTTTCTATATATTTTATGATATTGAATTCATGAGTATTCTAAAATCTTGTATGCCTAAAAAGTAACCTTATTGAATATTTGTGAGCGTTCTCTGTCTGGATCACAGTAGGTAAAATATCTCAAAGATTACACTACCTTAATCTGCCTTAAACCTAATTAATTGCTCATTTTGGCACTCTTCTCATCATCTAATTAATAAAAATTGGTTGGTAATTAGTTTAACAAGGTTGCAAAAAGATGACAAGGCAGATTAGGTAGTTGAAACTACAATTGGTTTTTAGAGTTAAACCATTGACGAAACAGAGAATAACACTGTGGTTTCACGACACTGCAGTTACTCTATCTGTTGTAGTTTACATAAAAAGCCGACCCACCGGTTTGCATAAAGTTCCAAAATGAATATGCATAATCCTGTTGATTGTTTTGTTGCAGGACGAGAGCTTCAACTTGTTGTCGGGAGATGAACGTTTCGTCCAGAGCAAGGAGACGGCTGTGCTGCAGTGGCTGCAGAACAAAGTGGAGACTGTGCTGATACTCAACATGGAGGACAAGCCTTGCCCTAGTGTGGAGTTGTAGAGTTACGCTAGCATTGCGCTGAGTCAGTCTGGTGATGGATGTATGTAGAGCAATGGTCAGTCATGGGTTTGAGTGTGTATGTAATACGTTTTTATATTCTGTTCTATTGTTTCAGGACTTGTTTTGACTATCATTGATGAGAGTAGATTTCCCATTCCCATGTTACAGTTGTAGTCAGTTTTAGCATAAAGGAGAATATAATTTAATTGAGTCACCGACTTAGTTTGCTGATGTCTGTTGACTTCTGTTGAATGCACCAACTTTTTAACCTTAAACCAAAAGTCCAGAAGGACAACTTATCACAAATAACACAAGTATATGTTTAATAATACATCGACTATCAAAGTAAAAAACAAAACTAATAAACTAATGTAGAAAATCGAATTATGACATTAGCACACTCTATGGTGGCCAACTGAACTATGTTCAATTGAATTAGAAAGTTGTTACAGCTGGTCCATATAGATGGGAAGTGGGATGTCTACTTCAGTATCCAAGTCAATGGTTCTATCATAGACTAACCAACACAAGTTTTTTGACAAAATGTTGTTTCTATTATTTTAGGGTTAATTTCATGATTTGGGCTTTCCTGTTTGGTTATATGACGTGGTCGAGTTATTGTTTATGATAAGATCGTTTTATTTGGTTAAACGAGGTTTTAAATGACTATCAAGAAACAAAATGTAAACTAAACACGACCTCTACAGTGCACCGGACAGAACTATCAATAAAATTGTTTTCAGCTGTTCAAAAACGATGAGAAATCTACTAAGGGAGTGTGTTTTATCCATGGCACTATCAATGTAAGTTCTATTGTATAAAAGGGTGTTCAGCATTATTTTTTATTTGAGGTATGATCATCCTTAGGAAGGAACTGAACAGTAATTCCAAATTTAAATTATTTTTGGTGGCAGTACTAGCTCTTACATTGAAATCCGACAATATTTTCATTTTCTGAGAATTAACCGGTCTAATCTTAAATATAACAGTGAAATCGAGATGTTTTCTAAATTTAGTTTCTGGGTTGATTTCATCCATAGTTAATTGCTTTCTGAACAAAACGATAAACTTTAATTTAAGGGTTTTTTGTTTAAAAAAAAAAAGAACTGACATATTGCTCCGCATACTTGCTGTCCAACTGACTCGGCTATATACATGGCTGTGATGATGCCTAGTCCTACATTCACTTGGCACAAATGTGCTTATTGTATAAAACATTCCTGCAACGACTCTATGTCAAGTGCTCTAGTCTTAGGAATAACCGCAGATTATATTTTATGATGTTAAACGTAGAGGTAGATATTAGGATGAATGTTTCCTGGAGTAATTGATTTTGTAAAAACGAGATTAAATTGTTTCTCGAGCTTACGATTTCTACTTGTTACGCTACTTGGTTCATCACCCGTTGCATCATTAGGGTTTTCTAGTCAAGGTTCATCAACCAACGTGTTAGCTCGGTTTTTGACGGTAAAAATTAACTATAAAATTAAGCCTGTTTAAATGCCTTAATCTATAAAAATATGTGGAAATAGCATTGTTTGTATCAAGAATGTGTATATTGAGTAGGACTCAGGAAACTACAATAACTATGTTATAATCTGTGCAGATTCTAAATGAGTGGACTTAACATGTTTAAATGTTCGATGCTTGTTACACTAAATAGGTAAAGGTAAGTCATTTTACATTTCAAACTTGACATTTGAAAAATATTTATTTCATGAATACATCAGCAAAAACTATTAGTTGTTAATCAGTTTTGGTTTTCCATAATCCACTGACAATTGCCTATTGTAATTTATTTTAGCTTCACAATTCACATTTAACACTTTTTTTACTCGTGTATTTAAAAAAAAGTTATTCCAATATACTGATATAATGGCCTAGGACAATCTATAGATTATATCAACATCTGTTACTGACTGTAGACATAATTTTATAATGCTTTATCCCAAACTAAATTATTAGCTGGAATTATACAGGAAAATCTTAAGGGAATTAACAATATGAATTCAATTTTATTTACAAATGAAAAGCACTCACAATGTATCCTCAGTCAGTAATAAAACATTAACAATAGATTGTTATTATTATTGCAGCTCCAGTTTTAAAATACTCACAACTGCTCAATTTGTAAATAAATATAACATTGATTTACCAGTCAATTACTAATTTACAAATTATCAGTTAACTACTCATTCAATAATTCCTAACTATATTTTAGAGATTTTAAGGCTAGCGTTTAATTTTAAATGGTTGGCGACCTATTTTTGAAGGTACCAGGCATTGTGTAAGAGTTAGGCTACCGTAAGTACTGATACAATATCTGAGGGAACTATGATTAAGATTTCCAATAATTTAACTCTCCGATCGTATTTGGGTTAACTATTTACTTATATTGCTTGTTGTTACACCTAATACGGCATCTAATTTTTTACACAAATGTAAATCAGATATGGGAAATTGATTCCATGTTAACCATAGACTAACAGATAGAAGAGAATATTGTGTAAAAAATATTACTAAACAAACATACAACTTTTTAAAATAATGACTGATGAATAAATTAGTATCCCAAATCTACTAATGGCACAAAATATTTATATTCCAAATTTAGATTAGCTTTACCAATTATATCCTGTTAAAATCTGTAATGTTTGAACTTCAATAGTGGTTATTCCATACTTCTATATTTATTGTTTCTGGATTAACATAACTTTTTATATCCTTTTGAAAGCATGTTCAAGTTTATCAACATTAAACTGTTATTAAAATTACATTAGTTAGTTCTCTTCTGGATTTATTACTAGTCTTCTAGCTAAAAATCACAAAATAATGCATAAGTAGGAAGAAAAGTTTATTACTGAGAAATTTATGTGAAAGTTCCATAAGTAAAAAAATGAAGGTACAGTCTTAAAACAATAATTTAAATTATTGAAGAAACATAACACATATATTATATCAATAAGAAATAAAATATTCCTAGCAATTGTTGTACATTTCAGTGTAAATAAGTCGTTTAAGTGTTTAAAGCTTAGGTTTTTGATGTGTAACATATCATTGCTTAACTGTTAATGTGATAGGTTTAAGAAAATGTAACACATTTAATTTCTAAAATTTACTTCTGTATCAGTTTTTATACTTTCCATTTAAATCTATATATTTATATATTTTAGAGATGAACCATGCAAATGTTATACTAAGTTATATTCAATTAGTTTCCAATTCCAACCCTATTAATAGTTAATTAGTATATTTTATTGTTGGTCAAATTATTTTACAAAATGCCCAATTTTGGTACTTTTTTGTTCAAGATCAATGTTTAATAAGTCAGCGAACAAAACCACCATAGTATTTTTTAAAGATTACTCTCTCTTTTAATTGTAAAAATAGTGTTCTCCTCCTCTAAAACATCCCATGTGACTTTTGTCTTGCTTTCTTTTTGTAAATCATCTTCTCAATGTCTAGGCAAATATTAAGATTAAACTTGAATTATTGCTGTCTGTACTTTTTTCACTGAAAGAGTACTGACATATGAAATTTTAAAATTTCTGTTGCTTTGTATTAAAAACTAGTATAATTAAACTTAATAATAAATAATAAAACTTTAAGTTTGGTGACTTAAAAAATAGGTAACAAATGATGTTAGAATAAAATATAATTGACTTATTTTAGATACTGAAGCAAACATCGCTAAAGTAAGTCTGCTTTGTGTTTCAAACCGTCAATTGTTGTGTAGTTAAAACAGCAGTTGTTAGAACATAATCAGCTGATTTAAGTAATTAAATATTTTCACACATCCGCTTTAGGGAAATGTTTTCCTGTGGCTTTGTGATAGCCTATGTACACTGTTATTTGGTATATGCACAATGCGTTTGAAGGCCCTCAATATAATTAAATGCTAGGACAAATAATTGAAACGAACAGAGAATTTGGTAGCCGAGTAAAGGCAAAAGGTTATTGATGAATGATATCACATAAAATTTTAAGTTAGGTTCATCACATTCAACATGTAATAAGAAGTTCAAAATTGTATTTTAAAACTTAAAGACACATAATTTCCTGTGAATGTCTATATTAAAACAAAAACATTTTATTTCAACTATTGAAACATAATTAAACACTAAACGATGTAATCATATTTAAAAACCAACCGCTCTTATCATGTATTTACATTTTTCAGTCAAATTATTAGAGTTGTGTTCACAAACTACTACTATTATTAGGCGGGGTGAAGGAATTCTTTGTCAAAAAAATGCCAAATTCCTGATATAGTTGGATCAATGTATAGGATGATTCCTTCAGTATCTACAGTCAATGATGCAGTGTGCTAAAATAAGTAATCTCAGACTAAAGTTAATTGTAAGTTAAAAAAAACTATTTTTTCTTTCAATAATAAATTGATTTTCTAGTTTTTTTATATTAATAAAAGTTTGGAATGTTAGCAATGTTTAATTGCCTTTTGCATATATTGATAATTGATATTCTCATTCTCTTTTGAAATGTTGAAAAGCTAACACAACTGAATTAGCATTTTAGTTTTAATCAAATATTAATGTTTGGGATTAAGGCCATGAAATAAAAATATTATTCCACCAATGTTTATCATGCATACTGGTCATTCATTTGATGGTCATTGATGAATGATTCTTTTGTTGGACATGAATATGGTTGTAGTATTTCAAACATTTATTTATTACCTTTTACTATTCCTTATGTTAGTAAATGTTATTATAATTTAAGTGTAAATACCTCTAAACTGTAAGATAAGATATTGTTTCATTGATATTTTTTGTTTTAATTTAATAATATATTATTTTATATTATTGTTTCATAGTGATAATAGAAATATGATAACAGTTAGTTATTCCTAAGTTGTTGATGTTAACTGTTGATAAATCTGCGAGTGCAGCGAAGAAACCAAAGTTAATGTTATCCATCATACTGAGTGTAAAACATTGGCAAATACGCTTATTAATCAGTAATAAACTTAACCAAATGTATATCCTCGTTTTATTTAATGTAGGACCTATTGTCTACTAAAGCCCTTTAAGTAAACAAAGCTATTACAACAACTACGACAAACACCATGAATCCTCTATGTTTTAAAAGTGGAATTCCAATTTTTTCCCAGGCTTTTCCTGGATTCTAAGGCCCTGTACACATGAGGGCGGCAGCCGCCGCGGTTGCTATTTTGCGGGAACCGCGGCGGTTGAAAGTACAAAGGAGCAAATGGGACCGTTCACATGCAACCGCCCACTTCCAGTCAACCGCAACTAACCGCGGCGGTCGTAGATTTCCCTTCGACCGCCGCGGCTGCCGTGCGGTTGGAGTTACTTGAGTTGGCATGAGAGCGTACACATGAGGGCGGTAGCCGCCGCGGTTGACTGCAGTTTCTACTATAGGATCACAGACATCTGCGCGCTTGCCCTGTGGACATCGCTCTCTGTGTTGGTGAAGTGTGTAGCTGTGGCTGGAGTTTATGTAGTGCTCGTAGTGTAAGTTTAAATGACCATGCGTGCTGCTGTGGAACCAGAAAACTTTGACACTGATCTGTTCGTTACAGAAGTACAAAAAGAAGATACGTTTCGGACATAAACTAAAAAAGATTGCGTAGCAAGAGTTAGTTGAGTTTTTTGCTGAAAAGAATTGTCAAGCGTTATGCGTTTAAAAGAAAAATAATTGGGTAAATACAGTACTGGCTGTCAAGTGACGGTCAATTAACACCGCAACCGCAGCGTAACCGCGGCTCCAACCGCTACCATGTGTACGGTCCTAGGCGGCCGCCGCTGCGGCCACCGCGGCGGCTGCCGCCTTCATGTGTACAGGGCCTAAGAGCTGTTTCCAGGTTACCTTGAGAATGTTTAGTGTAAACTGTAATAACCAATTAGTTTAAGGCTTACAACTTAATTTTTTTCTGACATCAAATTTGTGTAATTCTAATTATTCCAAGTTGTGTGAGCTATTGTTGCAAAATAATAATCCTAAATATCTAGATCATTTTAATTATTATCATCACCATAATCATCACATAAGGTCATGAAAACATTGTTTTGCAGAATTGTGACAAATTCCTGAATATCTTTTGTGGTCATCATCATCGTCTACTGCGGTCCCGAAAACGTCATCATAGTCTTCCACAATCGCGGCAAAATCCTGGACATCTCGCGCGGATTGTAGACGCAATCGTTGTCTCCCACGATCACAAAAAAGGTTATCATCGTCATCCGCCATCCCGACAAAATCCTGAATATCTCGTGCGGTTTGTGTGCATTATTATCGCCTCCCGCTGTCACAGAAACGTCATCTAATAGTCTTCTGCGACCTCGCCAAAATCCTAGACTTCTCCTGTGGCTTGTATACATTATCGTCTTCTCCCATGGTCAGGGAAACGTGATTATAGTCATCCGCCATTCCGGCAAAATCCTTAATATCCCCTGCAGTTTGTTTAGTCACCTCCTGTTGTCATGGAAACGCTATCACAGCGATCATGGCAAAATTTTAGACATCCTCGTCTCCCGTGGTCACAGAAATGTTATCATCGTCATCCGTCATCCTGAATATATCGTGTGGTTTGTGTACATTATCATCGCCTCCTGAGGTCACAGAAATGTCATCATAGTTTTCCGTGACCACGACATCTCCTGCGGTATTTAGACATTATAGTCTTCTTCACAATCACGGAAACGTCATCATAGTCATCCCCCATCCCGGCAAAATCCTGATTATCTCCTGCGGTTTGTATCATTGTCGCCTGTGGTCACGGAAACGTTTTTACAGACTTCCAGGATCGCGGCAAAATCCTGGACGTCTCCCGCCGCCACGGGAAAATTATCGTCGTCTCCTGAAGCCACAGAAACATTTATCTCAACATCAATTAACTGAAACCTACAACCAAACAACTTAACCTTAACCTCGACCTTATCAAAGAGCTGCGGAACCCAAAAAAAAAAAAACAAATAAGTTAACTTTACCAAATTAGGTCTAAATACATAATGTTCATAACAAATGCACCAGTCACGGCTCCAAACCTTTTCAAGACTGAAAAGGACTAGTTAAATAACAGCTCATATGGACAAGTGGACTTGTTAACCACTGTAACTTCATACTATAATAAAGTTACACAAGTAAAGTCGGCACAAGACACAAACACTCTAGTGAAACCCCTTTTCCGCCCCGGCTGATTTACTGCTCCGGTTAGTTCAATTAGATGACGTGCTGTGTGGTTTCGGCCTGCCTAAAGTTAATCTTGGCTTAAGTTCACATACTTGTCCCTTTTCCTTGATGCATCTCTTCATATCATATGTCTCACCCTATCATTTGATTGCATTTTACCCATGTCTGTTTCTATGCTCTGTCTTCCACTTAACCAGACCAATCTTAAACTTATATTTTGTATCTTTATCTTTTGGTGTACAGCAACACAATTTTACAACCCAGATTATCTCAGAGCGAACCACTTGCCAAAAAGAATCCCTACAAAAACTGCAGCTAAAGTGAGAACTTGGGGTAAGAGTATATTAAGTCATGTTCTTTGTCAGTGTATAAATCCAAAATATAACTTTCTCATACTAACCACATTGTCTAGCTTACTTTGCTTTGGTAGATGTATGGTTAACTAGTGCTTCCGTACGGTCAAGCGGTCATGTTTGTGAGATCAATGTCCAACAATATAGGGCATGTTTAAAATAACTAAAAGTATAAAAACTTTTGATAGCTTATTGTTTAAGAGAAACTATTAATGGTTTTCATGGTTAAATCTGTATAAATTTGTGGATTTTCAGTATTTTTATCAATTAGAGCAAAAGTGTTATGGAGCTGCCTAATGCTGTCTCGTTTTTAGCTTATGTTTTCTATGAAGCAGTTCCACTAAATGCAAAGAGGTACTATTAAAGTAATATCTTTGACTATCAAATGGCACATCATTTCATAGGTTTTGTACTTTGTAGTTTAGTTTACACTTACTTTGTATCTCCTTTATAGTTCGGCCGCTTAGAAAACGACCTGCGCGCTAATGCTAAACCAATGCTGGAGGCTCATATGGACCTCATATGGCCGCTTTCTAAGCGGCCGAACTATAGTTATGGTGTAAATAACAAAAAACCTTTTTTCCTATATCAAATGCATGTTATTTGGGTTTAACACCAATGCCATTGCATTGAGTGTTAAACCCAAATAACATGCATTCAATATAGGAAAAATAGGTTATTTGTTATTTACACCAAAACTAAAAGAGAAGTAAGTGTAAATTACAAAGTTGTTAAAAATTACAAAACCTATAAAATGATGTGCCACTTGACGTTGCTATTTGAAAACTTTGAACAATGGGCATATCAAAATCTAAAAAAAAACACTTTTTTTATTTTTATTATTTCAAAAAACCTTTACTTGTAGCATATCACAGTAAAACTAATTTCACAAAGTGTAAGAAAATTCAATTAGACAAGGGCTAAGTCCATTGGTATAGGAAACCCAGAGTATTAAAAACATATTGATTTTTTGAAAAAAAAACTGCCACCATTTTGAAACGGAAAAAGATAATTAATTTCTGTTTTTGCCAAAATGTTTGTCTTATAAATACCTTTAAAATTATGTATAATATGACATGTGTTTACATTTGAAAATTCCGAGATTCAAACTAGTGACCCTCTGTTTTTGGCACACCCTGTATTGGAAAAACTTTAATATATTTTTATGTTATTCCTTGGGGTCAACTTAGTGGGAAATAATTTTATTTCATCCTTGTACATTAAGCCGTTTTACCATAATCAATTTGAGACACCTTAAAACGTGGGACTACTTTAATACTTTTCAATGAAATGGCGACCATACAAAGTAGATATTTTAAGCCAAGTAGGAATGGATGTATATATATATATATATATATAAATTTTAATGGATGGTGTTTTTGACCTCTGGGGACTTCAAAACAAAAAAGTTAATCGGTCCCGGATCCAGGTCTTACCATGAGACCTACGGTAATAGCTTATTCCCTATATGGGAAATTCGCTAAAAACACACCTCAATACTTAACCTGTAGCAGCAAACCTAGGTAATCATTAAAATTGATGTTACCTATTTAAATAGTAAATAAATCTGACAATATTCAGGGAATATTTTAGTAGAAATCCAGCCAGGTAAATGGAAATTCACCTTAGTCTGCAGGTTTGCTGCGACAGGGGTATTTTCTATATTTATTTGTTGGTTCTTATTTGGTAAGCATAGCATCCACTAGTGCCCTATTTTTGAATAATTTTTACTCTCATAAAAAAACCAACTAAGCAGGTTAAGTAAAATGTATATCATTTTAAGAAATAATAAATAATTTATTTAACTTATATTACAATCTATATGGTGAAGAATATTCATATGATGGTGTTATAGGTCAACATAAAATTTAATGACAAATAGTAAAATATGATAATGGCTCCACCATTAGACCTCAATGGTCTTTAGTGGACTTTTGATGTTAATTCTAGGCAGCGTGGTTATAAACTAAGGCCGAACACAGACACAATGCAGTACATTGTCTTATTCTCCCAGCGGACGGTGCAGCTTCCGTCAGTTGTATTGTCCCAGTAACATGAACTAGCTGTGTGAAGGCCGGCACCATTTTTCTGCATTATCGTGCATGTAACTGGAAAATAAATATTTGCAATTGTAATAATGCAAACACTTTTGCTAAACGTACTACTAGGTTGTCTAATAATCACATTATAATTCTAGTTTTTACCTAAGACTTTAAACTAGATGACAGTTTGAATATTATGAAAAAAATACAATGATTAGTACTTTGCTGCTATACCTATCTGAGTAAATGGCTTACCAATGTATTTAAATGGCTTTTGTAGTTTGGTAAGAGCAGCAAGACAAGCATCAACGACGGAGGATGTCCACTGATTTACTTTGCTCTGCTGATATGTGTTTCCACCGATTGTTTCCTCAATGGCATCTTTGATTATATTACTCACTTCATCCACAACAAAAAGGCTCTGAAATCAAAGATCACATCATCTTATCTCATAAGAAACATTACATTTTTATGGCAAGCATTTTTAAATTGTTATATGTTGAGTTTCAACCACTATTTCAACCAAGCAAAAAAGTCTGGAGTTAACATAAATTAATCAGTTCAGAACCTAAACTTAACCTTCCTAATTTGATTAGAAAAGTAAATTTTAGGTTTGCCAACTTTAAAAACACCTATATTTACGAATCCGCATAAAAACTAACCTAACTTCCTCACATGCCTAAACAAGAACGGATTAGTCTGCAATGATCAACCATAAATTAAGCATTTTTTGTTGACTTTTGGTAATACTTGGATTTACATGTACACATTGTTTGTTTAGTTCATACTAGAGGACCCATGCTGCTCTGCAGTGTTAAAATAAATATAACCAAATTTATGATTTTTGATTGAGTAATAGAGTATCTTGAATTTAACTGATTAAAACGATCGATAGCTCAAATTGAAGCCTATAATTTATTGATTATTGTGAGTATAAAAAATATAAAAACATGAACAATACTGGAGCTAAATTAATAAATGAAAGCCGGTATTTCACTGAAGGTGCATGTCATTTTTTACATCTTGATGCTGATGTTGAAGGCTGGTTGAAGAAAATACACTCTCACTAGTACAGCCCTTTTTTGGCTTGATAAGAAGAATTTCATGATTCACTGAAGCAAGGGCAGTCAATATCTTGGTTGACAATAGAGCTACACACGTCTTTCTAAGTTTGACTGCACAATTATCTTATCAGCGTCTCTAGTAGGCTGTCTTACTTCGATTCCTAAGCACACTTATTCAGTGGTTGTGATAACACCAGCACATTTTTTGGCAAATAAAAAAACAACTACTCAAACTGCTAGAGACTGAAAGTGGTTTGGCTAACCACCAAGAACCACGTGTACACACCTTCCACAAACCTGACGCCAATCACATTGAGGTCAACAAGCAGGGTAATATATTACTTTTCTTGTAGGCCTACAGATTCAAGGGCAGGATGCTTGCACTAAATCTAATTAATCTGTTTCAGGAAATCATTAAAGACAAGTGTAGCCAGATGGGCTCCCTTCCACCAACATCGGACAGTGCTGCTCAAAACTCCTACCGCACCTATCTTTTATTCTATCTTTCTACTTCTATCAGATACAACTCTCGATAGGGAATTTAAGCTGCTTCCATTATAGTGGGGTTGGGCTAGACACAATGACTACTTTCTACCAATCAGAACAACTACTAAGCCAGCTCCAAAGACAATACCACAGAAAACATACTACTATAACCCAGAATGCCAACCGCATGGTAAAAAGCGTTAAGTACTCGGAGAGAGTAACGCTAGTAAGTAAGTACTCTCTCCGAGTACCTAACACTTTTTATCGTGCGGTTAGCATACTGGTTTATATTAACTAGTATGTTTTCTGTGACAATACTGAAATCAGTATCTTGTTCATGTTAAGTTAGCTGCTCAACATCACAATGCTCCTGTTTAAAGAGCGGGATTAAAATATGTTCTTCTTGAAACTGCTTTTATGAAGGAGGGGCATGTACAAATTCTAAAAACCCAACTCCTGTGCTGTCAGTTGGCAGTGAAATTGTGTCAAGTCAAGACGACGTGGAGAAGAACGAGTTACAGACCATGACAATTCCATCGTAGGTGATAATGCATGAGTAGCTGATGAACAATGTAGCTGGTTAAAGAGGCGTAACTACCAGTTTCTTGGTTAATTTTCCTCACAACGTTTACATATGACAGACTCATGATGAATTTTGTAATAATTGATATTAACTGGATTAGGCTATTTTACCTTAATTAATGATTTGTCATATTTAGTTTTTCATGAATAAATTTGTCTTTTTCTCATAAACTGTTTGTTGTATTGATTTTGTTTTGCTTTTTTCGATTCTACATCCTAAGAAACATAGAAAACGACACCTCACTTGCTTGGATCCCATAAATAAAAGTGTTCTCAAAATCAATAACCCCCACAAACTTTAACCCCCATAAAATGGTTCTACCACCCCCACAATCACTACAGTAGGGACTCTTCAGATTTCAAAACAACATTTCCTGCAAGTTTCATGAACAAACCAATTTTTATGTTTTCTACTAGCCTACACTTTTAGTCGAATTTTACCTCTACCACGAATACTACAAAAATACCGGTAGGCCTATGGATTAAATATAAACATAAACAAATGACGTTGTTGGCCCGAATCCTATACTTCTAGCATTGAACATATGTTTTGGCAGTTCCATTTAAGCAATGCTAAAAAATGTTTTTTTTTCAGGCCAAAAACGTCATGTTTATGATCCATACCGGAATTTTTCTAGTAGGCCTTATTACCTAGTTACCTGTGTACTAAGCAAGATGATTTCCTATTATGTCTTGATACTATTGTAGTATCATCAGCTGTTGTAAAGCTGTTACAACACCTTGCAAGCAAATGAGAGAAATAGGTAATATGCCTAGGGTTAAGTTTCTTAACTGGGCTATGCTAATTATGCCTAACTTACATACTTCAAAAAATGTTACATTCTTTAGTTTCCATAATTTAAAAATTAAGTTAGAACTAGGCCTAGCAAAAGTCCAGTTTGACATTTGGTAGTAAAACCATTGCTATAACTTAATAGCCTTGTAGTGATATGTTTACACATTATAATTATAACACAAACAAAACCTGGTAATTTTATTTTTCATTTCAATTTAATAAAATTTTAGATTGAATGATTTTTTTTACTTTTATAGGCCTAGGCCTAGACAATGTTATTAGGATAACCTATTCTGAAAATGTCATAACAAGAAATTACAACCATGGCAAGATAATTTACAAAATAATTGTCACATTATGTTCTTACCTCCTCGCCTAAATCCTCCATGTTATGTATCAATATAGTGTAATAATAATTAAAAAATCTGTTTGTTAACTTTTGTAAAATTATTTGCAATTGTAAATGACAGCAACCCTGGCTCAGTAGTAGAAACAGAACAGAATCAATTGTTTTTTTTTGGTTAGACAGACTAGAGTAGACAGAACGGGTTGAACCATTGAACGGAATGATACAGATTCATAGAGAGGACAGAAAGAGAAGAACTAAGAAGAACAAAAACGGAAAAAGCGGGGACAGCTCACTTACTCTACAGATCATAGACTATACGAGCTTTTTAAATAATATTGAAGGTTCACTTGCACTACAGGCTCGTATACTATACGAGCCTATCGAAAATAAAAAATAAATGAAGAGGGTTCACTTACTCTACGAATCATTGTGCCTATGAGCCTCGTGTATTATATTTAAAAATACAGTAGGAAGGTTCGCTTACTCTACAGATCATAGTGACTATGAGCCAAGCTTACGAATTATTTGATAATTTAGGAATCGGCTCGTATAGTATACGAGCCAAAATAATGAATAATATAAATTATAGGAATAGGCTCGTATACTATACGAGCCTGCAGAAAAATATTAGATGGCTCACTTACTCTACAGTTCATTGGCACTATGATCCGTAGAGTAAGTGAACCCTCTTCAAAATATTAGATGGCTCACTTACTCTACGGCTCATTTAGCTACTCGTTGCGCGGTTTGCGTTCGTGAAACTTTAGGCGCTATGCCCGGATTCGACTGCTGCGACTGCCTACATAAGTGTATTGCATCACCTCAATTATTTATTAAAACGAAATAAATATGTATGCACAAGTAAATTTATTACATTTTTGGACTGAATACTTTAAAAATGGAGGGAGCATGACTTTTATGTTTAATTAAATTAAACGTTATAGAATAAAACATATTTTGACTAATATCAGGTTATATAATACACACTTGTATGATCCAGATACAGAGCTACAGACAAAACCTGTGGTCCGATTTAGATTAAATTTTGTATCTGGATTTATCCACGAGTCACTAATTTTTTAAGCACGGGTTGAGAAATAATGGCAAAAATTTATAAAAACAGTTCACCAGTTTAGAATATTTCTCAGTTACTGTGAGTTGCAAAAAAAGTGTATACAGAAGCATTTGTGTACACAGAAAATATAGAGGACTAGATGTATACAGAAGATATATTAAAATACAATACGCACACAACTATCAACGTTTACATATGTAAAATTAATGAATTTGTTGTATTGAGTATTTTTAACATTATGACGAAGCCTTAACAAAACATATTTTTTTTAAGGAGTTCTAGGGTGTTGAACTATATTGTATTTATCTTTTGTGGAGGATTCTGTCCACGATTTATGATTGCTAACAATTTAATACAAAGATTTAAGTCTCTGTACGTGAAGACTAAAAACACGAAACAAACTTTAAAGTGATAGAAAAGATTTGATCAGGAGCTGGCGTTTGATACCTTTTGGGAATAAATATAGCCTCTACTTCAAAGGTATACATGGTGAGGTAGCCTCTGGAAGTCCAATTTGGTTAGATGACCTATTGACGTTTTCTGAAGATGGACTTATTTTCAAGTCCGAAACTATAGTAGTGTAATACTGAAGAAGGATCACTTGACGAAGCCAGGTAACTTAAACCATTTAGCTTAAAGTTATACAAGTTGGTTTCACACCAACATTTCATGCACATATGAAATCTATATAATTAATACGCGTACACTAAGTTTGTCGGTTGAATCCTCCACCATTTCTTAACCGATTTTATCCACTGACGTCTCATTGGAAAGAGCGTGTTGCGTAGATTTGCAAACTGGCCTAATTTTTTTGAAAAAGTCCCTTGGCCTCTGCCACAGTGGCTTTTTAAGTTCCCATGTTATCCTTTCGAAGAACATAATATTGTTTACATCAGCTGTTTAATTTAATTGTGTTCTTTGTTTTTCAATTCAACGAAACGCATTGGTTACATTAACTGATTTTGTGGAAATTAAATATCTATCTATATATTAATTACGAAAGCCGATTCTTTGCGTCAAAATTGTGGGCGACTGGGTAGTCGTAGAACGACGGGAGAGGGTTCAAATTAAAGGTCTCGATCCCGGAAAAATAGTGAAATTCCCCAAATTTTAACACAAAATTTGATAAAACCTTTGACTTAGTCAATAATATAACGTAAAATGTTCTCCATAAGAATAGCATTAGAAGCCATTTGTCTGTTGATTTTTGTTTACCTCAATACAGCTTATCGTGATTCATTTAAGCCAGTAAGCAATATTACATTTGGATTTAACTCATTTGCCAGTAAATTCTGCAATGTACTGTATACTATATAAAACCAGGGATGACGTTACCTACAATTGAGACTTTTGTCGTTATGTCTTAGAATGTTGAAATTAATTTTACTGTGCAATTTGCAAATTTGTGTATTTGTATGTAAATTAGCCAAGCGCATGAAATTTAGTAGAATCGTGGGAGATGGTTAAAATCAAAGTAAATGGAAGTAGAATGGCTGAAACATTTAAGATTTGGTTTCTTTAAACATATGTTCACGAAGTTTACAAAATTATTTTACTTTGATTACATTTCTTCACATTAGTAGGTTATTGTTGTGCTGAAGGAATGTTTAACATGAAATAGCCCCATTGACTAAATAATCAACGATGCAAGATTAGTTAGAAAACTTCTGTTTTGTTTTTATTTCAAAACATATGTTGAAAATTTATTCAAAACTTTTGTTTTAAATTTCATAACATTTAATTTGACACGTAATTGTAGTGTTTAATCTATGATTTTATCGAGTGGAATAACCTTAACAGTTACTCTAGAGAATAACCTGGGAATAAAATTTGAAAAAGGTTTGTACAGGCAATACATATATTCCTTTCATTAATTACTATAACAAATTCCAATGGGCGGAAAAATAAAATTGTTTGGAGTAGATTTTAACCAGGTATCTACTGTCTGTTGCTCCAAGGAAAAAAGGTTAAAATAATATAGCCCAACATGCATTGTATATATATACAATCTATATAGATAGTAAAGATAGAATCTATAACAGTAAACCCTGGAGGTAGTTTCCGATTCTTTATGTTTCACTAACCAAAAATATGTACCTATATTAATGCTGATGAATTTGTTTTCTTGATTGGTTTCATTAACATGATAATGGAACCCTAACCAATGGCAAGTAATCAGTCGATGATTCGCTTTTTTAACTGTAGGCTAAATAAATAATATAAACGGTAAAATGTTTTCAAACAAAATTTACATCCATTGAATGAAAAATAATATACTATTAACATGACTATAGCTGATATGGCTTAGCTGTCGGCTATCTGTACATTGCATCATAACATCAGACAGCGCTGTGTTATTAACTTAAAAATTATAACGGATTAGCAAATAAATACTTTACTATGGTCTTAACAAACTATGAACCCATTGAACGTTTAAATTGGCCTATTTTAAAGAGTGTATAAAATCAACCACAGCTTTAGGAGGAATACCACCACATAAGCTGACACAGAGAGAAGTTTATATTTTATGTTGATCAGAAACGAAACTATAATCAACTATAACTATCAACTATAACTTATAGGGCAGCCTTTACACTAATTCAGTTGTGCCTTTACAAAAGGAGTAGAGCTATAATATTAGAAATAATAACTGGGCCAGGGTACTAATATGAGTACATGTAGTATTGTAGCACTGTATCGATTCTGACACATAGATAATTTTATTCTGAGTTTGTTTAAATATTACAATAGTTTGTTTTACATTTGAGCTTTTTAGGGACTTATGTCCCTACAAGCCACTAGTTTATCAATATAAAGCCCAAAGTACACATGAACTTTTGTGAAAACTACAAGTCATACCCCCATAAACCATATACTTAAAATGTTCGTCATGACGAGAAAACTAGCGCAAAACTATCCATTATTTCATAAACTGCCCTTAAAGGTCGTAATTGCTTTCCAAGGAAACATAGGAAAGTCATAGAACGCCACCAAGTAGCAGAAATCGAGATTTTTTAAAAATATTATCGTTATCATCCTATATAAAAGAAGAACACCTACAATATGAAGATTATCCCACAAACAATGAACAAGGATGTTATCGGAAGTGCTACTATTTTGTTGGAAACACGGACTTAACTTTATGATGATTTGCAAAGGAAACCCCTCTAAGGCTGAATTAAACTGGTACGGCAAGGACATTATATATGTTTTCATAAAAGTCAAGTGATTTTAAAATAATATGACTACATCCAAGAAACCTTATTAAAACTTGCATTGAAGGATTCGCATTATTCACATTCAAGGGAAACAAAAACCCATCTGAACAACAGTAGGCCTTACAATTCTGCATATTTTCAGGTAAATATAACTTACGTTGTAACAGTAACTAGCCAAATTAATGCCAATTGAGGCAAATAAAATTGTGACAGAGAGGTTATGCAGAAAATCAGGCAGTTCTTAAGTACCTATTGTAAACAAAATTGTATCTCTATAAAAAAAATACTGAAATTTGTACTGGTGACAATGGGTAGTACCATGCTGACTACGTTATCATTGACGAAGATCAACATGGACTACCTAATGTGGCTATAAGTGGGAAATATTTGTAGAATACACTAAAAACCAGATCAGCTTTTGAAAAATGGTAAAATATTTACAAGAAATGTTTAGGCTATTATATGGAAATGTTAGGTACGTTCCATCTATGAGTTTAGTCTTTTAAACTCATCGGAAATTATTACTTTTATTCGTTTTTAAATAAGTTAATAATTGTTTTTAAATAACTACTTTACTTCTTTGCAATTGCTTGATTTAGAGCAACATGTACACTAGTCGTTAATTATACTAGCACATTTTTGACGTGAGATAATAGCACGTTTGAAAAACAATGCTAATGACATCAATACACACAGTAGGAATTTATTCGATAAGAAAACTCCTTAAACGATCTATTTTTAGCCTTTAAATACTACCCTGTGTACGCCACTATCTGCCCTGTATTTTGCTCATTTTCTTTACGCTGCCTCTACCCTAATCACTAATTCAACTGAACAAAGGAAAAATATGTGTGTTATAACATTTTGGATCTATGGTATTGCGTTTTAAGGGGATACGCCACTATCTCCAACTTTTTTTTATTATTTTATTTTTGTCAACCTAGTTAGTATATTTTGTTTATACTAGACTTAGTTAGAAGATTTAGGTACAAAAATATTGAATTTATAACTTATTTACTAAATTTATATGCGTTTTTAGTTTTTTTCACCAACATTTTTAAGAAGTCGTTATTGAGAATAACTTTTCAACTACTGATCGGAATGACATATTCTATTTATTTCCTAATTCAGGATGAAATAATGAGTATTTCTGTGTATAATCGTTATGGTAACTAAAAAAACAAAATTTTTAGGACACCTTTTATTCAAAATATAAAAAAACTGAAAAAAATATTTAAAATTTTTGCGTAAACATAAATATTTTTAGTAAATGTAATGCTATAGGGCTTACTATACACACAATCCTTTATTACTATATAAAGAAGGTCTGGTGAAAATTTGAATACTATAAGTATAGTACTAACGGAGTTATTCAAACTTTTGTACAATAATAACCTAAAAAACACGGTATTGAGATAATCGCAGGTGATGTAACAGGTGGTTGACAGGAGAAAAATTCCCATAACTACACTAACTTATTATTTTATATTATATATAAAAATAGCAAAGTACTTATTTTGTTTTAAATAAATGTACCCTACTTTATAACTCCATAATACATAATTATGATACACAATTAAAAGTGTACATATCAGGAACAAAAAAAAATAGTTCAAAATTTTGTTAAATTGCTGGTTGCGGCGTTTTATATTTTATTTTTTTTATACTAGAAGGAGTTGTCAGATTGGCAAACAATTTTAGCTAAATGTTCACATTTAAATGACCTATCTAAAAATGCAACTTTTGGAAAATGTAAAAAAAATATAAAATATGGCCTACAGATAGTGGCGTATCCCCTTAAACCATAATAAAAGCTAAAATACAATTTAAGAGTGTTACTGAGAGAAAGTCACGTGACCCTGTAATTTTTCTACCTTTTTTCTATCCCACCAACACATCTTACGCTAGTTCTAGCCCGTAATAGTTGAACACAATATTTCAGGCAAGTCCTAGATCGTACTAAGAAATAATGTACAGACAAAACTCTAATTTTATTTATATAGAAGATGTCTCGTGTTCACATAATCTCTCAGTGAACTGATAATTTGTCACTTAGTAATGCTATCATCCTTCATTTAAATATTGATATCAGTAAACCAAACTATGAACATCGGTTTTTATATGTAATTGTTTTGGCAGAGCTTTGCTACTGCTAAAAAAAAGAAGTTTCCCTACTTATATTTATTTCAAACTAATTAATAAAACAAATAATAAATAAACATGCCTTTATTTATCAAGCCGTTCTCTCAAATTAGTTGAGACAAAGTTTGACATTAAACATTTCGAATCCTCCATGTTAAACTTGGTGTGTAATAATATCAAATGTTAATAAAAATATCTTATGGTACTCCTTATATACTGTATAATACGTGAAGGTGATTTCTACGAAACACCACTCCTCCGTTAATAATGGATGGATTTTTAAAAACGATGTGTCAAAATGAATCGACATCATTCAGTTAGTCTATATAACTTTAAGTACTCGGACTCCTTTTACCATCGGCACAGAAAACATACTACTATCTGATTGGACCGTTAATACCCTCTAACATTGAACCAAAGTATGCCCAACTTTATGTATACGACGTAAACACAGCTGTTACTTACAGAATGGGCCACAATCCGTGAAATGCGAACAACTGCAGATGCTTGATCTAAGTGAATCTATAACTAGCTGTGTGCCCGTTCTACGCACGGGGATCTTATTGTAGTCAGTTGAAACCTTATTATTAAGAACAGAAGTTGGGTTTGCATATTTTCAGATATGCTGGCAGAACTATAAATAAACCTTCGCAAATACAGTATCTGACAGTTTCAAGCCAAAACAAATGCTTTTAAATTAAATTTAGTCTGGGTCGTGTTGGTCCATATGTTAAATCCAATGATTAAACTAAAAAATGCTTTATAGATCTATGAGGCATAGCCCTAATGTAGGCCTATAATTGAAAGTTACCTTCCACAATGATTAAAAGTATTTAAGGTACTACCTCAACCTCACAATTTAACACTTTATTCGGGTTGACATTTTTATTATAAAGGTGCTTTTGTCCTTTCCGTGAAACACTGAGAAATAAGAAGATTAATGCGTTACCAACAGACATACACACAAAAATACAGAACTTAATTAGGGAATTTGCTACGTTTTAAGCATAACAAAGTACTTATACAATTAGTATCTGAAATCTTTGTTAATGTCATCAAATTTCATCATAACAATTTATATTTGCTTGGACCGATGATGACCCGAAATGACGGCTTACTATAATATGAAATGAAGTACTATATACGATTTAGATTGGTAATTTATAATACAAATTACCAAAATAGGCCACGAACTATTGATACATAAACAACGTAAAGCGTTTAAACAGTTCATGATGGTTTGCTGAATGAATGTTTTACTAAAATGCGTTAAGTTTTATCGTTTTCTTAGCATAAACTAACATTTTGGAATCAAGAAAGAAAAAGCAAAAATTGTACAGTTAAGACATCAATTAAATTGAATACGCCTGTAATAATAAATAAGGTGCAACACCAACGATAACTAATTTGTAAAGTACAGTGATGTGTTGGAACTTAAAAATGATTCTTGCTGCTACCAACAGTACCAACGGTTCTAAGGAATAGAACCGGTACCAAAAACCAACGTTCACAGTTGAAAACTATAGTAGGCCTACAGCAGACCAATTATATGACTTAATCAAGTCCCGAGGTTATTGATCTCTTAGTTTTGGATTGTCTCGTAAAACGTTTTAAAACGGCAATCAAAGTTATTTCCCATTAATTGCTTTATTTGTAAACAACTTTTAATGTAATTTATCGGTGTCAGTTTAAAAAAAAAAACAACCTCATACAAACAACTTTTTGTTATTTAATAGATTACGTATCCTCTAAACAATGATTGGTAAAGGCTATCTATTAACATTAGAAGGAAATGTGACAAAAATCACACAACGTTGGGTTTTTGGACGTTTGTAATTTTATTTCTTAAGTAGGCCGTGTATTCTAGGGAAAAGTACCGGATCGTCGTGGAAAAGGTTGTTATGAATAATTGGGTAGGCGTACGTACGTACCCAAGAGATGGGCTATGGGCCTATTGGCTGTATGGTCCAGCGATTGCATCACACGGTGAGTAGGTACTATTGACTATATATGAGGCGTTGAGAAGCCAATGGAGATATGTGACTTTTAAAAAAATGTTGTTATGGTAACGGGTTTTGTTAAAAAAGGGTGGAATTTCAACAAATAATTCACTTATATCCCTTGGCCTCCAAACTAAACACCTAAGAGTTGGAAGCCAAGGGGTATAAGTGAATTTATTTTTATTTTTATTTTATTTTTTATGACTATGAAAAAAATACAATGACATTTTTTAAAAAGTCACATATCTCCCTTGGCCTCTCGACGCCTCATATGTATAGTCAATGGTAGGAACAGAAAATAACACATTAGAAAAGCGAGCTTAGCATCATCCGTAAACCTCTGTTACAATCACCCACTGCAGTTGTGATTTTTTACTTTACACTTTACACAACCACCATTGAAGCGCCGTCAATGAGTGGAAACCATGTTTCTAAGCTATTGGCGACGATCATTATTAAATTGAAGTTTCCCAGCCGTATACAACACTGATTCAAGGTCTTCTTTCTGGTTATCAAAACTCAAGAACAATTTATACACAAAGAATCTCTGGTTCCTGAACTGGATGATGCATAGTTATTTAATTTCATTTACGGTTACACTATTACACTATATTATTGCATTTTCGATTAATTAAATCCGTTATGTAAGAAAAACGTTTTTAATATCACTTCTCACTTGGTTGGGATTTGCATTCAAAACGTGATTGAAAAAGGTTGCGGTATTTGTAAACAACATTTGTAAACATATCAGTGACAGCTAGGAAAAATAATCTTGATCCGAACAGCTGTTCGTTATTTCATAGATGATTATGCAATAAAAATTGGACGAAAACTTGACATAAATCGCACAAAACTGCATTTTTGAACGTTTGTAATATTATTTACAAAGTAGTGAGGCCATATTTTAATGGCTAAAGACAATCTCGCCAATCCAGTGAATACATTAAAATGACTTGGATCTTGATAGGTACTCTCGTTTTCCAGGAGAAGATTGCGTAAAATGCCATCTTGAGTGTTACAGACAAAGGGAAAGACAGACAGACAGACAGACAGACAGACAGAAGACTCGTTTCTGCTTATTTAATGTATAAGACGTAAAATTAACCTAAAAATATATAATTCTGAGCAATGTACAGACAAAACTCTAATTTTATTTATATAGATAGGCAAGCAGAAATCTATATATAAAGCCAAAAGTACCCATGAACTTTTGAGAAAACTACAAGTCACACCCCCATAAACCATAAACTTAAAATGTTCGTCATGACGAGAAAAACCTTGCGCAAAACTATCCATTATTTCATAAATCACCCTTTAAGGTCGTAATTTCTTTCCAAAGGGAACTTTCCTTATACATAATGTTAAAAAAACCTCAGCTGTCTTTATTTGTATGTTATTCTTTCAATGTATTTCCTTATTAAAATCAGGTGTAATTATTTGTTTGTATTTCTGTATTCTGTTTTGTTTATTCAAGTTTAACTTAACCAATCAATAATTTTATTAATACTTATGAATTAAAACGGGGTGGGTGAAGCCCGTGGGTAACAGCTAGTATGCTTTAAAACCTTTTTTCTCAGCTTATGTGCATCGCAGGGAAAATCTACGCATACTGTTAGAAAGATAGTTTCCTGTGGATGTGCAGAATGCCTTTATAAATTAAAATACAAAAATAAGCACAAAATTATAAGTGCTTCGCTCAATAATATAAATGGGGTATTTGCATTTTTGTGACGCTTAACATCACGCACACTGCGCCTCTGCGATGAAATCAAGCAGTAGTGAGTAGACAGACACAGCAAAAAACCGCCAACCGGGCGCTCGAAGGCTTGTACAATAGGAAACAATGCCATTGTTTGCGCTTCCGTTGGTAACGCAAATATTTAGAGCTCGATATACTAGGAGCAGCACACTACTATAGCAGGGTTTATTGAAATCGTATTGGTGGATCTTTTGCAGTTAAACACTTTACCTGCTCTGGTTTAAAAAAAATGCTAAATTTTTATAATTTTTTAGTAGTGATTTCTATATGTCCGCTATTTTACCAGTGTAAAGCAGATTAATCTATGATTTTATATAAGAAAAAATATCTGTTTATTGAGAAGGCACGTTCTAACTTCAAAGGGATGTATATCCGTTTTTGATTTTTCCTTCGTCTTGTCGCGTCAGTTCATATCGTACATATGTACTTCTGTGCAAATAAATAACCCTCTATCATAGTTTTGAGAAATTGGTTGTGGGGTTACTGTTAAAGCTAAAATTCATTGACATGGGGGATGTCAGTTAGTTGTCTCAGCCTTATACATAGGCTACATAAAGTTGTCAATTAATCTCTCTACGTAATGTTAGGGGCTTACTCGTTTATATGGTCATGTGGCTTCTTTTGCAACAAATGATGCAAATAAAATAGCAATGTGGCATTTCCAAAAAGCAAAATAAATACTGTAAATTGTTTGTTACGTAAATATTAATTTGTCTGTATACGTAACTAGCCAAATTAATGCCAATCTATCTATCAAATATGACAATATGTATAATTTTACACTACTTTTTAATGAAACAGTATGTATTTCTTGTAATTTCAAGCAATACATAATGGTAATTTGTAGGAAATTTTATTCTCTTTCAGAATATCACGCTCCACTTTGCTCGATTTCCTCGCCATTTCAAAGTTATTTGCAAAAACGTTAAGCAACCTCCAAATGTATAGTAGTGAGAAAATACTGAATTAAAGATGTTGTTCTTAAGCTTTGTACAATTAAATCTACAGTTCTACTGAACCGATTTTATTAATTAATATGTCATTGGATAGCCTAATTTGTGAATACACTGTATTTGCAAATAATTATGAAAGTACTGTTGAGGTTGCAAGCAAGATCGTTTGGATATAAATCGATGATAAAGAACTCAATTTTTTGAACAATTTGTGTTGGTCGTGATTTAGCTGTGTGCTTTAATGAAATGGGAGTGGTATTTCAATGAAGGTTCTTAGGTCAAAACAAATAGAATAACGTAGTTAGAATTAATTAAATATATTTAAAACTAAATTCCATATCCAAGATATAATGCAATTTATACTTTATGATTGAGCGATACAGTATCTTGAACTTAATTGATTAAAACTATCAATATCTCAAGTGAAAGCTTTTGAAGTATTTTAAGACATATAAAATAACTTAAATAAAAATATAGTTACGTATCATTGATTGCAGATAGGTAATTATCGTTGATTCGTGATTCAGCAGTGTGCTTTAGGTAGTCCGATCTCAATAAACAATACAGTAGCTCAAATAAATCTGCGGTACGTCCTTAGTTGGCCAAAATTATGAAAATCGGTCGGGTAGAAGAGCTAACCCGACTCGGAAAAGAAAAACCAATTATTTTTATAGATGGTAATAATAATTGGTTTACCAGTATGTATAATCTAATCATACGAAACATGTGTTAATAATTCAACAGCTTATTGTTATCTAATTAATTTTTCTTTGATTAAATTTTCTACATTCTAAACATTCTAATGTTATGTGCTTAAACTGTACCATTAATATTAGTGAGTAAAGTGGTGTATGGATTTCATAACCATTATTTTACTAGAGACCGTTGTGTTTAACCATAACGGGCACTGTTGCTAGTAGATCTATAAAGCAGTTCCTTTGCTTCCTTCATTAGATAGATATAAAATATGGACTAACAAGATTGGGTAACATTTAATTGCGAAGCATTCGTTTTGGCTTGAAACTGTCAGATATTGTATTTGCGAAGGTTTATATGTATTCCTATACAGTAATAGTTTTCCCAGCATATCTGGAAAAGTGCACACTAAATATGGAAACCAACTCCTATTCTGAATTTAAGAAATTTCTACTAAGATTCCCGTACGTAGAATGGGCACCAGCTACCTAATTCCAAATCAACTAATTATTATTTATAATTTAATTATCGTCTTCAAATTAAGTGATGGTTGCTCTTAAAATAATAAATTTAACATAAGCAAATCCATATATCTATTACTTATTTAATACGCAAGCAGGTTTTTTGTGACAATTACTCCTCAGAAACTACTGAACCGATTGACATGTTTTTGGTGTCATTGGAAAGACCGCAACGTGAAGTTGTGCAGGAAACTTTCTTTTTAGGGAAATAATTAGAGAGTGAGGCCCTGGAGCCCTTTAAAGTTTCGTATTTCTCCATAAGATTAACATGGTAATAAACACAAAAAACCACCATGCTCATGTAGGGTGTGTTTTGTTGACATTGTTATGCAACTCCAACTGTTGTCAGAAATTAAAAGTGAGAAAAAGAAAATATGTGAATTGAAAACAGTCAATAAGTTTGCTAATTTAACAGTTTACTACAAACATTTACTGACTTTGTTGAAATGAAATATCTAGAGTCGATTTGCAAACTATGTAAACATAGGAAAGTCGTAAAACACCACCAAGGAGTAGAAATAGAAATAATTTTTTTTTCGTTTATAATCGTTATTATAGACAACCTAATGCGGCTATGAGTAAGTCTATTTGTAGAAAACTCTAAAAAACAAGATCATCTTTTGAAAAATGATAAGATATTTCCAAGAAATGTTGATTATATCGACCTGTTATGTACATACTGTATTGAGTATTTCCATAATCTTTGAGTCGAATCTTTTAAAGTCATCAGAAATTATGAATGTTATTCGTTTTAAAATAACGTCTGTAATACTTAGCAATTGCTCGAATTCGAGCAAGAGGGACACTAGTACTTATTTAATACGCAAGCAGGATTTTTGTGACAATTACTCCTCCGAAACTACTGAACCGATTGACATGATTTTGGTCTCATTGGAAAGAGCGTATCGTGAAGTTGTGCAGGAGACTTTCATTTTAGGGGAATAATACCTTTTTATTGTTATCTTGCAAATACTGTCATGGCATCCACTTAACCCATAAGGCCCATGTTAAATTTCTAAAAGTTTAAATTCACATAGGGAAAACCCCCGTGGTCCGATTTGTTCCATTTCAGATTTATACCTTCCCGTGGTTGGGTACTATAACTGTGCTAAATTTCATGCAGATCGCTTCAGCCGTTCATGAGGAGTATTTGTAAAACTAAAGCAGGAGTGTAGTATAAGAGCTTCGCTCGCTTCGCTTCGCTCCGTTCAAAAAGGTAAACAAAAGTTGTAACATGTGTTTACAAATAAATCATCTAAACTAGCACATTGCAAAATAGAGAACAAAAGGGAAGAACAATCGGATTGATACCGTTGAGCATTATTTGCTACAAAATGTATAACCAATAAGGATTATGCACCATTGGCTTTTGATGTTACAAGTAGACATTTTTCATTTACGTGAACCAGACGTACAATTTACTTTGAATACTGCACATAGGGATTCCAAATTATGTGAACCAAATATATCATTGACTTTGGATAGGTACTGCAAGTAGACATTCCATTAACTTGAACCAGACGTGCCATTGACTTTAGATACTGCAAGTAGACATGTAATTTATGAGAACCAGATGAACCATCGACTTTAAATACTGCAAGTAGACATTTCATTTGCGTGAACCAAATGTGCCATTGACATTAGATACTTCAAGTAGACATTTAATTTATTAGAACCGGATAGACCATTGACTTCGGATACTGTAAGAAGACATCAACTTTACATATAACACATTTGGGTTCTGCAAGTAGACATTGAGTCGTTATCTAGCAGTCGATGAGGAAGGACCTCGTTATCAGTTAACCCACTCGCTCGCCCGGTCCTGCGTGCCTCGCTGCTTACCATTATACAGTACCTTTAGTACGGTAACATTCAACATTTGTAATAACGTATTTGGGACATGACGGAGTGTTGTAAGTGCAACGTTGAGTGCAACGAGAACTCGTCCGACGTAATATCGTGCGTGGAGTGCAGTGACGTGATGCACGTGCAGTGTGCGGGACCTGACCTGAAGAGGAAGACCCGTAACCGTCCGTTCAAGTGTGGCAAGTTTAATAAGGAGACAGCATCAATGTCAAGTGTAAGTGATACCGAAGATTCTACTGTCCTCAAAGCAATTAACAGCTTACACGCCAAGTTTAGTGACACCCTTGATCAGAAACTTTCTGGTTTAGAAGGGAAAATTAATGACTCGATTTGTGAAAAACTTGACGTAATCAATGAACGAATAAATACATGGCAAGAAACAATTACGTCATCGTTAAGTGGCCTAAAATCAGAAAACATCTTATTGAAACAAGAATGTGTGGATCTCAAATCACGTTGCGACGACCTGTCTAAACAAGTAGACTCAGTGACGGAGCAGCTACAAGACTTACAGCAGTACAGCCGGATTGACAACCTGGAGGTCGTAGGGGTGCCTTTAACCAAGAATGAAGACGTGTATGCCGTTCTAAAGGCAGTTGCTAACACCATCGGTACGCCCTGGAAGTATGAAGACATTTCAATAGCGCATCGGGTGCCTTCAACCCGCCAGAAACATCCTAATATCATCGTAAAGTTCACCCGCAGAACTTCCAGGATGACGTGGCTACTTGCGGCTAAAGAAATCGACCTAACCGCTAAAATGGTGCATCCGAGCTTTCCTGATACACCAATATTTATCAACGAACATCTCACAGGCCATGCCAAAGAAACTCTAAACTGCGCCAAAAAGCTCGTCAAGGAGAAGAAACTAGCGTATGCATGGGTCAAAGAAGGCAAGATCCTGGTGAGGAAGACGGCAGATGGGAAACCAGCACGTGTGAGGAGCCCCGAGGACGTCAAGGTGATAGCGGCTCAACCAGCGGCTCAGTCTACGGCTCAACCAACGGCTCAACCAACGGCCCAGCGACAGCTCAGCGGAGGTGTCAATCAGCGCGGCAACAGCGGCTCCAACACGGACAATGCTTCATCGTAATCATTATGCAGTTAATGGGTTGAATAATGCACTCAGCCTATAAGATACATAGGTATTTTTAATTTGCTCTTTAGATTTTTATAATGTGTTTCATGGTTAGGTAAATTATTTTAAATTAACAAATATCATTCTTTCATGAGCTGTCAAGTAACTTGATGTCATATTTTAATAAGCTAAAGTAAAAATATTTGACCATAAATTGCAAACTTTTTCCCATTAAGAGTAATAACGTTCATTATATGATAAAATAATATTTGAAGCACCATAATTTGCTGAAACAGGATATTTCCTATCAGTTTTAATAATACTACTTTAAACCAGACTAGACCTTTATAATACTATATATATGATAATAATTTAATATCACCAATCATCTTAAACATAAATCAAAAATTCACGTTCTATTGTCATAAAAAAGTTACTATGTTCAAGATGTATTATTTTTTGTGAAAATGTACTTTATTTTTATTGTGTTGGTTATCCATAATTGAAGTGAAACACATTAATGTTTCAATTATTATAATGTTTCAATTATTATAATGTTGTTAGTTTATAAGTCATGTTAATTTTGCAAAAGTAATTAAATTTTCCTCATCACATTAATCAGTAAAATTATTTATCTTTAATTTATTATAACAAAGATGTATGAACCGTTACGTATAAGAGTAAAAAATTTTTATGAACCTTTTTATTATAACACACTTTCTGGTACAAATGACAAGGTTTTCTCACAGGTTATCTAGTTTTAATTATTGTTCATTCTTATTAACTGTAGGCTTATGTAAAATTACAAGTGTTATTGATTTTTTATGATTCGCAATGAGGGAAATATTATTGTTTTAGTTCTCATTATGATTCATCTTTAGTACAGAATTTGTTATTGTAGCGGCTGCAGGATCCGCACAGTGGGTTGTTTTTGTTTGTTTTGTTTTTCTCGGAAAATAATAAATCTCATACTTTTTTTTTCCTACAATTCGCATACAATTATTTTACTTTTACTTCATGGAGGATATTAATGTCTTTAGCGACAGCTACAGGCACATTGAGTGTACAACAATAGAATACTTAAATGACATAGGATTAGCTTTTAGCAAAGATAAAAGCTTTTTAAACATTTTCTACATGAATATTCGAAGTTACAATAAAAACTTTGAGTTACTTCTTATCTTGCTTCAATCGGTAGTTTTAAAGTTTGATATTATTGCGCTGGGGGAAACGTGGTATGGGGGTGTTGGGGAGGGGATGCATTTAGAGGGGTATAAAATGTTTCGCACTACTAAAGGGAAAAATCAAAATGATGGGGTTTTGATGTATGTGAGTGAGAGAGTGAATGTGTGTGAATGTAATGAACTGGAGCTGGGCGACGTGTACGGGTTGACCTTAGACTTTGTTTATCAAGATAAGCGGTGTAATCTGCTATCTGTGTACAGGACTCACGACAGTGACTTGGACAATTTTACTTACGCTCTCGAAAAATACTACGAAAACAAAAACAATCAAAAAACCTATTTTTTAATAGGTGACATCAATGCGAATCTGCTGGAAACTGACAACAAGACAGAGCGTTATTTGGATGTCTTGTATGAATATGGTTTTATGAATGGTATAAATGTACCGACTAGAGAGGTAGGCGATAGTAAGACATCCATTGACCATATTTTTATAAGTCACCACGACTTTACTGCACTACGAACTGCTGTTGCGAAGACTGAGATAACTGACCATTACAGTGTTTGTCTACAGATTAACTTCTCCAACAAAACAGAACATACATTACAGGAACTTCACACCTACATAGACAAAACGGAACTGAGTACACACATAAAAGAATGCGACTGGACAGACATTGTACAGGCAAATGACACAAATACATGTTCAAATATCATGATTTCAAAAATTCAAGATCTTGTTAGCATGTCAACAAAAACTATTAAAAAACCAAACTCTAAACTCAGGAAATTAAAGCCATGGATCACACATGACCTGGTTATTAAAATTAGAGAAAGAGATAAACTTAGTAAACAGATTAAAAAACAACCTTTTAATACAGTTTTGATTGATAATTTCAAAAGATTAAAAAATGAACTAAATAAAAATATTAGGGAAACCAAAAATAAATATTATAGGGAAAAAATTTTGGGGTATAAAGATAATCCGAAAAAGTTTTGGGGGGTTTTAAATGAATTGGCGGGTAGAAGCACTAAACATGACATTTTCCCACTTTCTCAATTCACATTAAACAAACCATACGCAAAAACTGACGACGATATGAGACCGCTGGTGGCCAACGAATTCAACGCCTATTTTACCCAAGTTGGTTCAAACATGGCAGCTAGAATTGATTCGAGTGGTCCACCTGTGGTACACGACTCTGACTATGCTGTTGACTCTGTCCTCGCACTGCACACTGTTACTGAACATGAACTGTACGGCTACGTCACCAGACTGAGAGGAGGCTCAGCTCCAGGGTATGATTGTGTATCAGCTGATTTACTCAAGGACAACTGGGATTCAATAAAACAGCCACTTTTACACATCACTAACATGAGTATCCGGAGGGGAGTTTACCCCGACGCCTACAAAATCGCTAAGGTTGTTCCTCTATTCAAGTCAGGAGACTGCTCTAAGACTTCGAACTTTAGGCCGATCTCATTGCTGAGTGTATTTACCAAGGTTTTGGAAAAAATAATTAAAGACCAGTTAACTAATTACCTTAATCATTATAACATTTTAACTTCACGTCAATTTGGATTTAGGAAATCGAAGAATATCTCTGACGCCTTGTTTGAAGTTAACAAAGATATTAATTTAGCTGTCAATAAAGGAAACAAGGTCGTGCTGGTATTTTTTGATTTAGCTAAAGCCTTCGACTCTGTCGACAGATCAATACTATTAAAGAAAATGGAGTTAATTGGAATAAAAAACGTTTCATTAGCATGGTTTAAATCATATTTTTTAGATAGAAAACAATTTGTAGTCATAAATGGAGTTCAGAGCAATTTAGCTGAAGTAGACTATGGTGTAGTTCAAGGAAGTACCCTTGGTCCTTTATTATTTCTAATATATATAAATAATCTAGTTAAAATCGACATTGAAGGGAAGTTTTATCTCTTCGCAGATGACACTCTAGTATTATTTGAAGGTAAAGACTGGGAAACAGTTTTCAACCTCGCAGAAAGAGGTATTTCAAAAATTAAAAAATGGTTTGATCAAAATGTTTTGACACTCAATGTAGATAAAACTAAATTCATGCCAATCGCTTTTAGTCATCGTGGTGACACACTCATCAATGAGTTAAAAATTCATCCTTGTCCAAATTTTGATCCGGCTTGTGACTGTCCAGTGATAGATAGAGTGCAAAAATATAAATACCTTGGCGTAATTATTGATTATAAACTTTCATGGGCAGATCACGTATCATATCTAAATAATAAACTAAGAAAATATATCTATGCTTTTAACCAGTTACAGCAGATTTTGGAGTTTGAAGAAATCAGAATTGCATATTTTGCTTACGTGCAGTCCCTACTTGACGGAGGAATAATAGCCTGGGGCTGTGCATATGGTTATATTTTAAAGCCATTAATTATCACCCAAAAAGCGATAATAAAAGCAGCCTTAGGCAGGAATCGGCGCTACCCTTCGGATGCTCTCTTCAATGAAATGAACGTTCTTGACATCAGACAATTGTTTATTCGAACCATGACTATTTACATATTCAAACACTCGAATGGCATTTTTGAAAGAGTAACACACGAATACAGAACCAGACATGCACTAGGTGGAGGAATTTATTTGCCGAGACTAAATAGAACTTACTCTACAACAAATTGCTACTATGTTGCTCACACTATCTACAACAATCTGCCCTACAACTTACGCGAAAACTATTTTGGACCACTGGTCAAATACAAAAAACAAATTACCCTATGGCTACAAAGCATTGGGAGATCAACTGCTCAAAATTTACTGATCTCAACCTACAGACAATGAACAACCTACAGGCAACAAATTTACACTCACATCAGCTGATAGAGTGAAAGAACGATTGTATGCTAGCACAGTGCGGCCTTGGCTCCGCCCCAGTGGCTCTGGAGTTTCCCATGTTAACCTTATGAGAAATGAAATTATTGAATCTTAACAGCTGTTTCAATTAAACAAGTTGGTTCTGTTCTGTGATGTTCAATAGCATTAAAGTTACAAAAATTACCAACAGGGTGCAGCACTATTATTTATTTTACATTTATGACAACAGCTAATTTGCAACCAAAAGGTGAGTGAGCGTAGCGAACGAACTTCAACCTGGAGGCGAGTTAGCGTAGCGAACGAGCTAACCTGAAGGCAAGTGAGCGCAGCGAACGAGCTCCAACCTAAAGGTGAGTGAGCGTAGCGAACGAGCTCCAACCTAAAGGTGAGTGAGCGTAGCGAACGAGCTCAAATCCTAAAGGTGAGTGAGCGTAGCGAACGAGCTCCAACCTAAAGGTGAGTGAGCGTAGCGAACAAACTTCAACCAGGACGTGATTGAGCCATGCGAACGAGATAATCTTGAAAATTAAGAAGTTAAACGGGGCAAAGCCCGCGGGTTACAGCTAGTAATAACATAAAATCCTACTTCCTACTAATATCATAGACTAACCAACGTATGTTTTATCTATGCTAATATTATAAATGAGAAAGTTTGGATGTTTGTGACAAGTGAACGCGAAAAATACTGATCGGATTGGGCTGAAATTTGGCATGATGATAGCTCACATTCCCGATTAACATATAGGCATATTCTTATTTCAAAAATCCTTTCGGGCTCCGCCCCAGTGGCTCTGGAGTTTCCCATGATAACCTTATGAGAAATGGAATTATTGAATCTTAACAGCTGTTTCAATTTTAACAAGTTGGTTCTGTTCTATGATGTTCAATGGCATTAAAGTTACAAGGATTACCAACAGGGTGCAGCACTATTATTTCTTTTACATTCATGACAACAGCTAATTTGCAACCAAAAGGTGAGTGAGAGTAGCGAACGAACTTCAACCTGGAGGCGAGTTAGCGTAGCGAACGAGCTAACCTGAAGGCAAGTTAGTGCAGCGAACGAGCTCCAACCTAAAGGTGAGTGAGCGTAGCGAACAAACTTCAACCAGGACGTGATTGAGCCATGCGAACGAGATAATCTTGAAAATTAAGAAGTTAAACGGGACAAAGCCCGCGGGTTACAGCTATTTGAATATAAATATATCTTCTCTAGCTGCATTACGTCTAAGTACTGAAACAGTGGTGCAGCTGAGTCAAATTTCTTTACACCACAAATAGTTTTTAATGTAAGTTTTTGCATTATTACAATTGGTTTAAGTATTGTTGAAAACGTCCCTCCCCAATGAATTAAACCATACTTAAGAGTAGATTCGAACCAGGATAAATATAGCGTTCTAAGAAGTTTAGGAGTAATAAACTGTCTCAAATGAAAGAAATTATAGTTAATTTTTCTACGTTTTTTACATAGTTGATTAACATGTGTATGCCATTTTAAATCTGAATCTATATGAAGGCCAAGATACTTGACCGAATCAACAAAATTAATTTTTGTACAGCAACAATCACGAAAACAAGTAACTAAATGACAACGTAGATCGATCTCTTCTTTCAACGACTCTGTCAAATGAGGTTTGTAAGTAAATATCATTGCATTAGATTTAGAAGTATTGACGATTAATTTGTTTCTTATCACCCAATTTGATATTACGTCCAAATAATTATTAATTTTCATCCTCAGTAAATCATAATTGTTAGCACTGCATACTAAAGATGTATCATCAGCAAAAGCATATATCTTCGATTTAAAATCCATTGATAACATGTCATTAATATAAATTGTGAATAAAATTGGTCCAAGCACTCCCCCTTAAGGGACGCCAAGCCTTTGAGAACATACATCTGAGTAAACGTTTTTTATTTTAACCATCCGTTTTCTTTCATTTAAAAAAGTCTCAAACCACTTAAAACTATTTCCCTGAATTCCATATAACTTTAGTTTATGTAATAATATGTCTTGATTAACTAAGTGAAATGCCTTAGTAAAGTCAAGATAAACTCCTATTGTTGGTTTACGCTCATCAACATGATTAACTATCTCGCTTATGTCTTTCAACTGCTAGGTCAGTATTTTTACCTTTCATGAACCCAAATTGATTATTTGAAAATAAATTGTTATCTGAAAAATATTTAACTAATTGGCTTTTCACACAAGTTTCTAACAGCTTAGCAAAGGTATTTAAAAGTGAAATCGGTCGGTAATTATTCATTTGCAATGGATCAGCTGCCTTATATACTGGAACAATGAGTGCTGTTTTTAGACTAGAAGGAAAGTAACCTAGCTTTATACATAAATTAAAAATGTGACGTAATATTGGGACAAAAATCTTAACATTTTCTTTTATAGTATTTATGGAAATACCATCAAAGCCAACAGACTGTTTATTTGGTTTGCTTAAGATTAAACTTTCTAATTCTACCTCAGTAATTTCAGATAAACGTAACCTTGAGCTGCACGCTAGACCGATATCCGGCATGGCGGGGAATCCCGGCCCATACAATTCTCTAATCAGCTTATCCGGCATACCAGTAAAATAGTTATTGAATGAGTCAACAACTATTTTTTCATTACCCTCAACCTGTACAATTTTATTTTCTATATTAATAGATGTTAGTTCATTTTTTGACTTTCTCATAATAGATTTGAATATATTCCAATAAGACTTTGATGCAGCCCTTTACTGCTTCAATTTTTACTATTAATTTTTACTATTTTTACTATGCCTATTTTTACTGTTAATAGGCCTTAAAAAACTTGATTGCTCAATACATTTATTATAAATATCGTAAAAAACTGTTAGAGATTTATCAACATCCTCACAATCAAACACTGGCATCCAGCTCACTTCAGCCAACCTTCTTTTTAAAATTGAATGATCTACAGCCTTAACTCCTCTTTCAAAGCACTATCACAACTTGTTACGCAATTTACATTAACTCCAGCATGATCAGTAAAGTCATAGTTTTCTAAATTACTATGAAAAATTAAATTAGTCTTACTTCTGATGAATACATGGTCTAAACACTTTACCCAATTTTCTCTCCCCCAAGTTGGCTCATTTATAAACGACTCAAAACCAAATGAGTTCATTATACTTAAATAATCAATAACACTGTTATTTTGTTCTAAAATGCATAAATTTATATCTCCTAACATAATAGCTGTGTTTTTACAATTACTCAAAATACGTTGCAAATCATTGCGGAAAAAATAAAAATCATATTTATAGTTTCTATACAAAGCTATTAAGTCAATTTCAAAAGGTTTATCATTTATGGTAAAAACTAATGTCAGTTTAATTAATTCAACTTCACGTGACTGAAAGCGTTCATAATTTAAAGTTAAATGATTAGAAATATAAATTACCACTCCACCAGTCTATGTGTATAAGTTGAGACACGTTTGTAGAAAACACTAAAAAGGCAATCTTCTAAACAATTTTAAAATATTTACAACTTTAATTATATAGAAATGTTCATAACACAGTAAGTAATTCCATTAGTTGCATAAGCTTTTACGTGAGTCTTTTTAATTAATTGAAAATTAAGTCTGTAATAACTCTTAAAATAGCTCCTGTAATACCGGTACTTGATAATTGCTTGATTTCAAGCAACGAGTACACAAGTTAAAAATTCAACAATGCATTAACATAACAAGCTCTCTTTCACGCTGCAAGACTAGTAAACGGCAGAAGTAAGGCAGAACGGCAGAACTGCGGTATTGGTTTACCATACACGCCTGCAACGATGCGCTGCAAACCGCGCGACGAGTAGCTAAATGAACCGTAGAGTAAGTGAGCCTTATAATATTTGTAGAGGGTTCACTTACTCTACAGATCATTGTGCCAATGAACTGTAGAGTAAGTGAGCCATCTTCTATTTGTGTAATAGTTATCATGAAATAGGCTCGTATAGTATACGAGCCTACTCCTGTAATTTATTTAAATTCAGTATTTTGGCTCGTATACTATACGAGCTTATTCCTGAATTATTCAAGAATTCATACGCTTGGCTCATAGGCACTATGATCTGTAGAGTAAGTGAACCCTCTTAATTTATTTGATATTTTTGATCGGCTCGTATAGTATACGAGCCTGTAGTGCAAGTGAACCTTCAATATTATTTACGAAGCTCGTATAGACTATGATTTGTAGAGTAAGTGAGCCATGTGTTTTAAGAATTACATATTTGGAGGCTCATTGTGTCAATGATTCGTAGAGTAAGTGAACCCTAACCGAAAAAGCGATTGAATTGAAATTGAATTGAAGTGAACGAATGACAGAGAAAAGATAATCTGTTTATAGAAAGGCAGGCATTAATCTATAATATACAAGCGGTAAAAAAATCAATATAATTGATTATCAAATGGAGCAGGATATTATTGTAATATGGGTGACAATATCCAAAGTAGATGCAAACATAGAGGTGTCCATTCCATTGGTTAAAATAAATTGATAGTTGCAGGACCTGAATTTGGACCGTTTCCATAAAAAAAACCTTGACTATGCCACGGCCACCTTTAACTCCAGGCCGCGGCCTTCGAAGTGGCAACGTCGCAAGTGTTGTTGTAACAGCTGTTTTGTTTGGAAGCAGCTAATGGTATTTGTGTATTTACGAAAGATTGGCTACTGGACTATGACAATACTGGTTCCGTTTAAAATGTACGGATACAGTATCGATTTTTAATTCATATTGTTTCGAATTTCAATTCTGCATGTTTTATTTTCAATATTAAAAAAATTTTTTCATAAATTTTAATTTAAATGAATAATACGCTAAATAAAATAGTGAGCTGGGGCCCATTTCATAATAAAGTACAAACTAATATTATTAATAAATCAGCTGATCACCCAATGCAAATCTAATGGAAATTACAAGTTACAAGTTGTAACTTGTAACTTGTAGTTTATTATGAAATGGGCCCCTGGTGTCACCTGTCTGCCATGTTATCTTATGGGACGTGCAACACCACTTGCGACGTTGCCAATTCTATAAGGCCGTGGCCTGTAGTTAAAGGTGGCCGTGACTATGCCCACAGGCGAGGCCATGGCCTGGTAGAATTGGCAACGTTGCAAGTGGTGTTGTCTAGCACTAGACCAAGCTAGACGCCCCATCATAAGATAACGTGGTAGAGAGGTGATACCATCTAATTAATTAGCGTATTATTAATTTCAATTTCAATTTCTGAACATAAATGTATTAAAAGATTGAAAATAAAATATGTAGAATTGAAAACCAAAACATAGTTTAAATTGAAAATCTATTTTTTGTACATTAAATTGGAGTCAATATTTTCATAGCCCAGTAAACAAGCTTTTGTATTCTTAAAAAATACACAAATTACTACTAGCCACCATCAAACAAAACAGCTGTTACAACCCTACTTGTGATTTATTTATTTATTTATTTCCCAACGGATTGCACCTTTTTACAAAATATGTGTGTACAATTGAGATGGCATTTGCAATATTACTAACTAGAAAAGTGATAACAATGGTAATAACAAAGTGATAATAAATAGTAATAGCAAGTAATAACAAATAGTGATAACAATAGTAATAATAAATAGTGATAACAAAAGTAATAACAACGTAATAAATAACTATAAATATTATAACAGAAGAATAAACTAAAAAGAGTATCAACAAAGAATATGAACAGCAAGTTTCAACGATGACAAGACAAATACGCAGATGTGCTGGAGTGTGGTTGCTCAACATAAATCATGGGTGATGTTGCCACTTCAAAGGCCATGGCCTGTGCTATTATGCCAGTGGCGTTGTTAACATATGAAAAATTGCTATGACTATTGCATGTACGGTATAGTGGATGGAATTTGAAAAATAATCATATTAATTTTCTTGACAAACATATAAGAACAGTTTGTATTAAAAAAACATTTCGTATTTTATTTTTTGCTGTGATGATGTTCGTAACTGTTCGATTTCAAAGTAAATAAAATATAATTTTTAGCTATATGTTCACAATAAATTGCATTAGCTACGTCATAGCATAGACAAAAATAATTAAATTCTTTTTGTCTATGGTCATATATAGTAACTTGTTCTGGAGACGCTGCATTGGGAATAAATTATGACCTGTCTAAAGCATTTGGTATGGTTGCTCACACAACTCTTTTAGAAAAACTTTATCTTCTTAGAGCACGGGGCTTAGCTCACGAATGGGTGTCATCCTTTCTTCAGATAAAAACTCAAAAAGTCCGGATACCCTTCGTTAACTCCCAAGGAATTCGTAGTCATGATACCTCTGCTTCGTCTGTTGTAATTCGGGGAGTTCCCCAGGGTTCTATCATCGGTCCAACCCTGTTCTTGCTCTTCATTGATGACTGCCATCTTTTGTATAATATCATTCAAGTTCAAACGTAGATTTTTGTTTATATGCCTACGGCACCTCGCTTATCGTGTCGTACGTCTTGAAGTCGCCACGATGTAAACGTTCCAATTTGTGATATGTGTATATAACAATAGGTATAAACTGTATAAATCTGTAAATAGAACTTCTAGACTCCCTGAAGATGCCACACACAGTGGTGAAATATATTGTAGAAATATAACTTCATCCTGCAAGAACAAAGGCTTACGGTAACTTAGTTCAAAAAATTAAATACTTTTTTATATATGTCTACAGTACTTTTTAGTAACATGGCTGGTCTATGGTAGTACCACTGACTGTATGGAACTAATAATGGTATGAGTCTTAAACTGTGGTAGTACCCATGTCCCATAATATTGTGCTTTTGTTTTTAAAATGTTTTTTTTTGTAATATTTTGGGATGGATTTCAATAAGTCTCCTATAGTTTGTTGTGTCCCGCCTCAAAATGTATGTTCCAATTTCAAATTGTACTTTGAAATATTTCTGAAAACATTATGACCATAGATGAAACATACCTCAAGTCAATGGTATGACGTAACGACTAAATATACCCTCTCTGATCAATAGGAAAATTGCTTAATTTTAGAGAATTGTTTTTTCATGACGTCATTCCTAAATTTCCCTCAGTACAAATAGTATTAGACCAGACTGAATGGGAATGGGACCTTAGGAAAGAGGGGGAGTTAGTTCTCAAACTCACGAAACGAACTAAGATTCAACATTTTCATTGGTCAGCATTCAATATTTTTTCCCAAGTTATGTAGTAGAACCAAAGTAACTTCAGTTGGCTTAGTTGAGAGTTTACGGTCTACTTGGTTCGGTTCTTTCGTTACAGCCATAAACGTTCGAACTTTCCTTGGGGCGTCTGCGCATTTATGCTGGTTAATCTCTGTCCGCTTATTGGCTGTTCGTTTGGTTCGGCATCGGCATTCTTCTTTGCATTTCGCTGATTGTCGGTTTTCGTCCTGTCTGTCTGAGGCTCGTTGTTATTATCACTACGTTTTGGATTCACCTGCGAAGAAATACTGCAGTTTTATAATTTGATGAGTAAATAATATCATTTCTGGTAAGTAAAATGAGGAAATGTTCTATCTATATAAACTTTGCTTTATTATTTGTGTGTTGAATACGTTTCCAAAGGTAAATTGTGAAGGAGGATTTGCCACACCCATTGCAGCAGAAGCCATTTTGACAGATGAAAATCCTTGGTGAACTATCTAACAGATATTTTTATTCAGACTACAAGATAAATTTAAGGAAAATTCTTTGCATTAAGTTTTGTTGCACTTAGCTAGTAATAATAAAATATGTATTTAGCAGCCAAATCATTATTAAACATTACAATTCGCCACTTGAAGATACACACAATTTGTTTATATTGTGGCCACACTAGCCCTATTTACAATTAATTAACTCGTCCAGTACTACAATATAAGTTAACTTGTACAAACAAATTTGGGTTCCCCATCATTCTCAATTGTTTGATGTTAACAATAAATAAAAAATTAAATCGTAACTTATGATTAGGGTGTAAATTTAGTACTAGCCTAGTCCTATGTCCAGCCTAATTTTACTACTTTTTTCGGTACCTACATAGTCAACCTTACCTACTTCAATTAGGCTATTTCAAGACTTCCAATAGACCTAGCTTAGGAGTTTGTAGTTGAGTATAGCTTAGGTTTCCCCTCTTTTTAGTGATTCTTGAATAATTTACACAAAGTAGGCTATCTTACCATTCTAAACGCTTGATGCTAGGGCCTAGGTGTCTATTTTGGTATTTTTTTATATATCGATATACATATATATTGTATCGGTTAACTTATTTCATTTGATATATCAAGTTTGGTTAGTTAGGTTAACCTAACGTAACTAACGGAATGAAATATTTGAAATATAGAATAGTTGAATGAAATCGATATTTTTAATTCGAATGAGTGTAGGACGTAAACTAAATTGCAGCCTCTATTTTTGTTGGGATTACCACCCCATACAAACGTAGCTTAAGTTAAGCCCTACTTAAGCCTAAGATAAGTTAGCCTATCCAAAAACCAAATACCTTAAGATATTACCTTATTACCAAAGCTGTGTTGTTGACCAGCATAGCTGGATAAACTGCGTCAATTTGTAAATATAAATATAAATTATTTACAACAAAAAAATAAAACTTGTATCTTTCAAGGAAACAAATTTGAAAGTTTCAAAAAATAAAATAAAAACTTGGCGGGCTGCACTTTACTTTAGGTCCTACACTCATTCGAATGAAAATATCGATCGATATATTCATTAATCGACTGTTTCATTCGATATATCGTTTGGTTAGTTAAGTAAGGTTAACCTAACCTAACTAACCAAACGATATATCAAATGAAACAATCGAATAATCGATATTTTCATTCGAATGAGTGTAGGACCTAAAGTAAAGTGCAGCCACTTGGCGGGTGACTACGGAGGTGATGTGCACTCTACCATTTGTCATCAAAATACACAAATACACAATAGGAAGATACAAATTTTTGTACAATGGCCCGTGGTTTCAATGGTGGCTTGGACGAGACAATCCTAATTAAATTTATTTAACGATGGAAGTAGGAAAAGAGCATAACTTACAATGATTCAACATGAGTTAACTTTTAAACAACAAAACAATAACTAGGCCTGACTTAATATTGTAGTTGGGTGGCAGACATAATAACTTAGGCCTACTGTACATAAAATGTTAAGTGTGTTTGAGTTCTTTGCATATAGGCCTAACATGAAAACTGGTTGGCCCTGTTTTTTTTTAGGTTACCTATTTTAATTTAACCCTAGATTAGGCTAAGTTACTAACTTAACCACTCGTAAATTTTACAAGCGCTGACAAACAATATGGTTTATCGGGCAAACCGTGCATGCCTCTCCTAACGTGTCAGCCCCCCCCCCCACGTCACTCTAGTCAGTGCTGGTCAGGCTAGCCGGGAGTGAACACGTGTGTCTGTGCAGTTACGTGTAGCCTCCCATTGTGAAAAAATGGGAACGGTTGTTATGCCTAACTGTAGAAGTTAAAAAAGTGTCGTACAAAATAGGCCTACATACTTAACATTTTAAAACAAAATAAAAACACATTTTTATTTATAAATAGGCCTAATACACAGAAAAAAATCTTTTTTTAAACTATAGTAACGTATATGCACCTATGTATATGGGTGAATATTAAATTGAGAGTGAATTTATGTCCCAGCAAAAAAAAAAACTATAGGCCTAAATAAATAAAAAAAAACAACACTTATTTAATTTATTGTTCCATGTATAAATAACATAGGCCATAGGCCTAATTAATACAATTTATTAATGGATTTATCATTAATATTTAACTCTTTGAGGTTGAATTTTTTAAATTTTTCGGCGAGTAGGCCTATAGGTTGCCATTCAAGCAGTCAGGAAAATGGCGCCCGGCAACCTAAACTCGCCGTTTGAACGCAAATATAAACTTTTTTTATTTTTTTTTTTTGGCAAATTTCCCTATCTAGGGAAGTAGCTATTACTGTAGGTCTCATGGTAAGACTTAAGCCCGGGACCGATTTACTTTTTCCTTTTAAGGTCCCCAGAGGCCAAAAACACCATTAAAATTTTGATATATGTACCTATATATATATAGGCCTATTTATGTGTCCGTGAACGCAATAACTTGAGTAGACTAATTTTTGTTCTATTTTGGTGAAATTTGGTTTGAGGTGTAAGGCGGGATAAACTTGAATGAGTTCGAGAACCAATCAGACGATGGGTTTCACAGGGGGTTTTATGGGTCTCATTTTTTACCATCAAAATACAAAATTTCCTAATTTCTCATGTTAGGTAATCTCATGTTTTGTATATGTTGATTTCCATTATGAGTTGTGATAAAAATGTTTATTTTAGGAAATAGTTATTTGATTTTTATGAGATAAAATATTTTGAGTTAAATAATAGCCTACCCTTCAATAATTTAAAAACTTGAATTCAATAGTCAAGATTTATGAGAAAATAAAATTTCCTTAGTAGACCTATACTTAAATATGTTTTTTTTTTTATTTTTTCTCCAATTTTATTGACTTGTCCCATTTAAAAGTCAAAGAGCTAATTAATTACAATATTTTTATCATGTTAAAACTGGGATAAAAGAGCTAAAATTAGTTTCCATGCTCTTTTTATAAGATACAAACACTAAGTTAATTAGTATAAATCTTTTGTATAAAATGTATGAACAATCTATACATCTATATAATACGTGAAGCCGTTTTTTGTTAACGCAACTCCTCCCTTATTTGTGGACCATTTTCAACTTTTAAGGTGTCAAAAGATTCGTCTCAGTAGGTAGTTTTGCAATAAGGTTTTAAAATTCCTACTCTTAAGGGCGTGAGACCCTCTCAAAGGTCGGGGTTTCCCCATAAGAAATACACAGAACAAATTTAAAAACAAAAAACAGCTGTTTATAACAAGAAACTCATTAGCTTTTTGGGAGTAACTGTTATTGTTTGTAATATTCAGTAGGTTAAGACCAAGTTAAACAGTTTTTGTCGGAAAAACAGAAAATGCCTCAAGTTCAAAGAAGATATATTGAAAACGGGAGGAGGAGACGATTAATAATAAGATATCTTATGCGTATGAGGAGAGTAGAAAAAGAGAGGCCTGGTCTAACAGATAAGTTACCCATCCAGATACAAATTCACTTGGTAAGATGAATAATATTTGACAGTTATCGAGTTATGCTATGCAACTTACTTTGGAAGTGAAAAAATATACGAAGCACATAGTGTTTTCACGGTGGTAAAGTAAACTTGCCTAATCACAGATCAAATGAATGCATGCAAGAAATGTTTACTTCTGACACTGACAGATCGAGAAATTTCAAAACATTTAGTAGAAACTATAATAATGCCACAATCTTTTGACACCTTAACGTTGAAATTGGTCATTTGCTATTGAAAGTAATAGTGGCAATATTTACCAAACATAAGTGAAGGAATTAGTGTTAATGTATTTAACGATTGAGTAGTTACTGTCAAGTTTATTTATATGACTCAGGAGATGCAAATAATATGCTTTTCAAAAAGAGAAAATGAAAATTGATATCCAAATTTTATAGCTACAAGAGTTATCCAACCTAATTCGACATATGAATCCATACTTTCAAACCTCTGGGAGAGGTATAAAAAGAGGAAATCCACTGAACAACGTGAGAACGTTCTGATACGGGGCATATACTGTGACTGACAGACAACACGTTAAAATACTTTCAATGATGTGTACTTTCAACGTGTGTACTTTCAATGATGTTGCTGCTTTAGCCTATTCAAAGCAGATTATGGCTGTCCCGTTGGTAATCCAGAGTTTGTGGGTAAAAATGGAGCACATAAATGGTTGATATCACCCAACTTTTCAGGATTCTCTAGGGAGAAAATTCGTTTGATTAGAGGGAAGTCTCAAATGAAATAAATAAAATGACCCAAACTTAAATTACTTAACACAGGCTAACTTGTAGCATGTTAACTCGAATTGAAGCAGATCGTTTAGCATTCATTAGAAGTTATCAGTTAAAACTGAGAGCAGAAATAATGTAGGTGAACCTTTTACGACGCAAATAGAGATATTTAAAATTAGTTTCTAACAAGTGTTTAAACAACTCTAAGATGTAACTAGAATTACTCGAATTTAAGCATAACATTTTCCTCGGAGTTATGTTTCATAAATATGGGTTCTCTAAATAAATATGGGTCCATAAATATGGGTTTATGGGTTCTCTAGTATAAAATATTATAGTTGTAAAATTTACTTAATGGTTAGTAATCTAGGGCTAAAAAATCTTACACCATCAGCTTAATTATTAAATGTCAAACGTATGCAACATATTTTTTTTCTCTAACTAAACATACCTAAAGCTACAAAGCTCTATAATTTAAGAGTTAAAAGCCTTGTAACTTACTCAAACACAACACCCATATCTTATCTTTAGTTGTATCAAAATTGTTCGTTCATAAAAAAAATTGTTTGAAGACTTATTTCCTACTAATTAATAAGCTTATTCTTTTGTTTACTCTTTTTTTTTGGGAAAGGTATACCTACATTATAAACTTGAATTTCTTGTGGATTAAGACTTCATGGTTAATTACTTCATCCAAAATTAAAATTCTTAAAGTTTGTCTAGCACAAAAAATCTAAATTATGACTTTAAAAATCAAAAGACAAATTGTGAGTTTTTTGTAAGCAATAAAGTTATGTTTTTTTTTAAACTTAAAATTGATTACAGGAATAGCCTACATTATTGCTTTGTAGTTACATTAGCCTACATATTATAATTTTGTAAATGGTTTGTGATGTCATGTAAGTAATTGTGATTAGAGTGTCGTCTTGCCATCAATTGACATATGATTAGCATCACTCTTGCCAAATTAATTTGTAAATCATTTTCTACATTTAAATAAAAATCCCCACTCACTATAAATAGTTTATACATTATTTTTCCATTTAAACAACTATTAAAAAAAACATGTTTTACAACTGTGACTATTATAGTCACTCTGCTCTATTTATTTCCCCCGGTTGCAGTGATACCACCTGTTTCTTTGTAAAAAGAAAATATCCCACTTGCTCTAATTTCTTTGAAAAATACTGTATTTTGGCAGTTTTGTGGCGTTCATGTTGCATCTGACTTGACTTGGCTCAACATTTTTGTTCACTTGAATGCAAAGGGTAAATTTAATTGATCCATTTGTAATACAAATTCATTTATTAAGTTAAATGAAAGTTTTGAATTTTATCTTTCAATTGGTAGGCCAATACAAATAATTCAATTTAACTGTTTTCAAACATATTTACTTGGAGTAAAGAAAAACCAAACCAAACGCTTACCAAACTATTATAGTCTCCGCCACTACAGACACCATCTTACGTTTGACTATTAGCCTTCAGTCATACTGCCAGTTGAAGGGTTTATTTGTTTCATAATGTAGGTAGACTTAAAATTTACACTAAATTCCATTAAAATAATATTAAAATTATGTTTCCACTTCTTGTAGTGAATTTAACTTATTGGGAATAAACTATTACCATAGATCTTATGGTAAGATCTAGGTCCCGGACTGATTTACTTGTTTGTAGGCCTTGTGGATATTTTGATATTTATAGGCATGCACTGTAGATGCGATGCTCCATGGTATGGATTAATGTCCACACTAGTGAGTAGGCCTACTACGACTATCGTCAGTACTATCCTGATAATTATAGGCTACCAATTTGTTAATTACAAGGAAAAGATTTGATTCGGATTTCACTATAAACTGTAGGTCCCTTAGTTGCCATTAGCTGTATGGGCTATTAATTAACAGCTGTGTCTAAGGAACATATCGGTCTTAGTCACTAACAAGACTACAAGATCGCGCCACTCATCCTACACTCATCCTTCACTCATATTTGGGTTAAAATACGCACATAGTGGCGTCCCCATCTTAAAAATTGATTGAATTGATTGATTGATGTTCCCAGGGTTTTTCGAATATGTGCAAGCAAATAAATAGTCTATATAAAAATAAACATTTTAATCATGCAGTATCTACCAGTTTGATTATGTATGTTATTTCTTTCCTGCATCCAGTCTGCCCAAATTTAACCCAAACTGACATAGGTACTTTAAACACCCATACAGTCACTTTATGACTTTGGCTAGCCTAGTCTTGTCTTTTTTTTAAGTTTAATTATTTAAAAATGCTTTTAACTTTTAACTTTGTGTCAAGGACAAGATGGATCAGATCACACCCAAGGAGGTGAGGATCCTAGAGACTGCTGAGGACATCCAGGAGCGAAGAGAACAAGTCCTCACGAGATACAGCGACTTTAAGTCTGAGGCTCGTGCCAAGCGCGAGAAACTTGAAGACTCTCGCCGATTCCAGGTAATCATGAGAACGTTTATTTTATCAATAAATAAACGCTAGCAATAGGTAATGGTGTGAAAAATAATTTGGAGTTTGGATCAGGCTACAAAACTTAACTCATGGTAATCTTCAATATTGTGATTTAGTGAGAAAGTAATTTTATATTACTATTTACATTCTTGATTTCCTATTGAATTTAGTCCCCTGATGTGATTTACTCAATATACTATATATATTTTTGAAATAGAATTTTTGCCTAACATTATCTTTTTCCTTGCAGTACTTTAAACGAGATGCTGACGAACTTGAATCATGGATTTACGAGAAGCTCCAAGCTGCTTCAGACGAGAGCTACAAAGATCCTACAAATCTGCAGGTAAAGGCAATATTGACAATGAAATGGAAAATTAACATTATTGTCTCTTGAAGGAGTGTCGATATATCAAATCAAGAACATTTATTTATTTTCAATAGTTTATCTATAGAAGCTATGTTTTTCTAAATAAAACTATTAGAATAGCTTTACCAGCATGTTAGTTTAAAAAGTGGAACTTAATTAAATTGCATAGTCTGAAAGGTTAACAATTGTTTATTCTCAGGATCTATGTAAATGATATAGTTGATCACAATGATCAACACACAAACTGTTTCCCATCTGAATCTAGAAATATTTGCAGATACTGATAGGCTACACAAGTTTAAATTGAATAACGGGATTTAATAAACTGGCAACTGCCCAACCTTAAACATTTAAATGGCAACCTTTCCAGAAAAAAAAACTGAAACGACTATTTAGGCTTTCTTAGAAATGCAAATGTAATTAAGTATTTTACATTGAATTACATAGTTATGGCTGTTATTAATTAATTAAATTACTATCATCCATTAGAGCGCTAACATAACAGACAGATGTTTTGTTAGAGTTCCATTGGATATGTTTAATAAAGGATGTCAAAGTCAAAAGTCAAAGTACTTATTTGCACATAACATTTATGAGTTACAGCAAGTAAACATCAAACTGGTGCATCGTCATTACATTTCTAAAAAAGAAACAATACAACTAGCTATGACACAAATAAACATCTAAATATTTAACAAATTCTTCAACACTATATACACTTAAGTCTAGGAGGAGTCGCTTGAAATAAGACTTATATATAATTAAACCTAGCTGCTTTACATGGTTCAGTAACTTATTATTCATTATTTTACCCAGCACAAAAGTTGAATTAATTGTCCTTCGATTAATCTAGTACCTACAATAGTTATTTACTGACCTGAGGGATGGGTGTTTTAGGCTAAGATCCAGAAGCACCAAGCATTTGAGGCAGAGGTTGCAGCACACAGCAATGCTATCGTAGTGCTCGACAACACCGGCAAAGAGATGATCAACCAGAACCACTTCGCCTCCGACATCATCCGCAAGAGGCTTGGTAAATGTTTTCACACATACAGTATTTAATTTTCTGTTTAAAAAGTTTTAGTTGCAATTCAGATGTTGGTTGGATGAAATATCATTAGTAGGTCTATTCTTTTAATTCAAAACATCCCCATACTGTAAGTCAACAATAATTGTTAGTTTTCACTTATAATAATGAACTTATGTCAATTGCATGTTTTTAAAGGTAATAGTACTTCTTTATTTTCTATTTTTTGTCTATTCATGTAATTAAAACTGATTGACCAATGTAAATTATTAACTTACCGGAGCTGGATGTAGAGGGATTGAATAAGTGGTAAAGTTGAGTAACCTGAAAATAATAAGAAACCATTGTAAACATGCTAAAAATCATTACTGTAAAACTCCTCGTATCCGGCCAACATGGGACCGAGCACCTGGTCGGATAAACCAACCTATTATTAAAACGATAATTTGTATGATAACAACTTGTGGTTGGTTAAAAGTAATGTAGTCTCTTTTTGGCATCTACTTTTGAGTAGAGAACCCACTAAAAATGTATATGAACAGGAAACAGATAAACCGTTCAAATCATAGAGACTACTTGTTCAGCCGTGGGAAATATTTTTGGTATCAATTCCGGGAAGTGACCGGATAAACTGAGGACCGAAAATTCAGAGGCCGGATATTAGGGGTTCTACTGTAATTTTATAGGGTTTCTCTGTTATCAACCCTTCTCGAGACGTTTGGTGTGTTGCTAGCCTAGTGGTTAGCATCTCAGACTTTGGTGCGGGAAGGACAGTTAAATTCCCGGCATATCCACAACACATGGGTTTCTCTAAAAGAAATTAAGTACTTTCTCTCGTAACTATTCAAGTGAAAATTCCGCTGGCTTAGACATAAAAAATTAAGTTAGTTTTCAATCAAAACGACAAACTTTTTACATTTTGAAGTCCACTACCACAAATAACGTACATATAAATCCATATTACAGTAGTACGCTGTGGGTCATGGGACGCACGTAATGTGAGGATAGCAACTCCTTTGTGGATAGCAATTTTGAACGGTTTGTATGGTGTTTTGCAGAGGAGCTGCACAGACTGTGGGAACTGCTGTTGTCTAAGCTGGCAGAGAAGGGTATGAAGCTGCAGCAGGCTCTGGTGTTGGTGCAGTTCTTGCGACAATGCGACGAAGTCATGTTTTGGATCAATGACAAGGTATGTCCATTGTCATGTTGTGAGCAGGTGATGTAGTGTAAGTTCAATTCTTGTCATATTCATGACATGTGTTTTTTTAATAATCTTAAATTGGATTACCTGACTAGCTCAAGTGACTCATTGTCGTACTTAGAAGTACAGAACTGTTATTTTTGCAATTTATAGGTGAATGCGTTAGGACAAGCTGCTGATTTCATGGGAGATGACTTAAACTCTTAATAGGGTTTGTAAAAATTTGTCAGTTTTGTTTGTTTGACTTGCTGCTAGCTTTATAAGTAATTATTGTTCCAAGGTTAAGCTGTAACCAAAGCAAATTTAAAGTTGATTAACAGAATAACTTTTGGTTGACAGGAGACATTTGTCACCACGGATGAGTTTGGCCACGACCTTGAGCATGTGGAGGTTCTCCAGCGCAAGTTCGACGAGTTCCAGAAGGACATGGCATCTCAAGAGTATCGAGTTACTGAGGTCAATGAGTTGGCTGATAAGTTGGTGCTGGATGGACACCCAGAGAGAGACGTCATACTGAAGCGCAAAGAGGTTTGTGACTGGATTAACTTCTTGACTTGTTCAGAGAGTATTTGGATATCTTTAGAATTCTATGGTACTGTGTTATGTGTGTACGTACATGAAGAAAATCAATTGGTTTTGTCTTAATTTGAGTCACTTTTTGGATGAATAATTTTTATAAAAATAATTTCACTCAGGCAAATTTTTAAATATTGCTTTTGCTATTTAAAGGCTAGTAAATAACCATAAAGCTAAAATTATAGCTAAGCATAGATTATGAAACATGTTTTCAGGTATATTTTTCTTGGGGTACCATCACCTTCATAATCATACATGTACAAATACGTAGAATAGAATACTATATGAAATTAGATACAATTTAAATCTTATAAACTTTAGTTTGCAGTTTGCATAGAAAACTATATTATTAGGTTACAAAACTTGCAAAATTGACACAGAATGTAATATTTTTATTTTTAAGAATCTATCAAGAAAATCTATATGTGTTTCCGTTTTTTAATTGTCAATAATTCAATGGTTGTAAATAATTTACTATTGTTTTTTATTAAAAATGATATTTTCTGGTGACAGGAGCTGATTGAAGCGTGGATGCGGCTGAAGCAGCTGGCGTTGATGAGACAAGAGAAACTGTTTGGAGCACACGAGATCCAGCGACTGAACAGAGACGCTGACGAGACTGTTGCTTGGATCGCCGAGAAGGACGTTGTTCTCTCTTCTGATGACTACGGCAGAGATCTTGCCACAGTGCAAACACTACAGGTGAGTTTGATGGTTGAACTAGGTAATTTATTATGTATTCATTAAACTAAAAAATGTTCATTACTATGTTAGTGTACCTTTGAATCATATCTTTTTTTTCACTATACTTTGAATTACTGTTGTTTCTTAGTTTACTATTGTGTGGTCGTTATCATATCAATGAGTTTCTCTATGGTTTTGTACTAGTTTGGTTTAGTTTTTACACAGATTTAAAAATAAACTCAATTTGAGGATTTTGATTTTGTAGTAGAGTTGTTTCACAATGAATATTTTGCTGTTTATTTTTGTGCTTATGATTTCATAGCTTTTATACTTTTATTGATATAATCCATTCATACTGTTAATTGAGCTTTTATTGTGTACCTGTTAGTTCCTTTGCTCTAATTTTCTAAGTTTACGATAATATAACATGGTAATGTGTATGCTGTGTGTTGTAGCGCAAACACGAGGGAGTGGAGAGAGACTTGGCTGCTCTAGAGGACAAGGTAGTCACTTTGGGACAGGAGGCTGACCGTCTGTGTGGCATCCATGCGGACCACGCTGATCAGATACAGGTATGTTACACCTACACCTGACATGCTCGTCTCTGTGTGAAACAATTAGGTCATCACACTTGTTTTACTGAAACAGTATAGTTGAGTTTTATCAAACATTTAAGATTTACAATTCCAGTGAAAAAGCACAGTTCAAAATACTGAAAGCTTTACAGTGTAGGTATCAAAGAGCAGTGTTTGTGTTGAATTAGTTGTAAAAGTCCATGGCATTGCTATTGGTATTGATTTATTAGATTTCTTATTTTAGTAAAGAATTTAATTTAGTAGGTTTTAATTACTGTATCACTTACTTTATAAGTTTTTTTGGAACAAGTGTTCAAGACATTCCTCACGAAGTATATAATTAAATATGTAGTCCAGACTTGTATGTAGTATTAAAATTAGTAAATTGGGATCAATTGAAATGTTGATATCAGAACATGTGAACATTGTACTTGACTAGGAGTTTCTCGAATGGAGGAACACACAATGAACCACTGATTTCCTTATACGCTGTGTATATACATTCCAAATACATATTGTAACTCAAAGGAGATGTATAATAATGAGGTTAAGTCTTGACGCAATACTGTACTCAATATATATATATGAATATAGATTGATTCATTGATTGACAGGCAAAACGTGCCGAGATTGTTGCCTACTGGGAACGCCTGACGGCTAAAGCCAAGGAACGCCGACAGAAGCTGGACGAGAGCTACTGTCTACACCGCTTCCTGGCAGACTTCAGAGACCTTATCTCTTGGATCAATGACATGAAGGCGATCATCTCTGCTGACGAGCTGGCCAAGGATGTGGCTGGTGCTGAGGCTCTGATAGAGCGACACCAGGAACACAAGGTGAGGGTTATCAGGTTGGGTGATAAGAATGTCCGGCAGGAATCATAAGGGCCACACAGGATGGTTGTGTTGTGGCTGTGGAGGAGACTTAGGAGTGATAAGGGGATATGATGGGTTTCTTAGTACCCTGGGACTTCACAATGACAGGGTTATTGACACTGATATGAGTCACAGGATACAACCAAAGTTTTCAAAAAGTAGTTCTGGATTGGTGTTAAGTGAAAATGCTCGGAAGCTAACTTGCCCATAAGGTTAGGTTAGGCTAGGTTCAGAGGTCTCTCTCTTACTCCAACCTTCTTGACTCCCCACCCCATCTCCATAAAATGTTTGAATAGACATAAGCCTTCCCTCCCACACCCAGTAAGGTCTTAGAGTATCAGTATTGGCCACACTTTATTACAGTACATTGTAATAACATTCTGTTTATAGCTATGCTAGTGGCCTACCACCAAAGGGATCTTCCAAAGGGAGATCTATTTATAAAGAGTTAAGGGTTTGCATTTCCTTGGAATATTTATGAATATGCTTTTCAATTTTACTCCCAGATCTTAAATGCCTCTTTGTATCAAGTATTGTGGTGTGCAGGGTGAGATTGACGCAAGGGAGGACAGTTTCCGCAGCACAGCGGAGGCCGGCCAGGTGTTGTTGGAGAGACAGCACTATGCTGCGGAGGAGGTGAAGGAGAAGCTGGTGGTGTTGGCTTCAGAGAAGACATCCCTGCTGCAGATGTGGGAGGAACGGCGTATTCTGTACGAGCAGTGCATGGACCTGCAGCTCTTCTACAGGGACACTGAACAAGCCGACACCTGGATGGCCAAGCAGGAGGTAGGCCTCAACTTGCTAGCAACAATATTCATTACATGTTTTCTTGAAGGGAAATACTTAAGGTATTCATGATCCCTGGGTAAGAGAACAGTGGCAGCCAGCCTTTGACATTAGTCTTTTAGTTGTCAATATTCCCAGGAGTTTTTGCAATCCTCTCATGATCAGCTATAGTATTGTAAATGTTTTAGCCATTAATGTTTGAGTATGAAGATACTTATTGTTCCCAGATAAACCTGTTAAAAATACATGAAACTAGTACCTCAACTCACAATCTGATTTTTTATATAGATGAATATTCTAAAGCATATATATCCGTGACTGGAATTTATTTTTATTTTTTATGTATAACACCTTCAGGTTATTTTACTCAATTTGTTGATACAGTGTTGTTATTAATCTTTTTGGTACAGTACTCTTGCTCATCCGGACTAATGTGGCGGACGTCCGGTCCGGATTACGAAAAATCCGGACTATCGAGAGTCGAGCAAATACACAGTACTGTATATAGCCGTTTTTTCAATTTAGTTCCAGGTCCACAGTAATGATAGCCGGGCATATGCACTTCCACCGGTAATAATCTTTAAGCCACACTACATTATTTTGATTAACTTCCCACGCAAGGATTTAGTCCAGAAAACAGCTGTTTGCCGCCAGCTTATTCAAATGGGGTTTCATTGCGTAATACTGTTCTGCAATGAGTTTTACCGGACACCAATCAGCTGATTATACTGTATTTGCGTGGCAATGATTGGTTATAAACAAAAACATAACCTCTCTTAGAGGTTATATTTAGTGATTTTTAGTCCTTTAGATGGTGGAAATATTATAAGGATTTGTACGGATTTAGTAGTATGGCGTAAAATATCGTACGTAACTCGTCCAAAATGTGTTTACCGGACTCGTATGGTAATCCCGTACTCGACTTCGTCTCGCACGGGAACGACCACACTCGTCCGGCAAACACCTATTTTCAGGACTAGTAACGTAATATACTATTACGGTTGAATTTTGTTCCAGGTCCACAGTAATGATAGCCCGGGCATATGCACTTCCACCGGTAATAATCTTTACGGCTGAATTTTTTCCAGGTCCACAGTAATGATAGCCCGGGGATATGCACTTCCACCGGTAATAATCTTTTCGGCCGAATTTTGCTCCAGGCCCACATTAATGATAGCCCGGGCATATGCACTTCCACCAGTAATAATTGTTTCGGCCGAATTTTTTGTTCCAGGTCCACAGTAATGATAGCCCGGGCATATGCACTTCCACCGGTAATAATTGTTTCGGCCGAATTTTGTTCCAGGTCCACAGTAATGATAGCCCGGGCATATGCACTTCCGGTATAATTTTTTCGTCCAAATTTTGTTCCAGGTCCACAGCTTGGGCATATGCACTTCCACCAGTAATAATTGTTTCGGCCGAATTTTGTTCCAGGTCCACAGTAATGATAGCCCGGGCATATGCACTTCCGGTATAATTTTTTCGTTCGAATTTTGTTCCAGGTCCACAGTAATTATAGCCCGGGCATATGCACTTCCGGTATAATTTTTTCGTTCGAATTTTGTTCCAGGTCCACAGTAATGATAGCCCGGGCATATGCACTTTCACCGGTAATAATTTTTACCGCCGTATTATCCGATTTTTTTCATTATTTGAGGTAGTCTCGGTCCCATTTCACTTAGATAATCGGATTTCTACTGTACTGGGCCGCTAAAAAAAAATCACGATTGCCGATCCGGACTACCGGGAGTCTCGGACAAGGCCGATCCGAATGAGCGAGAGCCTACTGTACTAGTAATTAGAAGTTTGTCGATTCTATAATTATTAAGTTAAGTCAATAGCTTTTGGATATATGGAAACCAAACCTAGCTGTCTTTTATTACATAAATGTTCAAGGCTAAAGAAACAGTTGGTCTCAGTTAGTAACAAAAAATAAACCCCTTACTCCATTCCACACCTTCGTATGTGTATTAAAATGTGCCCAGTTTTGTCCCCACCTTAATTGGTAGTGATAATTGGCTTATCTAATTAAAAACATTTGTGTAAATAATTTATTTGATTCGTTAGGCTTTCCTTGCCAATGAGGACTTGGGCGATTCGTTGGACTCAGTCGAAGCTTTGATCAAGAAACACGAGGACTTTGAGAAGTCTTTGGCCGCTCAGGAAGAGAAGATTAAAGCTCTGGATGAGTTTGCCACCAAACTGATTGAGGGCCAGCATTACGCTGCAGACGATGTGGCGCAGCGCCGAGCTATGGTGAGTTGATAGTTGTCGTTTTATGAACAAATTTAGACTGTGATCATATCAAATATTGCAATCACTGTGTATCCTGTTGAACAAATTTCAGAGCTAAGCCTACATTTTCATAGATAAAAAATTGGCCTATCTCAAATGTAGGTTTTTACTTTCTCCCCCTATACCATAGTATATGGAGAAAGTATTGTTTTCGTCAAAATTTTCGAGTTTGAGTTTTGAGTGGATATATTCGTTTTGGGTCCCCCTGGACCCAAAAAAGTGGTTTTCGAAGTGATGTCTGTGTGTGTGTGTGTGTGTGTGTGTGTGTGTGTGTCTGTGTGTCTGGATGTGTACAGAGCTAGAGACTACACCTGTGGTCCGATTTCGATGAAATTTGGTATGTAGGTTCTAATCCATGGTATCTCCAGGTGTTTTTTTCATTTTTTTGAAATTTTGATTTTTAATGGGGATTTTCCCATAAAAACCCATAAAAAACAGGAAAAATCGGATTTTCTCAAAAATGGCCCGAACGATTTTGATAAAAATTTAGTATGTTGTAGCCCTTTAAATTCTGAACAAAATGGTACAAATCCCATTTCTGTAAAAATTACGGTTCAAAAGTTATGGTAAATTATGTTATTTTCCCATAAAAACCCATAAAATAACGAAAAATAGGGTTTTAGACAAAGATCCGGTTTTGATTTAACATAGTATGTTATGGTCCTTACAATTTTGATAGTTTTTTTTTTCACTTTTTAGAAATTTTTATTTTTAATGGGGATTTTCCCATAAAACCCCATAAAATAACGGAAAAATAGGATTTTCCCAAAAATGGCCCGAACGATTTTGATAAAAATTTAGTATGTTATAGTCCTTTATATTCTGAACAAAATGGTACAAATCCCATTTCTGTAAAAATTACGATTCAAAAGTTATTGTAAATTATGTTATTTTCCCATAAAAACCCCATAAAATAACGGAAAATCAGATTTCCCCAAAATTGGCCCGAACGATTTTGATAACAATTTAGTATGTTATAGTCCTTTAAATTCTGAAGAAAATTGTACAAATCCCATTTCCGTATATTTACTCTCACCGCTTACACATGATAAAGGTTGTTGACAAACTTATGGGAGAAAGTATGTGTCAGAATGCTGATACCGTTTATTTATTATTGTGAAGGATACAACTTTTGTTCTCAGTAGTGTTGTAAACCATATTCATTTTTCACAAAATTGTCGCTCTTTACCTTTGTATTTAATTCAAAGGAGTAATATGGTATGCACATATAGAACAGTATGATATTAACTGTAAGAACGGTATTATGGTGTTGCTAAGTTCATATCAACAAATTGTGTTTTCAACAGGCTATGCCATCATCAGTTTGATCAGTACACTCCCAGGTCCAATTACTGAGATAAAAAAAAACAAACATAAGTTTTAAATCAGTGTTAAACATTTTTGATTTTATCATCATGGTTATCTTTTGAAGACATTTTACAGCAATATGTATTTTGTCCAAATTTTAGTATCTTTTTCAATCAGCATTTAAGATCTCACATTGTGCTCTTGAGTACGTAGCTTTGTAATTTAACACACAACCATTGATCAGTGACAACATTGATCTTGTGAATGCTTTGTGATTGGCAGCTGCTGGAGAGACGCTCTGTTCTGCTGGAGAAGTCTTCACAGAGACGAGCCATCCTGGAGGACGCGTACAGACTGCAACAGTTTGAGAGAGACTGTGATGAGACCAAGGGCTGGATCAACGAGAAACTCAAGTTTGCCACTGACGACAGCTACTTGGTACGCAGTTTTATGATAAGTAGTTTAACTCAAATTTTGTAATGCTACTATCAATGAGAATTGTTTACCTTAAGTTGTCAATATTTTCTTTCTTGCAGTAATAAGATGATCTTTTGTTGTAAACACTTGAATGTTTATAGAGCACTAGGGCATAGGTTTTAGATTTTAGTAAGGATAACATGATGTATGGAAAAGATCCCAGACTTCATCTCTTACCAACTTAACTCACTCTTGTTTGAAAGTGCTGTCAGTGACAGTAAAATATTCTCATTTTTGTGTGTCCTGTGCTAGAGTGGACTTTTTCTCATTCGGGTTAGTCTGACCAAAATCCTTAAACATTAACATCAATGTTTTAATTTGAGTTATTATTATCTTTCTGAAAATTTAAAGAAAGACAATTTGTTGTTTACAAAATACTTACGACAAAAGAGATTAGGTTGTGTGATTTAAAAGAATGTACCAATGATTCGACCACATTATAGGTCTAAGTGCTACTAGGGTAAAATATAAGTGCATAGTTGTGTATCCACTTGTAATTAGCTAACAAACTAATATTTTGTATAGATTTATTCCAATTAGTCTATTCCAGAAGATTCATAACATTTATTTTAAGTTGCTAACTATTTATTCAATTGTAGTTATTTTTACAAAATTTATGATTGTTTCAGGACCCTACAAACCTGAATGGAAAAGTTCAAAAACACCAGAACTTTGAACAAGAATTAAACGCTAACAAGTCCCGAATGGAAGAGATCACTTCCACCGGACAAGAACTGATTGAAGCTCGTCACTATGCCACAGGTAAAAAGAGTTAGTAGTTTTTAATAGTAATAAGTGTTACATATTTACTTGTCGAGTATTTAGTAAACAAGAAGAAAAAACTGTAGTCTGTTTTTCTATAGATGCATTTGTGGGAGTTTCATTTTCAAAACTATCCCTTGAGAAATTACGAGTTTTTTATGACATCCAAGTTTTCTAAGGGGAGATGCAGTTATCACGGTCAGCTGTGCCCGTGTTTATGTCCATGTTATTACAGGTGGGGGAGGGGGGTCTGTCCCGATTTTTCCCAATCCAAAGGTGGCAACCCTGATGTAGTGTGTGTTGTATTGTGTGTATTGTATGATTTCTGTGTGTATTGTAGTGTGTGCTGGATCATCTATTGTTTCCATTGAGTGGTTGTTTTAACTACATAATGTAAGCCAGACGTTTAGTCTTGAATTAAGTTTGTGGTTCTAATAACTGGTGATTGACAGATCGCATACAGTCGCGTATGGATGAGATCGTACAGTTGTGGGAGACCCTGGCCGCTGCTACAGACAAGAAGGGCTCCAAGCTACAGGAGGCTTCTCAACAGCAGACGTTCAACAGAACAGTGGAGGACGTGGAGCTGTGGCTGTCTGAGGTGGAGGGTCAACTGATGAGCGAGGACTACGGCAAGGTAAACAATAAACATTCCTACTCTTCAATTGTTCAACTAAACTAGTAGGAATTGATACATAGCTTAACTTGCCGATGAACCGTGTATGAGAGCTACAGGACCTGACTGTATTGGACGCATTGCCTCAATCCATCATCAGAGCAAGCTACAATTAAACTAAATGATTACATTTCAGTGCACGTTTGCTGTACACCGACAGACTTCTTTGTAAAACGTTTTTTCATGACACAGAGCACCAACATTATATAATGAACAGCTTCCGATCAGTCTGGGACTTTTGGATAGATTTCAATGCAGTTGGCTTTTGTTGTTCAGGACCTCACCAGTGTGCAGAACTCGCAGAAGAAGCATGCTCTGCTGGAGGCAGATGTTGGATCTCACCAGGACAGAATCGAAGGCATCAAACAGAACGCTCAACAGTTTGTGGATAACGGACACTTTGACGCCGACAACATCAGGGCTAAACAGGTCAGTGTGATGTGTTTTCCCATTTTAATTTCTAGCTAAAATCACACCAATAATGTTGAATGCCTTGATCTGGACATCAACATTTTGTATTAAAATTTAAATATGTCTAAGGAAACATTAGCGTCCTCTCATAACTTTGTGTATTTTCCCAACCACATGGGCGTCATACCTTAAACAGGAACTAAAGTAGAAAATAATGTCCCTTAATCAAAGTTTTCAAATATTTAAATTATGCTGAATATGTTATATACCCCCGCCGCAGCAAACCTGCAGACTAAGCGAATTTCCATTTGCCTGATTGGATTTAGACTAAAATGTCTCCTTAAAAATATCACATTTATTCCCTATTTAAATAGAATCAGTTTAACACATACTTAGGTTTGCTGCAACAGGGAGGGTAAAAGTGTTTTTTTATGTAAAATGTTAATAGTTAGTAAGAAATAAAAACATTTTCCAAATTTGGGCAAAATATGTTAATCAACAAGCACACTACAACGGTTTACTTATTCTCCATAAGAATAACATGGGAATTTTAAATTAACAATTTTTTGGAATTTTCTCCGTAACCATTAGGCGCATTACAACGCTTCAATATACTAAATTATTTGTTTTTTTAAGCTCTACAAAATAGTTTGGAAAGAAATTTCAAAATTTTATGTTTTTTTGGTCAAAAATAGGAAAAACCCATTTTTACCCCATAAAAGCCCCCATAAACCCCTGTTCCCATAGTCCGATCATGCTGGTTCGCGAACTCGTTCGAATAAACGTAGGTTTACACGTTGGTACCAAATTTCATCAAAATCGGATCATTTTTGCTCGAGTTATCGCGCTAACGGACACATATATATATATATAAATATATATATATATATGAATTTGAACGGATGGTGTTTTTGGCCTCTAGGGACCTCAAAACGAAAAAAAAAAATCGGTCCCGGGTCCAGGTCTTACCATGAGTACTACGGCAATAGCTTATTCCCTATATGGGAAATTCGCTAAAATGTGACATTGACGTGCCTAATTAGTCAATAAATTGTAATTTGTCATGTGAATTATTTTTGGTTGCTATTTGTTAAGAAAACTGGTCTTTTGTGTTTTATATCCAATGTTAATGAATCTTCTTTACATGAGCTAATGGCCAATGGTATGATGCTGTGTGTAGGAGGCATTGTGTGAGCGTTATGCTCAACTCCAGAAGCCGATGAGTCTGAGGAAGCAACGTCTGCTGGACTCACTGCAGGTGCAGCAACTGTTCAGAGACATTGAGGATGAGGAAGCCTGGATACGAGAGAAGGAACCTGTGGCCGCCTCCACCAACAGAGGTCAGTAATGAGTGTCCCATGACATGTGCTTATAAAATAAATATCAAAAACTGCCACTATTTTAAATTAAAGTGGCTGGTTAAGGATTGTTCGTGGAATTGGATAGTGTTTAACTATTGATTGATCATACGATTATTAGAGTTAAGGGGCTTTTAGATAGGCAGTAAATGGTCACATAAAATATCACTGGTGTTCCAGGACTCCTTTTTAGTAGATCCTATTAAGAAGTCATTCAATATTGATTTACTCTCCTACACAAAAAAAGTCCTACTCTAGGATGAAATTTTAGTGTTCGTGTTATGTGATTGTTTATTGTGTACTTATGTATCTAGACTTCAATTTTCCCATATTGCCTAAAATTTAATGAAAAAGTGTTTTATGTACCCTCGTAATGTGGATACAAAACGTTGATAAACATATGTGGTTTTAACTTAACCTAATAGATATCATCAGCAATTACAGGATTTGAAATGAAGGATATCCACAATGTGCAATACTACAAATTTTAAATCATTTCACTTTTCGGATCTCAAAATTAAATTATTGAACAGACAAACAAATGGTGATTTTTCCATGCAGGCCGAGATCTGATTGGAGTGCAGAACCTGATGAAGAAGCACCAAGCTGTGCTGGCTGAGATCAACAACCACGAGCACCGCATCACAGCCGTGTCACACTCGGCACAGCAGATGGTGGACGGAGGTCACTTTGCGTCTGACGAGATCAGACTGCGGGCCGGCAACCTCAGCGACCATTGGACTCAACTCAAGGAGAAGGCTCTGCAGGTACATTATTCATAAACTGAGTCTTGTAGTTTAAATTCAGATTGAAGCGTCAGGCACATTTGACAGAAAAAAGTTATTTTTGAAACTCTATGGTCGACCTTGTTATTTTTAAGCTCACTATTACCCTGTACAGTAGAACCTCGGTTAACCGAGCCTCGCTTAACCGAGACTCCGGGTTAACCGAGGGCGTCCTCGGACGATTTTTTTTATTTAAAAAGCAAAAGAAACACGCACAAACTACGTACAGTAATGAGCGTTTGGGTGCTCCTTTTATCGCAATACGCACGCTAGCCTGCAATGCGTTAAAACTACTGTACAGTAAAATGTTGGCAACTGTTGTGTTTCCTCGGCCAAATATTTGCGTAGCTTAGCGCTTATCTTTGCCGAATGCATACGGCACTGTCACCCGACACCGCTCGCCAGAGCAGCTGCAGGTGTTGTAACCCGACACCGCTCGCCGCCGGACCAATGCGAACTGTTTCAATGCCGAGACGCGACTGAGCCACTCGCTCTCCCCACCACCCCGATTCGACTCCGTAGCTTATTGCGCATCTAGTGGGCTGACGATTTAGTTTGGCTACGACGCTGGCGCAACAGGGCGGCTAGCCTAAGATCCTCTAATCTAAGTCAAAAAACAATAACTGATTTCTTTGGGAAAAAAGATTAGCTTACTTTGTTTATTTTTGTACAATGTACAGTAAATTAATTTTCATTTCTTTGATTTAATTTTGTAAACAGGAATACTGTACTGTACTGTAACTAAACATCTGTACATTGTGTAGCCTATATCATACGTATTCAGTTGTGCAATAAATTGAGTGTTATATTAAAACAGTGTTTAGTATTGTGAGTGTTACCGTTTCCTCTCACGTTTTATTGCGTACTAATAACATTTCTTGTACTAATAAACTAAACAACAGTTCAGTTAATAACTTTTGTTCATGTTTTAGTATATCTTGAGCTATTTTTAGCCCCGGTAACGATTTTTAGGTTACGTTCCGTGTTATCCGAGGTTCGCCGTATCCGAGGTACCCTCGGTCCCAATTACCTCGGTTAACCGAGGTTCTACTGTACTTTTTTAGGTAAACCGTGCAATGGGATATTTTGTCTTTTTTACTTGTCAAGAGTTCTAAATTGAGTTTTTACCTTTTGAGAGTTGCCATTTTAGTTTTTTTTAGAACTTCAAAATGCCTTTTTTTAATTACATCTAGCCTACTACAATTCAGTTAAATTTTTTCTTGTTGCCACTTTGTATCGGACATTTAGCAGTTACATAAACAGAAAATAAAGGGATTCCTACATACACAATCCACAAGATCAAAGACAGAGCTGACACAAAATTCAACACAACTACCTAGCGTTGATTAGCATTTAAAATTTGTGTTATGAGTTTTTAAATCAATTAGAAAATAGTCTTATAACTAATAAACTGTGTTTAAATTATCCACTGCTTTTAAAACTCTTTACCCAGATTTTTTAATAAAAACGTGAAAATTGCAGAGGAAAGCAGATTTGGAAGACTCACTTCAGGCGCACCAGTACTTTGCTGATGCCAACGAGGCTGAGTCCTGGATCAAAGAGAAGGAGCCGCTGGTGCTGAACCAGGACTACGGGAAGGACGAGGACTCAAGTGAGGCTTTGCTGAAGAAACACGAAGCTCTGGTCAGTGACCTGGAGGCGTTCGGCAACACCATACAGGCGCTGCGGGAGACAGCCCAGGCATGCAGGGTGAGTATTGTAGTAGGATGTGTTGTTGCAACTCAAATATGATGTCAAGTCTAGAGGAGCTCATTCCGGTATTCAATAATAGGTTGATCAGTAGCATGGTGAGGTTGGGTATTTTGTTTCCCAGCTTTTATTGGGTCACAAGTGATTGGGGGGTTTACAAGTGAATAAGGGCTTTCATGGCTTAATTTGTTTACTTCCTCTGAAGGCGATTTAGTCTAAAAGGTGCCTTAAAATTGTTTAATACTATTTAAGTATTAGTTGCTGTTTTTTAAACAATGCAACCTTAGTTAACCTTCTGGAGTTCTAGTATTCAAATAAAGAATTTTTTTTCTTTAAGCTATAGGGTATCTAATTGATAAACCTATATGTATCTGTCGTTTTGCAGCAACAAGAGACACCAGTGATTGACGTGACAGGCAAGGAATGTGTTGTGGCTTTGTATGACTACACTGAGAAGTCACCTCGGGAAGTGTCCATGAAGAAGGGAGATGTACTTACACTCCTCAACTCTAACAACAAGGTGAACAGACAATATGTTCATTGATAACAAACATTTAAAATAGTACAGTAACACTGTAAGAGACTTTGTGGACATTAAGTGTACTTAAAAAAAGTGGCAAGAAAAGAGATTTTTAAAGTTCAAAATATAATCTGTTTGGTTTGGTTGTCCAGGATTGGTGGAAGGTGGAGGTCAACGACCGTCAAGGTTTTGTCCCAGCCGCTTACGTCAAGAAGATCGAGGCCAGCTTGACTGCTTCTCAGCAGAACTTGGCTGATAGCAGCTCCATTGCAGCGCGTCAGAACCAGATAGAGTCCCAGTACGACCAGCTGCTCTCACTGGCTCGTGAACGACAGAACAAACTCAACGAGACTGTGCGAGCTTATGTGCTTGTCAGAGAGGCCGCTGAGTTGTCCACCTGGATTAAGGACAAGGTATGATAAATAACATTCTTGCTGCTTAAAAGTATAGTGGAAGTTGATATAAATTTATTTTGTAAGACGGCAATTTTTAGAAAATCTAGGATGGTATAATGTATACAAATTTCCTCTTCAGCTACAACAGGCTGGTCCTTCTTGCCACTGTCTTCGGGTGCTGATGGATAAATTGTCCAAGTTGCAAAATCTGCTTTTGAAATCTTACTTGATCCTGAATGAAAATGGTCTCCTTAAATCCTATAAGTGGTGTTTTCTGAAGCCATTGTATTTTTTTCTTTTGAACAAAAATTTTTCTGTTGAATTGAAACATACCCCACCTTATAGACCCCAGTGACTATTTTGCTTGCTGTAAAAGGCTACAGTGGCTTTATTTGACCTGCCCTTGATATAAAAATCTATTAGGCCAAATACCTTGTTTTTTATTCAAAAAAAATTTTCCTTAACGTATTTGTACTTTTTGCTTAAATGAGTTTACTTTCAAATATAATGCCACACTCAGTCCCATAGCAACTCCACCTCTATACACAAATATGTGTGGTAACTTAGAATTCTGTCGTAGGAGAATCATGCCCAAGTGCAAGATGTGGGTGAGGACTTGGAGCAGGTGGAAGTGATGCAGAAGAAGTTCGATGACTTCCAGTCAGACCTGAAGGCCAACGAGGTTCGTCTGGCTGAGATGAACGAGATTGCGATGCAGCTGATGAGTCTCGGACAGACGGAGGCTGCTCTCAAGATACAGACACAACTACAGGTGAGGGATACAACATGTAACTAGCATTGTCAGTTGATCTACTACCCAGACTATGAACCAGAATTGTATGAAAAATACTCTTTGGTATAAGTATAATGAAACACCTAAATAGCTGCAAAACCTTACTCACTCACAACCTTTTGTAGGAAATTGGATTGATGACTAAACTAGTAAATTTACACAAAACAATACATAGGTTTCAATAAACTTGTTTAAATTACTCTTTAATTTATAGTCTTCAGCTTTGGACCAAAAAGCATCCTTCCTTTTTGAACCCCAACTTTCTCATATCCCTCTAGCTTTGGGTATTCAAACTGTTTTCTGCCTTCAGGGACTTTCACAATGTGGTTTTTACTACTGAATTAGGTAGTTTTTTTTTTTTTCAAAATGTGTACAAGTCCAACGTTACGGCTTTTAATCGCTCCCACCATAATAGATCTTTTCGTGGATGGAGGATTCTGTAATAGTGTTTGATACTCTAAAATAAATTTGATCTAATGCATTCTAATCAGATAAGTAATTAATATAAAATGCTATACGTTATTTTCCTCCGGATTGCTTCCTTTATGCTAAAACTAATGTATTTATGCAGGACCTGAACGAGAAGTGGACGTCACTGCAACAGCTGACTCAGGAGCGAGCCACACAGCTGGGCTCGGCTCACGAGGTGCAGCGGTTCCACCGAGATGTGGACGAGACCAAGGACTGGATACAGGAGAAGGACGAAGCACTCAACAACGACGACTTGGGCAAGGACCTGCGCACTGTGCAGGCGCTGCAGCGCAAACACGAGGGGCTGGAGAGAGACTTGGCGGCGCTTGGAGACAAGGTAGGTGTTGACTTATTATACTCAGGTAGACTTTCCATCCATATGGACCAGAGGAAGCCAAGTTTTCAATACAAAATAACATAGTTGACTTAACCAATGACAGAGTGTGCTAATGTAACAATTATATTTTTCTCCCAGATTCTAATACTTAAATAATTAATGTGGCATAGAATATGCTTCGTAATAAATCGTCCTTTCAGTTTGCCATGATTCAAAAGTGTGTATAACAATCAGTAATTGTATGGACGGTAGCCATGTCAGATCAGTTGGCTAAAGGTGTTGCACTGATGAGTGTATTATTGAGGCCTTTCTAGATGTGCCGGCTCGAATCCTGTAAATGGGCAATCCCTATTAAGCTTAATATTGTGTGGCCTAACTGTTGTGGAGGGCCCACGTAGTCCGGCTTGTATGGAAGTACTTTAAGATAATCACAGGCAATAACCATTACTGGACCAGTGGTATTCAGCTCTCTATCAAAGATTAACACCACTGGTAAACATGAGCAACTCTGGTAAACATAAAATGCTAAACATCTTGCTGTGCAATTTGTTTACGGTTCAGTTCTTGCATGTCATACAAAACTTGTTTTACTGTTACAAACCCAAAACCCCAGAACCATAACAGTGTAGATGTTTTAAATAATTAATCGAACACGAACAGATTCGTCAACTGGACGAGACTGCCAACCGTCTGATGCAAACCCACCCTGAGACTGCAGAACAGACGTACGCCAAACAGCGTGAGATCAACGAGGAGTGGACCGCTCTCACTGCCAAGGCTAACAGGTATGTGCTATTAGCATTTATAAACATCGACAAAGCAATAACGCACAGTAATGTTTCTTGCAATTATGGTATTTGATAATGGGGTGAAAGCTGAAACAGTTACATTAAAACTACAATTTTAAACTGGGAACAACTAACATCATAGTGTCAAGGAGTCTAAACTTCGGACCATAAATATCAATCAAATATAATTTATCAAAGTAAAGAAAGTAAAGAAACTTGTAGCTCCAAAAAAGCTCGTTTCTGAAAGAATTATGGTTGGAATTCAGAAGCTTAAGAAACGTAGGGTGTGTTGTATTAATCTAAATACTATATTATAGCTATAAAGTTATATATCTGTGTTGTTCATTTGTATCAAATAAAAATGAAACCTTTTATCCATCACATTCTTCAATTTTATTTCCTATTTCTTAAGTATCCTAGTGGACTGGTTTGTTAACTGTTACTGGCTTACATTGTGAATGTGTACATATTTGCCGTGAATTTAAATTTGAAGAACAATTTAGTAGTTAATCAACCAACAAACAGTACCCACTGCCCATCCATAGGCTTAACTAGCCTATTTGTTCTTCATGTGAAAATGAGTCACTACACTAACCTAAAATAATAATAATGTGACAAATTGTAGTAATTCGCATAATTAATTGTGTAATTCATGTTTCTTGTGCCAGTACCCACTATGTTAACACTTTATTTTGCGCACAGCCGCAAGGAGAAGCTGCTAGACTCATACGACTTGCAGCGTTTCCTCAGTGACTACCGTGATCTGATGAGCTGGATCAACAGCATGATGGGTCTGGTGAGCAGTGATGAGCTGGCCAGTGATGTGACCGGAGCTGAGGCGCTGCTGGAGCGACACCAGGTAATACCACCACCATCACCATATTGTTGTTGGGATAAAAACACTATTGTTCACTACAATAGAACCTCACTAACTCTGCAGTCACTGGAAGAAAGTGAACACACCTTGTTGGCTTCAAATTATGTTTAATCCGACTTCTAAGGACGGTCCAAATGAGTTAAGACGGAAATAGGGTCATTTTGGCCTCACACAGGAATGACAAGTCAGTATATGGTTTGGCAGGGTGGTTGGGGGAGAGGAGGTCACTGTTTACACATCCTCTTTCTTCGATGAACCTTATGTACCATATTCCTTTTCTACCTGATAAACTCAGCATTGTTTCTACTAATGGTTGTACATACTAGACTGTGGTGTGTTTATTTACTAGTTTCATTCAAATTGGATTTTCTGAGTCCACAAAGAGCTAGCGAGGTTCTATTGTGTCATTATACACAATGAATAGGATATTTCACTGTTCCTGGCAGCGTTTCGTCTAAATTGTACCAATAACATATCCTGGTTACCAATGGATTCGAAGGCATCTTTTTCTCACTCAAAACTTCTTTGGTTCAAAGTGCTGTTTTGTGGAGGTGAAATATTCTAATTTGTGTGTGTATTGTTTAGTTTGAGTGTTTCTTGTTCCATGATTTACTCTTTCCTATGTTCTGCTATTGCAATGACAATATTTAAATCTTAGGCCACAGTGCTCATGTTACATAATAGAAGACAAAACATGAAGAAATACTTGACTTAAACACATTTCAACTTTATTTTCAATTTTGATTCAATTTAAGTTTATTTAAGTTTTTACAGGTTAATTTCTCGTGCTACTTTTAATTGGTTCTTAAAGTAGCACATTCAAAAAACCACTTCACAATATAAACCCCACCCCCTATTTTTACAAATCTGTAAATATACTAAATGGTTTTACACATCTTTTGGGTTCCTTAAGTGACTTAACCAATAATAAATTTAATAACAAAGCTGTGAAGTGATTTTTCACTAGAATAAGTATAACACAATAATTTGTGTACTTAACAACATAGTTGGACCTAAAGAGTTATTCATACACTGAATATTTTACGTGATGAAAAATTGATTGTAGCCTACCTATTTTTAAAGTTTTTGCTACACTGACTAATTTTTTGACAGTGGCACGTAAAAGATTTTATCAGTTTGTGAGAACCAACATCCACTGCTAAACACTGTAATTTAATAATAGCTTCTGAAATAACTAAATATAACTTCTAAAAACACTGATGCTTGTTATCAGGGTTTCCACTGGTCAAAATTTCATTGTGTGAAAGACTTTAAAGAATACTTGATTAATTTGTGAGTAATGTAGGGCCCTAATGGAATAAGTTTGTATATAATAATAAATTTTAATACCCTAAAAGGTTATGTTCATATTTTGTATTGATCTAAGGAAAAATGATGTAAGGAAAAATGCATAATGAAGAAAAGGTTTTTTGATAATGTATTTTCAAAAACAAAACACTTTGGAAACCCTGATGTTTTGTGTGGGATTGGTGAGGTATTTAAACAGAGAGTCTGTATTTCATCTCGAGGTTTGCCAACATCTGTTCACTGGTTTTAATCTTAAAACTCAAACTGGAATGAAAAACGTATTAGCATTTATTCGTTAAAACAGGATCCTTAACTAATTGGAGAAAATTTCTTTTATGCTAATGCTACATAAAAAAAATGATAACAACAACATTAAGAAGCTAGTACAATGACAACTTTTTGGAAGTAAAATTTGAATTTTGAAAATTTACTTATTCTAGTCTGCTAGATACCTTCACACACACAACCTATTGTATACACAATCATGTTTTGAAGATGGATGAAAGCATACAATCTATGTTCTTTAGAATCATACATTCTTGGCGAAATCACCAACTGAGCTTTTCTCAAATTTTCTGTCAACCACCAAATTTTACGTTATTAAGTAATATGAAGGCCTAGGTTTTGTCTTCTATCACACATCTAAATTTAAATATTTATTTTTCCTCTCATACTCACTGGTACAAGAAGAGAATTTGTTTCAGAAGGTTGGATTAGGTTACTCAGATGCACAAATCTTTACACAGAATAACACTCTTTGGTGTAGGCTTACCCTGTAAGGCTGTAGGCCTAATGAATTACAATTCAGTTCCTTAATAATATAACCCCAATATTTCCACAATCCATTTTGTTTTTCTTCCCTACTATTTCTTTTGCCAAGGATAACCCTTTGTTTTTTCATTCCACCACCCCTTTACACTTAAAGAAATAAAATAATGTTTGTGGTTGTCTACCAACCAACTCTTTAAGCTATTCTCCCCAAGTTTTGCCCCCCTTAAAATTTGCCACCCACAAATCATCAAAGTCTCAATCAATGAGTGGTGTGTTGGCAAACGTCGGGACAGCTGACTCGTGTCGTCCGCACCCTGAACACCCTGTGACTGGTGTTGTGTTGTAGAACCATCGAGCTGAGATTGACGCTCACTATGGGTTGGCCCAGGTAATTGACGAGTGTCATGCGGCTGTGTCTTAACAGAATAACGCTTTTACCGCTTTACCTGTTGTTCGTCAGTTGTGTGTCTGTAACCAGAGGACATTATAAGTGGACGTTTTAGAATGTCAATTGTAAGATTTGTAAATTGTAAAACTAACTATGCTTCACTTAAATTGAGGAAGGGATTTTTTTCTTCTAATTTAGGGATTCGGTTTAATAACAATTTTTATTTGTTTGTATCCCAATGAAATTTATTCTATCAAGTGGCTCAAAACATAATCTCTAAGGTCTTATTTATTCTTTTCTAATTTGGACAGTTTATGTTGTTGTAATACTTACATCCTCAGACTGTCTTTAAACTAAACATTTTCATGTTATGTTCACATTATTATCCCTCCGTCGGTTGTACCGAAATAATTACCAGAAGGGTGTCACACTGAATATAATTGATACAGATAAATTTACCTATCGTTTTCATGTCATTGCAATGATTGATTTGACTGTTAATATTTTTAAATATTCTATGACTAAGTATATTGTATTTGGAATATTAATCAAGGATCTAATTTAATTCTTTACCATAAAAAATGTTTTTTGTTTTTTGTATGGCAATGCTTTTTTAGTTATTGTCCATAAAACAGGAACGGACGTACTGTATCATTTTGATACAAGTTTCATTATAAATAATAAGGATAAATGCTCGGAAACAGTGACAAACTATTTTTTTTTTTAATTTGCTTGATCACTATCAGTGTCTGAATTATAATATTTCTTTGTTTAGACTATACATGTTAAAAAGATAGCATCCATGGTCGCACTGAATCAAAATGATACTTAAACAAACAAATAAATATAAGTCACACTGTATCAAATTGATACATACAGATTTTTAACGGGGTATGGTCGCACTGTGTCAAATCTATACAACCAAAAAAAGTTCTTTGGCTGGACAAGGTCAAGTTCATCACTGGCTGGTTCGGGCTAGGGAAGGGGGTGCCCATTAGTCGGGGACAGTGATTGATACTCGCACGAAAAAATTGTGGCCGAAAAGGCTGCTTCTTGTATCAAAATGATGCCGTGCAACTGACAGAGGGTTAAACGATTTGTTGTGAGCACACACATTAAATAATGATAAAATGGCTGGTGAAAACAAGTAACATAAAGCTAGGAAATACATTTACTCAGTCAGTAAACAATTAATAATAATTATTAAATGTTTACTAAACATTATTGTAAACATTATAAACAAAAACAAATTATTGATAATCAATGGCCAGATATGTTTCAAAGGTTATCATTTGTTTGGACTAAATATTGTCAACAAATGAATACAGTGCATCTATTTTTCCTAAAATCACAGACTGTGTCAAGTTTTTTACTGTGAACAAAATTATAATGTTTTACACCAAAATACATCACTATAAATTGAGCCTTATCCTACAATTTAAATATCCTCTCTATAACATTGAGGCTTCTCTAAATTAAAATCTAAACTAGAAATTATGTTGGTTAAATTTTCAACCAACCAATATGATGTAAAGTAATATAGTTACAAAATTTAATTGGTTCCTTTGTGTGTATAATTTAAGTAGATTCTTATTTTTATTTTAGGGAAGTAATGTATTATTATAGTCTATATTAGCATTAGCATCACTTTTTAACCAACTTTAATTAATGTTTGCTTGTTAAATAAAAAGATAAATTGTAGTGTTGAAATAATCTCCTCTACTTTCTATATTGCTGACAAATTAATAAGTAACAAATAACAATTTATATTTCTAAGTAAATAGTATGCCAAAATAGTTTAACTAACCAAGTTTTTTTTGTATCACAAATTAAAGTCACATGTTCACATACACATGTTGATTTATAAATATTAAAACATAAATGTTAACGTTCATCTGGAGCAAACATAAAACAAGGTGACAATTTATGTCTTGTCTGACAGACCCCTAATAAAGCGATGGACCGAAAACACGCTTACTTACATTTCACTTCACAACCATGCCTTTTTATGGTGTATTGCCATCTGGTGTTGGAGATAACAGAAAAATATTTTGTCAAACCCCTTTCCAGAGTGCTGGTTAAAAAATACTGTATCACAAAAAAAGATTTAATAAAAGTACCGTTTTTGTTGGCTTGGCCGAAACTTTTGGCCTGTACTTCCTTCTCAATGTATCAAATGCTATCTTAAAGATGATGATTTCAATTTCAAAATTTGAATTCAAATACTAAAATATTAAATTTGGAGTTCAAGTAAAATTTGTATTTATATACAATATACAATCTACTGTTAAAATTGGTTTTCACTGTTATTTACTAGATGTTTAAACCTCTTCACACCATAACCATCACGGCAATATGTTAAAATCTCCTGTTATCATTTACTCATTTCTGCAATCAAGATTGTGTCTGAAGATCTCTGTTTGGATAAGAAAAATCAAGAATTCCTGAAGTTTTCCACCTTAAAAGTATAAATAATATATGTAAGGTGTATACATGAGTCATCCAATTAGATCTAAATTTCAAATATTTCTTTGAGTGGAATTTCTTCGTGGATTTGATATTTGCTTCAACGCTATACTACTACCCCTACAAATGGCAAGTCATCTCAGATCCTTTACCTCTTGGGAGTTTGACGATTGTGGTTAATGTTGCAGGAACACAGAACGGAGATCGACGCTCGTTCTGGAACATTCCAGGCCTTCGACCTGTTTGGACAGCAGCTACTGCAGTCTGGCCACTACGCCAGTGTTGAAATACAGGAGAAACTCGAGAGCATGGCTGAGGCTCGGCAGGAGTTAGAAAAGTGAGTTGGCACAACTAATTTCCCAAATTTTTGAGGTTGGTGAAGCCTTGTCACCTCTCATTCGATCATCTTGATTCTAAAAAGCAATTAAGATAAAACAAAGCTAGAATTTAGCTAAAGCAGTAAAAATAAACAACACAAACACTTTGTGTTCAAAGAAATAAATACAGTAGGTATTAACTATTTTTCTCTTTTACTCTAAGCTAAGATGCTGCAATCACAGGAAATTATCGAGGTGTCACAATGATCATTGTGTTGCCGTGATTATGAGAGATGATGGCAAGAACAATATATGGTGATGTTCAATACGATTCTGGTATAGGCCTGCTTGTTTATTTGTCAAATTTCATCTGGCGGTAATAGTTGCAACCAAAATGTGGTGCCATTTTCAGGCTCTAAGAGAATACATATTTAAATTTGTAAGTTATTTAGCTGGATATTGTTTATTTAGTGTATAACACGAAAATCAGTGGTCTCTAAAAGAAGATGACAAAAATGTTATGATAAGTCTATTTGCAGACTGAAATTAGCAACTTATTTGTGCTATAATTAGTTGTTGAGTAGTCTGAAGATTATCTTGTGCAGATAATTACAAGTTCATTCAACATGTACCAATGATCCAGGAGTTGTATCAGCATTTAATTAACAACATAATAAATTCTCCTGTTTATGAAGTTTCACCCCTGTTGCAGGGCATGGATTGCACGACGCATGCAGTTAGACCAGTGCCTAGAGCTACAGCTGTTCTACCGTGACTGTGAGCAGGCTGAGAACTGGATGTCTGCGCGAGAGGCCTTCCTGGCTGCCGAGGAGGTAGACTCCAAGGGGGACAATGTCGAGGCCCTCATCAAGAAACACGAGGACTTTGACAAAGCGATCAACGCTCATGTAGGTGTATCTTTAGTATCTAAAATCACCCAAGAGTTAGCTTTGAATGGGGTTTTCTTGGTTTTTAGTCCATAATTGTTTAAATCTTGTTTCAAAAATTTATTTTTGGTAATGAATTTAATATTGTGTTTTTGTTTAATTATGGTTATCTGTGTCCAACACGTTTTTCCCAATGTAGAAAACGAGGAATATCCAAATATATGAGTATATACAACTATACAGGAATATCATGTATGGTTCAGTTTTGTTTTACATTTCTGAATTCCCGAACAAAAATTTTTGCCATTTGTAATAACTTGGATGGCAAAACAAATTGTATCTGAAAATTCAAAAAAATTTAGTACGAGAACTTCATGTTGTATCCACAGATTATGTATTGTTTGTAATATTAAAATACCAGTAAACATTCTTTTAAATTTTGTTTGCTAATAGACACTCCAATTACTCCTGAGAAAGAAAATCATATAGATAAAAAAAATAATACAATATTTTGTACTTTGGAAATTGTTCAACCATTGACTTTTACAGGAGGAGAAGATCGCTGCTCTGCAGACTCTGGCTGACCAGCTGATGGCGGCTGAGCATTACGCAGCCAAGCCGATAGACGAGAAGCGGAGACAGGTGCTGGACAGGTGGCGCCACCTCAAGGAGGCGCTGATAGAGAAGCGGTCGCGCCTGGGAGAGTCTCAGACACTGCAGCAGTTCAGCCGAGACGCTGACGAGATGGAGAACTGGATTGCAGAGAAACTGCAGCTAGCCACTGAGGAGAGCTACAAGGTGAGTTTACATGCTTTAGCTGTTGTTGGTCAACGGCCATTTATCCCCAAGGTGGTTTGGTATTGGTTTCACCGACAATCTGTCTCAACTTTCGGTCCCCAGCATTTGCTCATCCATCTCTCTTTGTCGTTCCAACTCTTCTTTGGACATCTTAAAGGTCTCCTCCCGTCCAGGTTTTCACCTCACACTTGTTTTCCGAAAGCCCCAACCATTCCTCTGATCACATGTCCAATCCACCTCAATGGTGAGTCGGTGGCTCAGTCGGTAGCGTCGCGGACTTCGGGCCCAAGGCAGAAGTGTCGTGGGTTTGGATCCTGGTCACTGCCACTAACTTTTATCAGTACAGTTCACCTTTGTACTGTACCGGCTCACCCCTTGCTTTGCTGGATATGTTCCACGCACAGATCTGTAGACTATGTGGACGGGCAAATGCAAGGTTAAAAGAGGCCGTCAACCTCTTAAAAAAAATCTTATGCTTCAGCTACTATATCATAAAGGTTACACTTCTTACAGATCTCTTAGTTATTAATTCCCTGTTGTGCTTAATAAATCGTCAGTTTTCTCTAGTTTGTCTAAACACGTTCCTTAAAACTTAAACTTTCAAAAGTTATCAACTTTTTCTCTGTTACTTTGTGAGGGACCTATGTCTCTGCACCATTAGTGAGTATTAGACGTAGGATATTATAGTTTTGTCAATTATGAGCTTTGTGTGAACAGAAGATATTTTTATATATTCTTTTTGTGATGACTGCAGTGATACAGTGAGGTAATTAATGTTTACAGGACCCAGCCAATATTCAGTCCAAGCACCAGAAGCACCAAGCATTTGAGGCAGAGTTGGCAGCCAATGCTGACCGTATACAGAGTGTGCTGGCCATGGGACAGAACCTCATTGACAAACACCAGTGTGCTGGCTCAGAGGAGGCCGTCCAGGTAGGATGATAGAATACTGTTAGCATCTAGATAAAGGTGTAGGCGACTGCTGTTATCTGAACAAGAGCATGTTCAATTTTAGCGACTTTCCCTTTTAGGGAATAAGCTATTACCATAGGCCTAGGACTCTCGTTAAGATCTCTATTTGGGACCAACTTTTTAGTTTTGAAGATCCCAGAGGCCGAAAACACAATCTGTTAAAACTCATAGATATTTATATTCGTAGCACGATAACTCGAGAAGGAATGATCCGATTTGATGAATTTTTTTTATAAAATTTGTTTACTTAGTCTGCAGGTCTGCTGCAGTGGGGGTATTTTCATTTTGCTTACTTGTAGAACAATACTAATTATGTATTGTTTTAGAAATTAACTGTGTTTACCCATATTTATCCATAAACACCTCAGAAGAGGAATTTATGTTATGGTATTCAGATCTAATTATAGTCAAGGTAAATGTACAATAAAACTAGATAAATGTACAATAAAACTTGAATGTCGTTATGTGTTACATGTGACAAGTTGTCAGTACCATTGTTTTAAGTCGTAAAAGTTGGACATTTTTGAGAACTCTAAACACATAAAACATATGATTGCTAATATGATAAACCAATTTATTCTTCTATAACTATTCAAAAATAATTACTTAATAATATATTTAAAAATTTATAAATATAAAATATTTTGTGATCATTGATATTTTGCAGCATATCCCCTCCCTCTCTGCGATTGAACAAATGTTCTGTGACCGTAAATGAATATTTTTGTTAAACTTATATCTATTTTGAACCTATTGAATATTTTGTCTATCTATTAAGCAAAGCTCGCCGTTGAAATTCAACCTGCTCTTTCTTTCAAAACCTTGATTACAACTCTTAATATGGTGTGAAGGGTTAGTTCTAACCGTGATTGGTGCACAGGCTCGTCTAGCATCCATCGCCGACCAGTGGGAGTTCCTGACACAGAAGACGACGGAGAAGTCTCTGAAGCTGAAGGAGGCCAACAAGCAGCGCACTTACGTGGCTGCAGTCAAGGACCTGGACTTCTGGCTGGGTGAGGTGGAGAGTCTACTCACCTCCGAGGACTCTGGCAAGGACTTGGCCTCTGTGCAGAACCTCAACAAGAAACACCAGCTGGTAGAGGCCGACATACACGCTCACGAGGAGAGGATCAAGGGTACGCACAACACATTCTTGTACATCATCTTGAAATACATGGATAGAGGTTTTTGGAGAATCTAGGATACTATAGCGTGTTAATGAAAGGAATTCTGAATTCATCCTTTGACTATAGAACCAAACATTCCATTATCACGTATTTTTTTAATTGATATTCCCCAAAACCTCATACTTGACAATTTCTTTAAGAATCCTCGAATCTGAAAAATGTAAAGTTTTCTTTCACTAAGAACCACCTCCAACATGTATTGAGAGGTGCATATGCCAATTGTACACTTCCTCCCAGAAAGTTCTCATTCAAATAACCACCCCCCCCAAAATTCCCTCTTTTAAGGCCATTCAGTTTCTTATTATATTCCCCAATTCGCAATCTTATTTATACTAACATTACGGATATTTTCTTAGACATGAACTCCCAAGCCGACTCACTGATTGAGAGCGGACAGTTTGACACAGCGAGCATCCAAGAAAAGCGACAATCGATCAACGAGCGATACGAACGCATCAAGAACCTTGCGGCTCATAGACAGGCTCGGCTCAATGAGGCCAACACACTGCATCAGTTCTTCCGAGACATCGCTGATGAGGAGTCTTGGATCAAGTTAGTTCATTTGTAACAGTTTTTTTTTTTTATTTTAAAGTTTGACTAAGGCAGTATAATTCATTGGTTTTATGTAACCTGAGTGAACTTCCAGGTCTGCTATCATATTGTCTTAAGACTGATTCATTCCTTAATAATTTCCTTATGCTATCATTCCTAATTATTAGACTGTTTAGTTGTTGAAGTTCCCTAAAACATGCAATAAACAATTGCATTTTTTAAGGTCGACACATGCTTCACAAGTCAATGGTTTGTACATTAAAAGTTTCTGGCAGATACTCCAAGTCCAAATAATCTTTCCATTATCGTTGTACATCAGTTTTTGTTACTTTGATGAACAGAAAATGGTTTATTCAGGGTTTAATCCCCACTAATGAGTACCATCAGAAGCTTTTCAAATGTAATTTTATTTTCAAATTATTATGATAGTAAATCTTTTTAACATGGTACCTTCCTCAAATTTTACATGCTTAAAATCTCATCCTTCAGGGAGAAGAAGCTACTAGTGGGTTCAGACGACTACGGCCGAGACCTGACTGGAGTGCAGAATCTTAAGAAGAAGCACAAGAGGCTGGAGGCGGAGCTTGCATCTCATGAGCCAGCAATCCAGGCCGTGCAGGAGGCTGGTGAGAAGCTGATGGACGTCAGTAACCTGGGCGTGCCAGAGATTGAACAGGTCAGTTATCACCCTTCCTGCCTCCTGTGTTGAGTGTAGTTTTAGTGGGGGTTTCTACCAGCTGGGAAAACGGGCCAAAAAGAGGTTTTTCTTTAAAACTCTGCTTATTTAATTTTGTAGAGAGGTGTTTGGTGTTAGCTGTTATCAGATTATAATAACTTGCCTCTCTTTGCTTTGTGGCCTTTATCATAAGTGATTTATCAATTGGGCACAGTATTACATACACGCACGGATAGTTCGTGCGTTTAGTTCGGATTAAGAACCTTGAGTTAGGCTGTGCAGTACTACTACACTTGGATTCAGAAATCTTGAATTTTAAAACCATTCCGAAACCTACATTATAGGTGCATTATACACCTGAGTTTATAATATTTATTTAAGGTCTTTCCCAACCAATTTGTCTACCTTAAAAAATGTTGATTTCCCCCAAAAAATTCTAAGTTTTCCCACAATTATTGACAATGATTCATTTTTTTAAACACTTATTCATTGAAAAAAAAATTCAATTCATTGAAAAAATCCTGACTAATTACTAACGGGTAAAAGCATATGACACAGAAAGATGGACACGTAGGTGACACTAGAGATACTTCATGACGATACTGGTTGACACTTTAACCCTTCATTTAAATAGAAATGGATGTTTGCTATTCTCTCAATCAAAAAGTAAAGTTGGGTCAATAAGGGACCAAAGAAGAGTAGCAAGACAATTAAAGTGAAAAAAACCTCTAAAAATGATGTAAAAATGATGGTTACTGTGATAAAATGATTAATTGTATGTTTCTCGTAACATGTCAATAAAGCTAGTGAATGTAAATGTTGTGATGTTACAGAGGCTGAAGTTGCTGAACCAAGCTTGGTCTGAGCTGAAGCAGCTTGCTGCTACTCGGGGACAGAAGCTGGACGAGTCTCTCACTTACCAACAGTTCCTGGCCAAGGTGGAGGAGGAAGAGGCTTGGATTAGGTCAGTAGAATGTTACCTGTCCTATATGGACCAGCTGCAGGCATAGTTGAATGAGCTACTCAAAGTGTACTGCAACGTAAAAGATGTGATAGTTTACAAAAGGTCCGTTTGGTTTGGTTTAGTTGAAAAGTCTATCTAAATATTTGATATAAACCAGTAATTCAGCACACTATGTTAGTGGCTAAATTAGTTTGAAATAATTCAGCTTGAGCTTGAGATTTTGTATATATTTTTGTAAACATTTTGTAACTGTTACCTTTAAGTAAATAAACATATTCATTTTTTTCATTTTAGCGAATTTCCCTATAGGGAAGTAGCTATTACCGTAGGTGGCACGGTAAGACCTAGACCCGAGACCGATTTACTTTTTCATTTTGATGTCCCCAGAGGCCAAAAACACCATTTGTTCAAATTTTTATATATGTATATATATATATATATATATATATATAGATTTATATATATATATATATATATAAATTCCGATTTTGATCCGAAATTTGGTTTAAAGGTGTAAAGTGGGATAAACTTGAATGAGTTTGCGAACCAGCACGATCGGACCATGGGAACGGGGCTTTACGGGGGGTTTTATGGGGTAAAAATCACTTTTGACCCTCAAAACACAAAATTTCCCAATTCCTCTTAAGACCTTTTTAAAGAGCTTAAAAAAACAAATAATTTTGTATTTAAAAGTATTTCTGTTCGATTATTAGTTACCGAGAAAATTAAAAAAATTGTAAATTTAAAATTACCATGTTATTCTTATGGAGAATATTGTCAAATGTTGTAGTTTGCTTGTTTATGGATATTTTTTGATCAAATTTGGCAAATTTATTTATTTTGTACTAAGCAATCAATATTTTACTCAAAAACACACTTTATTAGTTTCCTTGTAGCAGCAAACCTAGGTACTTGTTAAAGCTAATGTTATTAAAATATATTTAACTGAAAATCAATTCAGACAAATGGAAATTCGCTTAGTCGGCAGGTTTGCTGCAGCGGGGGTATTTATTCTAAAACTGGCCACAGCTTGATCATGGTAAGAGAATGTCTAGTTTTATCCATATGCAAAGACAAAGATATTTCTCTTAGTTCACCCTGCAAAAATTTAACTTTAGCTTGTAAGGATACACAAGAAGTGGGTAACTGAGAAGAAAACAATCATACATATGACAAAAATTTGTGTTTTCTTCGACTTCCTCCATAATTTAAACCTCTTAGGATTTAGAAAACGTCAATCCAACTAAAGTGGTTTAATATGTCTTCAAACTTTATTAACTGGAGTTCATGAATTATTACAATTATTCACTATTGCAACTAAGAAATTGTAGTACCTAAACATCGTGTACATTATATGGCATCAAGTTAAAAATCCAAAACTTACAATTATTACCCCATTAACTCAGATGAAATTGCACAGTAAAGGATGAATGAGTTATTGGCAGGAGTATAATTAAGATTTGCTTGTATACCAAAGAGTTCAACAAATGAAGTTAAAGCAAAGCACACTGAGTGTTTTAAGCAATGACTTGCATTGAGTACATGTGATTGGTATGATGATAGTGAGAAGCAGCAGCTGCTCTCTGTGGAAGACTACGGAGACACGATGGCCGCAGTGCAGGGACTGCTGAAGAAACACGACGCATTTGAGACAGACTTTGCTGCCCACCGGGACAGATGTGCGGATATCTGCAGTGCCGGGGCCAAACTGACAGAGGCTAACAACCACCACTCTGACAGCATAGCTCAGCGCTGCCACCAGCTGCAGGTATGCCAACTTGACAACCTGTGTAGTGTAGCTAACAACATACTGTTGAAATAAGTACTAGAGGTGTCAAATTAACTTTTCCCAGTTTGAGGTTTATGATGTCAAATAGGTTTTTATAAGGCATCAGGTGAATGAATTTATTATGTAATCAGGATCATCTGAATGAGCAAGAGTGCATACTGGCTCAATAAACACAAAAGATTTCCATTAATCACAATAATTTGAATGTTTCAGGATTTTTATTGAGAAAGGTTTGAGTTTGTGGGTAACTAACAATACAACTCAGTTTATCACCTATAGTAGAACTCCATCCATCCAAATTGCTTACAGAAAGAATTTAAAAATCTACAGTAATAAGAATCGTTGTTAATTATTAATGAAGGTATAAGCCATGATCGGGGGAAAATCCTGAACTTCACCTGCTGTCGTTAAGCCATCATTATCGTCTCTCACGGGCCACGGTAACATAATCCTTTTCCGAGATAGCAGCATAATCTTAAACATCCTTTGTGCCCTAGTCTTCTTCATCGTCCTCCCGAATCGCAACAAAAACGTTAATATTTTGCAGATGCGATGGATGCTAGGCTTTTCTCAGCCTATTTTCTATCAAATTTCCCGCAATTCGGTAAAAATGAAACCATCCGAATGTTTTATTAAATCTGAATGTGGTTGGGTCCCTATTATTTCGAATAGTTGGAGTTTTCTACCGTAGTAATTTTTGTAAGAACAAACGGCACATAACCTGCATAATACTAGTTGAACTTAAGAACTTAAACTAGGCCTATCTTTGTTTACTTTAGATTTTGAGATCATATACAACAACATAGAGGCATGATGTAGCAAGTATTCATCTAATTGCAATTGATTGGAATATATGTTACAGTGTGTGTGCTGTGGTTCTACATTCTATCTTGTTTGTGCTTAACACACTCCCAACCAGGTGACTCTCACGTCCATCTCAGGTCATGTGACATCTGGTAGTGATTGTGTTGAGTAATTCTGAGGCAAGTATTTATACTTTAACGCTCGGTTGCAGACCAAGTTGGAGAACCTGTGCAGTCTGGCCGCGCGACGCAAGGCTCGACTGATGGACAACTCAGCCTATCTGCAGTTCATGTGGAAGGCGGACGTGGTTGAGTCGTGGATCGCTGACAAGGAGACCCACGTCAGGTCGGAGGAGTTTGGCCGGGACCTGTCCACCGTTCAGACCCTGCTTACAAAACAGGAGACTTTTGATGCCGGTCAGTGCCTAGGAAACATGATTAGAAAGTATCTAGAAAACAGGGAATTAGGCTGCCAGTGTATTACAAACTCCAAAAGTACTCCTAACGTCAATTTATTATTGTAACCACAACCATTCTCCTAAAGATTTTCTTTAAACGTTTTTGTGTAAATACAGAAAATTACCTTTTTTATTTGGTGACCACACTTGGCAACACTGAAGAAAACTCTAGCTTATAACCTAAACTCACATTTCACCTCAATCCTTAAACCTTGACTTTACTATCAGGAATGTTTGACTTTCCTTGTCATTTCCTGAACATTCATTGATCTCTTCTTGTTAGACACTTTCCTGATATAAACTATACTTTTTATTAATCTTTCTTAGAATGAAATATCCCTATTCAAAGAAAACATGAAACTAGACGTTGAACAGAAATATTTTTTGTAAGTTATAAATTTGTCCTAAATACAATGTTGCAGGTCTCCATGCGTTTGAGCACGAGGGTATCCAGAACATCACAGCACTCAAGGACCAACTGGTAGAGGCCAAGCATGAACAGACTCCGGCCATTCTCAAGCGTCATGCTGATGTCATTGCCAGGTGAGTCAGAACGATCCAGAAATTATATAGGGATCTTTTTCCACTGGCTGACTCTACTTTAATACACCAGGATACTTTGATGAAGTCCTTCCTTCATACATCAGTGCTAGAGGTTTAAATGCTTCTTGGATACACTTGTTAGGTTACGTATTCATTTAGATTTCCTGCAATAGTTTTTAACACAATTTTGTTTTGATGTTTAACCTGATTACATATCGCCCAAACATCTTAAAGGTAAGCTAGCAGCCATTCCACTTTTTTATAATTATCACTAATCAATGTTCTGGTTAATGCAGATGGCAGAAGCTGCTGGGAGACTCCGATGCCCGCAAACAGCGGCTGTTGCAGATGCAAGACCAGTTCCGCCAGATTGAAGAGCTCTATTTGACGTTTGCCAAGAAGGCGTCTGCATTCAACTCATGGTTTGAGAACGCGGAGGAAGACTTGACGGACCCGGTGAGGTGCAACTCCATTGAGGAGATTCGTGCACTGAGGGACGCCCATGCACAGTTCCAGGTGAGGCTTCACACTTGGTCACAATATACCCAATAATATCAACAATATCAACAATTTCAGCATGTTACTTTCATATGATTTTCATATTTGGGCTTATAGCTATCATACTAGGATTTCTATCTAGGTATTTAAAGTTTTTCCCTCCCTAGATGAATTTTGCTAAAATTGCCAAATAAAATAAATCATACAATATTCTTTTTTATCTGGTGAAGTTTCCTTAAATATGCTTTTTAACATATACTGTATAACATACATAACTGTCCAAACTGAACGAGGTTATTGGCCACTTAAAGACAGCCGTATGTTTAAGCTGAATATGAATGAAGCGGATGATATGTGTAGCTGTGTTACTTTCAAAGATCAGCTGTTTCTTTAGCTAGGTGCATTTAATAAAAATACCCCTATGATAAAGGGTTATTCATGATTTATTTAGCCAGTATCCGTGACAGTTTGCCAATGTGTTGACAGGCCTCGCTGTCATCAGCCCAGGCTGACTTTGAGGCCCTGGCTGCTTTGGATAGACAGATCAAGAGCTTCAATGTAGGACCCAACCCTTACACTTGGTTCACCATGGAGGCACTCGAGGACACGTGGAGAAACCTGCAGAAGATCATCAAGGTATGTTTTCCTCCATGAATTACAGATAAGAACCTCTTGAATGTGTCTTGAGTCAGGTGTACCTGTTTATTAGCCATACAACCTCTGTCTTTGGTGTACCATTGAGATATTGTTGTTATTGCATGGACAATCCATTTGCATGAATAGAGTTTTTTAAGGGATAGATAAACAGGCTAGTTCAACTGAGAAAATGTTGTCAAGATTATATTCTGTGAAGAAGTCTTATACAAGAATGAAATATCAGTGTTTCACTGTTTGACCTTTTGTTGTGGTACACACCAAGTAGAGAATAAACGTTTTCCCATGTAAGGTTCAGCAGTACCATCAAGAACCTTGTTTTAGCAAAAATAAGTTCTTTATTTCCGATACATGGGGCAGGTTGCATACAGATCCCCATAAGGAATTGACTTTTGTTTTAACCAGTTGGGAGTAGGCATATCGACAATTTACTGTGGTTCACGAGTCTTACAAAGTTGAGTTTAACTCGGATGAAGTAGCTCTGACTCAGATTAGAGTTTCTGGCTTTGTAATGATGGAACCAACACTTTTAGAACTTTTTTTCTAAGCGTTTTTAAAATTAATATTTTTGTTACAGGAGAGAGACATTGAGTTGGCCAAGGAGGCTCAGAGACAGGAGGAGAATGACAAGCTGAGAAAGGAGTTTGCCAAACACGCCAACGCCTTCCACCAGTGGCTGACGGAGACCAGGTACTTGCTACTTGCTAGCTCTCTAGGGGATGTCATTTAGCACTGAATGTAGGCTGAGTGATTAGGATAAGAGTATTTTTTTTAATCATTTAAACTTTCAAATATTGGAAAAAAATCTTAGCTCTTTTTATTTAATGACCTAGTTGAATAAAATCCCAATTCACACAGTCACTTGTATTTTACATAATTTATTTCGGTCCAAATCACATAAATGATCAGATTTACTCCCCATAATGTTTATAAAAACTTAGATATGGTTGTTTAAAGAAGTCATTTTAAGCTGTTTGAACACGAGTTGGTGCTTCACTATGGACTCAAAGTAGTTTAAGACAAATATTCTGAATTTAGTTCACATTTATAGCCTTGGTTGGCGTCACTGCAAAAAGAACAGCAAATACAATTTTTTTTTACTGAAATTTCTTGTGTGCTGAAAAGCGTAGACCAGGCTGCAACTGTATAAGATTCATTTTTACAGCTCTTGGGAAATTACGATCATGTTGATTCTTGTATTATATAGTTTTATCGTTTATTTATTACCATTTGGTATATGGTTTGTATTTATTTTGTCCTCCAATTGATGTTTTATTTCTGGTTAATAAATTTCCACCCTGTTACAACATCTAATCCTACTCAGCCTTGTATGATTTTATTTGCAACTAAAATTATCTGTATGAGACATTAATTATCTTTTCAAAAGCTACTTGCAAAAGCTAGTAGTCCTCTTAAAAAAATTTATTTTACTTCAATTGTAAATTACTTTTACGCTGTATATTAGTTGCGCTAAGGAAGACTATCATACCAATTTATAAGTAGTCAGGACCAGTGCAACCATGCGACCAGGGTATTTATTTATGCTTTATGCTCAGACCTGGGTATTTATGGCGATTATACCAAGAAGTAAAATGCTAGTAGTGTCCATATGAAATTTTTTTTAACACATTTTATTATCATTTTACTATCCTTACAGGGTAATAATTGCAAAAAAAATCTCAATCTTCTCTAACTTTAATACAAATTATAAATACCCAATTTATATTTACCTACCCACTGGGTATTTACCCGGCCCACATCACTTCAACAAACAGTTAAGTTATATTTATATTCAAGTGCAGTGTTGAAATACCACTGTAAAATTTCCCTTTTGGTATTTTTTAGGTCTTATTCTACTTAATTTCTGACATATCTATGTTTTATCAGGTTCCAGCTCCTTGGATGGGATGGGTGATTATTTCACTATCTACTTTAACTAACTCCGAATAACAAAAGGCTTATTTGACCTTAATTTTTTAACGTGGCTAGTTTTTACTAGATAACCTAATGCTACAAATATATTTTTTGTTCTGTCAAACTATTGTTTAAAATTTGTTTTGACAATTAGTAATAAAATTATTGTAGAATGACTAACTAATTTTTAACATGAATGTGGTATCGTCCTGTCCTGTCCTGTTATGAGCAATAGATTTAATTTTAATTTACTTAACAAAAATAATGGATTAAGCTACTTACCCATGCTTTGCACGGGTATTATTTTAATTATTGTCATTGATTGTTGGTTAATCGTTAGACCCACTAATTCATTATGTACCATATAAGGTAAATATACAATTTTTCAATTACTTAATGTGCTGTTAAAAAAGCTAAGGATAAATTGCACTTAAAGTCCAAGTCTTAGTCGAAGGTTTCTTTCATTGTCTGAAAATTGTACTCTTTTAATTTGTAATCTTTTGGAATAGTTGTATGTTTCTTTACCTGACTTCTGACTCTCTATTGTTAATGTTTATTAAACAGCTTTATACTATACAACTAAAATATTTTTTCGTAGCATTTACAAATAGTATATTACTTGATGTAAGTACTTATGTATAGAGTTATTTTGTTACGTTGTTTTTATGAAATGGGCTGCCATTTGTTGTTGTTGCATAAGTTTTAAAATCAGAGGTTTTGTTTTAATAATGTTTATGTTTTTGCAGAACATCAATGATGGAGGGCTCGGGGTCGTTAGAACAACAACTGGAAGCCACAAAGGTGAGTGGTAATAATATATTTACAGTTATTATTTAGCATATTTTTTTGTGCTTTCAGGTAATTAAATAACACGTACGATGCTGATAAAGAAGTTATTAACAGTGAAATAATTGATCTTGAAAATAACATCTTATTGCTTAATATAATTTTTCTATCACAGAGGAAAGCTGCTGAAGTAAGGTCTCGTAAGACAGACTTGAAGAAGATTGAAGACCTGGGAGCAATCCTCGAGGAACACTTGATCTTGGACAACAGGTATACGGAACACAGCACGGTCGGACTGGCACAGCAATGGGACCAGGTCAGTTAGCAACTTGTATTGTTCTTATTGTATAATATAAGGCTAATTTCTTTTGTACCAGAGTAAAACATTTAAAAATGAAAATGATGTTAAAATCTTACATTCTTTGAAAATTTAAATGTAACAAGATGTACTTGGCTACAGAAAGTAATTATTCTGAACGTAAGACTAAAGCCCTATTCTGCCAATTTTGTCTTGTGATCAATTACTAACCTCAAAACTATTGCACAAGAACAAGACAAACTGTAGTGTACTCATAATTGGTCCATCCTTATGATTGTTCTATTCTAATGTATGGTACTTCTCCTGAATTTTGAAGACTGGGACGGGTGGCGTCGTCCTGTAATCCAGCTACTAGGAGGTCTCAAATTGTGGATATTTATAGGCATGCACTGTAGATGCGATACTCCCTGGTGTGGATTAACGTCCACACTAGTGTATACTACGACTATCCTCAGTGCTATCCTGATAATTAGACCAATTCGTATATACCAAGGCAAAAATGTGGTTCGGATTCCGCTACAAACTGTAGGTCCCTTAGTTGCCATTAGCTGTATGGGCTATTAACTAACAGCTGTGTCTAAGGAATGTCGGCCTTAGTCACTAACAAGACTACAAGATCGCGCCACTCATCCTACACTCATCTCCATTCATACTTGGCTTAAAATACCTACTTTGTATGGTCGCCATTTAATAAGAAAGTATAAGTTTGCATTTGGACTACAGGCTTGTATTTTAATACTATATTTCATTAAAAGAACAAAAGAGTATATGACTAACCGTAGTGTTTGATGACAGTTGGATCAGCTGGGCATGAGGATGCAACATAACCTGGAACAGCAGATACAAGCCCGCAACCAATCAGGAGTCAGTGAGGACGCTCTCAAGGAGTTCTCCATGATGTTCAAACACTTTGACAAGGACAAGAGCGGCCGACTCAACCACCACGAGTTCAAGTCCTGCCTGCGCGCGCTCGGCTACGACCTGCCCATGGTGGAGGAGGGACAACCCGACCCCGAGTTCGAGGCTATCCTTGGTAAATTGTTCACGTTCAGTTTGCAGTTAATAGATGTTTGTAAAAAAGAATTAATCCTAGCAGTTTTTCTGGGCGAAAGAATAGGATTTAGAAAGATTATCTGAAAATTAGGTATGGTGTAAACAGTGGGGCATAAAGAAAAGCACGTGACTCATAGAGGTTTCTTGGTGTCATTGTAAAAGAACTCTGCCACAAAGCTCAGAGCTTAGAGTTTCCTTCAACTATATTCTATTTGTACAATTTGGAGTATCTTTGAATGAATTTTGTGAGTGTTTCAATCAATTTGCAAGTAGAATATAAAATATAGAAGATATATGTAACTATATATGCAACTGCAAAAATTGGGAAACCCAATATTGTAAGATTTTTTTTATTCCACAATTAAAAGTAATAGCTTTTCCTTTGGGAGTGGAATATGTACATAAAACTGTCACACCCATTATTGTAATTTTAATTTCATTTTCAGATGTTGTTGACCCCAACCGAGACGGCTACGTGTCACTGCAGGAGTACATGGCCTTCATGATCAGCAAGGAGACGGAGAATGTGCAGAGCTCCGAGGAGATTGAGAACGCCTTCCGCGCCATCACAGCTGGTGACCGACCTTACGTCACCAAGGAGGAACTCTATGCGGTAAACAACATTCACTAACCTCTAGTGTTAAAAAAGTGTCTCGAGTCAGTATTGAACCCTCAACTTAAAATCTTAACAAAAATGTATCTTTTGACCCTGGCATTAGGTATTTTAATACAGGAAAATGTTTACTTCGCCTAAAAAAAACTATACTCTACTTAAGGATTCTCTATTTTTAGTGCATTGTTAAAATTAAGGTTGAACTCATCAAATTCCCGAGTCATTGTTTTACCAACATAATTTACAGTAATAAGTACCTAGTACTGACAATTGTGTGTTTACCATTCAGAACCTCACCAAGGAGATGGCGGACTACTGTGTCGCAAGGATGAAGCCCTTCGTCGACCCCAAGACAGAGAGACCAATCACAGGAGCACTCGACTACATCGAGTTCACTCGAACTCTCTTCCAGAACTAAGCTTCGCTTCTGCCTTTTTGACTATATATATATTGAATTTTCAGAGTATTATTTATATCATACATGTGTAGGTTATATTTAGCGTAGTATATATTTGTTCAGAGAATTATAACAAAATATCTATGACATCAAAATGTGAAATGGTTTCTATTTGTTTTCTAGAGGTTTATATGTTTATTTATTGAATCCTAGTGTATAAATGTTACACAAAATTGAGGAAAGCCAAAGTAATTGTTGTTTTACTAACGCTAGAGAACAATCATTCATTTAGTAATTTATTATCGCTATTTCACGCAATGGTTATATTTTTTACTTGTCACTTATTAGATTAAGAAATCATCGATAGATTTTATCATCACACAAGGAGCTTTTTCACTTGTTTTTAAGTTTTAAAATTGTAATGTTTTACTGTTACTTGTGACTTTTTGACCAGTAAGTGCTTGTTTCACAGGGAGCAATAAAATTATTTTTTAAGGTTCAGTTAAGCTAAGTTTATGGGTTACTAATAACTTAAGATTGCTTCATGGCATTAAATCTTTGTTATTGCTTTTAATTGCTAGCTTTTTTCTCCTCTCCATTCTAGTTAGTTGGTTTGGATGGTGAAATAGATCAAAATAATTTGAGGCAAGCAATAAATATTGTAGGGAAAAACTACCTAAAACAGTTGACAAAGGACAACTTTTTGAATAAAATAAAAACCAAGGCAAAAATGAAACATTCAATGGTGAAAAGTGAAGCAATAAAATGTATTGAAATTGAAACCTCTTTAAAATAAATAATTTAAAATCTCAAAAAGATACACTCACATGTCAAAACCAATATCCAATATTCTTACCCATGGAAAAGATCAGTTCACAAATAAGTGAAAATAAAAGTTGGTTCCAGGGACTTTAATCAACCAAGTACACAACCTGGATCTGAATTTAACAATGGTAGATTGTCAATATTAACGGAAATGGGTTCATAAAAGGCTAGCACATCATAGCAGGCTAGGAAACAGTTCACATTTTCAACAAGCAGATGTTAACAACAGGAAAATAAAAGAATATTTAACACTTAACAAATTTTTATTTAAAAAACTACAAAATTTTTGTTTGGACAGATTAAGTATTGCATGAGGCGCCAAAAGGTTAATCACAAAATAATATTTTATAAACATATAATAAATTCACAGCCAAAATAATGTTTTTTATTGGTATGGATACCATTGGTCCTTAATGAGAAACAGCAATAGTACACGAACATAAACTACATAGACAATATTTCTGAAGACAGATTTTTTAGTAGTTTCAAGGAGGTTTTTGAGGAAAGTAGAGTTAAGAAAGCTTGCCTGTGACAGTTAAGTCCAGGACTTTTAGCTATACAACCCTGCCTGCTTTACTAAATCAGCCCAGGCCCCTGAGAGGGGTTTTAGGTTTGTTAGGGGCACCAGGAAGAAAAAATTCCCCCACAAAAAAGGGGGTGCAACAATCTCCCGGGCCCATAGCATGGCATGTGCAAACCGCAGACCTCTGCACAACAGGACACTTGTGCATGAATCCACTTTCCGATAATGTTCATGTTCATTAACACGTTCGCTACTGAGCGTCGCATATATGCGACGCCGCGGTCATTGCCACAGACCGAGGTATACATTTGAATCTTACACATAGACCGGCTGTCACTTGGATAACAGTACACACGGACCACGGGCGAAAACCTGTAAAACAGTGATAATTTACATTGTAATACGCTACAATCGTGTTTGTAAATAAATTATTCTTATTTTTTTTGTATTTTTTATAACCTTTTGTAATGTCGCATATTTGCGACGCCCGGTCTACAGCGAAGACAATAGTGAAAATTATCATAGTTTTATTAAAATAGACCAAACGTCGCATATATGCGACAGTTCATTTTTTGTGTTTTAAAGTGAAAGTAAGTAAAAAAATAAACAGATTATTCAAGAACAGTTTATAACTGAACAAATATAAAAGCTACACAGGATAATGCAGCATACATACTGCATAAATACATACAGTGATGCAGAGAAGTAAATACCAGTTTTTCCAACTATTATATGACGTCACCAATCATCATATCCACAGACCAAGCGACGCAGTTGTGCGTCAGACATCTCTGTAGACCACTGCTGGGAATTCAGTGCCTTCAAATAGACCACTACAAAGATATAAGCATTTTAATAACATTAGAACCCCGACGCAAATATGCGTCGGCAGTCTGTTTTAATGTGACTAGCCGACGCATGGCCGTCGCATATGTGCGTCGCTGGTCCATGTGAATGGAAAATTTCGTACTATTGCAGTAGCGAACGTGTTAAGACAAAAAATCAGTCATCATGAGCAATTTTTTTCATATACACCATTTTCTCAGATAAGCAGGCAAAAAGTAACTAAAATACATTCATCTCGATAAATGCTAGCTAAAATTAAATATAACATGATTTTGGTAATTACATTACACCGGTATAAAGATTTACACATATATGGCTTATGTGTACCCCTAGACAAAATAAGGTACATTTACATTTGAACACAAAACACAATTTTTCTACAAATACTTAACAAAGTGGCAGCAAATACAGATCCTATCACATCCGGATTGCGTTAGCAACTAACAATACACGTTGCTGTTGATACATTAATTAATTAATCTCTGGCACAATATTCTTCCTGTAACGTAACGTATGTTAGAAAATAACATATTCTTGGTGGTGGTGGACCTCAAATGAACATAATGATTACAATCACTCCCAAAGTAAAGTGTAAAATGAACTATCTTATAGGATCGGTAAAGAGAGAAACATTCAAAGACAGAGTTGTACAGGACAACAACAACCTAAATAGTAACTTGTCTAACACTGGTGAGCAAAGTGACTCTTATCTATTCAAGAGAAACATTTACTTGCCTGAATCACATGGAATAATTTCTTGAGTGTAGCAAGGGGCAAGCATGGATTACACATAACAAAATTTTACTACAGTTACCATAAAAAAATACCTAATATACATTTTTAAGAGCGTGTTTTAACTTTCTTGTGCACCCACGAGGAAACAGATGATACTTGTTCTAATATTCTTGTTTGGGTTCATTGGCTAGGCCTAACAAACTATTTTGGACTGATTCTGTCTACTATTTTTGAGGGGGTGTACAATTAATTCTGGTGACCCTTTTTGAGCATTTACAATTTGTGGGGCATTTGTTTATCAACTTCTTTTCACGCATACACAAACTCACCTGGCTATGAAAGGCTTACAATTTTGTTTTTTAGGTTAAAAATCTGGAATGTGGCAAAAGTGAACATGTATACAAACCATTTTTTTTTTTTTTTTTTTTGTGACAGTGCGAAAATAGCGGTTTTGTTAGGTAACTGTATGAAATAGCTATTTGTGTATTAAGAGCCCAAAGTACATCATGGCCGCTTGAAGCCTTAGCTGAGTGCGGCCATACATTTCGAGAGTGGCAATGACTATTTGTGCTCGTAATACACACAAGATTTTTCCTACCACCATAATAATTAACTTATCAAAACTTGCAGATTAGCTTTTTAGCTGTATATAAAATGTCAATAGGTTAAGTTTGTTTTTTAGGTTATCTTACTTGCTTGCCGGTTGCTAACGTACCAGTCACCAGACCCACGGCTGTGGTTGGTGTAGAAACACTAACTGTTAAATTCAGCTGGTTTAGCGAGCAGGAATTATCTATTCCCGGTAAATGAGCTGTTTTGCGTACTGTTTACAGCTGTGGCAATGTGATCATTTCCATGCAGTGGTAGGAAATAGTTATTTGTGCAACTAGTGAGAAAAGTGAGCAATTGACTCACTCGAGAGAAATCCTTACTCACGAGCCGTAGGCGAGTGAGGAATGGTTTCTCGAGTGAGGCAATTGTACTTTGAACTCGAGTTGCACATTATACTTTTCCTACAGTTACCATAAAACAAATAAATTGGTGAAGAAACATAACCTATTTTTACACAGAAGTGAACTTTTAATATAACATTTAATGTGAAGTGACAAATACAACAGTTACAACAGCTGACCAGCTGATTTACAGCCAGTGCTGCCAACGTATTTCGCGCGCATACGACGTTGCCTGCATGTTACGCGCTCACTATTTCGTGCCTTCACGTTGCAAATCTGGAGTGAGACAAAGTAATTAGAGTGAGACAATGTTAACATTGTCTCACTGATGAGCGAATTGGCCACTTTGCTTTCTCAAATCAGTGAGAGAACATGTACATTGTTAGGTAACTGTAGGAAAAGATAATTCCTTACCAAAGTTTTGATAAGCAAACATGCTTGTTCCTATGTTGAGATAGACCCGTTATCTGATGGGTTGTGCAGAGAAGCTGTTCAAGTCTGGGTCTAGAGCACTCAGAACTGTTCCTATGAGGTGCAGTGAGCCCGTCACCAACACTTGATGGTCTCCCGGCTGACTCTCGATGTGCTTCAATGTGGCTGCCACTGATCCAAAAGTCTTTACCTTAAACATTATTGAAACTTGAGAAGTAACAGTATATTACGCTACAAGGCCGGGAAGTAGGTTTTTATGGTACAAGCATAGCTTACTTTCATGGGAGTGGGGAGCGAGCCAGTCTAGTGGTAGAGTGTGGGGCTTCGGTGCCCAAGGTCCCGGATTCATATCCTGCCAATCACCGATGGATCTATGATATGATAATGCCGCAACCTTCTAGGACTAACCTGAAGTAGTAAAACAGTTCAGGTCTAAAACTAGCGTCATAAGATATAAAGGTGGGACAGAAAAAACATGGGAGTACCGTTAACACCTTCTAGGGTGAGATAAAATACGATACTTTTTGCCTCACTACTAGTAGCAAATATAAAGGGTAAGTGCAATACAATGTTGTGTTGCCTTTTAGGGTATCAAATAATAATAACTGCTCGCTTAAAAAAATTCTAAAATTACTAATTTTGATGACAACAAAGGATAGGCTTCTTGGTTACGAAATCACAATAGCTTGCTTTTAAAAACAACTCGAACAACAGAAGTACAGTAACTAAATTAATCCAAATCCAAATAATCTTTATTTGTAAGTAGCATATAACATACATAAATAGTGTGTAAATAGTGTAATGTGAACAGATTCTTTTAAAATATTATTGAATGGATAAAGCACACTGTTTTAAATTTATTGAAAAGTCTAACATGTATCTCAGGGTCGGTTAATCGGAACGTTGTGAGGCTTTTGGTGTGTAGAGACAGCAAGGTTAGCCCCTAGAGGTTAGGTTACTTCCGGTTCTTACATCTTGATTTCTACTCTAGACTAGACTCAGAAGAACTCCCATTCTCTTAAAAAATAAGTAAAAAAGGCAAAATAGAGCCAGCGACTTCTTCACTAAAGTGTAGAACAAGTGAAACTATGCTATATTCCCGATCATTACTTTATTTAAATTATGCATTTACATTTAAGGTCTTCAGGAAACTCCAAGAACACAGTGCAAGCTTGTTTATACTTACTTATACTTATACTTTTCAATGAAATGGCGACCATACAAAGTAGGTATTTTAAGCCAAGTATGAATGGAGATGAGTGGCGGGATCTTGTAGCCTTGTTAGTGACTAAGGCCGAAATATTCCTTAGACACAGCTGTTAATTAATGTTAAAATTTTGTCATTGGTGTTTTCAATTTTGAAAACAGGCTCCCCAAAATATTTCAAATCCGATTTTAAATTTGTGTCTCAGGGTAGTTCACGAATGTCTCGTTATTCTTCGATCACATTGCGTATACCTCATCATGTGACCACAGCTTATGGCAGGGCTTTTGTTGTTACCGCTTGTCGTCTGTGGAACGGCCTACCCCCCTACACATTAAGACCCTTGAAAAACGTTCCCAGTTTGTGGCGGCACTGAAAAAGCTCTATTTTGAGAAGATGGTCTCGGCTGGCGTGTCCTAGGGCTACTGTTACCTAGCGCGTTTGCTGATGCGTGTATGCGAGAGTGTGTGAATGTGTTTTTCTATTTGTTAAATTTTTATGTTTTTTTTTTAGATATGTAGGTACTTGAATTGTTAAATATTTTATGTTTAATTAGATTAAGTCATCCCTATGTCACATTATTTATGTTATATTTTTAATGTCAGGTTAAGTGTAAGAAAGGGCCATGTGGCCCTAACTTTGCCTGAAAAAATAAAGGATTTTTCATTTCATTTCATTTCATTTAATTAATAGCCCATACAGCTAATGGCAACTAAAGGACCTACAGTTTATAGTGGAATCCGAACCACATTTTTGCCATTGGTATATACGAATTGGTCTAATTATCAGGATAGTATGTACTGCGGATAGTCGTACTCATTTTTTAGCCACAACAGGAGCTAGTTTGAGACAATAAAGTATAAACCTAATAATAAAATACTTAAACATGTACCTTTAACTTTATTTTTCATATATTTTGTCAAAATTCTGCAGGTTGAAAGACAGAAAACCAATTAAAGTTTGTAGTGGCATAAACTCTTCTAACATGTTTTCTTACCTCATTAGCAAAGACATTGGTTTGTCTCTCAAGACCCAGCCAAGTTTTCTTGTTCTCCTCACATCGGTCCAGCTGCTGTCTTGACGTAACCATGTGATTGGTCAAATCTGAAAACCAAACCAATACATCAAAGTTATATTTGATTAATAAACACTGGGAAGCAGCTAAACTGTGCTTTAGGTGGGTAGACAATCAGTTTATACTAGAAAAAAAGCAGCAATAATGAGTTCGGATTTATATCTCAAAGTCATCCAGACATCTTCCCAGTTTGCAACTAAAAGTCACAAATTAACATTATGTATTGAATTTAGTATAGTCTACAGTACTTCTAAATTATATTGCTCACTCTCAGTGTTGTAATCTTTAAATATTCAAAATACTTTAATACTTTTCAATGAAATGGTGACCATACAAAGTAGGTATTTTAAGCTAAGTGAATGGAGACGAGTGTAGGATGAGTGGTGCGATCTTGTAGTCTTGTTAGCGACTAAGGCCGACTTATTCCTTAGACACACCTGTTAATTAATAGCCCATACAGCTAATGGCAACTAAGGGACCTACAGTTGATAGTGGAATCCGGACCACATTTTGCCTTGAAAAGGCAAAATATACGAATTGGTCTAATTTTCAGGATAGTTCTGCGGATAGTCGTAGTACTCAATCGTGCGGACATTAATCCACACCAGGGAGAATCGCATCCACAGTGCATGCCTAAAAATATCCACAATTCGTAATCTCCTAGTAGCTGGATTACAGGACGACGCCACCCGTCCCTGTTATAAATGATACGTAATGTTAATGTTTAACTGTTACCTGCAGCCTTGGTGTCACAGGAGAGAACATTGGGACAGAACAAGGCACTGTCAAAGTGACAAGAGACAAGAGGAGACAACAGCTCCGAGGCATCTCTGTCACCCGTTACATTGTAGATGAGGGTGTGGCGGCACTCACCCCTGAAAACCAAACATAGTTAAAATACTGGGACGTAATGCATGTTATAGAGTCAACTCTCTAAACGATAATGCGACTGCTGAGTGCCTAGTAACCAAAAATAATACTAAATTTAAACTATAAACTAAAAAAAATTAAAATTTACTAACGAGGTCTTGCTGAGTATTCCTTTATTGAGCATTCACACTTATCAGTACCGTAATAGACATTATAAAAAAAGATTATTGAATACCCAAACTTCTTAATTACTCTTACAGCCTTATTTGGGTTAGAATAATGATAAGTAACAAACTAGGTCTTTTAATGCACTTTAACTATTACTGCACTGTTGTGCAACTGAAAGTTGAGGGAAATCAATATGACGATTTTGTTAGTCCTGTTCAGTTTTTTTTTTCTAGGACGCTAGGCACGAGCCTGGGATTGTTTTTCACATTACTTCAGGCTAGACCTAGGGGTTGCGGCAGAATCACTTAGATAAAATCCATTGTGAATGGCGGGATTTGAACCCGGGAACAAAGTCCCGCGCTCTAACCACTACACCAGCTCGCTCCCTTGAATCCTGTTCAGCTAACACTGCAAGACACATTACAAGTATTTACTCACCTAGAAACAATATTATTGGTTGCTTGATGAAACCACTGAGCACACAGTTCTATGCTCTCCATGGTGTGAGCCCCGTCCAGGTAGTAAGTGCAAGTGCCGTGGATAGACTTCCTCGTCAGTATCTGGTATCGGCCCGGCCATGAACAGTGTTTCAGCCCCTCTGCCACTGGATGGCTGACTGGGAATGCCTTGGCCACACCCACATAGCCAGCTTTACTTTTGTCTGACACACAATTAGGATTAATTAAATTAAATAACTAAGTTGATGAGCGATTCGCTTAAAATGAGAGAGTGAATTTTCAGGAATTAAGAAGTACAAAAAAAAAATTAAAGAAAGATAAGAATAGTACAGTATATAGATTATCCAAGTTTAGTGAAAAGAACCTCATTTAAATAGGAGAAATACCTTAAATAAGAGTCTAGAGGTTTCCACTAAATATTATTGTTTAATTTATCATACCTACTTTTAAAAGTAATTAACAATTAACTGTTTAGAGCAAATAATTTTTTTTTTTTACAAGTATTTATTTACAATCTATTCTATACTAGAACAATAAGTAAATTTAATAATCATTTTATCATGGGTTAGTTACACTCCATCAAGTGCACTAACATACAAAAAATTTTAAAAAGTTTAACTAAAAACGATTTGGAAGGTCTATTGGGTTAACTCTTTTGAGCCTTATGTAGCTTCACTATTATCGAGAAGGTTGAACCACTTTTGTTGGAAAAGCCTAAAAGAATGTCCCTTTGTTTATTTTTCTCCTCTTAGCAACCAAAATTCAATAAAACTATTTAAAACATCTGTCAGCTGATAGATCTGTCAGCTCACTACACAAGTAACAACCATGTCCAAATAGACAAAACACTTTCATTCGTTCACCAACGATTTTGTCTCAGGGAAGAAATAATAACACCAAATATTAAACCATAGATAAAACATACTCCCTTAGTAGATTTCTCATCCTTATGGAATAGCTGAAGACAATTTTATTGTTAGTTCTGTACGGTTTATGTAGAGGTCGTGTTTTGTTTACAATTTGTTTCCCGTTATTACAGCCATTTAAAACCTCGTTTAGCCAAATAATACGATCAAATCATAAACAATAACTTGTCCCCTAGTTATTTATAGAACCAAACAGTAAAGTAGTAAAAATCAAGAAATTAACCCCAAAATAATAGAAACAAAGTTTCGTCGACACTAGCGCCCAGTGTCACGTACATGAACTAGACACAAAAAACGTGCTTCAAAATTTACAATGGGATGAGAAGTCTACTTGTGTTGGTTAGTCTATGATTAAACCAAGAAAAGAGCACAAATTTTAGATCTTGAGCCTTTTGAAATGTTGTGATATTTGTTCAAATTAGGACCTACAGCGTATACATTAGGAGATTTAAGGTTAAGTTTTTGCAATGGAACACTGCTGCATTTGGTTTAGTGGATAAGAAATTTAATCAGTATATTTTCACTTTTCAGGTTAAGAACATTGAATACAAATTCTTATGCTACAAAACAGAAAAAAACCTAAAAAAGACTTCCTCTTCCCTCTGCCTAAAAAACTTATATATAAACTGATGCACTAAATTATTTATAACTTCAAACTTCATGTTTATGAGCATTTTGAAATGCAATATACAGCGACTAAAGCTTACCAAACACGTTTCTGTTCTGCCAAGCATTAGCTAGCTGCAGAGCCAGTGATGCATTGATCTGTTGAACTCGCCCTCTCAGTCCCACACTCATCTCCTGTCCTTGCCAGTCATAGGTGCTGAGTGGTGGCACCTCCCACAGTGGACACTGTATAGACACATCAACACAGTTACATGATAGCTATAGAGCCAGTGATGCATTGATCTGTTGAACTCGCCCTCTCAGTCCCACACTCATCTCCTGTCCTTGCCAGTCATAGGTGCTGAGTGGTGGCACCTCCCACAGTGGACACTGTATCGACACATCGACACAGTTACATGATAGCTATAGAGCCAGTGATGCATTGATCTGTTGAACTCGCCCTCTCAGTCCCACACTCATCTCCTGTCCTTGCCAGTCATAGGTGCTGAGTGGTGGCACCTCCCACAGTGGACACTGTATAGACACATCAACACAGTTACATGATAGCTATAGAGCCAGTGATGCATTGATCTGTTGAACTCGCCCTCTCAGTCCCACACTCATCTCCTGTCCTTGCCAGTCATAGGTGCTGAGTGGTGGCACCTCCCACAGTGGACACTGTATAGACACATCAACACAGTTACATGATAGCTATAGAGCCAGTGATGCATTGATCTGTTGAACTCGCCCTCTCAGTCCCACACTCATCTCCTGTCCTTGCCAGTCATAGGTGCTGAGTGGTGGCACCTCCCACAGTGGACACTGTATCGACACATCAACACAGTTACATGATAGCTATAGAGCCAGTGATGCATTGATCTGTTGAACTCGCCCTCTCAGTCCCACACTCATCTCCTGTCCTTGCCAGTCATAGGTGCTGAGTGGTGGCACCTCCCACAGTGGACACTGTATAGACACATCAACACAGTTACATGATAGCTATAGAGCCAGTGATGCATTGATCTGTTGAACTCGCCCTCTCAGTCCCACACTCATCTCCTGTCCTTGCCAGTCATAGGTGCTGAGTGGTGGCACCTCCTACAGTGGACACTGTATAGACACATCGACACAGTTACATGATAGCTATAGAGCCAGTGATGCATTGATCTGTTGAACTCGCCCTCTCAGTCCCACACTCATCTCCTGTCCTTGCCAGTCATAGGTGCTGAGTGGTGGCACCTCCCACAGTGGACACTGTATAGACACATCAACACAGTTACATGATAGCTATAGAGCCAGTGATGCATTGATCTGTTGAACTCGCCCTCTCAGTCCCACACTCATCTCCTGTCCTTGCCAGTCATAGGTGCTGAGTGGTGGCACCTCCCACAGTGGACACTGTATAGACACATCAACACAGTTACATGATAGCTATAGAGCCAGTGATGCATTGATCTGTTGAACTCGCCCTCTCAGTCCCACACTCATCTCCTGTCCTTGCCAGTCATAGGTGCTGAGTGGTGGCACCTCCCACAGTGGACACTGTATCGACACATCGACACAGTTACATGATAGCTATAGAGCCAGTGATGCATTGATCTGTTGAACTCGCCCTCTCAGTCCCACACTCATCTCCTGTCCTTGCCAGTCATAGGTGCTGAGTGGTGGCACCTCCCACAGTGGACACTGTATCGACACATCGACACAGTTACATGATAGCTATAGAGCCAGTGATGCATTGATCTGTTGAACTCGCCCTCTCAGTCCCACACTCATCTCCTGTCCTTGCCAGTCATAGGTGCTGAGTGGTGGCACCTCCCACAGTGGACACTGTATAGACACATCAACACAGTTACATGATAGCTATAGAGCCAGTGATGCATTGATCTGTTGAACTCGCCCTCTCAGTCCCACACTCATCTCCTGTCCTTGCCAGTCATAGGTGCTGAGTGGTGGCACCTCCCACAGTGGACACTGTATAGACACATCAACACAGTTACATGATAGCTATAGAGCCAGTGATGCATTGATCTGTTGAACTCGCCCTCTCAGTCCCACACTCATCTCCTGTCCTTGCCAGTCGTAGGTGCTGAGTGGTGGCACCTCCCACAGTGGACACTGTATAGACACATCAACACAGTTACATGATAGCTATAGAGCCAGTGATGCATTGATCTGTTGAACTCGCCCTCTCAGTCCCACACTCATCTCCTGTCCTTGCCAGTCGTAGGTGCTGAGTGGTGGCACCTCCCACAGTGGACACTGTATAGACACATCAACACAGTTACATGATAGCTATAGAGCCAGTGATGCATTGATCTGTTGAACTCGCCCTCTCAGTCCCACACTCATCTCCTGTCCTTGCCAGTCATAGGTGCTGAGTGGTGGCACCTCCCACAGTGGACACTGTATAGACACATCAACACAATTACATGATAGCTATAGAGCCAGTGATGCATTGATCTGTTGAACTCGCCCTCTCAGTCCCACACTCATCTCCTGTCCTTGCCAGTCATAGGTGCTGAGTGGTGGCACCTCCCACAGTGGACACTGTATAGACACATCAACACAGTTACATGATAGCTATAGAGCCAGTGATGCATTGATCTGTTGAACTCGCCCTCTCAGTCCCACACTCATCTCCTGTCCTTGCCAGTCATAGGTGCTGAGTGGTGGCACCTCCTACAGTGGACACTGTATAGACACATCAACACAGTTACATGATAGCTATAGAGCCAGTGATGCATTGATCTGTTGAACTCGCCCTCTCAGTCCCACACTCATCTCCTGTCCTTGCCAGTCATAGGTGCTGAGTGGTGGCACCTCCCACAGTGGACACTGTATAGACTCATCAACACAGTTACATGATAGCTATAGAGCCAGTGATGCATTGATCTGTTGAACTCGCCCTCTCAGTCCCACACTCATCTCCTGTCCTTGCCAGTCGTAGGTGCTGAGTGGTGGCACCTCCCACAGTGGACACCGTATAGACACATCAACACAGTTACATGATAGCTATAGAGCCAGTGATGCATTGATCTGTTGAACTCGCCCTCTCAGTCCCACACTCATCTCCTGTCCTTGCCAGTCATAGGTGCTGAGTGGTGGCACCTCCCACAGTGGACACCGTATAGACACATCAACACAGTTACATGATAGCTATAGAGCCAGTGATGCATTGATCTGTTGAACTCTCCCTCTCAGTCCCACACTCATCTCCTGTCCTTGCCAGTCATAGGTGCTGAGTGGTGGCACCTCCCACAGTGGACACTGTATCGACACATCAACACAGTTTGTATTTAGGAAAAGATAAGTTTTGGCTGTCTGGAATTCTGGCTAAGAATTTTTGCTCGAATCACAGGGTTGGTGAATAGAGCTAGTGGTATCACGCACAGGTGTCATTGTGACCCATGTGATATTTCTATTTTTTGTATTTATTGCTGCAAAACAGTTTGTAATAAATAAAGAATTTTCTCTCTCTCTCTCTCTGGTAAGGGTCTCGAGCATCAGTGTAGACTCTCGCTCATCCGGACTAATGCGGCGAACGTCCGGTCCTGATTACGAAAATATCCGAACTATCGAGAGTCGAGCAAATACAGTACTGTAGGCCTATATAGCAGTTTTTTCAATTTTGTTCCAGGTACACAGTATTGATAGCCCGGCAAATGCAGTTCCACCGGTAATAATTTTTACCGCCGTGTTATCCGATTTTTTTATCATCCGAGGTAGTCTCGGTCCCGTTTAGCTCAGATAATCAGACTTCTACTGTACTGTGCCACTAAAAAAAATCATGATTGCCAATCCGGACTAGCGGGATTCCGGACAAGGTTGATCTGGATAAGCAAGAGTCTACTGTACTTATAAAAAAAGAAAGTTAATTTGAGTATCTCTTTCCAACGCAAACATTCTGTGTTTTAAATTTGAGTGACAGTGAAAAATTCTGTTTGTGTGTGTTTACTGCTTCTTGAGTAAGTGGGCCCTTTCCCATCCAGGTAAGCCAGATAAGTGAAAATCCTCTAAACTTAAGCCTTTGTGCTCAATGTTACATCCTTACTTGTCCTGAAATTCATGTTAGGTGGATTCCTTAAGAAATGCAGTGGTATGCTGATTTCCACCAATAATAACACATTTTAACACATTGAACCTTTTGTTACCAAAGCAGTTTGTGGAATTACAGCCACATTACATGAAATGCTTGAGGATTTACAGACCTTCCTCTCGACAGCTCGCTGGTGCAGCACGGTTGCAGCGGAAGGGGGCTGCGGACTGGTGAATGCCAGAGTGCCCGGCTTCATGATTCCTCCTTTCTGCCAAGCAATATCTTCTATGGTGGAGCCCAGAAGGCTCGTATGGTCTAGTCCAAGCGAAGATATCCCCACCACTGCTGGTCTCCTAGTGATTGATGTAACCACAGTATTTAACATCACTATAGTCTTTATAGAGTAATCTTGCAAATAAATTAGGTCTGATGGCTCTGTGTTGCTCTAAATTGAATAATTTCTCAGTTCACTCCTGGCAGGCTAACTGCCAGATTACCCTATTCTAGCAATAGTACCACTACAACTTAAATACAATAAAGGAAGAAGGAATGGATGAAGAAGTCCCTTGTAGGGGTGAAATATCAAGTTTATTGTGTTGTGAACTTTTTGTCTACTTTTAACTACTTGGAACTCTTTTCTTAGGTATCCTACACTCTTCTCCATTCATACTTGGCTTAAAATACCTACATTCGTATTGCAGCCATTTCAAAGTAAAGTATTAAGTTGTTTGAATGTAGGCCTATTTCTAAGCCAGTGGGGTTTGTTCCAAAAAACTAACCTCATTACAACAGGTACTGTATAAACACTATGGACATGTTTGCATAGCAGAGTTACATTAATGTAATATGCACCATAGAATAGACAGTAAAAGGCTGATTATTTAATCTGGAAAAGCTACCTACTCAGCAATACTTAGGTGAAAAATCCAACTTTACTTTCGACCAGAAAAAGGTGTGCACCTCATTAACCACAGACTACCTACCGCACCATACAGCTTCAGTTCATGGTACGTCTATCTGGATTTTATGCAACTGAATCTAATGTGTCCATTATATTTGAGTAAAAATAATAATAACTAGTAAGTGTACATGTTGCTCGAATTTGAGCAATTGCAAAGTATTACAGGAGTGAGTTTGCAAAGTATTCAAAACTAATAACAGTCATATTTACAATGAGTTTAACAGAGTCAACTCAAAGATTACCGGTGTGCAACTCAGACCATGTTTATCCTTGTTATTGATAACCCTAAAGCATTCCGGCCGGTTTTCTCCTTCTCAAAATGCCTCGCTGTACAGGCAACACAGGTCATTGATAGAGGGCCAATTGAGAACGAAAAGTCGTTTTGGGGTAGTGTTAGAGCGCATTTGTAACCTAATAGTTGAGATTGTCCAGGGTCAGGTGCTGACTGTAATGAGTTAAGCCTATTACACGCGCCACTGTTCTGTAGCTGCGGTCGTTATCACGATTACGCCTCCTGTCTATGTTTCGTTGTCGTCGCTTCGGAGGCATTTAAATGAAAAAACAACAAATAAACAAATCATAGCTACACAAAAGAACAATAAATGCACAAATTTAAGTTATAATCATGCTAACACGATCCGTCATAGCGACACAAAACAACGATAAATACACAAATTTAAGATACAACCATACTAACACTTGTCTTGAGGGTTATGTTTACACAAACTCAAATAGCATTGTTTTAAAATGAACGTGCTCAACGCATTTCATTGAATTGAAAAATAAATAACAGCAATTAAATTATACAGCTGATCAAAATGTAAACAATTATGTTCTTCATAAGGATAACATGGGAACTTTCAAAGCCACTGGGGCAGAGCCCAAGGGCCTTTATCAAAAATGTAAGGCCAGTTTGCAAATCTACGTGACACGCTCTTTTCAATGAGACATCAATGGATAAAAACGGTTTAGAAATGGCGGAGGAATTCAACCGACAAAGTTTCATGTAGCGTATTAATTATATAGATTTACCTAAACTTATTTAATTTTAGACAAATTTACAATACACACCTTAAATTATTCTATCTTTGCTTTATAGATTTGCAATAAAACTAATACATACTGCTTTTGTGTGTCAAACTGATTATGTAATTAATGCAGTAAAATAAAATAATTGTAATTTTAACAAATCAAACTCACTTGAAAACATTGGTACAGTCATATTCTCCGCCAATTCCAACTTCGATGATAGCCACATCGACTTTCTCCGTGAGAAAAACGTTAAAAGCCATTACTGTGAGGAACTTGAAATAGGATGGCATATCATGTTCATCATCCTAAAATATTTGCAAAAATAATTAGTTAGCCTATCATGTTTTGAATTAAGAGCCCCCCCCCCCCCACGGCTGGTTACCACGTAAACATGGTCTTACAAAAAAGAACCTCGTGGCATTATTAAAGTGTTTATCGAATTGAGATAAACTGTAAAATATTCACAAAGATTTAAACTATGCCCTGGATGAACTGAAACTTTGTAATTGTTTATTTAAGTATTTACAGAATAATTTTGAAAATCTGTAGATTAGTCTTTTTCACATGCGATGTTAGCTTCTATATAATAGTTAAACATAAATTTACCCCCATCCATTGCAAGCTCTGATATGTTGTGAGCACAAAAAGCACACAATCATTGGAAATTAATTAGTTTTAGAGTGTTGAGAGCTTGTACTGTAGAGGCATGTTTAGCCTCCATCTTGAATTGACCTCTAGTGACAATTATTTTTAATAGAAACCAAACAAGTCAACAATAATTTATATGTCACAAATTATTGTTGACTGATTTCATTTTCCAAAGTAGTTGTGGCTCCAGGGGAAGGGTATGATAGACCCATGATATCTTGAGAAAAAATTTAAAATACAAACATTTTAGTAATGATTATAGTTTGTAGTACATAAAACCTGAGCCTAAAATAATAAAGGCAGCCAGACCGTTTTAGATAACCTATTTATTTTGCTATTTTAATTCAAAGGAGTCTACAAACATCAATTTTTAACATTATTTTAATTACTGAGATCTTAAAATCTACAACTATATACACTAAATATATTTTTTCTGAGAATGACTCAGTCAAAGCTGAGCCAACTATCTACGCCACGGCCAACCATTCCGATTGTCTACAAATTTTTTTAGACTAATAGATTAATTTTTTCCAGTTTCAGTCAAATGGAGTTTAGTTTAAAGGGGTTTAGCTGTAATTAGTAACAAATTTGCAATAAATCTTGATTCATTTTCACCTTATTATACATAAGTTATCCTGGTGTATTGGCATCGTATGAATCTAATCTCACAACACACCACTTCAGTTTCACCGTACCTTAGCGGCAGCAAGCTTGTTATACACTGTCCAGAAGTGTTTGGTGAACTCCGTCTCAGACAGCGGTGCCTGGTTGATGCGGATGCGCTCGCGGACGGCCACCAAGTGCGGAGAGGAGAAGAAGCCTGTCTTGTAGCCCATCTGACGGAGGATGGCTTCACACATAACACAGGTGGATCCCTTCCCCTTGGTGCCAGATACATGGATCACGGACAGCTCACGGTCCAGCTTGTCCAAACTTACCCCTGATCTGAGAAAAAGGTAATTAGCGGTAGATATTTAGTTTTAAGTGTTTCCGTAGCTTAAAATATTGTTTATTGTAATCTAACTACTACTGTTTGCAATCAATACTTAGACAATTGACGATCCAGTACACTTAATAACTAACTGCCCTAAACAAGTTTCAAACTCGATAGCTGCGGTTTTGGAATTTCATCTATGTTGTTACAGGAGTATCAAATCCTTGCGGTTGCAGTTTTCACTCAAGTTCAGCAATCCTTAGAGTGGTTGGTAACTGAGAATACGTGTACACTACTTGACTATGTTATGTTATGAATAATGATTACTTGCCAGTTGAACTGAAAGTAAAAGTGTGAGATTAACGTTCCATATTACACCTGATCAGTCTAGTCAGACATGATCGGTTACAATAATGTTATTCTTTTAACAAAAGTTTTATCCGATTATTGTTATGTTTTAGTACATAAAAAACCATGCATATTTTAGGAATAAAATACAGGCCAAGCAATCTTTTGGTCACTTTTAGTGTGTTTGTTAAAACAAATTCATAATGTTAGGACAAGGTTGCACTTAGATCGCCATAATAAATTATATTGGTTCAGTTAGTACTTAGGTGATTTTTTTTTTATTTAAGAGTCTACAGTGGAATGAATAAATTGTATAAAGATATATCTATAAATATTATATGCACAAATGTATGTCCATGAATTCTTTCGGGTATTCCAAAAGGGGAGTTGTTGATGATAAAATATTTGAAAATAGACATGCATAAAACAAATTACGCTTGATTACTGTGAAAATTTGTTTACTAGTTACCTTTCAAGATATTTTTTTGTTCTGATAACATTATTTTCCTGTCCAAGTGTCTTGTTGGCTCGTAATTTTTGTAAAAGTTGAGCATTTGTTTGTAACGAATTCAAAGCTTCTACAGCCTCCTGAAACCAAAATTTGGAGTAAACATATTGTTAAAATAACATCCAACCGTAATTTGATAACTATTCCTTAACTATTACTTCTTTGTTAGTAAAATACAAGATTTTTAAAACTGAGGGCGTTTTTTAAGTAAGGACCAGTTTTATATATGAATTGGTAGTTCGCTTGTATGCCGCAAAGAGGCTCCTCGCCACTTACTGACATCATTTGTGAACAGAATGACACTATTTGAATCTCTGCAGCTGACATGATGTACGCTTCGCTGTGTGTTTTTTAAATTGTTTAAACCACCCAATCTCAGGCCGCTTGCGAGATAAGGTCAGTGATAAATATTTATCACAAGAAGCATATCCGATGCTGGCATTCATCCACATATGACAGAAGTGTATGATCCTGATGCAATGATAGCGAGGAAAGTTCAGATATAGACTAGGGAGTAAAAATGGCTGTGAAAATGTTCATCTTGGAACGAGTTGTGTTTTTGGTGGGTAGAATTCTCACAGATGACCACAAAGGGAAAAGGATTTCACGGCCATTTTTACACTGTATAACCCATTTCCGCACTTTACCCTCACTCGGGCTATAGCCTTCAGTCATCTGGCGATAAATAGCTGCATCGGTTATGTTTCTCGTAATCAAAAAACTTATCACTGACCTTATCTCACACACAATGGGAGATTGGATGGTTTACAATTTTGTTTAAACACACAACGAAGCGTACATGACAGCTACAGAGCTGCAAATGGTGTCATTCTGTTTACAAATGATGCCAGTAAGTGGCAAGGAGCCTCTTTGTGGCGTACTTAAGCGAACTACTGATAATCGAAAAAGACCCTTACTCTAAAACTGGCCTTGTAGAACCCCTGATTTTAGTGTGACATTTTGTTACCAACATTTGAGAAAAGTCAACACATTTGAAAGTGTGTGCAGTACCTGTATTAGAGTTTTACAATCATGTAACGTATTTGAAGAGTGTTGGTAGACTACAGTGTTTGTTACTTAACCTATTCAAAACAGGTCATATTTATTGTATAGAGAAACACTTCCAGTTAATACTTCTAACACATTGATATAGAAAGATCTTAGATTCATTTCTAGATATTTCTAAATTAAGTAAGGTTTACAAAGATAGAGGGAATGAATTATTTATCCAGGGGTATAGTAGTGATTGAATTTCCTTGAATTGTAGGCCACAATTATATTTGAATTATAACAACAAGAAAGGTTTATAAAGGTGTTATAGGAACTAATTTACATAAGAGCAAGTTACAACTAAAAGTTTGAGTTGGTCTCGACCCAAATCTCATTTTGTCATTTGGGATTTGGCAGTCAATTAATGAAGTTATGTAACAAAAGGCTGGGTTGGAATAGATAGTAAGTAAAACGATCAGCGATTTGACCGGTCTCTTAAATTTAAAAATGCCAATGTTTTGGTAAATATCAGTTATTACACTACGAGTTAGCATGGTATATCATTATGTAACATAGCATGACATTATTTTACTATAAGAGTTGTAACTTGCATACCTGAATTCCAGATGACATTGTGTTCCAAGTATTAAAACTCTGAAAAACTTAAGTATATTTACTCAGAAAAGCTCGTAATATAATAAAACTATGTTCCTTTAACTTGAATCATGTCACTGAGAACTTTTGCAGTCAACAAAAAGTGGTTCAAGGATAGCTACTAACACAAGCCAATCAAACTAAATCAAAGAGTGGGCTGTCCAGTATTGAAATCTTTCTCAACCAAGATTGGACAAACTTATGTTTCCAATCAGTGATAAAGCAAAGAATCTCAATTTAGAAGATAAACTATTTCTGATAGCAACTTAATAACTACTTCCTTTTAAAAATTAGATTTATGGTTGATGCAGTATCTTAATTTGACACAACAATCTTAGATAATTAAACAAAACATACAAATTAAATTGCCTACAATTTGTTACTTTGTGATAAGAATTTTTTAATGTGTCCTGTAATTTAATTTGAAAAAAAAACTGCAATGGTTGTTGGAGTTACCCCTATTATCCCCTATTGCTACAGTGCCCCTTTTTTATTTTTTTATTTTATACAAGCTACTAAAAGATAGTACAATGACAATTAAACCAGACTTTTGTTACGTAACAACGTCTAAAAGCCAAACAAAAACCAAAATCAAGTAGTTACATTCTGTTAATCTATTGTTTTATGTGAACCAATATTATTAGGCTACGCCCTACCCTTCATAGAACTTATCTGTGTCACAAAAAGGAAAACTTGCAAAATAAAATCTTCTTACTAATATTATAAATGTGAAAGTTTGTGTGTTTGTTTGTTTGTTTGAAGTTCGGATGAACCTTTTGAGACGCGGTTTCCAGCAATGAACTCCATTTGATCAGCCCTTTAAAATGGTGTGCATATCAACCTATGCTTACATTTAAGATTTTAAATTGTAGAAAAAGGAGGATAGCAGCTAGCTTACCTTGAAAGTGTGGGTAGGCCATAGAACAAGTAGAAAAACATTGTGCACACAATATTTCGTCCCCTAAGGGACTTTGTCAAGTCTTCCTTCCTTAGGGGACGAAATATTGTGTGCAAAATGTTTTTCTACTTGTTCTATGGCCTACCCACATTTTCAAGGTAAGCTAGCTGCTATCCTCCTTTTTCTACAATTTAAAATCCTGGCCTAGAGCCTTTCCTTAAACAAAACTTACATTAAAGATTATGTAGGCTACCTACTCCTCATGTACCGTCCCCTGGTGAAGGTAAAAAATGGTAATGCTTTCAAAAAGTAGTTTTCATACATATAATTTAATGTGAAAGGTTTGAATTTTCTCACGGATTTAGTTAAAAAGATACTAAGCCGTTTCCACACCCGTTTTTTGTCACCCTGTATATATATATATACGTCCGTGAACGCGATAACTTAGGTAATTTTTGTCGGATTTTGATGAAAGTTGGTCTAAAGGTGTAAGGCAGTATAAACTTGAATGAGTTCACGAACCAGCATGATCGGACCATGGGAATGGGGTTTTACGCAGGGGTTTATGGGGGGTCGCCGGATTTCTACCCCCGGATATTTACCCCCATGAAAAAACGCCTACGTCACTTTGACGTCACATGTATGGGGGTACATTTCCGACCGCAAACTTTTAGGATGGATAAATTATTATATATTCAATCAACTCGCATTTCACGGTTTACTTAACAGTTGTAATTAATCAAAATGCTAATAAACCTGATACCGGAACTTTACCCCCGGAAATCTACCCCCGGACATCTACCCCCAGACATCTACCCCCGGACATCTACCCCCAGACATCTACCCCCGGACATCTACCCCCGGACATTTACCCCCAGACATCTACCCCCGGAAATCTACCCCCAGACATATACCCCCGGACATCTACCCCCGGACATCTACCCCCGGACATCTACCCCCGGACATTTACCCCCAGACATCTACCCCCGGATATCTACCCCGGAAATCTACCCCCAGAAATGTAACCCCAGTGGTCAAATCATAAATGTCCGACCCCGGAATTATTTATTTCTGACCCCGGTAATCTACCCCCCCTGCTAAACTACGTATCGGCCAATATTCATTGTTGTAGTTGATTTTAGTAATTGGTTTATAAAAATAATCAATGGCTCTTTGTTTGATAATTACCCTCTAATATCTAGTATTAAGCATGTGATATGTCGTTGTCTTGTTTAATGTCATCTATCTTCCCAATTCATTATGCTGTAACTGATTTAGGTGTCATTTTTAAGCTTAAAATTCAGTGCAACGCAAATTGTAATTAAAAAGGATATTTTGATAAAGGGCTCCAAAAGTTTAACCCATAAGCATTTGATTTATTTTCAGACAGTGATTTAAATGGTTAACCAATTTTCACATACACTCATAGCTAACGGCACATGTATGAGCGCAGATCGTTAAATTTAAAACATATCACTGAAGGAGGTTATTTTCTGATTACTTGTGGTAAAAATGCAATTAAATGTTGATAAAAAGCCTGCCACAGGTTGATTAATGAATTAATAATTTTTTCACTATCAATTACCTCCCTAGTAATACGCAATAGCATAATCCCTATGTTGTAGACACTATCCGGAGTTTTACATTGGCTAAAAAGTCTAGTTGTTTACACGAATAATTAATCGTAAAAAATAAAACATAAACACATTTTATGATTGGTTCTGGTTGTCAATGCTGGTTGTGAAATAATGGAGAATAATGTAAAAGAATAAAATTGGATATTTCGGGATAGGGAAGGTATTTTTACCTCATGGTTCTTTTGGTTTTACGAATTTATTTTAATGAAATTAGAGTGTAGTATGAACATTGCTTAAAATTATATATTTTTGGTCATTTTTACGTTTTATTCATTATAGAAGCCAAAACAAGTCTTTATCTCTATTTCTGCCTTGTCTGTCAAGGCCCAGAAGGCATTTTACGTGGCCTTCTTCTCAAAAACTAGAGTATCGATCGAGATTCGATTTAAATAGTCTTTTTGGATTCGGTGGATTGACACGAGTAAATTAAGCCATTAAAATATGGCCTCACTACTTTTGAATTAAAATAAATTTTGTTCAAACCCCCAATATTTTGCATTTTTGTCAAGTTTAGGCTACTCCTAATGTTTACCAGTAATTTATGATATACTAATGATTTGTTTGGAGAATACGACATCAATGAAATAACGAACAGCTGTGAAAGATAAAAAGCTGGATAAAGATGATTTTTTCTAGCTGTCACTGGAAATTTGTTATTACATTTTGTTTACAAATACTTCAACCATTTCCGATAAAACCAAGTAAGATTATAAACGTTGTGACTCACGTAAATAAACGGATCAAATAAATCGTAAGTGCAATAATATGTAACTAGTGTACATGTTGCTCGAATTCGAGCAATTGCAAAGTATTAAAGGAGTTATTTCAAAATGAATAACAATGAATATTTACAATGAGTTTAAATGAGTCAACTCAAAGATTACCGGTGTGTAACTAAAACCATGTTTATCTTTGTTATTGATAAACCTAAAGCATTCATCCGGCCGGTTTTCTCCTTCTCAAAATGCCTCGCTGTACAGGCAACACAGGTTATTGATAGAGGGCCAATTGAGAACGAAAAGTCGTTTTGGGGTAGTGTTCCATCTCTTGTTCACAGATGCAGACGATCTATTCTGGTCTTCAACCTGACTTAAAAATTTAACTGATTAGTAATCTGCTCACATTTCACCTTTAAAACTGTTAGCCTACTGTATAGTGTGGAAGTTGGTCAACCATTGGAAGCACCTTCTAGGAATAAATCAAAGGCTTAAGGGTCAACCTTTTGAAGCCCTAATCAAAATATGCTTTTTAATTACCATTTTGCTCTGCGCAAGATCTTAAGCTTTAAAATGACACCTCAATCGTAACAATCGGCGAAGTAGGTCGGGTGAAAAAGACTGTTACAGCTTATTGAATTAGGAAGATAGATAATTAAACAAGACAATGACATATCGCATGCTCTATACTAGATATTACAAGACAATGCTTAACCGAAGAGCCGTTGATTTCCGGGGGTAGATGTCCGGGGGTAGATGTCTGGGGGTAGATGTCCGGGGGGTGGATGTCCGGGGGTAGATTTCCGTGCTATGGCAAATCACTTTATAATCAAACAATTACATGTTAATCATTTAATAATATATTGGGGGTAAATTTCCAGTCGCGGGCTGTTTCTTGACCGTGTATAGGCCCCGCCTCTCATGACGTCAAAATGACGTAGGCGTTTTTTCATGGGGGTAAATATCCGGGGGTAGAAATCCGCTACCCCTTTATGGGGTATAAAATTGTTTTTTTAGCGAATTTCCCATATAGGGAATAAGCTATTACCGTAGTACTCATAGTAAGACCTGGACCCGGGACCGATTTTTTTTTTCGTTTTGAGGTCCCTAGAGGCCAAAAACATCATCCGTTCAAATTCATATATATATATATATATTTATATATATATTTATATATATATATATGTGTCCGTTAGCGCGATAACTCGAGCAAAAATGATCCGATTTTGATGAAATTTGGTACAAACGTGTAAACCTGCGTTTATTCGAACGAGTTCGCGAACCAGCATGATCGGACCATGGGAACGGGGGTTTATGGGGGCTTTTATGGGGTAAAAATGGGTTTTTCCAATTTTTGACCCAAAAAACATAAAATTTTGCAATTTCTTTCCAAACTATTTTGTAGAGCTTAAAAAAACAAATAATTTAGTATATTGAAGCGTTATAATGCGCCTAATGGTTACGGAGAAAATTCCAAAAAATTGTTAATTTAAAATTCCCATGTTATTCTTATGGAGAATAAGTAAACTGTTGTAGTTTGCTTGTTTATTAACATATTTTGCCCAAATTTGGAAAATGTTTTTATTTTTTACTAACTAGGCCTATTAACATTTTACATAAAAAAACACTTTTACCCTCCCTGTTGCAGCAAACCTAAGTATGTGTAAAACTGATTCTATTTAAATAGGGAATAAATGTTATATTTTTAAGGAGACATTTTAGGGTAAATCCAATCAGGCAAATAGAAATTCGCTTAGTCTGCAGGTTTGCTGCGGCGGGGGTATTTTTCATTTTGACCCTCAAAACAAAGCATTTTTCTCTACTTAGACCTTTTTAAAGAGCTTAAAAAAACAAATAATTTAGTATATCAAAGTGTTTTTGTACGGTTATTGGTAACAGATAAAAATCAAAAATTTGTAAATTTAAAATTCCTATGGTAGGCTATTCTTATGGAGAATATTGTTAAGTGTTGTTGTAGTTTGCTTGTTTATGGATATATTTTTATCAAACTTGGCAGATTTATTTATTTTATACTAAGCTATTAATATTTTACTAAAAAAATACACTGTATTAGTTTCCTTGTAGCAGCAAACCTAGGTACTCATCAAACCTCATGTTATTTAAATAGGTTTAGTTGAAAATCAATTCAGACAAATGGAAATTCGTTTAGTCGGCAGGTTTGCTGCGGCGGGGGTGTTTGATATTCATAGAATGATGGTAACCTAAGGCTGCCTCGTACTTAAACTGTTATCACTCTTTTTAACTAGTTATGTTTGTAAAGAAATTGACATCCTTTTATTTGGCCAGTTAAGACAGTTTTAACTTGTCGTGATTGGCCAAAAATAAGAAAACTTCTCTGTCTTAAGTTAATTACTTTATGATTCCCACACACCCATTCCACTTAGGCCTATATATGCTTTTTCTTTCTGTTTAATCTAATATTGTTGAGTTTTTGTAGTGGTCGAACAATTTCAGTTTTTAAAAATGCAATTGTTCCATACCGTACTCTATGGATAAACTTATGAATGATTTAGAAAATATCCAGCCACGAGAGCAAATAAAATAATACCTCTCTTCTCTTAGCTACAGTAGGTAGGCTAATAAATACCTACATCAAGATATTGTGTAATAACAAGTTTTGGAATACATTGGTTAATCCAACCCAATGTGGTGATGCCTAATTTCTTCATGTTTAAATTACATAGCCACACGACCCAGAGTGTGCTGTTGCTGCAGAAGAAGGCACTAAGACTGATAACATCCTTTGGCCCTACCGACCACTGTCGGACTATTTTCAAAGAACTTGGCATTTAAACAGTTTACATTCAGTGTACATTGAACACCCTAGTCCTTCTGAGAGAAAAAAAACATAAACGGCTTTTTAACCAGAAATATACAGCACAACTATGGGACCCGCAGAGCTTATGACCTGGATGCACCCCGCTGTCGACTTAGCCATACACTGAATTTATACCCATCGCTAGCGATAAAATTATTCATCACGCTACCGACAAGCATCCGTACCCTAGAATCAAAACAATTCAAATTCGCACTTCACCAGAGCCTAGTCAGTAAGCTAATGTACTTGACCAAAGAACTGATTGACGAGCCACTCGCCTTTCCAAAAAAAATCCAAGTCACATCCATCAGTTCAGCTTAAATTGTATATAACTTTTATGTTTATGGTGTTTTTAAGTTATAGGTTTTTTATGCTAACTATCCAGCTTTTGTTGGTCAAAGATGAAGGAATCAAGTATTTAAGTTACATAGTATTCATACCAAATGAATGTTTGAATTGTTTTGTTTCCATTGATAAAAACTGTTTATTATAGCCTAGTGCGCCCTTGTTCATGTTAGTTTTTAGTTGTACTAATGGTTAAACCCTCTAAAGGCTAGATGTTCCTGCAGACTCAATAATTTGTGAATTTGTCTACTAATCTGATACACCTATATTTACTTTTATACTAGCCAGGCCTGCTCTGTAAATTAATAATGAATGATAAATAACGTAGGCTTAAATTAGGCAATATTAGTGTTTATTATTTACAGATAGTGTAACTAAATGGTCGTTATTGAGTGACTCTTCTCTTCCCAAAATCCCAAATACCACCAGACATATTCATAGCTGATAACTATTGGTAGGCTAAACTCTTTCTTTAACTGTGTAAAGTGAATTATTAGAAAGTCATAGGCCTAGTGGAAACCAACCTTAGCTCTATTGATTTGTACTTGCATTACTATTTAACTTAGTAGGCCTAATAAGTTTTCAACATGTAAGTAAGGGTAAAAAATATCACCACAACACCAATATAGGTACCGTAGGCTAATAATGAGGTAGGACGAAAATCAATTATTTCATCTTGAGTGTTTTAGTTATTTATTAACTCCACATTATGTAACACACATTGTGTTGAATAAATTTCTTCAAAAGTACAGCAGACCTAGGCCTACTGGACATATTAAATTTACTGTAGGCCTATTGCAAACTATGTTTGCATATTTTAAATAAACCGGGGTTTTAATTAAATTTGTATAAGTAATACTCAAGTACACAGCAATCTTATCATCTCATTGACATAACTTAGTTAACTTAAATGTTACCTTATAACCTGGGTTTCTTCCAACTGGTTTGTTGTGGAGCTTCATTATAATATTTCTTTGAAGAACAACCCTTTGCCCAATTTTCTTTACTTCTATGCGTATAGACATTGAAAAACAGCTTGATGTGTTCATACATCAAACAAACAATTGATAAGTAATATGCGTGCGTTTGAATTTCTTTGTTTTATCGTTTTTCGTTTTTGTTACCCGAATTAACCGGGTCAATGCCGTTTGAGGTTATCCCACGTTTTCCAATTTCCATGTTGTTATGTAAACAAGCAGAAGCAACGAAGCAACCAAGCAACCGACATAACAACACGTAACATCATTTCCGTCTGCTACCCGCCAAAAGAGTACCAGAAAATGCTACAAAAGACAGTATTGGGGATAATAATATCAAGCGCGTTGACTCTATACATATATTTGTGAATATTAGCTATGTGTATTAGATGTGTTATCATGTATGAATAAATGAACCATTTACTTTTGATTGCACAATATATATCAACTTTATATGCAAAACTTGAAGCCCTCTTTTATTTTAGCCGCCATGGGAAAGTGCCTCCGGGGACAGGATGTTGTCCGGGAATGTGTTCTGCGTTAAAAACTAATGATAACTTGGCAGTTGCAAAGTATGTCATAGAGGGGATGTTTGTGGGTAATATGTAGGTATATATAGTCAATGGTGATACTTTTAAAACTTTAATACTTTTAATTGAAATGGCGACCATGCATCGAACAAGACTTGACATGTTAGTGACTTGACATTTTGGTTGAGTGCTTTAATGATTGAAATTTGCCTGGTGCATGTCTTTGCTTTAGGGGTATCATTGACAAAATTCGAGAGGTTATCCATCAAGGCACTCCCATTCCCAACCGAGTTAAATGGGGTGTCTAAATTCTCTAACCGGTTCCTTAAATACTAAAACCATAGATAAAACATACTCCTTGAGCAGTATGTTTTATCTATGCTAAAACGATTAGTCTCCAAGAACGGGCAGTTCCGTAACGTTTAATTATGAATATTACGATAAGTACGACCTGGGAGTTATGGTAAATTTCGTCGTGCAAAGATTTCGTGTAGTGCCAGTGTCCTGGCTTCAAGATACTATCCGTCCTACCATTGCCTATTGGATACTGAAGTAGACGTCCCATCTATGGACCAGTTGTCAACAATTTTGCATTTAAAAAAAATCATTGTCGTGTGAGCCAGTCCCAGTCACAGAAAGCGCTAGTGACTAAAATTCCATTTTCTACCTTATTTTTATCATGCTGGTGTGACAGGTTGCCGAATGAAACTACAAACTTTATCAAATGATTAATTTATTATAACAAAATAACTAATAAGGTACCATCCTTTTATCTGTATATATAAAAGGCAAAGCCCTCGCTGACTGACTCACTCACTCACTCACTCATCACTAATTCTCCCACTTACCATTTACCTAGGAGGCTGAAATTTGGTACACTGATTCTTTAGGCATTAAATAGGCAAACTAAGTTGTTTTTATTCCGATCGGACCAAGGCCACACTAAAAAAATAATTTTTGTAAGATAAATCTTCAAGTGGAAATTAATATTTACCTTAACTATAGTACTTTATTAAGTGGCTTTAAAGTTATTTGCTAATGCACAAAGGAGGTTAGCTTTTCTTGAAGGAAGGGGAGCCCAAGCCGGTAGACTGAACTCGGTAAGCGTGCTGGGCACAAACCACATCTACTTTTTTTTGTAATATGCAAAACGCATAATAATACACACGTTTTTTGTCTGTACAGCAAAGGCACATTGTCCACTCATGCAACGCTCTGTGGACACCAAAATTTCCTCTTGCCTAGACTCTTAGGTATTCAGTGCCACGACGTCCAAAACACAATTTTTGAGTTGTTGCACGACGTCCAAGTGCCACGACGTCCAAAAGTACAGTAACTGCCAAAAATATAGTCTTTCTACAAGCTTTGGACGTCGTGACACTTGGACGTCGTGAAACAGCGCACTATAGAATTGTAAAAAAGTTACATTTGCGGGAGTGTTGCACGACGTCCAAAGTCGCTGCCAGTTGCACGACGTCCAATAAATATTTGACTGTTGCACGACGTCCAATATAGCTCAGCGCTGTTGCACGACGTCCAAGCTCCTTAATGATGACCGGTTACGATGACCGGCTACTTGCCGAATAGTGTTTTCTCGTGTAAAATGCTTATGGAACGTTTATTAGTTATATATATGTATACATGGGTATATGTTCTTGTTCAGAAATATATATACTATAAATATTTAAACCATTAATTGAAACATCATAAAGTAAAAAAAAAAACGTAAAAAGAAAAAATAAACAAGGCAACAGTTGGAAAACTATAAGGTTTACATGGTTTGAAAAATGATGACATTTTGTTAACAACCGATCAACTTCATTATGTTTGGAGTAAGCTTTTAAATACTTATTTTTTCAAGACAAGATGAATGTACATTGATCAACATGATCTATTTTTTATACCCTCATTTTAATTTTTACTAGTATAAAGAATAGAATGCCTTTTTCGAACTGTTTTTAGGCTTCAATTAAATGTCTTTATGTCGCAAATATGTTTATTAATAGTATTCACTTAACATTGACTTAATTTCATTTCAATAAATTTTGTGTTTGTGTTTTGCTACACCACTTATTAAATTGCAACCAATGAGAATCTATATAAATAAAATTGGAGTTTTGTCTGTACATTGCTCAGAATAATTCATTTGTAGGTTATTTTTACGTTTTATACATTAAAGAAGCCGAAACAAGTCTCATCTAAATTTCTGTCCGTCTGCATTTTACGCAATCTTCTCCAGGAAAACGAGAGTACCTATCAAGATCCAAGTCATTTTAATGTATTCACTGGATTGGCGAGAGTGTCTTTAGCCATTAAAATATGGCCTCACTACTTAGTAAATAATATTACGGACTTTAAAAAATTCAGTTTTGTGCGATTTTTTTCAAGTTTTCGTCCAATTTTTATCACATAATGATATATGAAATAACAAACAGCTGTTCGGATCAAGATTATTTTTTCTCGCTGTCACTGATATGTTTACAAATACCACAACCATTTCCGATCACGTTTTGAAGGCAAAGCCCATTTATCCAAGTGAGATTAAAATCGTTGTCTTACATAACGGATTTAATTAATCGCAAGTGGAATAATATAGTGTAACCGTAAATGAAATTTAATAACATCATCCAGGTTATGAACCAGAGATTCTTTGTGTATAAAATTGTTCTTGAGTTTTGATAACCTTGAATCAGTGTTGTATAGGGCTGGGAAAGTTGAATTTATTAATGATCGTCGCCAATACCTTACTAACTAATTGACGGCGCTTCAATGGTGGTTGTGTAAAGTGTAAAGTGTAAAGTAAAACATCACAACTGCAGTGGGTGATTGTAATAGAGGTTTACGGTTTATGGATGATGCTAAACTCGCTTTTCCAATGTGTCACTTTCTGTTCCTACTCACCGTATGATGCAATCGCTGGACCATACAGCCAATAGGCCCATAGCCCATCTCTTGGGTACTTACGCCTACCCAATTATTCATAACAACCTTTTCGACGACGATCCTTGTTACCGGTACTTTTCCCTAGAATACACGGCCTCCCTACTTAAGAAATAAAATTACAAACGTCCAAAAACCCAGCATTGCGTGATTTTTGTCACATTTCATTCTAATGTTAAAAGATATACCAATCATTGTTTAGAGAATAGGCCTGCGTAATCTATTAAATAACAAACAGTTGTTTTTATAAGGTTGTTTTTTTTTTAAACTGAATAAGTTTACATTAAAAGTTGTTTACGAATAAAGCAATTAATGGGAAATAATTTTGATTGCCGATAACCTTTCACGAGAAAATCCAAAACCAAGAAATCAATAACCTTGGGACTTGATTAACGCATTTAATTTGTCGGACGTAATTCTTAACTGTAAACGTTGGTTTTTGGTACTGGTTTTTTTCCTTAGAACCGTTGGTAGCAGCAAGAATCATTTTTACGTACCAACACATCACTGTAATTTACAAATTAGTTATCGTTGGTGTTGCACCTTATTTATACAGTGGTATTACTTACTTACTTACTGCCGTGGCTCTTGGTACCCAAGGAGGTACTTTGCCTCGCCAACACACTGCCTCCAGACTGCACGATCCATTGCTTCATCCTCTCTTCTTCCCATTCTTCTCAGATCTCTTCTCACTTGATCTCTCCACCTCAACTTGGGCCTTCCAGGAGGTCTTCTACCCTCGGGATTGTTGTTTAGGGCGTTTCTCACTAAGGATCCCTCTTCCTTTCTTAACACATGGCCTGCCCATCTCAATCTCCTACTTCTCACCTCAGCCACAATATCTGGGTCCCTGTACAACTCTCTCAACTCCCTGTTGTGCTTAACTCTCCATTCTCCGTTTTCAAAGGTTGGTCCAAAGATTTTCCTTAGAATCTTGTTTTCGAACACTATAAGTCGTTTCTCAGTTCTCTTGCTTATCACCCAATTCTCTGAGCCATATAGTAATACTGGTCTTATTATAGTTTTGTATATACGGATTTTAGTTTTCTGTGAGAGTAGGCGAGAGCTCAACAATTTGTGGCATGCCGATAAACTTTTATGAGCTGCATTTAATCTTTGCTGAATTTCAGAGTCTTCCTCATTATTATTCGTCAGCATTACTCCTAGGTAAGAGAAATTGTTTACTTTATAAAATTTGTGTCCTTCTATTTCTACATGATTCTTATTATTTAATTGGATAGCTCTTCCACATTCCATTATCTTGGTTTTGTCTACATTGATATTTAAGCCAACTTTTTTAGTGTGGTTTATGAGTTTTGAGACCATAACTTTTAGTTCTTCTTCGTTTTTGGCCACAAGTGCCACATCATCTGCAAATGCCAGGATATTAATGTTGGTTCCCATAGTAATTCCAGCTTCTAGCTTTTGTAATTCTTGTAGAGAGTCTTCCAGAGCTAGGTTGAATAACAATGGGGACAAACCATCTCCTTGTCTCACACCAGTATTTATATCAAAATCCTCTGAGAATTCTCCATTGACTTTAACCTTGCATTTAGATCCTGAAACAGTTGACTTTGATAGATTTATTAACTTTTTAGGTATTCCATACTTTTCCATTACTTTCCAGAGTTTTCTCCTAGTGATCGAGTCGTACGCTTTGGAGAAGTCAATGAAAAGTAATACAGTGGTATTACAGCCTTATTAAATTTAATTGATGTCTTAACTGTATAAGTTTTGCTTTTTCTGTCTGGATTCCAAAATGTTAGTTTATGCTAAGAAAATGATAACTCATTTAAGTAAAACATTTGTTTAGCAAACCATCATGAATTGTTTACGATTTACGTTGTTTATGTATCAATAGTTCGTGGCCTATTTTGGTAATTTTTATTATAGGTTAAATTACCATTACCAATCTAAATTGTCTATAGTACTTCATTTTATAAAGTAAGCCGTCATTTCGACAGCATTTCGGGTCATCTTCGGTCCAAGCAAATATAAATTGTTATGATAAAATTTGATGACATTGACAAAGATTTCAAATTCTAATTTTATATGTACTTTGTTATGTTAAAACGTAGCAAATTCCCTAATTAAGTTCTGTATTTTTGTGTGTATGTCTGTTGGTAACGCACGTATGTCCTTATTTCTCAGTGTCACGAAAAGGACAAGAGCACCTTGATAATGAAAATGTCAACCCAAATAAAGTGTTAAATGGTAAGGTTGAGGTAGTACTTTAAATGCCTTTAACCATCGTGGGAGGTAACTTTCAACTATAGGCCTTAGGGCTATGCCTCATAGATTTGTTTTGGCTTGAAACTGTCAGATACTGTATTTGCGAAGGTTTATATATAATAGTTTTGCCAGCATATCTCAAAATATGCAAACCAACTGCTTTTCTTAATATCAGAAGGTTTCAACTGACTACTTTAAGATCCCCGTGCGTAGAACGGGCACACAGCTAGTATCATATAAATAAGTTGCACACAGGGTTCTTTTGTTTCCCCAACTCTAAAATACAACGCACATGAATTGAAAATGTTATAGGTTTAATAGTACTGTAGCGAATCAAATATCAATAAAGTTAACGTATAACAATAAATTTACATATTCCTAGATTATAATGGAATGTGTTTACGAAGGAACACCACAACCTCAAAATTCAACATTACAGTATATTTACTCAAGATTTATTGTTTTCATATAGCACAGTTGACGTTGCCAACTCGCGTGGGAGCGGAAGTCCTGATAAAGGCTGGTTCTCGGAAAAGTAATAAAATTGTAGTTTGAATGAAACATTTTTTTATTTTGTACAGGATTCTTGGGATCCTCAGCATCAAGTACAAACTGCAAAATATGTGTCGAAGGTCTGATTAGACCTTCCAAGATTTAGACCTTCAGCAACTGATCCGTTTTTTACCTTCCTTTAATTTATTCTTTTTCATGTTGTGCTTCGTGTAACATACATAGACTAGAGGGCCGCTCATGCCCTTGACAAATAAATTAACATTTTCGCACTAATACAAATCAATATCGTCATTAGACAAAAATTAAAACATAAAATTTATAAACAAAACCTACCACGGCATATTCTTGAACAAGTATGCCTACAAACCTACGATAAGCATGTTTGTTATTATTATACTCAACCTACAAATGCTATGACTTAGGGCATACCTGTTTTCCTACATAAAACATGCGAACTAATTGCGAGTGCAACGTGAACTTAGAAAAAGACTAGTAAGAATTTACAACTGTGAATTTCTCAGAATTGATTGACAGTTCAGATGAACCTATGGCCACAGACTACGGAAACCTACAGTATTATTGTATTAGTATACTGTATTTGTATTATTGTGTTACTAGCAGAGTACCCGTCCTTCGTACGGGGTTGACATATAAGTATAAATGCTTATTGCAGTTATGGAAGAGGACACGATAAAAAAAAAACTGGTCTCTTAATTTATACGGTATCCTATTGTGTAGCACACATCTACCATAGTCCTGATGTTCTTGCACCTAGACCATGGAAAAAGTAAAGTTCTCATTGTGTACCACAACTTTTTTTTGCTAGTTGGTTCAAATTAGCTGTGGTCATTAATGCAAACAAACAACATAATAGTGCTGCACCCTGTTTGGCAAGCCTTATAACTTTTTAATGCTGTTTAATATCATAGAACCAACTTGTACAGTTGAAACGGCTGACAAAATTCTTTATTTTTTTTAAATATGAATTCTCATAAGGTTAACTAGAGAAAGTCCAGAGCCAGAGCCACCGGGGCGGAGACTGAAAGAATTTTTGAGGTAAGAATATGTTAATCGGGGATGTCATCTATCATCATACCAAATTTCAACCTTGTCGGTTTAGTATTTTTCGCGTTTGCTTGTCACAAACATCCATCCATCCATCCATACATCCATGGTTTGCACTGTAAACAAAAAGCTATCACAATAGTTCCATACCGACAAATAGGAAAAATAGGAAAATATAAATAAATATGGAAAAAGGTTAATTTTCTAACATATTTTAGTGAAATTATATAATCAGGCAAATGAAAATTCAGTCTACAGATTTGCTGTGGCAGGGGGATTATATTACGGTTTACACAAAAATAAATCAAAACATAAACCTCATAACACTCAGGAAAAGGGCCTAGGTTGATAGGGCAATGATTATAGAATCTTAATTATTTCCTATATCCATGATGAATGATTTCTTTTAAAACGAATTATTCCCACTGTTTCACAGGAAACATTTTTAACCATTGTAGTAACATCATTATAGCTTAAAAAGTTGATAGTTTACATAATATTTAGCACATTTGACAGATAAAACTTTTTTGAATTCGTCATATTATAAGTGTATGAAAATTCATATATCTGTGTATCAATATCTACTTATCTCATTTCTGTTCAATGGAAGTTATACAATTTCAATGATACCGGTACTTAAATGAACAGTCTTACAGCTGTTATAAAACTGTGCATACATTTTATCTTACGAGTAAATTTGCTACCAATTGATATAGTATGACAATTCTATTCTACTGCAGTACTTAGAATTCTACCACTACTCACATTAAACCAACCATATTTACTTTTGGGCTAGTGATTAATTTATTGTATTAATCATACAATATAGTGAATAGTGTAGGTAGTAATTTATTTATTTCGTTTCTATGACATAGCTCTATTTTGTAGAAATCAATTATGCAATCATAACAACAGAAATACTGCATCATTACATTTTACGGTGAAGTGTTATGAACTAGTATTTATTTTACATATAAAAAATTTAAGCTAATGCAATAATTAGTTCAATTAGAACCATTGAATATTGAATAATTTTAACATTAATCGAAGACGAAGCGGTTGACAACTTTCAAACAGTTGACTAGGACTAGTTGCCTTCAATAATTGCAATGCGAACTGTATGCACTGAGGTCGGCAAACAGTGTTCACAGTGTGCAGGCACTTTGGACGTCGTGGCACTTGGACGTCGTGCAACAGTCAAATATTGATTGGACGTCGTGGCACTTGGACGTCGTGCAACTGGCAGAGGCTTTGGACGTGGTGCAAATGATACGTCTTTACAATTATATAGTGCGCTGTTTCACGACGTCCAAGTGCCACGACGTCCAAAGCTTGTAGAAAGACTATATTTTTGGCAGTTACTGTACTTTTGGACGTCGTGCAACAACTCAAAAATTATGTTTTGGACGTCGTGGCACTGGAAAAATATTATTGGACGTCGTGGCACTTGGACGTCGTGCAACACTCCCATAAAAGAGAATCAAACCACTTAACACAGAAGAGTTGCAACAATATACTTTTGTTAGGGGCACTTGCATAGTTTTTGTTGCTGCCTATTATGTCAGAAAAAATTTTTTAGAAAGTTTAGTATTTAGGCCTTAAAAATGTTGAACCATTAAATAATTAATTTCTTTTAAAATATTTGTGTTTTATGATGTAACACACAACACAATATGGCCTAGTTCTTGAGGACTTTTGATGGAGTCGCAGGCTAACTTGCATGGAAGACGTATTACTACCAAAATCCAATTTGGTCAAAAATTCTGTTAATGGTAAAGAATGGTAGAAAATGCAGATTTTTCAGTAGATTGTCAAGTTTTTGTGTTTGTTGTGACATGATGGGCTCCTTGAAATCGGTTATCAATGTGCTTTCTTAAGTTTGCTATTAGTTTGAACGATTTATTATATTAATTTTTCAAACATCATTCAATCGTTGTTCTTAGAATAAAATTCATAAAATGTATAACTAGCCGTTATAATTAATATTAAGTTTAATATAAACGAGGTAGATACAGAAACCATCAAACAAAGTGGGAAGGAAGACCAAATCAAGAATGTATTTTTTCAGCCTACTTTAATGAATTATTAAATGACAACAGTTAAAAATATAAATAATTTGCAACTATGTTAACAGTACAAATTCACAAGGTCAAAGATACTTTAGTATTTAGTATTTACAATTAATACCGATGAGGAGTAGGAAAATGAACAAGATGCACTAACAAGCCATTGAATGTCTACTTTACTGAGTCTGGTCTATAGTGTGGGCGCAACAAAAATACAGCTCTCATAGAAAAAAGGTAATATTAACGTGAAAGTCCTCATCTTGTACATAACATCAACAAACCCTGAAACATACAAGAAAAATTATTCACAATTTATTCTAAACTAATCCAACGGTTACACTTGAATTCCATTTCTTAGCCCTACTAACACCAGGTAGAAATTAAGATGATACCACCATTTACAGTGTATCATTTATGAACCTAAAGGAAAAAATATTTATTTTCTATACTTGACTGATCAAGACAGTCTACAGTCAAAACAGTCTACTTGGCTCCGGCCTTGTACAGTGTGTGGACAGACCGACTAGAGTTACACAGGACACTGCATCCTGCATTGATGACATATTTGTACGGTACTGTGACATGACTGCTGTGCGCGCTGCTGTACTGCACACTAGCCTCACCGACCACTATGCCACCGCCCTCACTATACATGACACTGTATACACTCACGCACATACACTCGATATTCACACTGCAACCGGACCTCCTCAAACTTATCTCTGGGCTGCGTGGTGGCTCAGCTCCCGGTCTGGACGAGGTCTCGGCTGATTTACTCAAACAAAACGTACTCTTAATTTACATTCTTCTGCTACACATAATCAATTTATCTCTGCTGACTGGTATATTCCCGGCTCAATTTAATACAGCAAAAGTTATTCCTTTATTCAAATCAGGTGACCCTAAAGATAAAAACAACTTTAGGCCAATCTCATTGTTAAGCGTATTTTCCAAGGTTTTGGAGCGTATTGTTAAGGAACAGCTAGTGGAGTACCTTCAAAGTAACAATATACTATCTAATTCACAATTTGGGTTCAGAAAAGATAAAAACATCTCTGATGCACTATTTGAAGTTTGTAAATCTATAAATAATTCAATGATTAATAACAATCGATCTATGTTAATGTTTTTAGATCTAAAAAAAGCATTCGACTCAATTGACAGAAATTTATTGCTAACAAAATTGGAACAGATCGGTGTCAGAGGCACTGCTCTCACATGGTTCAAAAACTATTTATCTGACAGACATCAAGTGGTTTCCATCTGTGGTGTGAATAGTGATGTAAATTCAATTGAGTATGGGGTTATTCAGGGAAGTACTCTGGGGCCTATACTTTTTCTAATTTATATAAACAACATTACTAAACTCAACCTAAATGGTGAACTGTTTTTATTTGCTGACGACACTTTAGTTTTGATAAAGGGTTGTTCATGGGAGGATGTTAGGTCCAAAGCTCTTGGTGATCTCTCAATTCTAAAGAAATGGTTAGATCAAAATGTGCTCTCACTTAATGTAACCAAGACTAAATTCCTTCCCATATCACTCAGTATCAGCACTGATTATAATCTAGACAATTTGAAGATTCATTGTTGCGGCAACCATAACAGCTTATCTTGTAATTGTGAGTACATTGAAAGGGTAGATTATTATAAATATTTGGGTGTTTATTTTGACTACCGAATGAAATGGACAGAGCATGTAGATTTCTTGAAGAAAAAGATTCGTAAATATATCTATGCTTTTAACCAATTGAGTGAAATTTTAGACGAGGATGACGTAAAGCGAGCTTATTTCGCTTATGTGCAATCTTTGATTTCTTTTGGAATTATTTGCTGGGGAGCATGCTATCACACCACCTTGGAACCCTTGAATGTAATTCAAAGATCAATTTTGAAAGCTGTTTTTAGAAAAAATAAAAGGTACTCCACTGATGCTCTGTTCCGTGAGACGGGAATACTACCGGTCAGACATCTTTTCATCCAGTTCCTTCTTAATCACACATTCAAAAACTGAAACACGATTCTTACAGCAGTCACACATGAGCACTTCACAAGATACTCCCACAATGTTAGAATATCTGTTCCCCAGCTACATAAATCAGTTCTAACTACCAACTGCTTTTATATTTCTCAGATCCTCTGTCAAAATGTAATTCAAAAATATGATATTCAACACGTTTTTAGTTTACCCTCATTACAGAAATTCAAGAGTCATATTCTTGTTTTACTGCACTCCATTACCAAAGAAGAGGCCGAGACTTTGATTAGACCAAACCATACTTGACTCTGACTAAAAATCCTCGACCCTTTGACCGAATCCCCCCCCCCCACCCACCAAATGTCTTTTTTTTATTGAACTGGCTTTGGTTGTCGTCGCCGACATTCTCAACCGCATTTCTGTTTTATTTTAAATAATTAAGAAAAAAAATCTCTCATATTCAGTTTTTGCCCTTAAAATTTCGCAGACTGATAACAACCAGGCCTACGCACAGGCACCTGCCCATGTAGGCCTATCCCATAAGTATGGCAGACTCATTAACAATTATAGTTGTACTACTATAGTTATCTTGCTCTCTGTTTTTATTTATCTGTATCTTTCTGTACAATATTGGGATAAATAAACGTATTTCATTTCATTTCAAGAGGTTGCTAAGCTGGAATACAGTATTGAATAGAGTCCAGAATTTATTAATAAGAATGAACATGCCTGCCTTAAAAAAATAATGTTTCACAGACAAATATACACTAAAAAATTTATTGAATGATTAAAACAACAAGACTGATTAATTTTGAAGTTTACCATATAAATTATTCCTCATTATAGTCAATGAACCTTTAAATGTTTCATGTGTAATAATTTTTAAAAAGGATCTGTCCAAATCATATTGTTTCCAATAGTTCACAATGTTGATGTTCCTCTAGAACCAATTAACGATCCAATCACCTCCATTTTTAAAATTTTGTCCTGTATGAGGGCTGAAAATTATGTCAAGAAAATGGAAGATTTTCATTGACGACATTAATGTCCCTACAGGTTTACACATCTTATTTGAAATCTCAGTGCTTTCTTTATATTTTTCTACTAGCACCAATTCTTCCTGAATTATTTTTCTTTTAAATAACTTATAGTAACAAAAATTGGTTTTAAGTAACCAAATGTTATGATTTAAAATTAAAATCTTACGTAGCACTTTACAGCCCACAATCTAGGGCTATATAGCAAAAAGACTCTACACACAATAATGTTCTGATATTCTCAACAATTGTCAAATTAGAGGATAACGTATACATTATTAGTGAGCTGATAATAAGTCAGTAAACTCACACACATTCAACATAAGACAACCCTTGCTCTCAATCAAGTAGAAAGACAGAAATGTTTAACAAATACTTCAAACCAACTAACTGTAAATCAAAACGGATGTTTTAGGCTTGTCTACTTAACCTATTGCTTTAAATATTCCTGCGACTAAACCCTGTAATAAGCTTTATCTTACAAGAAAACTCATAGAAAAATCTAAGCAAAATAAATTGATGATAGGAAAGTCATTAGGAATTGAGATTTAAGGTGATTTGAATTAACATGGATCATTACCTAATATTCATCTCTTCTTGCGTGATACATAAGATGACCTGCTACGGCCAAAATCTCTGCCATTCACCCACGGCAACGTGAACTCTGAGTCACTGAAAAAAGAGAAAAAAATATAGTTTTGAATCAGCAATGAGATGTTGCTACCAACACCGGAAACAAACTCAACTAAACTGATTACCATGGCTAATAAGGTGACAATCCCTTTTGCTGCAATCAGTATTATAGGCCTAGTGAAAATACAAAATGAGAATATAACTCAGTTGATATTTTATTAAAGAAAAGCCATTAAGCTTGACTACCTCTATCAATTTGATACCATACTGTTCCTTTACAATACTGTAAAATACCGATATAGTATTTCAATTTCACATTCACTCCTTACGACAAGTAATAACTAATGTAAAGCAAGTTTCTCGCCAGCCATAATGACTGTAGCCTATTTGAAGATTTTTATTTTGTGCAATCAATACAAATACAAGTTGCTACACTCCTTCCTATTAGAAAAGGAATGTCCTAATGTTAAAATAACCTAACTGGGCAAAGATTAGAATGTTGTGTTGGTCTATACTGTGGCATTAAAAACATTCCTTTATATGGTGATGACACTTAAGGTATGGAACGTTTATTGAAGAAGAAATAGTGTAATACCTAGGCAAAGAAAATCTTTTAAAATTTACTTTAGAACCAAAAGTTGGAAAAGTCGCACCTTAGGCTGTGGTTTCCTAGACGCGTAATAGATGCGCTGCGTGTGCGCATCTAAGACGCAGCACACTTGTCTTATGGAGTTTCGTGTAAGCGGTTTCCAAGGCTGCGTATCTAATGCGCGCGCATCTAATACGCGCGCACCAATAGCTGCGTATTTGGCCGACTGCTTTCAGAGCAGTCAAATCTGAGTTACGCTGCGTTTTAGACGTGTCTTGTGCAATGAATTCGGAAGTAAATGTAAACAACGACGGAAAATTGATTGAATTTGTCTCTTCTAATGACATATTATGGAAGTACTTTGTTCATACGATTAAAATGTTATAGTATTATATTTCATATCATTCGTTATGTGGTGTTAATTTCCCCATAATGTGTAATTTTAATATTCAATTCCTTTGTTACATGTTCCCTACAATTAATTAATTTATCCTCACATATTTTCTTATTGTTATTATTAGTAAATAAACCTAATGTTGACAAATATTCTTTTCAAGTCAGCACAACACCAACTCCCAAATATAAGAGCCCCCATAATTATTTTAGGAACTCCTTAACATCTTAGTAATAAGCCTATACTGTATTAATTACTAGCATTGTACCCAAACTTCTTACGGGTTTGGCGTATAAGTATAAAATGTTCATTGCAGTTATACTTGTAAAAGGTATTTTCATCGATTCGGTAAATCCCGAATAGGTAAATATAATAACAGTAACAGCAAAGTTGGACAGGGTAAATTAATATTTATTGTTTACATTTTAAATTGACATGTTTGCTTTTTTAACAGTACAGTTAAAAGATCCACGAGGGCCACGTACAGTTCCTAATCATGTAGTTTTTACTGCTTACGCTTCTTCAAAGCTTTTAATACCAAAATAGCCATTTCATTATCTAAATCATCGTATAACATCATAGTAGCCACTACTTACCTCTCCCGTGAAACTTAAGTTACGCACCAACCGTGTGTATTGTACGCAGTCTAGGAAACCACTCACGGCAGCTGCGTTTTGGGACCTGGATAAAAGCCGCAGCGCATCTAAACCGCTGCGCATCTATTACGCGTCTAGGAAACCACAGCCTTATTCAGTATTTGATTCAATGGAGTCACAGTTAAGTTCAAGTTATATGAACTTCCTATTGTCAAATCAGATTAGTACATAAACCCAGCCACACCTGTAGAATACCAAAGCTAAACCAAAACTCAAAACAAGAATAAAATAATCTGGGAAAATCAATAGGCCCTAACTAGTAGAAATAGAGGGTAAGAAATCACAACGGACATGTCTGCACTTAAGTTCAAGCGAGACTGAGGTCAAGTGTCTGGAAAATGGCTGAAGCAATGACGACACAAAACGGTAATAGAGTCTACATTTTTTATAAATGTAATCATGATGGGAGACTTACATAGGATTAAACTTGGTGATTGGGCATCCAAAGGCGGCTACAGGCAAAGTGTCTGAGACGTGAAGGTACTGCGCTTGGTCCGGAAAGGGCCAGAGAGACTCCACCTCCTCTGTATCACTGTCTCCGTCTCTCCGCTTCATGCTTCGTTGGCGAAGCTTCTCCAACTGCCTTTGCTCACGGATCCGCTGCACGTCCCATCTGCGATAAAACATTCTCGTTTATTCACTCTTCAAAAAATAATTACAAAAAAAGTAAATGTACACCTTGATATAGCACTCTGTGCATGTTAACCGTGTACACTATTGTTTTGCAAGTTTTTGAGTAATACAATAAATACATTTTATACATATATGTGTTTCATGACCATTATTCTTGTATAAACTAAACTATATTTCAATTAATTGCTTTCCTGAACATAATTTAAACACAAAGTTTTGATTTTTAAGAATATTTACTAAGCAACCTATTACCTAAGAACATTCACACATTTTTATAAGATTATTTTTATTTTCATACAACTAAAACAATCACAAACCACCGTTCTAATGAAAGCAACCACTTGCAATTAATTACCTTTTTCTCCGCCTTTCATCAATTTCTAATCTGGAATGTCTCCTGTCAAAAACATCATCTGAGAGATTTTCAGTCCCTTCCATAGTGTAACAGCTGGTAAAAACTTTAACTCTCCAACTAGGAACCTGCAAACAAAATCACATTCACTTTAAATTCAGGCGAGTTTAAGTAATTACCACACAAAACAGAGCACTTTTTGAGTGATAACACCACTTGGTGGCAGCTACCATGTGAGAAGGGAAAAGTTTGGCTGCAACTTGTACTGGACGGTGGCTGCGACCCTAGCGAGAAGACGTCCTAGCTTTAACGCTAGAATGACAATGCATTACAAATAACAACATCAACAAGCATTACACAGAATCATGGTGAATTCCATGATAATTTTCCGCTATGGCATTCACATCGGTGATCATATCTTCAAATCGCAGAAAAATTTGTAATGATTTCCTCCAATCGAGGCACCGTCCGTGATGATTTTCCGCTATCACAGCAATACCCGTGTTAATTTCTTGCAATGCCAGACATCCGTGATCATCTCTCTCTACCACGGAAAAACTGATGATTTTCTGTAATCATTGAACACCCGTGATCACAGCAACGTCTGAGATCATTACTTGCAATCGCAGAAATGATAGATTTACAGAAACGCGGCAATTCTGTGATAATTTCTCGTGATCATAGAACATCTGTGGTAATTTCCCATAATCAAAGCAACAACGGATATCATTACTTGCAATTGAAATTTGTCTAGCCTATGCTATTTTGCTGTCACATTGATGAATAGCATATCTCAATAACACACTTTACCATACGTTTAACTAACCTCAAGAACACATCCACTGACAGGTACTTCGTCCAGGTTCCATATATTGTTAGCGTCACCAACTGGAGTGTAATAGGGTGTTTCTGTTGTCAAAATATTGTCATCTTTCTTGTCAGTGGAGTCTGAAAAAACGTCCGTAATAAGCAATTACGAATAAACAGTGTTTAGCCTATAATATAGGCTAAGTCCATTCAACTTTGTTTCTCAATCTAGTATCTTTATTTTGTTGGTATTTTTCCCCCGATGGTATCAATTTATGACTACTTAACGTTGCTTTTGATAGTCATATCGAATGTGGGCCTATGCTTTCATTTTAAGAGTAGGCCTACCTAACTAACTTAAGATTTAAACATAAAAGAAAAAATCTTAACCTTATCAATCCGATTGGAAATTGTTCTACGCCTTTATATTTATTAGAGGACAGAATTTTATCAGTAGGCCTATTAAAGAAGCCTAAGTTACATTTGACTTCAAACAGAAAATAGCCTATTGGGCTTAACTATAATTAATTGGGAGGGACCCAAAATGTTCAAGTTCAAGTAACTTATGTTATGCCTCTTATAATCCACGAATTCAACTAAAATTAGCAAATTTGTTTACAACAACCATTAATTAGAATCAAGAAAGGTTGGGTCCAGTTTCAAGCTCCACCTAACAAAAAAAACTCTCTCAGTACCAAACCAACTTTTTATAAATGTGGAGCGAGCTTTATGACCACTCAGCTTCTAATCCATAAAAGAGACATGTAATCTCAATCCGACTGTATCAAAAATATATTTATTTGGTACAGTACCTTTTTTTGAACGCTTCTTCCTCATCCTTTCTCTCCTGTGGTGCCTCTCCCGCTTTACTAGTTTCCCACCATTCACTTTGGCTGAAGGCATAACTTCAGTGCTATTTACAGATGAAGTCCAAGATAAACTTCTATTTCTTCTTTTAAGTCCACTGGTGCTTAAAACACTACTGCTAGCACTCATCTTATCGTCCCTTCGCCGTCTTCGCACAACACTGTTTGTCTCCTGAACACTGTTGGTTACTGGCAATAGCACTTCCTCATTCGGTTGCACATGGGTAGTGCATGTCGGTGTTTCCACTATATTTACTTGTGCACTAGTGTCCAGACCCACCGGCATTTCTATTTCTTGCAATGAGGTACTACCGTTAGTGGAAGATGTTAACACTTCTGATAGTTCCTTGTGCTTTTGAAGAGTGACTCTTCTATCCATCCGCTCCAAACGTTGTTTTAACTGAAAAAAAGTAGGTAAGCATATTTATTTAAGGTCAATGACATGAGATGCAAGATGCAACCAAATCAAACTGATAATTATTCACAAAACACCCCTAAATAAGTTATTATTGTACTTTCCTGTTTAAGGGAACATTCATTATTATCGATTATTTTTTCTCGATATATCGATATTAACAAATTGAAACATATGAGCTGACAACTACGATAAATATTGTTCAGTACCGGTATCAACAAACAATAATGAAATGAAACTGTTCTAAAAAAATAACCTAACATAACTAACCAAACTTGCTGTGTAACATTCCATGTTTAACTTGCCTTTTCTGTTATCAAAAGGAATTTTTAAATAGTACAACAAGTTTGGTTGGTTATGTTAGGTTAGCTTAGAACAGTTTCATTTCTTAATCCAATAGACTATTTTAGCCTAAACAATATCAGTTGTCAATATGTAATGGATCGGTAAACAAAAATATCGATATATCGAGAAAAAATTAACGATAGCCTAATAATGAATGTTCCCTTTAACAGGAAAGTACTGTTAATAGTGCAACAGTTCAAAATCACGAGCAACCGCACTCACACGTAGCCTATACGTCACGCAAATAGATTGATTAAAAGATAGCTAAGATAAAAAGATAAAATGGGAAGAATCACGAGTAGTAGCGTAAAAATGTTCTTTTGACTGACAGCAATAAAACAATAAAGATAGCCTAGGTACTGTAAAACAATACACCATCTGCTTATATAGCGTGATGAAAAACTTAATTTTAGGATATTAAGAAATTTAATCACCACACTAATAACCGAATACGAAGATAAAGTTATATACCGTACCCTAAATATAAGCAATCTTAAGTAATAATACAATTATAAGGGTGTAGCCTATTTATAGTTATATTTTATAGCTTCAATGAAAATAATACTTCAATTTCCGTTTGCTACACAAATTGCGTTGTTTACGTTTAATGTCAGAAGTAGAACTCAAAATAACTTATAGGCCTACTGTAATTAGGCTAAGTTAACTAAATAATGTAATTTAACATTTACAGAAAGTAAATCAAAATCGTCCAAAAACTGAAACATATATATTTACATTCGTTCGCCTATTGAGTTTAATGATCATTTAATTTTCCAATCAAAATAGGCCTAGATCATTACTTAGGCCTATCCTCCTAGAAATAAAGAGTATATGTGTTTCAAGTGTTATTGGACGTATTTTTATTTATTTTCCGTAAGTAAAAGTGCCCAAATTCACTAAAAATAAATATAATCTTAAACATAGGGTTTTCAATACCGTTAATCCCGGGATTAATAGTCACCAATCCCGGGATTTCTAGGCATCAAAAATCAGCCGGGATACCGAGATTGAGGTCCCTAACTGTAGCCTACTTTTGTATCTTGAGGTAAACTCAACTAGGCCTACTTAGTATCAGCATAAGAAAACCACGAATACTAGAAAAATACCGGTAAGTTTATGGATCACAAACATCAACAAATGACGTTTTTGGCCCGCAAATAAACATTATTTAACATTGCTTAAATGGAACTGCCAAAACATATGTTCAATGTTATTAGTATAGGATTCGGGCCAACAACGTCATTTGTTTATGTTTAGAAACGATAAGTAAGTAGGCCTAATAACTTAACTTACCTTAGGGCCTAACTTACATAGGCTATCAAACCGAATCAAAATTGATTAAAAACCGATAATATACCACAGGTTCTCTATAGAACTGTACTAGGGATGAGCATTGACTGTTGATTTTTCCTATCAATGTTTGGTTATTTTCAAGTTAAGTTACCCATACATCGAAGGTAGGTAGGTTAGGTGGGTACACTTCCATATCCGTTGGCACAAACAACCGAATGAAAATATTGATCGATATATCGTTTGCTTAGTTAGGTAAGGTTAACCTAACGAACCAAACGATATATTGAATTAAACAATCGAATAATCAAAATTACTCATGCGGTTGTTTGTGCCAACAGATAAGTTAACTTACTGTATGGAAGTGTACCCGGTTAGGTACAAATTTTTTGGCCAAGTAGGCCTATTGAGATATTGATATTTCCATTACTGGGGTTTACAAAAATCAGACGACTTAAAAAAAATTTAAAAACATTGGTGTTTTGGTCCCAAAACCATCGATGTTTTCGCAACAACACTGTTTTAAGTTGGTGCAATGTTGGTAAGTACATCGATGGTTGACGCCGATGTTACACTGTACTTACCCAACCTGACCAATCTGTTCTAGGCCTGCACTGGTCAGTTTCTTAACTAACTGGGCTAACTTATGCTAATATCAATTGAAACTAATTATCGATTCGATTAAGTTAGCCTAGTAAACCTATTTGATTTTTTCACTATCAGCAAGTTTGTTTAAGTAATGAGGCTGCACTTTACTTTACGTGTACACTCATTCGAATGAAACAACCGAATGAAAATATCTAAGTTATTGCTTCATTCGGTTGTTTCATTCTAATGAGTGTAGGACGTAAAGTAAAGTGCAGACGTTTAAGCCTATGACAGTTTAATTGTAAAGGCCCTAATTGATAGGCCTAGCATAGCTTATAACTTGGGCCTAGCCTAGTTAAAAATAAGTTAACGATAGTTTCAATCGATATTTGCATAAGTTAGCACAGTTAAGAAACTGTACCTTAACTTAACTTAAGACTATTTTTAATTGACCAGTGTAGGCCTACTTAGAACAGATTGATTAGGTTGGGTACAGGGTAACATCCGGCGTCAACCATCGATGTAGGCTAAGTTACCAATAACAACATTGAGGCGAAAACATTGATGTCTTTGGGATCAAAACACCGATGTTTTTCAATTTCTTTTCAATTTTCGTCTGCTTCCCGTACCCTCCAGTAATGGAAAACATCGACAGGCTCAATATTTTAGTCAGGCCTAAGTTAGGCCTACTTGGCCAAAAACATTGGTACCTAACCTATAATCGATGTAACTTAACTTGAAAAACATTGGCAATTGATGCTCATCCCTATAGTACAATATGCTGGCTAATTAATTGGCATAAATCATTAACTAATTTGAAACTCCCCCCTTTTTTGTGACAGCAAGTTAGCCTAAATTCATACTTTGAAGAAATTACCAAGGCTAGGTCTAGGGCCTACCAGAAAAACATTTCCATTTCACAGGTTCAACTAGGCCTAGGTTGCCGGTACTATAAAGCCAACAACTGTCGCAATGTTTAAAGCTATTTTTTTTAAATAATGTAAGCCTACCGTGTCGTTTTCTTGCTTTAACGCAGAAATCAGTTTTTCTTTGGTAAGTAGCTGTTCAGATTGTCGTTGGATAAGGTCCAGGTGCAACAAAAGTAGTTCCTTTAGATTAGCGAATTCAGAATTCTTCTCAGAAAAATTTTCATTTTCACTCATGTTACTGGCGTAAATATGGTCAAAATCACAAGGGTATGGTATAACTCCTGACTTAGTGTCTTTTGAATTTAAAGATTCTATATGTTTGGTACAGGAATTATTATCGTTGATAGCAGCGCCCATGTTGACGTTCGCGTCAGTGGTATAATCTTTCACTTCACTCGTATTTTCACCATTTAAAATCACTGTTGACTTTGACATGGCTAACAATTTACAAACCATAAAATGCTGATCACGCTTGTTTCACCTAAGACATCGATAAATCGAATAATAGCACTTTTGTCACTGAACAATTCAACTCTCTGCCAAAATTATACATGCATTCAAGAAGGGAACCATTACACCATTTTACTTTACACTACCGTTGGCCCTTGCGCCGTGCGCTTACATTTTTATGAATTTACGTCGTCTCGTCCCGTCCTGTCGTCCTGTCTTTCTCTCTCACTCTCACTCTCTCTCTCTCACTCACTTCGCTTCTGCTTCTCTTCTCTCTTCGTCTTCTTCATCGCCATCATATGAAGTGTTCTGAGCAGACTAACGGCCATTACAAGTTTTAATGAAGCTATACTATATAAGCTTCATGTATATATATTACCTGAATTACCTCCTCTTCATCGATGACCAGCCTAGGCTGGATAGATAGCGTCAAAGAAAAAAATAAAAACTAATTTAGATATATATGTATATACATTTAAAACTGTGTGGTGGCGGTGGACAGCTAGTTCATCGCGCCAGCATACTTGAAGAACTCCGTAGTTGAGTAGAAAGGGTTCTCCAATAAAAATTGTTTAATTTTATTTGTGAACGCTTTTGTGTCAAGTTCTGTTATTTTACCAGGCAGAGCATTGTACATCCTGAAAGCTATGGCAGGGAAACTGTCTCTCGTCATAGTTAGTCTGTAGCGATCTGTATTTAATTTATGGGCACTTCGGACATTATGGTCGTGCATGTCACCCCTTGTTTCATGAGAGTTCAAATTTCCTTTGACGTGCAGAAGGCAATTGTAGGTGAACTGATTGAAAACAGTAAAAACATTCAGCATTTTGAAAAGTGGTCTATATATGAAAAGTGGTCATATATATATATATATATATGATTTTGATATATATATATTGATTTATGATATTGATAATTTAATACTTTACTTTAAAATGGCAACCATACGAATGTATAGGTATTTTATGGAGATATTGACTTTGCACGTAGACCTCTCAACGCATTGTAAAATCTAAAGCGTATTTCATGTTTTTTTATTACTACCCGCGGGCTTCGACCTGTTTGACTTCATAAGTGGTCCCTGTCATGCCAACCGACTCATATTCTGTCCACGAGACAGACTCTATAGGGGCTCAAACTCCAGTTTTCTTTGGAAATTACAAATAATGCCTTTTTAAGTAGTGTACTCCGTGGCACCTTCTAAAAAAGAACGATTTGTTCTTTACTTTTTGTCAATAAAACCAGATAGTGTTTGTGTATTTGAAGCTATAGTTTTTGTAATGGCATAGTTTTATTTATTGTTTCTTAAACATAGTTTTAAAAACGAGAACAAGCATTTGATCGGTTTCAAAATAATTAATTTATCGTTGGGACCGTCAGCTGATTACGTCCAGTTAGGTTCAGAGACTTCGAGGCACCTCTAGAGTTTCTATTACGGCTCACACTCACTCAGTGGGGTCGCGAGCCTTGACCAAAAACTTTCGGGACATTTTTCTGGGACCCGGACCCACGACAGGCCCTGCCATACGGGCTCCTATTTACATAACAATATGTATACGAGTGTATTGCCATCAGTGTCTTATGACAAAAAATTGTTATCCAGTAAGAGCGCTAGGACATGTATTTTACAACTGCTAAAACTGCCATTACTGCTACTTGACCTGGCAATAGAAATTCTCTACTAACCTAAGTCAAAAATTATCTGCAGTCATGCGGATTGCATTAAATTTCCTCGTGGCCTGCATGAAAGCAATATAATAGATTAATTGGCCGTATTTCGAATCGATGTGGCCTCCGTGGTGGGTCACACCAGAGAGGTCCCTCCGCATGCTAATACGACTGAATGAACTCGGCTATTTTTTGGCAATTAAAAAAGCCTAGGGGGGCCTGGTGAACAAACTTGCGGTATCACCGCCACACTGGGCTCACTTATTGGTCATATTCTGTTAAATATATGTCTTTAATTGTTAACCTTGCCCAGTCTGTGAAAACTCATAATTATGTATTTGCTGATGTCATGAATAAGTAGCCTACTTATGATCATCTCCACTGTTAAAGACTTAATTTCCCTTCAAAACGAGTCACTATAGGTGGAGAAATAGTGTGAAGCTATAGCTAACTTAGCATCACTTTTCATCAAACCAAAGTTGCCAAACATATTATTTTCACATTGGCTTAAAATGGGGCTGAACTCACCATCAGGGTGAAAGAAGTTATGGACCTTGGGGTCATCTTATCATCTTAATTCTCTTAGCTCTGAGCCACACATCATGTAAAAAGGCTAAAAACATCTGGGCTCAACTTACTGTTGTATTACGCTTCATTTGCCAGCTTGAGCCTGCTATATAGCTGTGCTGAAAATTTGATGTAAGCCAAAGCCTATATATAGGTACCACTTTACGCACCTTCTTCAATTCTAGTTGGTGGTATATATGGTTTCCTCATAGAGAGGCTCAACTCGATCCAGACAAGTTTCTGCGGATGGTATGGGTTTGCATCTTATCAGTGAACACCATTGCTTTGCTGCTTCACCTTTCATCTTTAGAGCTATAAATGGGAATGTTCAAGACGTTCCTTTGAAGAGTATAGTAAATGGCTTGGCTTTATTGACTACCCAATAAAGTTCTCTTTGAATTGGTTGCTTTTATAGATGCCTGATCATACTAGGTATACAAAAGGGGTTCTAGACAATACCCCGGAACAGTATGTGACCAGAACAGTCCAACAGTCCAGTATTCAGTGCAAGGATAATCAACTTCCACCACAATTCAGTGGCGGCGATAAGAGCCCGTGGGCCCAGCAGGTTTGTTCACTGGGCTCCGCTCTGATCCTGAAAGTTTCCTGGGGTCATGTGGACATCATTATCGTCTTCCGCAATAGGGGCAAAATATTGAACCATTGAACATTTCCTGCGGCCGCAGAGACATCGTCATCGCCATCGCCACCCGCGGAGAAATATTCTCGTCCACATCTGCGATCACGGCACGGCAAAATTGTAACCTTATAATCTCGTGAGCGTGATCCTCAAGGACATAAAGCTTTTATTTTTTTTAAACAGAAAAATGTCAATGTAGAAATGTCGACGTGGTAGCCATCAGATATACATCGGCAACTTTGCAGTGTCGCGCACACTCCCGGCCGGCTGGGAATTAAATATCGTACAAAAATGAGACGGCCCCCCTGCCGCAGTCGAGGGAGAAAATTTTGTTTACGAATATAAATCTGTTTAAAAAAACATCTTTGTCCGCATTATAAATCTGACATATCACTGTCATTTCTTGTGTCACGACAAACACAATGGTATTTTGAACGAAGTTTGTAGCGTCTTATTAATGATTTTAGCATACGTTTAAACAATTAACAGCAGCATATAAACTATTGTGAATACAATAAAATTTTGAAAATGTATGATAACAATAAACCTACGAATAAACCATAAGAGTTTCAGAAAGATTAGTTTTATGGTTTGTTTATAATTACATTTAAAACTTCAGAGTGTTTGTGAAGAGTTTCTTAAAAACCTGTACTTTTAATGATTTTTCAATTATATAAATTTGTCTGGTAAATAGAAATTTGTTTATTGTTACCAAGTAAAATTAATTTAAACTAGCTTATATTTTACTTTTGCTTCAACGAAATCTATTCATCCATCCCAGAGATATTTTTGTTCAGACTCGAGTGCACATATTTCCCCCCACACAGTAATAGTAGTATCAATGAAAGAATTGAACTATTTATTGGCTAGTGTCCTAGCCTCCTAGGTTTATTTGCCGATTTGATCGTAAAATACCCCCGCCGCAGCAAAACTGCCGACTAAGCGAATTTCCATCCGCCTGAATTGATTTCCAATTAAATCTATTTAAATAACATTAGGTTTAGCAAGTACCTAGGTTTGCTGCTACAGGGAAACTAATAGAGTTTGAGTATGTTTTTTTAGTAAAATATTAATAGCTTAGTATAAAATGAAAAAATTTACCAGTTTTATCAAAATATATCCATAAACTAGCAAACTACAACATTTTACAACATTCTCCTTAAGAGTAACATGGGAATTTTGAATTTACAATTTTTTAAATTTTCTCTGTTACCAATAAACGTACAAAAACACTTTAATATACTAAATTATTGGTTTTTTATGCTCTTTAAAAATGCTTAGAGGAAATTGGCCCTTGTGGCAGAGCCCGTCACACCGTTGTGGGCCTTGGTCGTTGTCCCAGTAAAATTTCTCAAAAAATTCCGGCCAAGACTCGTGGCCCCGCCTAAATTGCGGGCCCCCCTGCGCTGCGGGCCCCGCAGGCCTGCTGTCGCCGCCACTGAGGGCGACTTCTTTTGCTCAACCATTCCTAAAATATTTTACCAATGCTAGAATGAAACAAGAGGATCATGTCTGCATGTTGACCTGCTTTTCTATACCAAGCCCCTGGACTTTACAGTGGCTTTATTGTTTTTTTCTTTTGTTTTTGTTTAGTCTGAGTATTAAAATTTCTCTGCTTTATTATTGTTATTCATTGTACTTTCAGCTTTTCATAGTTTTTATGTAACTGTATATTATTGTGGCTGGCTACCGGTAATTGATTTGTTACTTTATATTTTGTTGTTGTTGTTGAATTATTCGGTTCTGGCTTTTTCACTTTTCTATTATTTTTTATGTCCAACTGTTTGTTAATTTATTTTAGTAGCTATAGCCTAGTTGATAAATTTCATATTTTCATTGCTTTGTTATCTGTAAAAGGGGTTTTCCGACAATAAATAAAGTAAATAAATCAAATAAAACAAATACTGTAGCAACAAATATAAATGGGCCCGGTTGTTCTGGGACCAGGGGCGCAAGAGGTTTTTAGATTTGATGTGGGCGCAAGAAAGAGAAAATTCCTCACAATGTAGGTGGAGAGGGTGCAATTTTCTCTCGGGCCCATAGCACAACACATGCAAACCGTGGGCCTGTACGTAGTAAACAACAAAACGTTCTCTAGATGTACCGGATGAAACTGACTTTAAAATGTCTAATCTGTGACAAAGATCTTTAAATATGTACCGGTATCATTAAACTAATATGCCATCTTTAAAATATTATAATGTGTTGGATATTTGTTCCATAAAAATGTATCATAGCAAGGTATTTCGATTTGGAAAATAATTCATACAATATTTTATTTATTTATAAACCGTGATTATATGGTAAATTTTAAGCATTTATTTAAAATCTATTTTGAAATATCGTTGACCAAGAGTTTTACAAATACCTATATTCAAACTGAGATGTTTAATAATCTTGTATAAATTACTATAAACTAGCAGATCTGATTATTCAACCAATTTGAGAGCCATTATAAGAACTAATAAACCTGCAAATACAATATTTTATTAGTTTACAGTGTACATCATTCAATGCATTGCTTATTTTGTCTCTGAAAGTGTTATTGTGGTAACTCAGCAGGTTTCTCTTCAGGGAGCCAACATAACAGACATAACTACTTAGCTCCACACTCTGATCTCTTTACATTCTTGTTTATCAAAATTTAACTCAATAAGAAGCTTCAAACTTCAACTCAGTCCTGCAGCAAGTTTGTGCACAATAAATGTTTTCATTTATGAGCATTGCATTTTTGTAATACCATAATACTGTACTACAGTACAGAAAACTATACCGGTATGGACCTACTCGACCACTTTCCCATTTCCCCAACAAGACATTCCACTATTTTAGTCACCTTCACACCATTTTAACAATAATACTGGTGATTTGGTTTTATAATTTTAATATCATTTTTTCTCATTCAAGTGATTTTTATTATAGTCAAAGACACAAGTATGAAACTAAAGAGATAATAAGAAGGTCGTAGTTCTTTTGTCCTAATGTCTATAAAATGAAATAATACTGTACTATCAATTAATAATTTATAAAATAGACAGTGGAGGCAATTGACCTTTAGCAGTAGAGGAGCAAAAACTACACAGAAGTTATTGGGTTTATGAATAAACATTACATTAATTAATGTACACCTCCCTAAAAGTGGGGAGGGCGAGGCTCCCTCTTATGACCCCCAATGCCAAATATTGTAAATATAACACCCCTTTCTTTTATAAGTAAAACAAACTTTTTTATATTTACCATGCATTTTAGGATTGAGATATTGAAAATCGTTCAATAAATTGGTATTTTATACAAAAAAACCGACAATGATTTAGTTTCTAGCTTTCTCACATGGACACTCGAAGCTGCCCAACACAACCAACTACGTTTTACCAAGACCAAAACTTAACAAATCTACTTTTCCAATTACATTTTGGCGTTGCCTCTGAATCACTATGATTATAAAAATAAATAGGTTACATTACCGTGTGTATCATCAAGTGATTTGTTTCAAGTACCGTAGCTAAACTACCGTGGTTTTGAAGAAGTCAATGGCAAATTTCAAGTTTACATGTCATTATTTATATTAATTTCCAAGGTTGCTTGTGCTTAATGACTATACAAACTTGAACATGTATCCATCAAGGGCAGTGGCATGCTCAAGATTTTGCCCTGGGGGGGGGGGGGTTCAGGCAGTAGACTAGGGCTTTTCCGGGGGGCATAGGGTGTGAGGGTTCTCCCCCAGGAACATTTGGAAAAATATGTGTTCAATATTGCTGGTTTAGGGTATCTAAAAGCGCTAAATATCATACTAAATATTTATTTTTTATCTTGGGGATTTAATATTAAAATATTTTTGGCCCTGGGGGGGGGGGTCCGGTCTCGCTTGTTCCTCTATGCACGCCTTTGATCAAGGGCTTCAAAACCATGGTAGTTTATCTAATTGAAACGAATCACTGGTAAAATAACCTATATTTTTTGTTTTCCAACCAATTTAATTAATAAGAGTAAAAAAAACTTTATAAAAAATACCGTATTCTTTTTATATTGAGAACCCCATAATTTGTTAAAACTAAGAACGGAACTTTAAAAGATGAAGATAAATAAGATCTGTTTTATATTGTTATTTATTTTATAAATTTAAGTTGTTAAAATATTACTGTAAATAGGATACATTGAAATAAAGGGGTTTAAATGTGGAGAATGTTTTGAATGGAGAGAGTGGGAGGAATGTGGGTGGAAAACCCATGAGGCTGAAAGTATAAAAGTCACTTCAGACCTGATTTGTCCCCACTCCGTGTCTGTCTTTCATTTCATTTAAACCATGTTTTTTAAGTTTTCAAGTCTGATTCCAGAAACAGTATTATGATTTGCTAGTAATTTCCTCTATACATAGTTTTATTTACAGCAATGGGGCTAATTCACACAGTTACTGACACAGGTTAGTTCAAAAGCTAATCTTAAGGAAAATGTGTGATTTTTTGTTCAAAACCATTATATACTTTGTATTAAAATCTATAGTTTAAAATATACTAATTATAAATGCTTACTGCACTCATCTCATTTGCCAGTTAATTAAGTTACCTAAATTAAAATTATTATGTTGAGTATTTTATTTGATATTGTTGAACTAGATTATTAATGCTGATTAGTAAATCTTTCCTCTACTGATATTATATGGAGGTGGCCAATGTCCTCCTGGCCAATGTTATCCTTATAATAAGTAAAACAACATTATCGGTGAAAAAAATCAATTTAATTAAGTTATCATAGTGATACCAATGATACCATTCATATTATAATTGCTATTTCAATTAATTGTGCAAACACAAAATACAAAAATAAATGAGAAATCATTTATATGGCAAACATCAAAATTAATCAGTCTTATAGCTGTTATAATCCTTCAATATTTGAAGTGTAAATTTTTTTTTTGTGTCATTGGCAACCTTATTTTTTAATGCAGTTGTATTTATTTTTATAAATAAATTCTTTTCTCTCAATTTAAAAATATGATTAGGATGCTTGATAATTTTTTATGGATTCAGCAACTTCAACCCTCGTTTTCCTGCTTATGGCTTCACAAAAACACTCCCAACTTTTTGAGCATTTTCTAAATAAGAGGCTATGTAATCATATACACTGTAAGTCTGGGTAGCCAATTGGTTGTAGTGTTGCCTTCAAATCTTAAAGTTAGTTCAATCTCAAGCAGAATTGATGTACTCAGATGCCATTTAGCATTGGGTTGTCAACAACTAAGAGTACAGTGTAGCAAGGTTTGTGCTTGTTTGCAGTGTTGGTAGCCCTGCTGTGGGTATGTGTGTTGGCGGGTGACTCACCCAAGCAGTCCCCTGTCTCGTCAGAGGACTGCCAGGTGACTCCAGTGATACATGTACTGCAGTACCCCGGCTGTGTGCCCAAGCCCATCCCCTCCTTCGCCTGCACAGGTCGCTGCAGCAGCTACCTTCAGGTGAGCTACAGTAGAACACCATGTATACAAACTCAAACTATCGGAATCGCCTGCTATCCAAATCCCTTACGGAAAGAATTTAAAATACCCCCGCTGCCGCGCTAACCTGTCGACTAAGCAAATTGCCATTTGTGTAAATTAAAAACAAATCTTCTTGGTTCTAAATAATAAACTGTCATTCCATACTCTAGTACATTTTTTAAGTACCGTAGTATAATTTGAAAGTTTATTTAAAAGTCCGCTGTCTGAACAGTACTGCTCGTAATGTAATAAAACAAGTTATAGGACCGGAAGTGCTCCTGTTGAGCTTAAAATGTGTTTGACAAAGGATAATTTTGTTTGTATAATCATATGTTTTGATGGATTAGAAATTGACGATTTTTATTAAGCTCAGCTGTACAGAAATGAGCCAGTTATTTTTTTAAACAGAGCTAAACAAAAATTTGGTTTGCCTTAAAAAGTTTTTTATATTTGTTATTTGAATACAAAAATTACTTAGGCAGCTACTGTACAACTCTATATTATTAGTAATAATAGATGTTTTAAGCTATTTTAACAGGGTTTTTAATTTTAAATTCTAGATAAATTCATGTTGCAAAGGTAAACTAGTATTTTATAAATTCTCGGCTAGGTTTATTTCAAAATATTTTTTATATCCCAGATTATTCCCCACTGGTGAAAATATTGCCTCCAAGATACAATTAAAAATAAATATTATCTAATTTAATGCTAATCTTGTTGTACATAAAAATTGTTAACTTCATTCTTAGAAACTATAGCATAACTATTTTTATATGCCATTATTATATTTAAAATTGTAAATGACTCAAGTAAAATATTTACCTTTAGCTTATTTTTGCTGTGTTCACTTCCATTGGGAAAAGATCCCCACTTAATAGAGCACAAGTAACAAGCCATTTATGCTACAGAATAAGGTATTACACAGTAGAAGTTTTTAGTGAAATGAGTACAACTGAGGATCAGAAGTCACTGGTTGGTCAAAGCAAAAGCTGCAGCTATTGCATCATCCTAGCATCAGCTGGTTTGCAAACTCAATATTAAAATTTTTTTATTCAATTTTTAGATAGGCCTACATGTTATATTGTAAAATGTAATATTATTAAATGCTCATATGAAAATATACCTCACTGCACTATTTTAACTTTAAATGTGATTATTTGCATCGATATTAAGTACTTAATTATTAATCATTTAGGTTTAAGCAATAATAATAATTGTAACTAAAATATAAAGTAATACCACATTTATGAGTTGTTATTATGGAATATAATTGGTAACAGTCAAAGGTAAACATACTTGTAAATTATAACACCAACAGGGTTTTGAATAATAAATGTTAGAAGTTTGTCAAACAATCTTTTGAATGATTTATGATTCTTCAATTTTCATTATGACACTGTTTTTGATAGCTTTTACTAACTAGTCAATTCTTTTCAACATAGTCCAGTGACAAATTTGCATGGATCAATATAATAAACATATACAGATTAAAATTTCTTTATTAGACAATAGACAAATTCTTAATTGAAATGTTACTAGAGCACATTCATGTGTCAGATACAATTACAATTAATTATTAATTAGATTACAATAGTTTTTTTTACCATGGTTCATTAACACGTTCAGTGCTAATTACGATTATTGCGACCCTAAAATGCAAAAATATTATAATGTGATAACTAACTTAAAAAGGATGTCAGGGTATCAAAAATGATAAATCTACATGTCTCAGTGTCGATTTTGGCTGAAATTGATGACGTCACTTCTGGGGCGGGAATTCCTGTCCTTAGGTACTGATGCCGGTCCTCGTCCAACCCCTAACTATTTTTCAGCCCCATACGCTCACAGTCACACAGGAAATAGATTTTTATATTCAATAGTTCTTATAACATCAATATTTGTATACAAAATATATTTACAACCCCCCACTGCCATTATGTAAAGTCTTTTAGTGTTAAAAAATTTCAATACGGTAACAAAAATGTTTTCAAAATTTTTTTAATATGTAAAAAAGTATATTTTGTATGGAAATAATAAAAACTATAACCAAATCATTAATATTACAAAATAGTACTAAGCCAACACCTTGCACAATATAGTTGACACAAAGACGAAGCACCAAAAATTATCAGAATGGCCGACACGGAAACAAAGCGGACCAAAAGTTGAAGCAACACTTGCACAAAACGCGGCAATCAAACACAACGTTCCCTGCGTGTCGCTAAGCTCACATTGAAGCAAGTTTGTTGGCATTGGATAAGGACGACATTTCCCACCCCCCCCACCAGTGGTGCCGGTACCGCAGGGCGAGAATTCCTGCCCCTCGAACTGCTGAACGTGTTAAACAATAAGATTTTTACTGTAGCTTATAAGATCAATGTTGACCATCCCCCTGAGATGGTAGTGTATCACTGAATAATGGGTTGACATTATTTTAATGTCCAGACCCTGTGTACCAAGTTTTGAAGCTTTTTTTTGTTACTTTTTGAAACATTTAATCTTCACGGGACTATTTTACTACCGGTACCCTGAAGAAAAATGTAATTAAAATAACTCACTTCATTTCTAACTAGTTACACTTTTAGGTATATTATATAACTTCACTGGTCTAGTGGAGTGGGAAAAGGTTGATAGGTAAAGACCTACCCACCTTTACCAAAGAAGTCTTTGCCTTTTCCAAAGAACCTATATTGATAGATGACCCGTATTTATTCTACGTCTATGGAGAGTGTCACCACACTGGAAAATTTACAACTTGTAGGGGCAACATCAATCACTTGTATGTTTTTATATGGAACTTGTAGGTGCAAAACTGATGGATTCAACTCTAATCCGCATTTCTCTTGTTGTTGCAAAGGTGAGCGGATCCAAAATCTGGCAGATGGAGAGATCCTGCATGTGCTGCCAGGAGAGCGGGGAGAGGGAGGCCAGTGTGTCCCTGTTCTGTCCCAAGGCTAAAGCAGGGGAGAGGAAATTTAGGAAGGTAAGTGAAACCCCATATTTGGCGTCCTTTCCTCATGTCACGTGGATTTTGTAACTTTCTTTTCAAAATAGTTGTGTAGTCTCGACTTTCCAGGTTACTGTTTTAAAGATTAAAAGGGTTGAAATACCTGAGAAGTCTAAATCAATCACTTCATTTGAGAGTCCTCAATATTGGTTTAGTTGGCGTTTTACATAAATCATTAATTTGCATGAACGTACTCTGCCAATGGCTCAATTAATTTGGACAATCTTAACATGGAGATGGAATGTCTAGGCTAAAAGCTAATCCATTATCTAAGATAAAAGCAAAAAATGTTATACCATAGTGCTGTGGTTGAAACCAGCTGTTTTGATAGGTGATCACAAAAGCTCCGCTGGAGTGCATGTGTCGCCCATGCACGGGAGTGGAGGAGAGCGCTGTCGTGCCGCAGGAGATCGCTGGCTACGCAGACGAAGGTCCTCTCAACGCACACTTCCAGAAGTCCCAGTAAACCACTGTCTAGGTGACCCCTACAACTCATGACTTGTAAAATATTCAGCGATTTTGTTGGCTTCTTCTAATAAAGTGCTAGTTTTTCAATGATGATTCATTACCTTATATCAAAGTTTAGGTTTAATTGTAAAAATGTGTTTAAACAGATACAATACAATTTGTATTTGTATTTGTATCTATCTATATATTAATAGGCAAGCATGTTTCTTTAAAACCTTTTTTCTCAGCTCGTGTGCATCGTGGGGTAAATCTACGCATACCGTTAGAAAGCTATTTTCCTGTAGGTGTGCAGAATCCCTTTATAAATTTAAATAGGCTCAAAGATAAGCACAAAAAATGAGTTTAAAAATTTGAAAAATTAACATGGATCTTATGGTTGCCATGCTGGTGACGAAATAACAACGAAACATAAACAGAAAATCAAAACAAATGGAAGAAACTCCAATCACATGTTTTATTTACAGTGTGGGGTGAAAATAGAGAAGTAAGTAAGTTTACATTACATATTTTTGGTCGAGTTTCGACCACTGGACGACCTCTCGTAAATATTAATAGGCAAGCATGTTTCTTTAAAACCTTTTTTCTCAGCTCGTGTGCATCGCAGGGGAAATCTACGCATACTGTTAGAAAGATATTTTCCTGTAGGTGTGCAGAATCCCTTTAAAAATTAGAATAGGCTCAAAAATAAGCACACAATATTAATTTGAAATCTTAAAAAAAATTAACATGGGCTTTATGGGTTGCTATGCTGGTAACGAAATAACAACGAAATATAAACAAAAAATCAAAACAAATGTAAGAAATTCCAAACACATGTTTTATTTACAGTGTCGGGTGAAAATTGAGAAGTCTGTACATTAAATATGTTTGGTTGAGTTTTCAACCACTGGACGACCTCTAGTTTGTATAAATGTGTATTTTACAGATAAGGTTGAGTTGAGATGATGCACCTGTTCAGGCCTGAGAAAAATCAGTGTCTTTTTGATGGTTTAAAACTGGACCCAACTGTTCTTGACCATTGGTCATGGCTAGCTGGTCTTAGACGTAAAGGTACCTAGACAAGACATCTTACTCAATGATAATGACAAAATATTCAGGAGGTTTTTGCAGTAATTTATTGCAATAGATAATTATAGATTTCAATAAGACAACTAAAACCGTGAATACCATAAACAACTCACCCAAAAATGTTGTACATTATCCGATTTGTGACCTAACATATAATTCAAAATTGTTGTTCAATCATCCTACAATTTCTGTTCTGTACTCTATCAACATATTTCATTTTGTTTCAATTAGAAGGTCCAAATGTGCCCAAAGTTAGGTACCGGACAAAAGAAGTCATACAAATCGATAGATTTCAACGCAGGGGAAGAATTTATCTTTCTTGCTTTGCAAAACAATATACCGGTAACTGTTTTTCATTGTCTTGAGTGACAGAAAGATGATGCAGAAGGGTTTACACAAAAATAGATAAGTAAGTCCCTCGTTCTATAATAAACTTTATTGACTTGGAAGTGATCACTTTATCATTTTACAGGGTAAACGTGGTAGATCGCCTTTTATTAATTCAACAGATGGGATTTTTACTTAAATGTGTTCTTAAACATGTCAAATTTATCTCCTATTTAAGTAAGATTATGGTTTAAAGAGTATTTAGGTTTGCTGCTACAGGGAGGGTGCCACAGACAATTCCTTCTTTGAACGACTCTGTATAATAGTTTCTGTAAAATAGAAGTCGCCCAGTGGTTGAAAACTTGACCAAAAAATAAGTAATGTACAGACTTCTCTATTTTCACCCCATACCGTAAATAAAACATGTGATTGGAATTTGTTTGGATTTTCCATATACATTTTGTTGTTATTTTGTCACCAGCATGGCAACCCTTAAGAACCATGTTAATTTTTTTAAATTTCAAATTCATTTTTTGTTCTTATTTTTGAGCCTATTTTAATTTATAAAGGGATTCTGCACATCTACAGGAAAATGTCTTTCATTTGGTATCAACCACGTGTAATTCGGTCCAGTAGTATAGCCAGGCTAGCTGTCGTAAGTTTTGCAAAGAATAAGAATAGGAATAAGAATGCTTTTTTGCCGTTACACTGGTTTACATGCATGGCACAGTCAAGGAAATGTCTTAGAACAAAGGTTTTAACTTAGCTTTAATTTAACATCATTTAGGAAGTCTATTTCTCTACATGGACACAGGTTAACAGGTAGCTTTTAAGTACTATTTTAAATTAGAACAATTTATATATATACTAAACAGTTTTTAGTATATACATAAGATATTAATGATGTACAAATTGAAATACATCATTTGGTGCAGAAATCACACAACTGCAAAAAAATGTTGGTTATGGGGTTTCTGCAATATTCAAATGAACTAAGCAGCAACAAGCTGATAGGTACTCAATGGAGAACTGTTAAGTTATGTTTATGTAAATAATTAGTGGTATTGTGTGATTTAATTTTTAAGTGCATAATTCGTCAACTTAATGACTTTTATTATTTTCCAACCCAAAACTTTTATAAAACAATATTGTGTTTTTTTCCCCCAAAGAAATTTCTGGGGAACGGATTAGTGTGTTAATAATATTAGTGCAATACTGATCAAGTCAATGACTTGGATTGAAGGAACTAATATTATAGATATGAATGCTTGGAGTATAATAACGTGAAAACTACGAAATCAATTGAGCTGATTTTTTTCATGAGTAGAGCCATTATTACCACAGGCTTAAAGGACATAGGCATCTTTTATTTTAATACTCTACTAGGGCTCTGCCCTGACAGTTAAGACAGTCGAAGCCTTCAGGAAACAGCTAGTTCTCCATAAGAATATGGAATTCTTAAATTTACAATTTTTCTTCAGTTTTCTCTGTAATTATATATAAATTGTACAAAAACACACACACACACATGGTGGTTTTGGCCTCTGGGGATAAAAAAACGAAAAAGTAAATTTATTTTGCCATATAAATTATTTCTCATTATAGTTTCTTAATGAACCTCTTAATGTTTCATGTATAATACATAATTTTCAAAAAAGATCTTTCCCAATCATATTATTTTCAAAAGTTTACAAAGAATTTTCATAATATATAAATTTTATTTTTGTGTTATTGGATGATGATGGGAGATATAATGTTAATTGTTGACGACTAGGTAACGTTTTAGCAAATTAACAATTTGTGCCTGTGCCACATATTTATTTTGTCACTTTGTGCTAAAGGATTCAACTTTTATATTATTAGTGAATATATATTGATTATGTATTTATATAAACAAAGCTAAGAAGACAATTTGATGGTAACTGTAGGTTGTAAGACTGATTATTGGCAGTCGTATGATAAGAGAAACACTTGAGCTAGAAATCGTAGGGACTATCAGATCGTCAAGAATAAATTGCAAAGAAGTCTGAATTTTTTCTAATGTTCATTTAATAAAGGTGTTTTTATAACCTATCATCCAAATACAGCATTTTTAAAATGGTAAGTAGAACTCATTTCCATACAAAATTGTAGCCTTTGGTACTTCAGCATGAATACTAAAATGTAACTACAGTCTTAGTATTTTTTGTTTTAGTGTCCAAGCTATCATCAATCTGCACTCCTGTTAAATGTTAACTTAGTCTTCACGATTTTGCCCCAGACATGCACAAATTGGAATATTTTTGTATCTAAATTGTACAAAAAAGTCCACAGTAATCCCAGGTAGTCAAGTGAACCCAAAAATTGTGGTAAATTGAACTCATTCAATGAATGCTCCCAGTTTTTAGCTCAAATTAATTTGATTGAAAACTGAAACAAAGGTAGCTTTTGGTTATAATTAAAAATAATTGTTTATTGTATCAAAGGAAGAATGCACATACATATAAATTACAAAATTATAAATTACATTCGTAATATTTATACGATGTATCTGCATTCTGTTTAATCTTTCTTTTGTTTATACTCTGTGTGATGGGATGGGACCTGTCTTCTGATATTCCGTCGGGCTGGGGGGTGGGGACTTTCCAATGGCCTAAGCCCCGGGCCAATCCCATGCAGACAGAGGGTCAGTGGAGCCACACAGTTGGCCAACGGTAGAAATGTCACCTCTTTAAACTGTTTTCCAGCCAACCATTGTCCAACCGTTTTATTTCACACAAAATAATAAAGATTTAGTACGAAAAGCATAATTATTAGTTGAGTAAATTGATTAAATAGTTCATAAAAACAAATTTTGAAAAAAAGCTAGAACAAAATTGTTTGGCCCAGACGGGTCTCGAACCCGGGTCCTTCGACTTATGAGCCTCTTACTTTACCACTGAGCTATCTGTGATTGTTAATATAGAGAGTTTTCAAGTGGTGAAAGAGTAGCCGGACAGTTGCAATGGTCGCAATACTTTAAACATTTTTGATACTACACAGTATAATATGATTCTGTTAATCTGTTAAGGCATCAAAAGTAGTTTTTTTTTTTTTTTTTTTTTTTTTTTTTTTGGAGTTAGAGAGGATACTGGTATTTGAATATAGATTAATTAATTACCGTTAGATTATTAATGCTATTATAATTGCCTGTTATATGATTAATTACTCTTTCCCCTTAAATTGTTGCAAATAAGTTAAAGAATATTAATTTAAAAAATATTTGCATTATTATAATTATTAAAATTTATTGTTGTAGCCCCGGAAATGTAATATATAAAATATCTGGTTTTACAATACCTTTATCAGTTCCAAAAACTTTTGGAAACTTTTGGAACTGATAAAGGTATTGTAAAACCAGATATTTTATTATAATTATGTTGTGAAAGCTAGACCCAGAGAATGAAAGTCGTGTAAACTCAACTATGGACCATCGTTGGTCCAACAAAAGTATCTTTTGTTGGTCCAACGGAGTGAAAAACGGTTGGACAACGATTGGCTTGATGTATGATATCCAGCAATGCATATTAATGTATTTCATTAACAATGAACCAATGTTGGTCCACAGTTGTAAATATTGGTTGGCCCAACTACGAGATATACAGTTGGACAACGGTTGGTTGGTTGTGGAGGCTCCAACCAACCATCGACCAACTGTCCCACAGTTGGCCAACGTTGGCCCAACCATCTGTGCTACATGGGTATAGGTTGTTACTCTTGTGAAATTTGTGGAAATTTTTTATTAGCCTTTTGTTCAGTGGATGTTTAAAGCCATAATAAGAACAGCATGTCTTTTGTCATATAAAAACATCGGCGATTTTGTTACCGGTTGAATAGACGGACCCATTGACTGTGGCAATTCACATATTTGTGTCACATGCTGAATTTATTTACAGCTCTTAAGCGAAACTAAAATGTTAGCCTGCTAGAAAAAAAAATAGGCTAAATCAAGTTTAAAATTGTGGTACTATTCAGTGTGATTGAAAAGTCCTGGAACAGTGTAATATTTTTTACCTTTATACAGGGTGTTCAAAAAGGTGGGGACATATTTTACCTAGTGATTCCTTGGTGAAGGAATCACTAGGGACCTTGGGCCAAAATAAAGAGAAAATGAAGTATAATAATTTTTTTAAAATCGCTACGTTAACTATATATCCGCCATTTTGTATTTTTTACATAAACATTTTTATCTTTGGACTTTTTCAACCGATCTTTATCAAACTTGGCATGTATGTTAAGGTAGAAGAGACCCATGATAATAAAAAATCATCTTGATTCAACTTAAAATTTCAAAATGGCGGCCATTTTAATTTTTAAACTTAAATTAGGCCTACTCAAAAACGGCTGATTTTATGAAAAAAACGTCTAGAACACTTTTATTTTTCATTTTAATTCCCTATCAAACGATACCAAGTTAAAAAAGGTCGAATAAGAAATAGCTGAAATATTACGATTTTTAGTTATAAAATAAAATGGAGTAGAATAAGGCAGAAGCTAAAACTACCTTCCTACCTACTACCTCCTTCCTTACTACCTTTGTTGTTGGGTGGGTTTGCCCCATTTTACAACTAAAAATCGTAATATTCGTAATATATGTCCCCACCATTTTTGAACACCCTGTATATTGAGTTATAAAACTTGGTATATCAATAATAATCATAAATGTCTACTCTTTCAAGTTATTATTACATTCTTTCAAGCTATTATTACATGCATGTTTACGTCTTAAGGGGGATGGCTACCAGGAGTAAGATGAAATTCTCAAATAGCAGCATAAGTCGAGTTTGGTATCATATATTGGTCTTAGGCCCTGCACACACCAGAGCGATACTCCGTGCGATACTGGAGCGGGCGCGATACTTTTTCTTGGAAATTCTCTTGCGATACCAGTGGTCCGTGCGATACCATGGAGCCTTATGGAGCCGCACACACCAGAGCGAACCGCGATACGCGATACCGAGGCGAATGCGATACCGTAGCGATAGTATCGCGGTAACGCTGCATGCACTGTTTGCAGCGCTGTATCGCGGCGATACCAATGTGGCCAAACGATGAACTACTCAGTTTTGTCTTTTCTCTGTACGTGTAAAAACAACAACAACATGTCGTGTATCACCGAACATTTACTTGAAGTTGTTTATACATACCCGATGCACTATGATTTATATCCCGTTTTAGCAACTAGAAATTTAAAATAGGGTTCGTCTTCATTATTTGTTATTAAACTACGTTTTTCTGAAGAATTTACAATAGAATTCCCAAACATTCAGACATCTTGGATTTATTAATTATTTTAACACTTAAACATTTGATTTGAATTATCAATAGTTTTTCCAGTGCCGCTGTCAATCCAATGTTAGGTGATTGCTGACAGAATAACGTATTTAATACTGGTTTGATGATGATTCAAATTACTATTTAATAGTTCATACAATATTGTATTAGCTATAGCACAGCATATTGTAGAGGTTTTGCTAGTCAGACTAGACGAACTAGAGAGATGGTAGGTAATGGTAATGGTAATGGAGGTGGGTGGAATGCTAATTGATCCGTCAACTCATTGAAAAATATATCTACATACCAGTCTTACCTTAAAGTGATTGGGGAGCGAGCTGGCGTAGTGGTTAGAGCGCGGGACTTCAGTCCCTGAGGTCCCGGGTTGGATCCCCGCCAAGTCACCAATGGATTTTATCTAACTGGTAATGCCGCAACCCCTAGGTTTAGCCTGAAGTAATGTGAAAAACAATCCCAGGCTCGTGCCTAGCGTCCTAGGGAAAAAAACCTTAAAGTGATTGCTAGCCGTTCTTCGGCACTCGCTTCACGGTAGTGGGTACTTTACTTTTCGATAATGCCAGAAATCAAACTCAGCATCTCGTCAAAACATTCCTGATTAATTCCAGAATATGTAGAATCTTGTTTAATCTTTTCTTAACTGGGTCATGAGCGTATATGGTACTCGCCAAATCGCAGCCGTTCATTATTTATGTCTTATACCCACATTTTCCTTGCTCTCTCATCTTCTATAATTGCACGGCTAGTTAACAGAAAAGCTTCTTCTTCATCAGACCATGTCATAGTTTTAAGTTTACACACAGTACAGTATACAAACACTAACTATAACACAACACTTTTGCAACTAGAGAGTCTCACAACCACCGCACCCTCTGAGGTGTACTGGCTTTCCCGCGCGTCCCTTTCCCGCTCTGGTGTGGAAGCACCTGTTTTCGCTGCGATATTATCGCCCAAATATCGCAGATAAAATTCTAAGAATAGTATCGCGCCACTCTAGCGATAAAGTATCGCTCCGGTGTGTACAGGGCTTTATTTAGTAAAACACAATGCCACGAACCGAAACTCAAACAGACAACCAAATCAAATATGGCAGCCGTTAAAATATTTCTAATCTGCCATTTTGAATCTTTGAACAGCTGCCAATTTTTACCCAAAAAATTATTTTGAGCTAAAATTTGCAGAATTGTATTCTACTAACAAAGACCTTTAATGTGATGCATAGCAACCTATGCTCACGTTTACGATTTTCATCTGACTTCTAGCGGGCGCCCCACAGTATAATAAGCATTGCAAATTCAAGGAATCTTTTAACAGCTGTCATATTTTTCTCTATTGTCCGTTTGAGTTTGAGTTTGTGGCATTATGTTTTACTAACGGAGACCTTTAATTTTATATTAAACTCAACCTATGCTGCCATTTAAGAATTTCGTCTGACTCCTCATGGGCCGTCCGTCCCCCTTAAGGGATAAAAAGTAATAATAGCTTAAAAGAGTAGACATTTATGGCTATAATTGATTTACTAAGTTTTTCCTTTATCTATAATAGTACAAAATATATTACACCGTTCCGGGACTTTCAATCAATATGGGTTGCAATGGTGATGACGAAAAAACAACAAAATATAAACAGAAAATCAAAACAAATGGAACATATTCCAATCACATGTTTTATTTTCAGTGTGTGGGGAAAATAGAGAAGTCTGTACATTACATATTTTTGGTTGGGTTTTCAACCACGGGGTGACCTCTAGGAACATATTATATAAAAATACTTATGGAGACTTTTCTTATGGAGATTTAACATGGGACAAAATTTAAAGAGCTTATGACAGCTAGCCTGACCATACTACTGGACCGATTTACACGCGTGTGGTACCAAAGGAAGGTTATGGAAGAAATTCGAATCGCATGTTTTATTTACAGCGTGGGGTTAAAATAGAGAAGTTTGCACAATACATACTTTTGGTCAAGTTTTTGACCACGGGGTGAGCTCTCGTATACTAAAAAAAACATTTGCAAGACTTATGACAGCTAGCCTGACCATACTACTGGACCGAATTACAGGCGGTTGGTACCAAATGAAAGATATTTACCTGTAGATGTGCAGAATCCCTTTATAAATTAAAATAGGCTCAAAAATAAGCACGAAAAATGAATTTGAATTTTCAAAAAAATTAACATGGGTCTTATGGGTTGTTATGCTGGTGACAAAGTAACAAAAAAATGAAAATCTAAACAAATTCCAATCACATGTTTTATATACAGTGGGGGGGGGGGGAATAGAGAAGTCTGTAAATATACATATTTTTGTTTGAGTTTTCAACCACTGGACAATTTCTATTTTACTATAATAACTATTTTACTGAGTCGTTCAAAGAACGATATGGGAATGGAGAGAAAAAGGTCCATGTTGTAGGAAGTGGTCGTGGTGAAGTCGTGGGAACCGTATGTGGCAGTGAGATTAATGTATCTGCAATACTTAAATGCTACGGGAAGGGAGGGAAACAGGTCCAGGACATTTGAGCTCAAAATAACAGCAATATAGTCCAACCATTAGATCTATTTCATGCCCTTTCCGTCCCAAGCATAGAAATAATTGCCAAAAAAAATATTTTTATGGTTTTCTGGGTTCTTTTAGGTTTAAATATTGTAAAAATAACAATAGTTACAAAAAATAGTTTTTAATAAAAAAGTTAGAAACATGAGTACAAATGGACTCATTGGGACTCTACGGTACTTATCGAGATAGGGAAATCATGAAAAAAATGTATTCAATTCATTACAACATCAAATTTAATTTTTCACAAAATTACTGTTATTGGCACAATAAAATATTATTTCTAAAGTAAAATTTCTTCTGTTGAATTCATCTTCTTCTACAAATTCCCTCCTCATCCGCAAGCTCTTCGATGTCTGATAGGTCACCTCGCAGTAGGCGGTCTATTTCAGATCTGCTAATTCTTTGGTCGTCCATGGCCTACAAATAAATTCAAAAAATTATTAACTAGGCCTATGTATAAAAAAACAATGAAAAAGTACTGGATACATAAAATAATAATTGATAATAATCAAATAGTAAAAGCGTAGAAAAATGCTCTGACACCAGTATTTATATTTATTATAATATGTATAGTATATGTTTAAAAGAAGAAAACTAAATGAATAAAACAGACATAGGGCTAAAATAAGTTTTTCAACCGTTTTTTTTATCAGTCTTCATCATTTAATCCTTATCATTTTATCACTAATTGATTTGATAAATAAATGAGAATTCTCATATCACTCCATGTCACAGAGTCCCACTGATGTCATATGGACTCATGATTTATTTTGCCCCTGACTAGGTTAGGATTAGAAATAAAGTCCTGGAAACAGGCTAAAAATGATTTTTAAAAGTATGACTTATAGTACCAATTTTTTTTATTGTTGTAAAGATTGTATAACTTACCTAAAAAAATCATGAAAATGTGGGAAACTGCAAGTGCACCAAAAACTCTGAACAGCTGAAAATTTCCTCTTGACAAACAATTCTGGTGAACACAGCTGAGATTCCAGTTCTGCCAACCTTCAGACCATTAATACACCTCTCATATTCTGATACCATTTGGCATCATTGGGACTTTACAGAATCAGGAAACTTGAAAACAAATCATGATGCCAAATGTCATCATTGGGACTTAAAGGGTTAAAAGACTAAGCAGCCCCTAAATAAAATACTAAGATAAAAAGTATTTGTTAATTATTATTTCTTTTATTACTGTCAATGTGTCAATATTCCCTTGGCGGAGCATGGGCGGTTAATTAGTATATAGCTAAGTATATGACAGTGGTTTCTTTGTTTCGTGCCTTCAGTACAATTCATTCTTGTACTATACCACAAGCATGTCACCAATGAAGACGAGCAAAGCGAGGCTGCAAAAAAACCTCTTGCTCTTGGGATCCATCACCAAAATCTCTCAAGAGGTTTAAACAAACCAAAACTATTTGATTGTAGCATCTACAATCAAATGTTTCTCTGGGCCAAATTGGACGAAAACATCCAAGGATGCGAGTAATAAACTCGTAGAGCTTCAACAAGTGGCAGGGCATAAAATAACATGTTAACTGGGCGACAATTGTGTCGCCTAGTGTTGAGATTTTGTCGCCCAGTGACTTTGGGTGGAGCCGGCATATTTTTTGTAATGATTCACATTTTAAATGTATCAGAATTTTAAAAATAACATTATGTAAATATTTTAGAGTGATGAGCTATGATTATGGCCCAGGAGGTTGTGAAGGGAGCCTTGGCCTGTTAAAACGTTCTAGAATTCATATTTCTTGTAATGATTCACATTTTATATTTGTCAGAATTTAAAAAATAGCATTATGTATTTTAGAGTATTGAGCTATGATTTTGGCCCAGGAGGTTGTGAAGGGAGACTTGGCCTGTTACAACGTTCTAGAATTCGTAGGTAATTAAGTGAGATTATATGGACTTACAAGCAAATATAATCGAAAACTCATTAAAAGATACATAGAAATGTGTGATTTTCACTTTCATTTATGCAACAATTTCCGGGGGGGGGGGAAGTTTAGCCCCCAGACCCCCGACCCCCAGTAAATCCGGCGCCACTGTCGCCCAGTGGAAATCCCTTAAAATATGCTCTGACAAGTGGTATCTTAATTGCCAGAGGTACTCATTTAGTAAATGGGTACTCATCTCTGTTATCATGTTACATCCAAGCTGCACAGCTATGTTATGGTACAATTCTGATACCTACATCGCAAAAAATCTTTAAAAAGGTTTAAACACAGCAAACGCTATATAATCGTTTGAAACTTTTTCATTCTGTTGTTGACTGGTGGCTCAGCAAACCAGTTCAGAACACAGCTGCTATGTAATGTTGAGGAATCACACGTGTGATTGGTTTGTGATGACCCAAGCATTTCAATAAGTGGTCATTAAGTAGCCTACCTTTTAAAATTAATTTTTATTTGTATGATTTTCTATTTTTACTTTTTCAGGATGAACTTCAGCCCCAAGAGTTGAAAAACAATAATAGCACAATAGAATCTCTATTGAAGATCTTGACATGTGCTGTTTGCCTCCAATCTTTCCAAGGAGACCTGGTCATGTGTGTTGTGGGACATGTGATCTGCGGCACTTGCTACTGCCAGGGGCAACCCCAAATGAGTACATGCCCTTCTTGCAGACAACCTTTTTCTAACGTCAAAAAAATCACAGTACTTGAACAAATATTGGAAGTAGTTCCTAGAAAATGTATTTATAATTGCTCGATTCTTGTGAACCCTAGTGATGACCATCAGCATTTCTGCAGTCAGCGACCTACACAATGTCTACGGCCACTTTGCAAGTGGACAGGGCCTGCGATGGATCTGAGAATTCACCAAAACAAAGATCATCCTTTTTTCTATGTCTATCCTGAAAAAGATAATATGGTTATTGTAACCTATCCTTGTTGCAATTGTATTATCTTGATTTCAGCATTTACACATTACCTTTGGGTTCAGATAAGTAATACTGATGTCAATAATCTCTATGACTGTGTCGAGTTCTCGTTTAAGCTGGTGCCGATAGGGAAACCATCACATGACATTTTTGTCAAACTAGTATTCAAGTCTGATGTACTGGAAAACACTATCAGTCGGAAAATCTGGCCAAACAATCAAGACTCCAAAGGAAACTCAGTAGTTCTGTCATCCCAAATGATGAAAGAGTTTTTAAGCCCTGATGGAAAACATCTCAAATTTTTCATCTCAATGTCAAAGTTTAAAAATGAAAGTAACAAAGGAGGTTAAATTGAAAGATGTTAAAAGGGAAGGTTTGGTTTTGGAATATAAATTATTGATGCTTTATTGGGCTTATACCTGCTTGCTAAAAATATTATTTTTTATTCTTTTTTTATTCCTAATATAGAGATCTTTGGAATTTGAAAAATAAAATGGTCAAATCCTAGATATTCCTTATATACTGAGTTAATTAATTTAGTTTGAAGAATCAATACCAAAGTTAATGTGATTTTCTAAATCCCAAAACTATACTGATGCACTCATACTCATTCTAAGTTGCTTAACTGTTGCTTACTGTTGCATAAACCACCAGTTTTAAAATAGTCGCAAAAATTATAGACCCTTTTTATAACTCATATCAATCCTTACTGCTGTAGCACAGAAACCACTTTAAGATTATCAAGGTCTGCTCATTTCTCAAATATTTCTTTTTTGATTCACTAGTTTAGGAATTAATAATTTAACAAAAATTGATATTATGGAGGAAATTAACATTAAGGCCTGTTTAATGGTTTTCTCTCAGAACTGAGTAAATCTGATTTTTTGTAGTTAATGAAAGCGTTGCAGGATCTGTGAATATTTACACATAGTTTATGTTTTTTTTATATATTGAAATGGTCGAGAAATAATCATTTTCATATTTTATGTTAACAAGTATAGTAGTCTAATTATTTGTATATTTATTCAGTGCTTGATTTCCACATAATGAAGTAACGTGTAAACTCGCCTCGCAATACTCATTTTAGGTTAGGCCTATTCTATAAATGTTTAAAGTTTATAAGTTAACAAGGATACGAATTACAAAAGGTATTTTATTGAAACAAATGAACAAACATGCAATGAAATTTAAAAGGCTAAGTTAAGTTATGTTATAATGAAAGGACTGACAATGGAGTGTGGGCTGAAATTAAAATAAAATATAAGATAAGTTTTAAATAAAGGTTCAAATTTACAATAGGGCCTAGTATAAATTTAGATGTGCTATATCTCAGGGTAGGGTGTCGTGCTGGCTTGAATGCTAAGAATTAATAAATTAAATAGTGTCCAAATAATTATAATGTGTTAAACTTACAAAATCCCAACAATGAAAATTAAATTTTGAGGTTGTCCAAAAGATGAGTCCAATATGCACTGAATTTAAAATAGTTTAAAAGAAAAGTTTATATAATGTTGGAGTTAGTCCTCTTGAGGTTGACTGTAATATAAAATAACTTGAATATAAACTGTTTTTTTTTCTTGATGATATTAATTAATTTAACTGAGATAAAATCTGGACTCCTTCTTTAAACAGTTTCAACTTTTTAACAATGGCTTCCCCTTCCCTTCTCATTCTTCTTCAATTTTAATGTTCAGATGGGTCTATTGTTGAACACATGGATCACTGCTTACTTGAATTTTGATTCCTTAAGGACAAATTTTGAAATTACATTATAAGAAATTTTGATGTATTGCAATTCTCTTACAAATTTAATAAATAAACAAGTTTTGGGCTTTGTAAAAAAATATATATATAGGCTATGGAATGAATATTATTAATAATTAATTTAACAGATGAATGAAATTGTATAAATTAGGAAAATGAATACAATGCCAGCCTTTCTGAGGAGTGATTATAACAAAGGTGTATGAACAGAAGTTAGCTTTTTAAGAAACTTAATGCTAAAAAAAATGAATGAATAAAATGAAATATTACAAACGGAACTAACATTTACTGGGAGCTGTGACCCCTTCTATTTCCCCCAAAATCTCTTGCTTTCCTTCTTTCTATAAACAATTGTGGTATCACATGAAAAAGTCATAAGAAATACAACATTGAAGTTTTTTTTAATAGTTTAAAATTTTTAGGGAATTAATTTTTTTTTTCTCTGAATCCCAAGTACGATATGGCCTTTCTGTATGTGGAAGTACAGCAAAAGTCAACCTCAAAAGAATCCTGACACTCCAAAAGAAATGTGTCAAGACTCTGGCTGGCCACCTGGATAGCTGCATACACAAATTCAGAGCACTGAATATCATACACAGTCTCTCTGTAAATCCTAGAAGTGATGTATATGGATAGAAATTATCTAAAAAGGATCAAGGAAACTCACCATCACAATACCAGAAATGGTGAGCTATAAATCATGCCAGCACACAATATTAAGCTAAATACATCGGCAGAAAAAGTCCACAATTCACTGCTCGAGAAATGCATTCCAAGAGAAGGGCTGTGCTGAGATCAGCACTGGAAGCATTGTCGTTGTACTCACTTGATGAATTTTTCATTGAATATCTTACCCACAGCTGACTCCAAATTATAATCCCACACTAATTGTCACACCACTGAAATATAAGTGTAATCTCAATGAATGTAAATAAAGAATGATCTTGATTCTAAAACCTATAAACAGATTTTATATGATGGAGAGGAATTGTCATAGGTACCTAGGTTTTAGTTCTGCTAAGTTACCTCAAATTGTATAAATCAAGCACTGAATAGGTCTAACTATATATTATATATATGTGACATTTAAACAGTTTTATCCTTAATTAAGTTTATATTGAGTTTATTCTTAATACATTCTTAGCTAAAGGGTATTTTATTTTGTCAATTAAATGTATTTATTAATTGATTCAGATGTTATATTTCATAAACTTTATTCCTTTAAGCGAATTTCCCCAATATAATAAGAAGCTATTACCTTAAATGACACGGTAGGACACAAGCACACAAGTCTAGTACCGTACTTGTTGTTATATAGACATTTAAACGTAACATATGCTTCAGTGTTTATTTATTTCAAACAGTGACAGCCAATACATTAAATAGATTTGTGAGTAATATGGTACACTAGCTGTACCCGCGGGCTTTGCCCCGTTTAACTTCATAAGTATTTGCATGGCTCATTCACGTCCTGGTTGGAGCTCGTTCGCTGCGCTCACTTGCCTGCAGGTTAGCTCGTTCGCTACGCTAACTCGCCTCCAGGTTGAAGTTCGTTCGCTACGCTCACTCACCTTTTGGTTGGAAATTAGCTGTTGTCATAAATTTAAAAAAAATAATAGTGCTGCACCCTGTTGGTAATCCTTGTAACTTTTATGCTATTGAACATCATAGAACAGAACCAACTTGCTTAATTGAAACAGCTGTTAAGATTCATTAAATCTATACAGGGTGATTGAAAAGTCTGGGTACGGCTTAATATTTTGAAAAATAATAAACGTAGACCTACAAAACTTGGAATCAAGTTATAAGGCATATACATCTATCTTAACACATATCCAGTGATCCGCTACCTCCTCAGGGGGACGGCCCGCCAGGAGTCAGAAGAAAACCTTAAACGGAAGCATAGGTCAATATGCACATCAAATTAAAGGTCTTTTTTAGTAGAATACAATGCCGCAAACCGCACTTCAAAAGGTTGATCCTGCGCAAAATGACAGTTGTTCAAAGATTCATTTAATTTACATTGCTATTATACGCTTTCTCCTCAGGGGGCACAGCCCTAGGAATCGGAAGAAAATTGTTAACGTAAGAATAGGTTGATATGCACATCAAATTAAAGGTCTTCACTTTTAGATTACGATGCCGTAAATTGAAGCTCAAAAGAATGCCTGAGTAAAAAATGGCAGCCGTTCAAAGATTCAAAATGGCGGATTCAAGAAATCTTTGAACATCTGTCATTTTGCGCAGGATCAACCTTTTGAAGTGCGGTTTGCGGCATTGTATTCTACTAAAAAAGACCTTTAATTTGATGTGCATATTGACCTATGCTTCTATTTAAGATTTTCTTCTGACTCCTTGTGGGACGTCCCCCTGAAGAGTTATTGAATCACTGAATATGTGTTAAAATAGAGTTTTATGCCCTGTAACTTTTTACCAAGTATTTTAGCTCTATCTGCATTATTTTTTAAAATATTAAGCCGTACCCAGACTTTTCAATCACCCTGTATATTAATACGCAAGCAGTTTTCTTTTCACAGTCATAACTCAATAACGGCTTGATGGATTTTAAAGTTGGAGGTGTCAAATTAAAGGTATTTTCAGGTAGATGTGCAAATACGCCTCAGAATATTTGGAAAGGGCACCAATTAAGTACAGTTAAGGGCTAAACTAAAGTTTGGAAGGTGGCGCCATCTGTTGACATTTGATCAAACTCATTTCCCTTTGTTTACTAATAACATATGGACGTAGTTTGAAATAGTTTTTAAGGTTAACCACAGACTGCAGGACTTAAAACTTCCAGAGCAAAGCTGGAATTTATATTGTGTTTCAATCTGTTAACTATAAGACTGGTTCATATTGAAGAGCATCCTATCAATACTAGACAACAAAGGGTTTAAGAATAAATATTTAATTCTTTTTAGTTTTTAAGTTTGACCATAGACTGCAGGACTTATTTATTCCAGAGCAAAGCCGGAATTTTATATTTTTATCTAAACATCTGTTAACTAAATCTGTTTCTTAAATAAAGAGTTTCCTAGCAAGACTTGACAGCAAATTGTTTGTAAATAGTTGAATGTATTTACCTTACATCGTATTTTACTGAATTATCGTGTTGTTTTGGTTACAGTTTGGTGTGATGAAATGAATGTTTGAAAGTGATTATTTCCAGTGAAGTTACATCACCATATCATGTAATTTACAATGTGTATAACAATTCCGTTGCATCGATCTCTATTATTGTAATATTTGATATAATAGAGATCGATGTTCCGTTGTAGTGTTTTCTGTTGTTTTGTTAACTTTCGCAATTTATCTAAATTTAAAATAATATGCCACCAGTAAGACGAAGACTGTGAGTGGCTGGAGGAACGTGGCCGCTTGCATCAATCTCCCAATGTATCATTTGAAGATTACAGAGTGGCAACCATCGTGTGGGATACATCTAATCTTGGACAAATGAACGTTAAATGTTTACATTGTGGTGGCTTACATTTTAAGCAAAAAAAAAGAGTCTGGCCGATACAGTTCAATTGTTACTCTTTGTTGCCATAAATGAGAGAACCATTTACCTCATCTGCGGAATTCACCATACTTTCAGGAACTTATTGGAAACTCCCAATCTGAAATCAGGACTGTGAGGCTTGGATCTAGAAATTATTAGAATAAAATTTGTCAATTCAATTCCGCCATTGCCATGGTCAGCTCTGAAGCTCATTTAGATGAGAGGATCATCTGGGATCTACAATTTCAAGATCCATGACACTTGAAAGGAAAGATTCAATGAAAAAATATGTGGGAAATAGGGTCACATTGCCGACCCATTTGCCCAATCTTTTAAAACTGTGGCAGAAATGTGTAGGGACGAGAGCTCCGAGGAGTTAAGGGAGATTCTTATGTACATAATAAGAGACAAAATAATTGTCTTTCCTCGCTGCAATGATACGACCTGTATAGATGTTGCCGCTATTTTTAAAGCTGAAAACAGAGGACCACCAGACTAAATAAATCTTAGTTAATTTTTTTTCCAAAAACTAATAATGTTAAACGTGAATCCGTTCTAGATCCGTCGTTAGATCCACTTGCTTGCCCTCTAATGTTCCCAACTGGAGACTTTGGTTGGGTCCCCTAATTTAAACACGCCTAAAACAGAACCTATCGTAGAGATAATTTAACAGTGCTATATTACGTGTCGTACTGGTTGCGTCAAGAGAGGGATTTGGCTTGCAACATTAGGTCGGAAAAGCTCACTTTACAGTGTGTGGTTGACATCTAAGTGTGGACCCACCTACAATACATAAGAGATGACCAAAGCAGTATGAGAGCGGATCTATATTTATTTAAATATTGTAGGTTAGTTTTTTAATTTGTTGCAACATAATATTTTTCGTATTTCTATAATCAGTCACAGGCTTTAGAATTACTCTTTGATTGAGGTCTTGCTGTTTATGTTTTTTGTTGTTTATTTTATGTTATTACAAGTTGCAGTTTTGCTCGATTTCGAGCAACAGGTTATCTAGTCCTTTTAAATATTAGTAAGGTGTGTGCAAGATGGATGTTTACAATGAGATCAATGTTGCAATACAATCAAATAATCAAACATACAGTAATTACTGAACTCAATGGTCGGGTTTTCACCATAAGAATTACATTGAACAAATAAAAAAAAAAAGAGCTGTATATAAAAAGATACCCCCGCCGCAGCAAACCTGCAGACTAAGCGAATTTCCATTTGACTGGTTGGATTTACACTGAAATGTCTACTTAAAAATATAACATTTATTCTCGATTTAAATAGAATTAGTTTAAAAAGTACTTAGGTTTGCTGCATCAGGGAGGGTAAAACTGTTTTTTTTGTAAAATGTGAATAGTTAGTAAGAAATAAAAACATTTTCCAAATTTGATCAAAATATGTTCACAAACAAGCAAACTACAACAGTTTACTTATTCTCCATAAGAATAACATGGGCATTTTAAATTTAAAATTTTTTTGGAATTTCCTCCGTAACCATTAGGCGCATAATAACGCTTCAATATACTAAATTATTTGTTTTTTTAAGCTCTACAAAATGATTTGGAAAGAAATTGCTAAAATTTATGTTTTTTTGGTCAAAAATGGGAAAAACCTATTTTTACCCCATAAAACCCCCCGTAAACCCCCGTTCCCATGGTCCGATCATGCTGGATCGCGAACTCGTTCGAATAAACGTACGTTTACACGTTTGTACCAAATTTCAGCAAAATCGGATCATTTTTGCTCGAGTTATCGTGCTGACGGACACATATATATATATATATAAATATATAAATATATAAATCTAATATATATATATGAATTTGAACGGATGGTGTTTTTGGCCTCTAGGGACCTCAAAACGAAAAAAAAAAAATCGGTCCCGCGTCCAGGTCTTACCATGAGTACTACGGTAATAGCTTATTCCCTATATGGGAAATTCGCTAAAACTCGCTAGCTTCTTGGGAGTAAATATTAATGTTTGTAATATTCAGGAGGTTATAGACCAATCCAAACAGTTAATCAGTTTTGTTGGAAGAACAGCAAATTTCTTGAGTCTAAAGAAGAAATATTGAAAACAGGAGGAGGTTAAGAGGAAATCTTATACGAATTAAAATAGTAGAAGAGAGGCCTGGTCTAACAGTAAAGGAATCCAGATACACAAACACTTTGAGAGATGAATAATTTTTACCAGTTCTGCCGCTATGCAACTTATTTTGCCAGTAAAAAAATCATGAATAATATACAAATCATAGTGTCACAGTAGTAAAGAAAACCTACCTAATGTCAGATCAAAAGAATACATGCAATAAATGTTTACTGGTAACCACTATAAGTCAGGAAACTTTCTATAAAACACTAATAATTTATTTTTGTAAAAAATACAACCGACTTCAAAACGCTCTAAAAAGAATGAAATAATTTTAATAAAGTAAACTTTTGTATTAGGCAAGCTCACGTATTTTAAGTCGGCGCGGCTCTATGATGATTTTTGATACAAAATTGAAAGAGGGTGTCCATATTGCAGGTGACTATCTATAACTAAAGGAGTTAATCTGCAGTCTTTTTCATAGTTATGCGTTAAGTGTTATTTTATTACCGTAATCAGAGATCGGCATTATAGTGGTATTAAACGAGTATCTTTAAAAAGATTATAACGTATTTAAATGTTTCTAACTTGGATAAGTAACGTTTTAATACTAAACTAGCTTCTTTTCCCTATCATAATATCAAACTAAATTATTTTCCTATTCATATAGAACATTTGTGTGTGTTATTTTCATAATGCATTTATTCTGAAGTAAACATAAAATACAAGAAAACATTTCCTTTAATATATAAATAAAACAGTTCGGTATGTTTTTTTTATATATTTATGTTATCCAGCTACAATTTATTGATTTTCATAATACACACACAATATTTAATTTCAATCATATTTGCAGTTTGAGCCGCGCCGACTTGAAATACGTGAGCTTGCCTAATACAAAAGTTTACTTTATTAAAATTATTTCATTCTTTTTAGAGCGTTTTGAAGTCGGTTGTATTTTTTACAAAAATAAATTATTTCATGATTTTTAGTGACTGTATAATTTTTTATATATTAATTACTTGAGGTTTTTGATAAGCAAAACTGTTTGAAACAATCAAAAGTTCCACAGAACAATCATTATTTTAAAACTGCTTGAGTCACCTTTTCAGGTTACATAATCAATGGGTATGAAAATAAACATTTTTAGATATTCCTTAAGAAAGAAAGAGTTGTCCATTACATTAGGCCTAGTGAAAAACTAATTGTCTTTTCTAGACACATTGAAATGTCAGACATCATCGTTTCCTGCAATCGGTGTACTTCTACATTATAAAAAGAAATACAGTAACGTCTCAAGCCTTTTGGAACAATATGAAAGTTATTCCTCAGCCACCAGCACTAAAAAATCTCTCAAAAGTGGAAAATTGGTCGTTAACACGTATAGGACCTTTGGAAAGTATTATATGAAAGATTGATTCAGCTAAAAGTGGTGTAAGTCATGTAGGGGGTTTTGTTTTCTCAATATATAGCCCAGTCGAAATTGCAAATCAGCTTCCTCTAGTACTTTCCGAAGCAGGCATAATAGTATTGATATGTTATAGTAACTGGGTAGAGAATATCAATAAACATTCCACATCTGCAAATGAAATATGTATATGAAAGATTGGTTCAGCTAAAAGTGGTGCAAGCCATGTAGGTGGTTTTGTTTGATCAAGATATAGCCTAGTCGAAATTGCAAATCATTTTCCTCTAGGACTTTCCGAAGCAGGCATAATAGTATTGATATGATATAGTAACTGGGTAGAGAATATCAATAAACATTCCACATCTGCAAATGCATGTTTAGTAATTAAAATATTTAACACTTTTAAGACAATTGACGATTATGCACTGTCACACTTCTTAGGTCGTGTAAGGAATAATTGCATTTAATTTATATTTAGACCTGTTTTACGAATGCTTTGGTTTTCACAATACACCTTTATTTGTCAATATCATACAGCTATTCACTGAAACATATATGTTTTTGTAAGTCAGAATATTCAATACTAAAAACAGAATTACTGTATACACAAATCAGGTCAAACGTTAAAAATACATTTTTTATAGTAAGCAAAACAAAATGCATTTTTCTCAATGTAATTCATTTAGGCTCCATGGCAAGAAATAGTTTATTGATCAATTTTAAGCAACTGTTTCATGAAGAATTGTCTGTAGCTTCATTTAAATGGTTTTAACTAACAGCTGTAGGAATGTTATTATTATTTATTGCCTTCTCTGCACAAATGTAAACAATCTGCACAAATGTAAACAAAATAAATGTTGAATATTTAAGGTTTTCAGAATTTTTCACCGAAACAAATATTATACTTAAACATAATATATAAGGTACCAAATAGAAACTCTCCTGGTTATTTTGGTGGTGGAACCACACTGATCGGTAAAAGAATCACAGAGAAATTGGTGAACATACATAGAAAAAAAAAAACATCGCCACAAACAAATTGAGAACCTCCTCCTTTTGTTGGTAGTGGGGAAGTCGGTTAAAAAATAAGGCCGGCTTCTAAAAATGATAAAATATTATAAGTGTTCATGATTTCAACCCGTTAATTATAGAGTGAGTATTTCAATTAGTTACATAAGCTTTGAGTCTGTTAAACTTCGAAATAAAAAATTATGACTGTTATTACTGCAGTTTTAAATTACGCCTGTATAATAACGGTACTTGAAAATTGCTCGATTTCGAGCAACAGGCATACTAGTATAATTATAATAAGTGAAGGCGATTTCTACGAAACACTACTCCTTCGTTAATAATGGATGGATTTTTACAAACGATGTGTCAAAATTCAGTATTTTTTGTGTAGACACCAATCCCCTTTCACCAATTCCTGTAATAAAAGTCCTCGGGCTTTGCCCCACAGGCCTTCAAAATCCCAATGTATTTCTTATGAAGAAAACATTTTGTTTATTTAACAGACGAATAATTTGTATTAATTATATCCTGTTCATAGTAAACCTATATGATACACAAAAAAGCGTTCGTTTTCAGAGTGAGTTTGTTTTCAGTTTAGATAACTGGAGTGGAGTGAGCATTCGTTTTCAGAGTGAGTTCCTTTTCAGTTTTGATAACTGTAGTGGAGTGATTGATTACATTATTTTTGAGTTGACTCTTATAAGTAATCGGAAATTATGACTGTTATTCGTTTTGAAATAACGCCTAGAATACTTTGCAATTGCTCGAATTCGAGCAACAGGTGCACTAGTCTATATAGTCTATTATTTAATACGCAAGCAGGTTTTTTGTGACAATTACTCCTCCGAAACTACTGAACCGATTTACATGTTTTTGGTGTCGTTGGAAAGAGCGTAACGTGAAGTTGTGCAGGAAACTTTCTTTTTAGGGAAATAATTAGAGAGTTTTAGGCCCTGGGGCCCTTTTAAGTTTCATATTTCTCCATAAGATTAACATGGGAAACAAACATTGTTATGAAACTCCAGCTGTTGTCAGAAATAAAAAGTGAGAAGAAGAACATATGTTAATTGTAAAATTCTGACAGAAAGGTTATGCAGAAAATCAGGTAGTTAATAATTATTTGGTGCTATTAAAATAAAGACTGAAATTTGTAAACATTGGCGACAATGGGTGATACCATGCAGACTACATATCATTGACAAAGACCAACATGGACAACCTATTGTGTCTATAAGTGGGAAACATTTTGTACAATACACTAAAAGCCAGATCAGCTTATGAAAAATGATAAAATATTTACAAGAAATGTTGATTATATTGAACTGTTAAGTACATTGTGACTATTATGATTACTTAAGTAATATTTGAGTTGACTCTTTTATTTAAACTCATCGGAATTCATGACTTATATTTGTTCTTGAATAAGTTATTTGTTTTTAAATAACTGCTTTACTTCTTTGTGATTGCTCGATTTCGAGCAACATGTACACTAGTATCCTTATATAATACATGAAGGCGATTTCTACGAAACACTACTCCTCCGTTAATAATGGGCGGATTTTTACAAACGACTTGTCAAAATAAAGTATTTTTTTGTGTAGACGCCCCTTTTCACAAATTCCTGTAATAAAAATCCTCGGGCTTTGCCCCACAGGCCATCAAAGTTGGAGGTTCTCCCATAAGATTAACATGGGGGAATCTAAATATTTAATTGGAAACTTTCTCCCCACTAAGCTGAGAGAACGGCTGGGCGTAGAAACTTGGTAGAGGTGTCCAAAGGAAGGTCTTGGTCTGTAGATGAGTTATCAAAAGAAAATCTAAGCAAAATTCCTTAGGACTTTGCCCCAGAAGCCTTTAAAGATCCCTCCACAGATTTGTTTACATTTTGGCCATGTGAATAATACCTTTTAATGAAACAGCTGTTCATTTTTAAATTGTATTTCAAACAACACACATTTATTGGGAGTTACTGAATTCTACCAAATAAGTATTTGCAATGTTATTTTCTGATTTTAAAATTTATTTTCTTCTTGATCATGTCATGTTTTGCAATATAACGTTCCATTACAAAATCAGTGGAAAACCCTTTTATCACAGCAATTCTTACATTATTTCTTATTGAACTATCTTATATCTATTGTCCAGCCGGTGTCTGCCTTTTTCACCACTTTTGCCTTTATTTTTATCATATTATTCTACACATGTCAAATATTTATGTGGAAATATCAGCTCTTATCGCGTCGAATAAAATCCAAACATAGAAACATGCCTAAAATGGTACCCATCTTGACAAATTATTTGCACCTGCCTATATTACGAACTTTGGCGGACTGGGTTGGTAACATTATTGAAAATAACACAACATTTTGGCTGTAAAATATGGTACAATGAGAAAATACTATTTAAGCAGCTACTGTTATGACAGAAAGGTCATATTCCTTTTAAAATATAAGTACCTGGGGACCGAGCTTTGCTCGGGGAAAATCATCCCCCACTCTGCGATGCCAGCCTTTACATTCATTTACCATTTCCACGTCATGGACGTGTTTCCTTCCCTTATCATAGCATTTAAGTATTACAGATACATTAATCTAACTGTTACAATTGGTTTCTAGTTCCCACACTCCGGACTGCTCGCCTTGACTACTTCCTTCACCACTTCCTACGTCTCAGACCTGTTTCCCTCCCTTCCCATAGCATTTTAGGATTGTAGATACCTTAGTCTAATCGTCATAAACAGTTCCCACACTCCGGACCGCTCACGTTTACTACTTCCTTCACCACTTACTTCGTCGCGGACTGTTTCCCTCCCTTCACATAGCATTTTAGGATTGCAGATACCTTAATATAGTTGTCATAAACAGTTACCACACTCCGGACTACTCGCATTTACTACTTCCTTCACCACTTCCTACGTCGCGGACCTCTGTTTTCCTCCCTTCCCATAGCATTTTAGGATTAGGTATACCTTAATCTAATCGTCATAAACAGTTCCCGCACTCAGGATAGCTCGCATTGACTACTTCCTTCACCACTTCCTACGTCGCGGACCTGTTTCCATGCCTTCCAATAGCATTTTAGGATTGCAGATACCTTACCATCCTTATGGAACAGCTGAAGCCACTTTTATTGTTAGTTTTGTCTGGTTTTCTGTAGAGTCGTGTTTTGTTTACAATTTGTTTATATTATTTTTTGATTAGTCTCTCATTATTTGTGTCTCACTGTTTGGTTATATAGCCAACGATAGTAATATAGTAACATAGTACGGTAATATAGTGAAAGAGTTATCGTTTATGATTAAATAGTATTATTTGGTTAAACGAGGTTTTAAATTACTGAAATAACAAGAAACAAATAGTAAACAAAGCACGACATCTACAGAAAACCGGACAGAACTAACAATAAAATTGGCTTCAGCTGTTCCATAAGGATGGGAAATCTACCTTAATCTAATCGTCATAACAGATCCCACACTCTGCACTGCTAAGTTAACCTTTGCTACAATGTATCGAGTAAGCTTCAGTATAATCATTGCTGAATAGTAACAAATGATGTTTTTTGATTTTGTACTGTATTTTGTAATTTCTACTATACTGTGGGTAGATGCCTTTATGAACACATGTGTTACAACTTACAAGTCTTTTGTTTACTTTGTCCTTGTTATTTCATCCAACCAACATGGTTACTTAGCAACCCATAAGACTAATGTAAAAAAATGTGACTTTCAGTTTCATTTTTCCACGTAATTAGATTTTTGTTGGCAGTTCTAACTGCAGTAAACTCGTTTTTAGGCCAAAAATAAACTATTTACAAGATTTGAAGAAAATCGTCGGAGCCGTTTTCGAGATCTTTCTGCAAGCAAGCAAGCAAGCAAGCATACATACAAGCAAACATTGCTCGTATTAGAGTATAGGATACGTGAATCAGTTTTTTGTGAACACTACTCTTCCCTTATTTGTGGACCAATTGCAAAGTTTGAGGTGTCAAAAGATTCGTCTCAATTTATATTTTTGCAATAAGGTTTTGAATTTTTTTTTATCTTACCCTTAAGGGCGCAAGCCACACTCAAAGGTTGACTTTTCCCCATAAGAATTACACAAAACAAATTTAAAAACATATAACAGCTGTTAATAAAAAGAAACTCAGTAGCTTTTTTGGGAGCAAATATTGATGTTTGTAATATTCAGGAGGTTATAGAGCAATGTAAACAGTTAATCAGCTTTGTTGGAAGAACAGAACATGCTTCGAGTTCATAGAAGAAATATTGGTTTGTTTGACATCAATAGTGGACGGACACCTGCCTGAAGTACGTGATTCAGCCTGTATACTGGCTGTCTAATACAGATTTAGTGGGGTACGCGCCCTACTGGGAAGTTCACTGGTGGTACAGTAAGTGGTGACGATCTAATCATGAGTATTACATTTGAGGATTATTTGGCCTAGTGCAGCTATTTTATTAGTTCACGGCAACTGTAAGCCAAAAAAGCAAGAAGTAAGATAATTTAATGTAGTAAACCTATGAGTCTGACTTTAAATTAAGTCCTATGAGCGAAATTTCAACATTCGCTCCCGATGCTCAGTTAGCCTACTTCACTGAGGTAGGCATCATTATCATTCTTAGGAAAACCGAATCAATTGGGAAACGATCGGACCTCATCTCGGTTTAAAAATGCAACCCAAGTAACAAGTACCGTAAGAGTTTTAAACAAAAAACAAGCTCTTTTTTTGGTATTTCTATTCAGTTAAAATGAGTTGTTTCACATTTATCTACAAGTTTAATCGTTATTTGGAATTTATTGTGAATAAGACTCAAGATGGGTTTAGCTATGAAACAATAAATCAATTGTATATTTAACTTAAGGAAAAAAGTATTAACAATGTCTATTGTAATGGTAATATTTGTTTTACTTAATAAAAAAAAGATCTCTAGAAGGTATATAACTACTTTAGACCTAAAACTACGGTGAAATAATTAAACAGTAAAGGGAAAGGGGTATGAGTAAGACAAGAAAAACATTGAAACATGCTATATTTTGTTACTGACATTGCTTAAATTAAGAATAAATCAAACAAAATTACACTTACACATAATTACAACTTGTAATTGTTCATAATTTTTTATTAATTATTACTAAAATGTATCCTAACAATATCTTTTACAATACTAACTGACAATATTTTCTTTCACAAAACTGCTATTAAATAACTGTCCGTAGTGTCCGTAACAGTAGGCCTATACACATATTTTACTTACAATACTAACAGTTTACGAACAACTTAAATAAGTGATTCACATTTAATAAACCTTTATTATTTGAAATAAAAATGCTTAATGTTAATAAAACTTGTTAAATTACTTTTCAAAACTTATTTTACTTAGCCTATTATCTTTTCAACTGATCTGAAATCATAATGTGTTGAACCTGCTATCTCATTAACTACTTATTCTAACATTAAAATGTTCATGTGTCATAAACATACATATCCTTTCAATCAAATAAACCTTAATCAAACCAACAATTTCATTTTAGCTGGCTTAGCTAAAATAATAATACTTATACTTCGATACAAAGAATGATCATCCAGCTCACCATTTCATCTGAAACATAAGTTATACACTCAGAACTCTTGTTGCCATAATAAACGGGTCTAAAGATAAGCCGTTTTGTCTAAGTTTGGATTAAGTAGAAGAATAGTGGTGATAGTGAACCGTTGGTTTAAGTTTGGTACCGTACGCGTGGTGTTGATGGGGTAGCGGATATTTTCCCCCTGGAATTTTTACCCCCTGGGCGAACGTGACGTCACAAACCAGGGGGTAAGATTCCGGCCGCGAACTTTTGAGTTTGACACCAGTTCGATGGATTAAACGCGGGTATATTTTCACGGTTGTGAATTTAATCAGAACATATCAAATTATAAAAACCTAGAGTGTACGGGCCGGAATTTTACCCCCGGACTTTTACCCCCTTCATGAGGACAGCTCAAAATGTACGGCCCGGATTTTTACCCCCAGAATTTTCCCCCATGGCCAGATATATAAATTAGTGAGAATGGTTAATTATTTTCATTCAGTTTTAATTTATAGTAAACGTTTTATTATTAAGTAGCATATCTTAATTTATTTGTATCTTTAACTAATTGAACAGGTTTTTAATTTTAATTTTGAGATTCGAGTATCATGATTCGATCTTTGAAGCCAACTGTTGGTTAATATGAGGTATAAACAAACATCAGAATGGTAATTGATTCGAAGATTACTTTAACAATTTATTATACAACCGTGGTAAATAATGTTTTTCGTTTGTATTTTAACAATAACAAAATATGCCTTATTGTTTCTTTATGAAGAAATGTTCACCCAACTATCAAAAATGAGCTACTCAGTTTATTTTACATACTTATTAACCAACAGTTGGCCCCAAACGCAAATCCCGAACATTAAAATTAAACAGCAAATTCTGTTTACTTAGTTGAGATTACAAAATAAATAAATAAAGATGGCTACTTTATAATAAAATTGTTACAATTAAATAAAAACAGAAATAGGAAAATAAATCATTCTTGATAATTTATACATCCGGCCAGGGGATAAAATTCAGGGGGCTAAAAATCCGGAGGTAACATTCCGGGGGTAAAAAACCGGTTTTTATTGATAATCTAATTAATCACGCTCTGTCTATTTTCATTAGACTTCCAAATCCGCGGGGGTTAAATTCTGCCCGCGAACAAACTTTTGAGCACTCAGGTTACTATGTCATAGTCTCGTCAGCTTTGCCCAGGTGGTAAAATTCCAGGGGAATAAAATTCCAGCGACCCGTATTGATGGCTTGAGTTAGAGCCATAAAGAGATTTTTGTCGGTTTGTGTGGGGAAGTAATGAACATTGGGAATTCATTCAGTGAAGGATTTCAGTTTGGTCATAAGATGGAGGCAATTATCTGGAGTGTCGGGAAGTTCTATCAATAAGAAGGAGGCGTGGGACTCATACGGAACGTTTCAAACTATTTTAAAGTTGTAACGAGGTTAATTGGTGAAAAGACGTTTAAACTTTTGCAAGATTTTGTACACCGGATAAACCGTCTGCTAAATCGTACAGTGAGCTAGTAAAGTTGATTAAAGATCATTTATACCCAACTCCGTCTTTCATCACGGAACGGTATCGTTTCAGCTTGAGAAACAAATAAGAGAACTTGAGTGTTTTGCAGTATATCGTGCATTTAGAGCATTTGTCTACACATTGTGATCTTGGCAATGAGTACTTAGTGATCACAATACAGTAGACTCCCTCTTATCCGGACTCCTCGGGACCGAGGCCAGTCCGGATAATGGGTTTTCCGGTTAAACCAACGTCTCCAAAAACTCGTTAAAACTGACTGTTTACTGTGATATTCGACTTAAATTTAGGAGAGCATTGTATTTAGACATGTGATCACTGGTCTCAAATCTTTCTCACGAGAACAGTTGTTTCAGTACTGCCCACTTCCTGCCGATCTAGTCCGGTTAAACCAATGTGCTGATAAAAATTGTCCGGTTAAAGAGATATCATTTCCGCCAAGTGTAGTCCGGGTCAACCGATGTCCGGTTAAAAGGTGTCCGGATAAGAGGGAGTCTACTGTAGTAGTAGAATTATACCCCCAAAACTAGATTTTAATTTTTTTCCTTTAATTTGCTTTTTTTTTTGAAAATAGTTAATTTACAAATTAACAACAAATACTTTTTGAATGAAAAAAAATTCTGAAAATACATAAATAATTCATTAAATAAATGTCCATGTTGTAATACAATTATATGAAATTCTGACATTTTAGTTTTAATTTTTGAGTTTTTAAAGTAATAAGATGGATTTTAAAACCTTCCGACTGTCAAAATTTCATAGCGAATTTTATGAGCTAAATAATGTTGGATTTAATAGGAATACACAGAATAAAACAGAGAACATCTCTGTTTTATTCTGTGTATTCCTATTAAATACCATGTGATTTTTTAAGTATATTGATAAGTGGTCTAATTACTATTCTGTAGAGCTCCAAACTAGAGAGTCAAACCTTTTTCATCTGACAGGAAACCAAATGTTATATTTAAGTTGGGATAAATCTAAAATGTTTATATTTTAGTGGAAATCTAATAAGGCAAATGGAAATACCCATAGTCAACAGGTTTCCAGTGGCAGGGATATTTTTATCATCTCATATAAAATTAAAATTAATCACAAGTTTAATTAATTAATATGTTAATTAACTAAGCTTAGGGAAAACACCTTTAGAACCATGTCTGGGCAGACACCTGTATCAGGCGGGGCTTATAGAAATGATGCTGCATTCTTAAAATACCTCAAGTTAGTCGAATCATAAGCACAAAGTGTGCAGAAGCCCACAATTTTGCTGACACACTAAGGGACAAAGTCCGCCTATTCATAATCAAATTTCATTACTCTCATTTGTAACCCTCCATATACTTTTGTTACTCTAAATCACTTCATACAAAATTATAATAATTGCACGTACCCTCAATCATCAAAAATGTTTACTAAGTAGTTATCAATATCTTCATCTGAAGATTGCATATCTCGATCGTAGAGAGGAGAATCAACATTCAAGTCAGCAAACCCCCGATCAGATGAACTCCTCATGTTCACTTCATCACTCTGTAAATTGCAGAAAAACGTTTGAATTACATAAATTAAATTATTTCTAACACTGATTGCAACTGTGACGATGGTGACATTCATGAGGCAGCCCTGTTGGTTGGAGGAATATGTACCACCCAACTAAGATTCTCTATGCCATTGGGATAAGTTTAAGAACTAAATAAATGTCACAAATGTTGATAGAAAAATCTATTTCTAGTAACATTTTTTTAGTTAAAGTAATGTGAAACTTAAGAATCTCAAGAATAGCTACATAAAATATACACAACCAATTAAAAATACTGACCATCTAATGTAAGTTACATATGTATAGAGCAAAATAAACGTTATCAGCAATCTGACATATATGTTCTCCCATTAGCATGTCAATAAATTTATCATGGGGGGGAGTAACATGATATTTTATGGAAAAATCAGAAAAGTTGCAACCTTTGAACCCTCATTTTTACAGGAATGAGGGTTGTAGTTGTATGCCCTACTGTTTTGTTCAGAACAACAAGGGCTATGCCTATGTTATTGTCCTACAAATTAGCAAACTTATGTAGGCTAAGCTTAAGAAAAATAAACATCCACTAAGCAAATATCAGTTAGATCATTATGTTTCACTCAAACATATTAATAAATATAAATATTTTCATAGATCCAATCCCAATTTAAATTACATTACAGTAGAACCCAGGTTAACCGAAATAAAGGGGGGAGAGCCGTTTCGGATAACACATTTTCAGTTAACCCATCATATGCTAAAATAGCCAATGTATCACCACAGTGTGTGTAGGGAAAATGAATTTAACAGAATGTCTATATAATTCAGTATTTTATTTCAGCTATCTACAAACATTTTACAATGGGATAGAAAATACTTTAAACCAGACAACTGAAGTTATTGAAGCATTTTACAGCCCTATATTATTTTTTAGAGCCATTTCGGTTAACCTGAGTTTTGGTTAGCAGGGGTTCGTTCTACTATATCTCAATCAACTGGGGTTTGCTGCTACAATTAACACAAAACAATTTTTTATATAATTTTTTAAAGACCATCTATGATCAAACAATTATCAATCCGGTTTAAATAGGCCTATACTTTAATTAGGTTAATTTATTCTCTGTACAGATACCGTTGGAGATAACATACTATGTTTGGGACTTTTAATATTACGGTAACAAATAGAGGTAAAATAAAAATGTATTGCATTAAATAATATTATTTTTTAAAGACAATAGTTGATTATACTTGTGGAAAACTATTTTGACAGTTAAAACTCGTTATGTACTTGTGTACTTGTACATGTACTCGTTGTGTACTTCCCTTTCCATGGCTGTATCAGGCTGGTTCACAAAATTACAATAAAAATGGTTGGTTAACAAGTTGGTTATTAATTTCATCAAAATCAGAGGATTAGTAAAAAGAGCTATCACACTAATTTTGAACAGTTTTTCGTCTACTGGGGACCATAAAATAGTAATGTACAATTAATTGGTCTTCTTGTTAATTTAGTATACCCTTACATGTACATGTACCGTAGGTACTACTTTCATATTACGAAACTTACTACAGTGTACTTACAAAAGATGGAAATGGAGAAGCAGCATTCGTGGAACTTGGGTGTCCCGATGTGAGTTCATCAGGGATGCTTCCATCTCGTAGATTATAATCATATTGTGGGGAAGTATTCATTTGCAGTAATCTTGATGTTTTATCGCCTTTTGGGTTCTTCATACTAAATTTTTCAGACCCATCGTAAGGTTCAGCAAAATCATCTGAAGAAATAACATTACCACCCAAAAATTCACTTGTTTCACTTGAGGGACTATTCAGCAGATCAGTTCTTAGAAATTTTGAAGAGCTTTTATATTCTGAATCATCAGATGTGTAATCAAGACTGTCAAGTAATCTACGTTTAAGTCGTTTGGATGAGTTCAAACTATTACTTCCAATTGAGCTGAAAGGAGACAAATTTCCATTTGTACACTCAATAGAATCCCTTAAATTTTGTAATGATTCTTCATCTGAAGACACAATCGACTCATTGATTTCATTGAACTGCTTTTCTGAATCCTGAGATTCTCCAAAATCTAAGGATTTAACAGATTCAGGAGGGGAATCTGTTAAAAGGGACATAAATTTATTTTGGACATCATTCATATTTCTTTCAGTAAACACCACAGGTATAATTGATGTTGTTGAATAACTGATTATATTTTTCTTCAACTTTGATTCACCTTGGGCTTCACTATTTTGCAGAACGTTTCTTGGTCTTTCCTTAGTGCCACTATCAATACCAAATGTTTCATTTTTATTTTCAACTCTCTTAGCATTTCTTTCAGTAAACACCACAGGTATAGTTGATGTTGATGTATAACTGATTACATTTGGCTTCAACTTTGATTCACCTCGGGCTTCATTATTTTGCAGAATGTTTCTTGGTCTTTCCTTGGTGCTACTATCAATACCAAATGTTTCACGTTTATTTTCAACTCTCTTAGCATATCTTTCAGTAAATACCACAGGTATAGTTGATGTTGTTGTATAACTAATACAATTTTTCTTCAACATTGATTCACTTTGAGCTTTAATTTTTGATTGTGGGTTGTATGTTAGTGTTTTCTGGGTGCTACTACCAATCTCAAATGTTTTAGATTTCTTACCATGTTCCTTCATATTTTTTTCAGCAAAAACCACTGGTATAGATGAAGTTGTTGTATAACTAATCACCTTTTTCTCCAACTTTGGTCCATGAATAGTTTCAGTTTTTTGCAGATTGTCTATTGGTCTACTCTGTGTGTTACTATCAATCTCAAATGTTTTAGATTTCTTACCATGTTCCATCATATTTATTTCAGTAAACTCCACTGGTATACTTGATGTTGTTGTATAACTGATCACATTTTTCTTAAACTGTGGTTCATCAGTTTTTTGCAGAATGTTTCTTGGTCTTCTCTGTGTGTTACTATCAATCTCAAATGTTTTAGATTTCTTATCATCTTCCATCATATTTATTTGAGTAAACTCCACTGGTATACTTGATGTTGTTGTATAGCTGATCACATTTTTCCTCAACTTTGGTTCATGAAGGGTTACAGTTTTTTGCAGATTGTCTATTGGTCTTCTCTGTGTGTTACTATCAATCTCAAATGTTTTAGATTTCTTATCATCTTCCATCACATTTATTTCAGTAAACTCCACTGGTATACTTGATGTTGTTGTATAACTGATCACATTTTTCTTAAACTGTGGTTCTTGTAGAGCTTCCGTTTTTTGCAGATTGTCTATTGGTCTTCTCTGTGTGTTACTATCAATCTCAAATGTTTTAGATTTCCCATCATCTTCCGTCATATTTATTTCGATAAACTCTACTGGTATACTTGATGTTGTTGTATAACTGATCACATTTTTCTTCAACTTTGGTTCTTGGAGAGCTTCAGTCTTTTGCAGATTGTCTATTGACCTACTCTGTGTGTTCCTATTAGTCTCAAATGTTTTAGATTTCTTATCATATTCCTTCATATTTCTTTCAGCAATCTCCACTGGTATAGTTGATGTTGCTGTATAACTGATCACATTTTTCTTCAACTTTGGTTCTTGTAGAGCTTTAGTTTTTTGCAGATTATCTATTGGTCTTCTCTGTGTGTTACTATCAATCTCAAAGGTTTTAGATTTCTTATCATCTTCCATCACATTTATTTCAGTAAACTCCACTGGTATACTTGATGTTGTTGTATAACTGATCACATTTTTCTTAAACTGTGGTTCTTGTAGAGCTTCAGTTTTTTGCAGATTGTCTATTGGTCTTCTCTGTGTGTTACTATCAATCTCAAATGTTTTAGATTTCCCATCATCTTCCGTCTTATTTATTTCGATAAACTCTACTGGTATACTTGATGTTGTTGTATAACTGATCACATTTTTCTTCAACTTTGGTTCTTGGAGATCTTCAGTCTTTTGCAGATTGTCTATTGGTCCACTCTGTGTGTTACTATCAATCTCAAATGTTTTAGATTTCTTATCATCTTCCATCACATTTATTTCAGTAAACTCCACTGGTATACTTGATGTTGTTGTATAACTGATCACATTTTTCTTCAACTTTGGTTCTTGTAGAGCTTCAGTTTTTTGCAGATTGTCTATTGGTCCACTCTGTGTGTTACTATCAATCTCAAATGTTTTAGATTTCTTATCATCTTCCATCACATTTATTTCAGTAAACTCCACTGGTATACTTGATGTTGTTGTATAACTGATCACATTTTTCTTAAACTGTGGTTCTTGTAGAGCTTCAGTTTTTTGCAGATTGTCTATTGGTCTTCTCTGTGTGTTACTATCAATCTCAAATGTTTTAGATTTCCCATCATCTTCCGTCATATTTATTTCGATAAACTCTACTGGTATACTTGATGTTGCTGTATAACTGATCACATTTTTCTTCAACTTTGGTTCTTGGAGATCTACAGTCTTTTGCAGATTGTCTATTGGTCCACTCTGTGTGTTACTATCAATCTCAAATGTTTTAGATTTCTTATCATCTTCCATCACATTTATTTCAGTAAACTCCACTGGTATACTTGATGTTGTTGTATAACTGATCACATTTTTCTTCAACTTTGGTTCTTGTAGAGCTTCAGTTTTTTGCAGATTGTCTATTGGTCCACTCTGTGTGTTACTATCAATCTCAAATGTTTTAGATTTCTTATCATCTTCCATCATATTTATTTCAGTAAACTCCACTGGTATACTTGATGTTGTTGTATAACTGACCACATTTTTCTTCAACTTTGGTTCTTGTAGAGCTTCAGTTTTTTGCAGATTGTCTATTGGTCTACTCTGTGTGTTACTATCAATCTCAAATGTTTTAGATTTCTTATCATCTTCCATTATATTTATTTCAGTAAACTCCACTGGTATACTTGATGTTGTTGTATAACTGATCACATTTTTCTTTAACTTTGGTTCTTGTAGAGCTTCAGTTTTTTGCAGATTGTCTATTGGTCTACTCTGTGTGTTACTATCAATCTCAAATGTTTTAGATTTCTTATCATCTTCCATCATATTTATTTCAGTAAACTCCATTGGTATACTTGATGTTGTTGTATAACTGATCACATTTTTCTTCAACCTTGGTCTTCTCTGTGTGTTACTATCAATCTCAAATGTTTTAGATTTCTTATCATCTTCCATCATATTTATTTCAGTAAACTCTACAGGCACAGTTGATGTTGTTGTATAACTGATCAAATTTTTCTTCAATGTTGGTACAGGTAGAGCTTCAGTTTTTTGTAGAATGTCTTTTGGTCTTATCTGGGTGTTGCCACCAGTCTCTAATGTTTTAAATTTCTTTTCATTTCCTATCATATGTCTTTCAGTAAATACCACAGGTATAGATGAAGTTGTTGTATAATTGATCAAATTTTTCTTTAATTTTGATTCATCTTGAGCTTCTATTCTCTGTTGTGGTGTGTCTGTTAGGCTTTTCTGGATGCTACTATTCATATCAAAATTGTGGTGTATATTTTCTTTGTCTTCTTCTGTATTAGCTAGAATGTCATTAGAAATATTTAAGGTTGGAAATGATTTGTAAACAACTTGATCATTACGTCTCTTCCCATTTCCATTCACACCCTCTGAGAGTTTTGAATAATCAGTTCTCCTTTTCACATGAATTGGATTTTTAATTGATAAAACTTTATCAGGAAATTGTTGATCAATTTCTATCCCAAACGGTTTTATCACACCATTAACTTTAATGTTATCATTATCTATGTTGTGCAATTCTTTCAGAGGTGATCTGTTTGTGGTAGAAAGTACTGGTCTACTTGCATCAGTGCCGTAGACACTGTCAACTGACATTGGTTTAATTTGAGATGAAATCAACTTAGGTTCTCCAATTTCATTTACATTATGGGTAACACTTTCATTACTTTGGTGATTATGAGGAGGTATACTTCTAGCTGTGAACCTAATATGTCCAGAAGATTTTTTAAGTCTCAAGGACCTTTCTTCTTTTCTTATCTGATTGGTATGTGAATCTAAAGTCTCTGAGTTTATTATTTTATCTTCTTCAGCCAGAGATAAAACACTGATAGAACTCATGGCAGAGGTCTCATTTAGTTTACTGTCATTATTGAATTTCTCGTGTGTTACAGGCTGATTTATTGAAGTTTGTGATTGGCCGTTGAGAGGTTTGTTCTTGGTGATATGAATTGCACTACTAGTAAACCATCTTGTCCTTTTGTTTACGCCATCATTTACACTTCTAGCATTTTCATGTTCCTTATCCATAGCATGCTGATTGGAAGTTTGTGATTGATTAAATTTAGTATTGGGGATTTCTCTTTTGGACAGAAAAATTTTATTCAGAGAGTAAAGCTTTGTGTTCCGTTTTGAAACGCTACAAATTAGAGGATTTTCATTCATCCTTTTATTGGTATCTACCTGCATTTCTTTATCAGGATGATTCATTAGTGTTTGTGGAATTTTTGCTGTAAGGTATACATTTTTAGGCGATGTTTTAGCTCCTATTTCATAATTTATTAGTTTATTAGTATCATTGTTTTTTATTTTCAGAACCGATATATTTTCAGAGGAATTTATCTCCTGTACGACAGGATTATCGCTGATGTTAAGGTTTTCAAAGCATTCTACAGTTGCTACATCTTGGTTTTGAGAGGGCGATTCCCCTATAAAATCACTGTCTTTGACAATACCTTGTTTTTCTTGAAGATTAATCCTGATTGATTTTAGACTCAAAGTTTTTTCCTTGAATTGTGTCTCGTTTTTTATTTCATTAATGTTACTGTTACTAATCTGACAGGAATCATAGTCACTAGATCCTAGTTCCTGAGGCAAGATCCTTGAAGTGGTTAATATGATATTACTTTTATTTTCACCAATTGGATTTGTAATATTTGATAGGCTAATTGAGTTTTTAGCACTTTGTGTAGTCTTCAAGTAGGCAGATGAAGTTGGTGTCAAAGGAATAACAATGCAATTTCCATCTTGCGCCTGATTTAAGTTCTCAGATATCAAATTAACGTCTTTGATTTCTTTTTTTTTATCTGTGGCCTCAAGAGATGTTTTGCTATTTAATGTTCTGTTTTTTATATTGTGGAATCGATTGAAGTTAACAATTACTGATGGTTTGTCTGCCATGTTTGGCATACTGTTAATATCTTTATTTGTACGTAACTGTATTTCAACTTGAGAACTAGATAGTAATTTCAAGTTATCGTTACTGGCTGAATTGATACGTTCACTTGTCTCACTTTGTTTCCTGGTTTTGCCTGAAGTTTCATATTCTGATGTATCGTTAATTTTTCCAGTGCTTTTGTATTCAACTTCAGTACTGGGTTCATTGTTAGTTATTTTTATAGGGCATTTTGAAGTAAAATATTTAGTCCCCTTTTTAACATTATCAGCTTTAACTTGAACTCTTATCGATTTACCAAGCTGTTTTGTGTTTGGACTAAGGTTTTGTTTTTGCTGGTCTGTTACTTCACTTTGGGAGTTTGGGAGTTTGTAAGTTGGCTCTTCCATGTTATCATCCTCTTTAAGATAATTCCCCTCTTCAGCAGTGGTTGATATTTCCTTTTCTTTTGATAGCATATCAGTTTCATTAGGTGACGGAAGGATTGTGCACGGTATGGAATGATTTTCAAACTGGGTTCTATTATTCATTTCATCTTGTTCAATATTTGTGGATGCACAAACACTTGGCAAACTCACCGAGCTTGATTTTGAAGGCGATGTCTGTTCAACTCTTTCAGGTGAATTATGCTCATTTTCAACAGAATAACTACCTGGCAAGATTTCTTCATTTTCTGCTTGTGAATTGGGAAACAAATTTGATTTTCGCTCATCATGTAGCAAAATGGAGGAAGCAGGTACATTTTGAGAGCAAATATAAAATTCATCATTTTGAGAAAGTGTTATATTGGTTTCATTTGTTCTTTCAATAACATTTTCTCCTGTAGCATCATCTGGTTGATTTCCTGACTCTGATTTTGTTGAAAGTACTTTCAAAGTTTTGTTGCATAAAGACGGATCTAAGTGTGATTCTCCATCCTTACCTTCACTTTCTTTTCTGACAAAGCTTTGTGACTCTGAAGGGTCATTTGAGGAATTTTCAAGTAACAATCCTTCAGGGAATAGTGCTTTACAAAGTTTACTTCCTGATGTTTGATTCGTGGTTGCTTGAAACATGACCAAAGGTGACTTATCATTACAAGTGCTAGATTTTGATTTGACTGGAGCATTGACAGCAAATAGCTCTTCATGTTTCCTGAACTTCACAGTGTTTAAATCTGTATCAGGCGTGGAAACACTACTATGATTGGTAGGATTCAGGGGCATGTAACATTCCTGAGATAGCGGTTCTTCATTCTCACTCTGAAAGCTATCACTTAAGTAATCACGCCCAGAAAGAGAGGTGCACGGCGATGACTCAACACTTAAATTTGAATTTTGCCCCTGGACATCCGTAGCAAGAAGAATATTCCTAAATGAACTTTCAGAGTTGACGATGCAGGTCTTTTTACTCTCTTCTGAAGAAATAATCTTCCCATTAATCGCTGTTATATTGGCACTGTTTTCATTATGCAGTGACAATGGACTCAATGGGAAGAATTCATCATCTGAATGATCCATAGATTGAAATTGTGTAGACGAAGCTGGGATTTGCACCAAGTGTGATTCTTTTAGTATGTTATTTGCGTGTCCAGTTTCCAAACTTTTTAGGTTGGTTAGCAATTGATCTATATTCCTTTCAATATTTGGTGCCAATGGACTTAATGGGAAGAACTCGTCATCAGAACTATATGTAGATTCTAAATGTGTTGGACTTAAGATACGCGATGGATACAATTCATTTTGCAAACAATTTTCTTCTTTGGTTTTAAAAACATTACTTTGTTTACTATTTTTTACTAATGTATAACTTGAAGTGGATTCATTCGTAGAAGGGGTTTCTGGAACTACAATTTTTCCATCACTTAATGTACCATTTGAGTATGAGGTGTGTGATTTTTTGCTTTGGTTCGTTAGTGTACATTGAGAATCATCCTGTCTTAAACTTCCACCATCTATTATTTCATCTGACGAAGGAGTCTCAGGAATTGTAATTGCTTTAGTTTTTGTTGAATTATTACTCTCTGATTCATCATTAGTTATCAGTGATTGAGAAGCTTGACAAGCTTGAGTCAACTTGGTTATTTTTTGATTGACGTCTTTTCTTTGTATGAGGATAGAGACTGTAGATACTGTGTGGTGATTATAATCATTGTCTTTTTCTTTTGTGACGATTTTGTGGAAAGGTAGGTGTGAAGTGTTTTTAGCAGTTTCAATATTTGCCTTGTTGCTCAGTTTGCAGGTGTCTCCTTCATCCTCTTCTGCAACAGTTTCCGTTAAGATTTCTTGATTTTTCTCCATTCTGATCTCACATTTACCTTCAGAGTTTGATTCGGTAGAGTTTTCAATGAAAATATTGTCACAGTCATAAGGTTCAATTTCAAAACCAGCTTTGTTAGAATTTTGGTTTGAATCGACTTGTTTGTCTTTCATTTCATTTTGAATACTTGTATGTGGATCATTGGTAGAAACGGTTGATTCCTTTCTGATTTCCTTAACATTGTTATAGTTGAAAGATTCAATTGATGATGAGCTAGTTAAAAGCTCTTGAGTTGGAGCGAATGAACATAGATCATTGTCATTAAATGTTACCCTTTTCTTATATAAACTACGATCAATGATTTCAAATGGCTTTGTATCCAATGTTTTAGTGTTGTTAATTGTATTACCATTTTTCATCTTCTGGTTACAAAGATCAGAAGCAGTTTTCGTTAACTTAGAAACAAGTTGAATTGGCGGTGTGATTTCTTTGTTTTTAGCTGTTTCCAGCATATCCTCAGTATAAGGATAGTTTTGTACATCATCATATTCCTGGACAGATTTATAATTTTTAGAGGTAAAACTTGGTAATCTCTCGACGTTCAGACGTGAATATCGAGAAGTCACCAAAACATCTCTATTTGATTTACAAGGTTTGGAGTATGGCTTCTTGGAAAGAGCACATGGATTGGACAAGTATGTCTTATTTCTTCGTTCATATTTGTTTACTTTATTAGAGCCCTTTGTAAAACTTTTCAAAGCTCTCCTGAAACAAAACAAAACAGGCTTAGTTAATTATACACAATATTTTCAATTTGGAAAATAATATGTATACAGTATCATGTATTTTTCAATTCCTCTGTTGGAGCCAAGGTTAAAACAAGATTATCAATGTGATCTTTCCATTATCACCAGGTCAGTTTCACACCCTCACGGTGCTATTGGCCAGTTCAAAAGGAGCATCTCTCTGCTGTTAAGTTGCATATTAATATGTAGTAGCTTTTGTATCTAAGAAAACCCATACAACTTTATAATACAACCAATTTAATTGTGGAAATTAGCATAACAATATATGATTTTTCCATTGAGACATATGCAAAAATAAAAATGTAATAGTCATGCAAGAGAGACTATTAGAAAGTTGACGACTAAATCTGCAAAGACCATTACTGCACTGAATAATAAAGAGTGTGTAGTAGCCTACATTATGTATCGATCAGTGGTTAATCTCATTCATCTTATTTCATTGTTTGAATGTGTATTTGAACGATCAAAATCTTTCAAAACAGTATAATTAGATTACTGCAAACATATTTGGATAGAGTATTATATCTGCTTTTAACACCCAGTACAATATTGACAAATGTCAGTTGAATAACTGTAACTTATATAGGCCTATTAATTTAGGTATCCCCAAGGTGAATACATAAAATTTGATGCCTAAATGTTAAATGCACCCAGTATTGACTGACTTTTATAAGTCTTTCATAGATTACAGAACGCTAACAAACAAATTCTACATACTTGTTAATTTTTCCACAAAAATGTGGTATTCCAAATTTGGTCAAGGTTCTTCCAAAAACTTGATCTGTCTCTAAAAAAACATAAAGGCCTTTCAACAAATTGAACTCTTTTTCAAATATCTTTGTAAGCGAGCGATTCCTCTCTTTTTCTGGTTTGCAAAAATGTTCAAGCCATAACGTCAAAGGAACATCTTCTTTTCTAGTTAAGTTGGTAACTGACTTGTATGAAAGTTCGTTCTCATCATCAGAGCAATCTGAAAAAATCACACATAATATTATAATATATGCCAAAAGAAAGTTAAAGAAGTAAACAAAACATTGATTGAAAGAACCGACAAGTAGGAGCAATACCAATGACACAACAATTTCTGCATATTCGGGATGAAGGAGCGTAAAAATGAAGACACTCATACATTGGTGACCGAAATCTGCCAAAATAAGCTCAGAATTGACCTTCCACTAGACGCCATCTTGAGATCTCACCGAGTCGACAAGCACTAGAAGGCTGTAAAAGATGGTCGACTTTGTCACCAGGCAATAATCGTCAAGTTTACCACCTATTGAGCTTGGAGGATGGTAAGCCAGAAAAAAAATGGTTGGGGACCGGTGCCGTAATCAGGGAGGACCTGACCCATTTTTAGAACAAGTCTATAAAAGTATAAAATTGTGTAATGTCGCTGTATGGGAAGAGAAGCGCTAACCTGCTCAGTCGCCTAACATTGATATTGATACAGAATATAATAGCACTTAATTAGGTCTTTAGTAATTTTGAAATTTGCGTGGTAGCAGCAGATGATCTTGCAAAGAGTTTAGGGATACTACGCACATAAAATAAATGTCATACTTTTCCGTTGAAGTTAGACTATGACACACTCTACCCCATTAACTACAAATAGTTTAGACTACTCTGTGATATTTTTATGGTTTTTAGGAGTGGAAAATGAATTGATATATTTTCAAGTAAAACTGGTAAAACAGGGTGGTGTACTCTCTCCTCTTCTCTGGAACCTTGTTGTGGACAACTTAATTAGATATCTCGGTGACAGTGGTGTATTCGTTTAAGGATACGCGGACGACATTGTGATACTGGTTATGGATAAATTTAATAACACGGTCTTCGACCTCATGAACACAGCTTTGAGGTCAGTTGGACAATGGTGCATAGAGGTAGGCTTTTATATCAACCTCTCTAAAGGGGTGATTATCCCCTTCACGAGGAGGGGCGATCTAAATGGCATAGGACCTCTTAGACTACAAGACACAGTGCTTGAAATGCAGAATCAGGTAAAGTACCTGGGTGTGGTATTGGACCGAAAGCTGCAATGAGGACCTCAACTCCAAAAGGTCATTGATCGAGGTAAGTGGTCACTCATGGCATGCAGACGGATGGTGGGAGGAACCTGGGGGCTATCAAGCCGGGGCTCATGCACTGGCTATTTGTCTCCGTAGCTGCAGTCCAAAGACTCGCCTGTCTCATCATCACGGGCGCAATGAGCAGCTGTCCGGGAGCCTCACTGGACTACCTTCTCAACCTCACTCAAATTGACCTGCATGTCAAGGTCACTGCGTGGAGGACTGCCACAGACTCCAGTGCGAAAACCTTTGGTTGGATGTTGGAGGACCCCGAGGTCACTCTCGGATTACTCAGCAGGTAAGAGGGGAGGTAATGGACATGACTGGGACGGGTGGCGTCGTCCTGTAATCCAGCTACTAGGAGATCACGAAATGTGGGTATTTATAGGGATGCACTGTGGATGCGATGCTCCCTGGTGTGGATTAACGTCCGCACTAGTGAGTACTACGACTATCTGCAGTGCTATCCTGATAATTAGACCAATTCGTAAATTACAATGAAAAAAATGTGGTTCGGATTCCACTATAATCTGTAGGTCCCTTAGTTGCCATTATCTGTATGGGCTATTAATTAACAGCTGTGTCTAAGGAACATGTTGGCCTTAGTCACTAACAAGACTACAACATCGCACCACTCATCCTTCACTCATATTTGGGTTAAAATACGCACATAGTGGCGTCCCCATCTTAAATAAGTGATAATTGCCCTCGGACCACATGCCGACACGGTTCTTCTTTGCCAGACCATTCACCGTCCTTCTTCCATCCAGGGATGAGTGGATGTCGGATGGGAATCGTCTTCCACAAGGCGACATTGAATGGTATACTGATGGTTCAAAGGTAAGAAGTGGGACAGGGGCTGGAATTCATGGAGTGCAGAACGGGGTGGACATTTGTCTTCCTATGGGCACTCACCCAACTGTGTTCCAGGCCGAAATGACTGCAATAATGCAATGTGCTAGGGGAAACCTGAGGTTAGGCTTCAGGGACATCAACATTTCCATTTTTACAGACAGCCAGGCTGAGCTCAAAGCGCTCGAATTCTTCGAATTCAATTCCAAGGTGGTCTGGGACTGCCTTTCTGCAGTATGCGACCTAGGCAGGCGCAACAAGGTAACACTCTGTTGGGTTCCTGGGCACTCAGGGATAGAAGGGTGAGGTGGCTGACAGGCTAGCAAATGTCGTGCTAGCCTCAAACTTTGTGGGACCACAGCCTTTCTGTGGAATCTCTCGTGGGCATGCATGTCACTCAGTCATGTCATGGGCTCAGGAGGAACACAGGAGAAGATGGGTTAGGCTTCAGCACCACAGGGTAAGTAAGCTCACCCTCTTCTCCCCTTCCCAGACGGTCGCCTCCAATGCTCTATGTTTAGACAGGAGGCAACTCAGATAGATCACAGGAATGGTCACTGGCCATGGCTTCCTGAATTTGCACCTGCATCGCTTGAGGATCCACAATGGAGACACTGCGTGTAGGAAATGTGGCCAATCAGAGGAGACTGTTGATCACCTTCTCTATGACTGCACAGCTCTGAACGAGGTAAGGGACAGTACTCTTGGTGCAATGACAAGGGGCAGACACCTTCCTCAGGAGGAGCCCATAGACGGGATGCTGAAGTTCATTAAGCAACTCAGGTTTGACGGACTCTGAAGTACCATGTGCAAAAAGCCCATCAGTAGCTGATGTGCAACAGGACAAGGTCAGCCCCTACAGAATCAATCAATCAATCAACTGGTATAATAATAATTAATCTGCAAAAGCGCTATTCTGAGTTCACCAAACAAATACTCAAAACTTTTTAAATCAACAATACGGTACTCAAAAAAGGTACCTTGTGAAAAAACTGCAGCTTATGGGTAGATTCAGTTATTGGTGATGGTTGTTCTCAGCAATTATTGCAGTGCCCTGATGAGTTTCCAAAACGCCATGAAAGCGGTCAACTAAAACACCGGACGTCTAAAACTTGACAACTTAAAATGCTAAGGCAAGAGAAGAAAACGCATAACCAATAAAACTTGAATGAAAGTTACTTGCCTTGAGTACAAATTAATGTTAATAACAACTGAGTCAAGGGGAGCCATTTTTAGTTTCTAAATTTAGTCTGCCACCATCTCAATCCGTATTTAAGATATTTCCAACCTATGTGTCGTATGCGACGGAGTTAAGAGATTAAATTGGCCATTGGCGCAAGTTGTTGAATTAATCAAAGGAAATGTTCAACTTTTCAGGCTTCGTGCCCAAAATGGTGAACTCATGAGACCAGTTCAAAGCAAGGGCAGTCCCAGGGGGGGTCAGGGGGGTCGTGACCCCCCCCCCCCAAAATATTTTGTATATTGATAAACTATTATACCAGGGGATCTTTAATAATTTTTATTGTAAATCGTTCTACCAGATTGAAATTAATTGTAGTCTTTACACATGTGGCGAACAAAATGACTAATTACAAACTCTAACCTAAAACTCGGGATCGTTTGAGTCTGACTATTTTTTGTACGTTATGAGAAGTAGGGAAGATCGGCAGACGACGGATGCTTTCAGCCATATACGGCAAAAGCAGTGTCCGATGCTGGCGTTCGACGTTCGGCCACATTCTTCTTCTTATTTAATTTTTCAGCATTTAAGGCTATCATTCATTTTAACCTAGATGATTGAAAACTTGAATTGGGTATTGGATAAAGAAAAGAAGTTGTATCAATAGTCAAAGCTTGAAAGGTAGTTGAAGATTAATTTATTTGAGTTCAGCGTTAGGAATTTGTATTTACAGTAATGTAATTTAATGATTACCGTAGCAAATTTCAAAACTTTCAATATTAAATAGTATTTATATTTAGAGCACCTGATATCATATTTAAGAATGCCACAATCCAATTGGCATGTTGCTAGCCACAAAACAACAACAAAATGGTAGTGTCTTAGATGCGGAAGGGACAGATTTAATTCCGGGCACAACCACAAAACGTTGCACAAAAACTTTATTCTCACATTGACCCCTTGTAAAATGCCACTGGCACTGGCATAGAAAAAAATGAGAACACTGACGGGACGCCGACGGCAACATTAGTTGGGTAGTGTACTTTGTGTAGGTTAATTGTTGCTTACTGGGCAGGTATAATGCAGTTGTGTTGGGTGCAAGTTCTTAAACACTTCTTTGGACATTTTCTGTTTAGCATGCACATCGGCACCAGTTGAAAGGGTGTTTTCGTAAATCAATAATACTTGAATGTGTTGTAATGTTGCGGTATTCCTTTGATATTAAAACCACAAGTCTCAATAATGCAAAAACATGACATGATACGAGTTTATTTTCTTTAAATAAACTGGGAAGCTTGAACACATTAATCTAGGTCCACAAAATAGCTTAATAACCACTCATTTTAGCACGTTATTTCGAAATATTTTCCGTGGAGAGCCCCCGGACCACCCTCCTTTGCTGGGGGGTATTCCATACCCCCAGGCCCCCGGCGACCCCCCCCCAAAATATATGTCTAGGACTGCCCTTGGTTCAAAGAATATTTCCACTAGAAATCAACTCTCAAGAAGACAATATTGTACAGGAACACCTTCGACAAGCTGCAAATGAGGAAACTCAACATGGACTACGAAGAGGGAATTAAGTTCAGGCGGCAATGCCCGAAGCAGAAATGCTACTGCTTTTGTTGACGTTCTGCAGACGACTCGTCCAGCTAACCAAAAATGGTTAGCGGCCAAACTAGTACAATGCTAGTACTTTGTGAGATTTTCATTTTCTAGGTTATTGCGGATCATTTATACGTTAAAATAAGAATCATTTTTACGTACCAACACATCACTGTAATTTACAAATTAGTTATCGTTGGTGTTGCACCTTATTTATTACAGGCGTATTCAATTTAATTGATGTCTTAACTATATAAGTTTTACTTTTTCTGACTGGATTCCAAAATTTTCGTTTATGCTAAGAAAACAACAACGCATTTTAGTAAAACATTTATTCAGTGAACAATCATGAATTGTTTTAACGCTTTACGTTGTTTATGTATCAAAAGTTTGAGGCCTATTTTGGTAATCTATATATATAAAAGGCAAAGCCCTCACTGACTCACTCACTCACTCATCACTAATTCTCCCACTTCCCATTTACCTAGGAGGCTGAAATTCGGTACACCGATTCTTGGGGCATTAAATAGGAAAACTAAGTAGTTTTTATTCTGATTGGGCTTTCGGGCTCTGCCCCAGTGGCTCTGGAGTTTCCCATGTTAACCTTATGATTTTTCATATTTAAAAGGAAATATTGAATCTTAACAGCTGTTTCAATTAAACAAGTTGGTTCTGTTCTATGATGGTCAATAGCATTAAAGTTACAAGGATTGCCAACAGGGTGCAGCACTATTATTATTTATTTTTATTTATGACAACAGCTAATTTGCAACCAAAAGGTGAGTGAGCGTAGCGAACGAACATCAACCTCGAGGCGAGTTAGCGTGACGAACGAGCTAACCTGAAGGCAAGTGAGCGCAGCGAACGAGCTCCAACCTAAAGGTGAATGAGCGTAGCGAACGAACTTCAACCAGAACGTGATTGAGCCATGAGGACGAGCTCACTTATAAAGTTAAAACGGGGCAAAGCCCGCGGGTACAGCTAGTTTTTACTATAAATTACCAATCTAAATAGTCTACAATGGTACTTCATTTCATATAGTAAGCCGTCATTTCGATATCATTTCGGGTGATCTTCAGTCCAAGCAAATTTAAATTGTTATGACAAAATTTGATGACATTAACAAAGATTTCAAATACTAATTTTATATATACTTTGTTATGCTTAAAGCGTAGCAAATTCCCTAATCAAGTTCCGTATTTTTGTGTGTATGTCTGTTGGTAACGCATTAATGTCATTTCTCAGTGTTTCACGAAAAGAACAAGAGCACCTTTATAATGAAAATGTCAACCCGAATAAAGTGTTAAATATTGTGAGGTTGAGGTAGTACCTTAGGCCTAAATACTTTTTAACCATTGTGGAAAGTAACTTTAAATTATAGGCCTACCTTAGGGCTATGCCTCATAGATCTATAAAGCATTTTTTGTTTAATCATTGGATTTAACGTATGGACCAACACGATCCAGGTGACATTTTTAATTGCAAAGCATTTGTTTTGGCTTGAAACTGTCAGATACCGGTACTGCATGTTTATTTATAATAGTTTTGCCAGCATACCGTAAAACGGGGTTACTTGAAATGGTGGGGTAACTTGAAATGGTTTGGTACTGTTTTTGCATATTTGTTGGTATTAATAATCTCTGCCTGATTCATTGCTATACAATAGAGGATTTAATGCGTCATTAGATGACTATTAAGATTGTGTTAATAGATGACCTTTAAAAAATAGGTAACTACTCTAATTTATAACATTAATTGGAATTAAAAGTTTGAACAAAATTTATAGGTCTGAAAACTTCTTAACTGCAGCCTTCACCAACAATTTTAATCAGACTAACCAAGGTCACAACATAACCTCAAATATTACTACACAGAATGAAGCAGAAGATTTTCTGCCAATTCTTGTTTTTAAATTTTTTTTCAATTTTTTTTCTCTTTGATGTCAGATGTGGGGTAACTTGAAACAGTGTTGAAACACCATGTAGCCCATCAAAGATTTGTGAGTTTTACATTATACTATATGAAAGTCGTTGAATATTATTTTATCTTATTTTAGATGTATGTTTATATGCAATATAAATATGTGTAGCATTACACCATTGTTGTAAAGAGGGGCCGTTACTGCTTCCCATTAGAGATGTAGGTTCAGATGAAGAGTCTTAGTTTTTGTTTGACCTTGCGAGTTTTTTTCAACTTTTCATTTATTAAATATATTTTTAAAAACCCCTTTTTCATTTCAAGAACCCCCACACCATTCTAACTTGAAATATTCATGTTTTATAATACATTTAAATGGGCATTTCAAGTTACCCCATACCAAGGGGTAACTTGAAACACCTACTTTTTATTTTTTTTTTGTTACACTTTTATAAAAAAGTGTAATTTAAATAGTGCATTGTGTTCTACAGACTAAGACTAAAAAATAAACATATCAATCATTAAAATACGTCAATTGGTTTCTGAACAGGATAACTTTAAACCTGAAAACTGTTTCAAGTAACCCCGGTTTACGGTATCTGAAAGTATACAAACCAACTGCTGTTCTTAATATAAGAAGGTTTCAACTGACTACGATAAGATCCCCGTGCGTAGAACGGGCACACAGCTGTTTTCATTAAAATTTAACATTAAAATTGCTGGTTGATAAATTTGCGTATGCTGTAAAAAGGATTTTAAATAAGCTAATTATTAATTCTAAAAAAAAATTTTATATAATCCAAAAATGTTGCCCTCTCAGGTAGTTTATTTAAAAAACAAATTGAGTTGATTTTGAAGGAGTCGCCCGTTTTAGCCTGTCTCTGAGGTTTCTTGCTGAGCTTGCTTCCACCCCTAGTGTTGTACGGTACTCTAAAGGGGTTATGCAAGTTTGAATTGGTGTAGCGTAATAACCATCGATGTATATAACTCTACTGGATAGCGCACTAGGTGGTGGAAAAACGGTCCGTGCCCGCCAATCGAATTGGCGGGATACCGAGGCGGACGGGCCGAATGAACCTCACTGTTTTACACAAACATACATTCACTCAACCTGCTCTGCTACATTTATTTGTTAACATAAAAATTTCAAATTGATATATTATTTTTCTGGAAAAACCAGTGCTTATTACTATGTAGTTATTTTTTACCTTAACATATTTTTTATAATTTATTTATGCAAATTAAAACTGATGATTGTTTTTTAACACCATTAAAAACATGAAAAATGTAGTAAGCGAGGAACTTTTTTATTTTTTGGTCAGGAAAAAAATTCCTGCGGCAAAGTTTTAGATCAAAGTATGAATTTTATTTTTTATTTGAAGCTTTTTTTGATACGGAGTCTGCTTGTATCCTTTTTAAGCGATTAAAAATAGGCATAAAATCGCTTGGCGCGGCATTGGCACTAGGAGCTTGGCCGGCTCAGCATCAGTTTACGGGATCTAGAAACTGCGTTTCTAGCATTTCATTATCATTTTATTACATCAAATATGTCATTACATTACGAAGAATGGTAACTAAATTTACAAGCGTATGTTTATGCATTTTAATGCTTACCGGTAGTCTATAGTTAACTAAATTATTTGAATCAAAGAATAAATGTTGGATTCCACAGTAGTATTTAGTACTGTACCTGAGAAAATATTTTGTTATTATTTTACTTCAGTGAGAATAATCAATACATTTGAGATATTGGCATTAAATATTATAGGCTAGACTCATTTTATTTAGCAACATAATATGTTTTCCAAACACGTTAATCGCAGTATGACAAAGAAACATCTATACTATTATATAAAAATCTAGTGGTGTCTGTCTGTATGTGTGTTACTAATAGGCACATTAACTACTGAACTGACTGGGCTTAAATTTTACAAAAGTATAGCTACCATACCAAGGACCATTATAGGACTATTCACACTTTGATACTCACCGTAGGCTTTGCCCCTTTGGCTTTAAAAGTTCTGAGGTGAGGATTTTAAAAGTAAATATTGATTGGTCTCCATGGCTGCCATTAAAACACACACAATGTTTACAATTTTCTATCCCACCCAAATGTAAATAAGCTGAACTGTCAAACCACAGTTCCACTGCCGGTTTATAAATAGGCATATAATATTCTCTACAATCATGTGACATGTTTATTTATTCTTATATTTGATGGTTCATTGATTATTGGTTTCATGAAATAAGTGAGATTGTATATCTGGTGTTGTATCTAACCCTAATTAATTATTTAAAATTTTGCTAATGTGAATGATTGTATTGAAAGATTTTGGTGTAAAAAATAGTAAAATTATAAAGTCACATTTACTTGAATCATTTTAACATTTTTGAACACTTAAATTGTGTTTAGAGTAGGGCACACACACCTTAAAAATTGAAATAACTTTTTTCTCAATGAGATAATTAATTGTACATTTTTTTCAATTTTGAGAGAAATATTGTTCACACCATTTGCCTTTTCACACATTTTTAAATAATAATTTCATATTCCTAATTACTACCTATAGTTGTGATGTTTTCTAATCCAGTGGTAGCTACTGGTATAACTTTTGACACTTCCTGTAGATTTCACATTCTATTCTCATAATGAATAACTTTTTACGAGCGTTCCATGGTCATTACATGTAAATTTTCAACCAAGTTCCTCTTAACTTAACCGACCCTTGATATAAAAATTGTTTGAATGACATTAAATTTCCTAATTCTAAGCTATATACAAATAGTTCAATTTAAAAAGAACAATAAAAAAAACTAAGTTTTATATGCACTTGCCTTTGGGACATGAACAGTAGGAGTTATAAATAATAGGGCTAAGTATGTTTCTGTACTGTTTTAGTAGTAAGAGAGTTAATGTTTTTGTTTGCTCACATAGTATATAATGCGATATTTTTATAATCAATGCTTAAGCTGCGTTGTCCAAGGCGCGTCTGTTGCGTCCGACGCAGAGCGATGATCGCCGAGCGATGATCGCCGAGCGATGATCGCTGAGCGTCGATCGCTTAGAGGCCCGTTGTCCAAGAACGCGTCTATTCAGTTCAAAAGTTGGTTGCTGACTGTGTTAAAATTTATTTTGCTCTCACTATTAGCGTTAAGAGCCAAGTCTTGAAGATCCTATTCATCGAAGAGATAGAAAACGAGGAAATTCTGGACCTTTAGTGAACCTTGATTGTGTACCCACAGTGTTTTCAAAAAGAGAAGTGAGGAAGGATATTTTAGAATACTTATCAAAAACCACTTTAATGCAGACAAGAGTCTGTTAAGTGATTTTTTTTTACTTTTAATGGAAACAGTTTAAGTTCCGTTAAATCCCTTAGTTGTAATAATTTAATTTAACACTAATTTATTATTATTTTGAAATTTTGTCTTTACTTAAATACAGATATCTCCTATTCTAAATAACTCCCAATATGTAATCCATAGCTAAAATAAAAGTCAATACTTTGGTGAATTATTTTAGACTATAATTTTAATTTAATTTTGTGTTTTTGTTCGTAGCGGGTCTCTAACTCGTCTGATTTTAATTATCAGTAACTCAAATATAAGCCCTTACATTACTGAATATTTTAAGGTTGAAACGAACTGCAAGCGTTAATAAGAACTGGAGATATTTAAAAAAATGATAAAAGTACGAAACCTATAAGAAATGTATGGGGAAGAGTTTTCGTTTGAATAACTTTAAAACGAAAAAAAAAATAAAAACGGATTCCCTTATTGAAATTAGCATGAAAATCTAGTTTTGTAAATGATGTGTCACAAAACTCTCATTACATAAAAACAATATGTATATCCAATATGGCGGATCCAAGATGGCGACCATAAACGTGTTTCCTATCGAAATGAAGTACTAACCACCCAATAAAAACTGGTGGTGGTCTTAAGTCAATATCTCAAAAATGTGCATAAAAAATGCATGTGGAATCATTTTTTATTATTTTTCCAATGTTGGGAAAAGCCATCATTTTTTATAATGATTTTAGGGGGTTTCCCATGGACCGATTTTTGGCAACCTTATACGGGAGAACACAGAAACAACAATGCAATAGACGCAATAGACGCTGGCCGTCAGCGATCCCGTCTGCTCCCGGAGCAGTGCCCAGCGTCAGACGCTCAGCGTCTCAAATGTCAGACGCTAGAGACGCTCCCTTGGACAACGGACCCATTGAAATCAATGCTTAGCAGTCACTGAGCGTCCATCGCTAGCGTCTATTACTCAGCGTCAGACGCAACAGACACGTTCTTGGACAACGGGCCTTTAGTGAGCAATGCTTTTTAGAAACAAGATCACATGTTTAATTTAATTCAACCCGTAAAATTAACCAGATGTTGTAAATTATTGCTTGTCTATGTTTGATTTTATCATTTAAAAGTAAGTAAAAGCTTTGAGTTTTTTTTATTTGTTTTATTGTTTGAAAATGTTTTTTATGTAATTAGTAAGTTAATAGTTTTTGATAGGTACATTTATTGGAATTTAATCTTATTTTACTCTTTTTTTCATGTCAGATTTCAAAAAGCACCATTTAAACATACATCAACCCCGGACAAAGGACGGGTCCTCTGCTAGTACGCTATAAACAAAATATATATTCTTAAATGTTGCAAAGTATCTCAATAATAATTGGGCATCACAGCAGAAAATGATGACATGCTTTGTGATCAAATATTTATTGTGATATATTTTGCTCTGTTTAATGTTCAAATATTAATAGATAGAAATCTTTCATAACATCACTTAATTTCTTATCAGATTTACTTATGACACATAGTTTATAAAGTGTGAGCAAGTACGTAGATTAATTATACCTGCCTATTAAAACCTCCTTAAGTTCGTTACAATCAATTATCCTCAGAATATTTCCACAAAACTAACATAGCAATACACGGCGAGAGCGAGCGCGACGCTCGCCACTAGGGTGACTCATGCCTTTATCCCCACTCCTCGCGGACAGAGCGAGGTAGCGACGGACCGTTTTTCGAGACCTACTGCAACCTGAGCGCGCAATCCAGGGAGTTATTATACATCGATGGTAATAACTTACTAGAAAAATTTACAAAATTGACTACAGTTGGGATTTTCAATTATATGAAATGAGCTAGAGGGAACTAGAATTAGCAATATTATTTAATCAACATCTGTAGGCCTTGCCTACCTTGCAAGTTACATTCTAGGACTGGGACCGTGGTATCGTCCTGTATTCCAACTACTTGGAGGTCACTAATACACTAAAACAACTACTATAAAAATAAATAGACATACCTTAACATTTAATTGATTATAAAAAATTCTGGTTAATAAAAAAATTATGATTTTGAAGTCCATTGGAACAAATAATTGTGGAAATAAGTTAATCTATTTTTTGAGGCTACGCATCAACTTCGAGGTCTTATTAAAAACAGGAGATGGCTGTAGGTAGGGATCTTGTCGAACAGTAGGCCTACGCATCGTCCACTGCCACTATGCTGGCTCGGCGCAACTACTCAGACTGCTTTATAGCGGCACATGCTAATGCCAATGTTATTGTATTATTATGTTATTGTCGAGACATTAAATACCACCCTCAGCTCACAAAAGGGAATTTATAACCAAACTTTTGAGTAGCTTACAAAAACCTACAGGATCAAGTTAAAATGTACGATATGTTGAATATAAAAAAAAAAAAAACAATTTTTGTGGTGTTAACATATCTCAAAAATTATAAAATAAATGAAAAAAATGTTATGTTTGCGCTCAATAAATTTTTATAATTTATAAGTCTACAAATATTTTAAAATAGCCACTTTGTTCTAAATTTTATAAGGATTATACAAAAATATAGTAGGCCTAATATAAGGAAGTAAATTTGCAAATAAATTAGTATGGGTGAAAAACAGATTTTGTACATTTAGCGTTAGCTAAGAATGCATACCTAGCCTAACCATAGCTAGGAATCTGGCCGATAATTCATTTATTCATTTATTCATATCAACGGATACACCATTTACAAAATATGTGTTTTACATCAATATCACAACCTACTTCAGGATCATCAACCAGCCCTTCAAAATCACATTTAAATCTTCTTTTAATGCACCACGTATATCACTACTTTTTATTTTTAACACTAAAACAATGATAAACGTAATAAAACACATCAGTCATAAGTGCGAGGTTAACCAAGTTGTTTACAAATACGCACGTCAGCTGTCTGCTACAATATTATCGGAACTAAAATGAAAACATCAGGAGAAAACTTAGAATCTGCCAAAAACAGCGATACCAATCTCGATCCAGTTCAATCTGATTCAGTCAGTCACAGAGCCTTCGCCGTAGGCCTAAACGATGTTTGTGTGTCGCAAAAGCGACGCATAACACCACGGCGAGTGTGTTGTGCGGCGATTACACGACGCTTAACACTCGGAGGGTTAATAAAGGTTTGTAAGAAAGTAACTTTAACCAAACTAGGGGGCGGACAAATTATTGGCCCTAGGGGCACCAAAATGCTAAATCCATGTGAGTACTGACAGTATATGACTATCCACAGTACTATCCTGATAATTAGACCAATTTATAAATTAGGCTACATGGCAAAAATGTGGTTCGGATTCCAATAAGTTATAAGCTGTAGGTCCCTTAAGAATTGCCATCGGCTGTGTAGGCTATGGGGCTATTACATTAGCATTGACTATTGGATACAGAAGAAAACATCCCATCTATATGGATCAGCTGTTGCCAATTTTTTACTAAAAAAGAATGTAGTTGTGTGAGCCAGTCACAGATTGCGCTAGTGTCTACCTTATTGTGTACCTTATTGTTTGTTACTGACTTATTGTACTTAACTCTGAGTCGGCAAGATGGTGGAGGAGAGTGAGGACGCCCCTTGTGCTGTATGTAAAGTTGTGATTCCTAGTGATGGGAAAGGACTATTTTGTGATGGATTTTGTAAATTATGGTTTCATCCATCATGTGTAAATGTATCAGATACGAGATATGAGCTAATTAATGAGATACAAGAAGACATTAAGTGGTACTGCTCAACATGTGTGCTGAAGATAGACAGGTTAGTCACTAAAGTGTGGGATACGGACGATTTGTTAAATTTGAGATCAATTGTTGACAACTTAGTGGGGCTTGTAAAAGGAGTGATAAATGACGACAATTTAGAACTAAATAAGCGAATGGACTCTTTAGCTGATGGAAATTTAAGGTTAAGCAATACAATACTGTCACTGTCGTCTGCAGACGGGAGTAAACAGGAATTAGCAATGTCGAACATTTCAGGGTTTTGTGGCTCTTCCTCTTCCTCTCTCCGGCAGAGTGCAAAAAACTCCGCTGTCGACGATATGACTTTCGATCAAATGATCGGTGAGCCAATGAATTCCAATGCTCTGCAATGGCAAAGATGAATTAACAAATAATTTAGTTGGCGTTGACGGAGACTTGCAATTGCAACCTAAAGTCGGTGACTTGCATTCTAGAAATGCAAAATATTCGAGACATAACCAACAACGAGAAAATTGTTCTTATTCAAACAAAAGTAGAATTTATACCAACTCTTCTGACTGGACAGAAGTCAGAAATAATAAAAGGCGCTTTAATAATAGAAAGTATCCAGCAACCATTACTTATAATGAGAAGAAATCTGAAACCATAGTTAGGCCTATGGATTCTGAGGATAAGGCTCATGCTCATGGTATGTCGAAGCCCAAGGCTTACAACGAGGCTGTAAAAGGTAGGCCTACTATAAGAAATAAAAATGTGCATGGGACTCAAGAGGTAAGTGAAGACAATTTGCTTAAACCAGCTCAGAGAATGATGTGGCTTTTTCTGACAGGCATGGACATTTCGGTAACTTCGGACTCAATCTTAAAATATTTGAGAAGTTTAAAAGAAAATGCCAATTTTCAGTGTCAAATTATAGTGTCAAGGTATGACAGTTATCGCTCTTTCAAGGTAGGTGTACCTTTCGATCTTGGTGAGGAATTCATGCATCCTAACCTCTGGCCCATAGGGAGTAAGATTGGGAGATATCGCCCCCCTAGGACAAACCGTTGGGATAGGGCTGGTCAAGAAAATTTTTTAGGCCCAGTATCAAACAGGACTATAGAAACCAGGGATCACCCAAAATAAATCAAGTTATCAAGCTACTATCAGTAAACATACAGGGTCTTAAATGTAAACTTGGTGATTTGGAGCTTTTTATGAATGACTGTGACATTAATGTTGCTTGCCTCTGTGAACATTTTTTAAGAAATGATGAAGCTGAATTTTATATACCGAGTGGTTACCTATTAGGAAACAATTTTTGTCGTTCCAATCTATCAAGAGGTGGAGTTGGAATATTTGTTGCAAAGGACATTCTGTTTAAAAAAATTGATTTGAATCAATTTTGTTTAGAACTTGACTTTGAAGTCACTGCGGTTGAACTACCTCATTTTAACCTAATTGTTGTGTCATTATATAGATCGCCTATGGGTAATGTAGACATTTTCTTGCGGTCTTTGGAAGATATGCTAGCTTTCCTAGTTAGTAGGGGAAGTACGAGTAAACTCATGATTGGCGGTGATTTCAATGCGGACTTTGACATCACAACTGTAAAGCCTAGTGTTACAAACTTTTTGAATATACTTAGACAGTTTAATCTTTTTTGTGCAAATGACAAACCTACTAGAGGCGCAGCGTGTCTTGACAATGTTCTTACCAATATTAATTCTTCAGACTATAAAATAAGTGTTGTAAACCCGTTGTTGTGGTCCCGTTGTGTTAGGGGACCATGATGCGTTAATACTGGAACATTCTCAAATTTCTGCGGAACGTCAACTTCAGAAGGACGGCGAAGTATGGACCAGAAGATTCACGCCTGTTATGGTTGATAACCTTATTATGAACCTTAGCACTGTCAGTTGGGACTTGGTTTTTGACCCTAATTTATCTGCTGAAGAAAGTTTCAATCTGTTCTGGGACTGTTTTTTCTCTAATTTTAATGATTGTTTTCCTTTGGTGAAGAAGAAGGTGTTTAAAAATAGAACTCTCAAAAATAAAGTTAACTGGTACACCCCAGAGCTGGAAAAAATGAAAAAATTAATACTGTTTTATCAAGATGTGTATAAAATGTATGGTAATGAGGACATTCTGTTTTTATCCAAAAATCTATAGGGCAAGTATCGCACTGCTATCCGAGAAGCAAAGAAGAGAAAAAACTAAGAACTCATTGAGAGGTCTACCAATAAGTGCAAGACTGATTGGTCGGTAATTAACTCAGCTGCTGGGAGATCCACGCAGAAAAATATGTCAGCGCTATCCCCTGATGACTACAGCTCCTACTTCTCCACGGCGGTGGAAGAAATCTGTGAGAGAGTGAATGTGTCAAAAAGCAATGCTCATCAAATGGTGGCAAAAAGTGCTCAACCTGTGTTTGATTTTAAATTCACAATGGTATCAGAATTAGATGTTTTAAATGTGATTGTGTCGTTAAAAAATTCTGATACCAGAGATGCGTATGGGTTAACGAGTAATTTATTGAAAAATGTTTGCTCTGTTATTTTAAGTCCTTTCACTTAAGTTATTGTATAAATCGCTGTCTCATAGAGGGTGTTTTTCCATCTTTTATGAAATTGTCAAGGGTTGTCCCGGTGTACAAAAAAGGGGACAAAAATTTGCCTAGCAGTTACCTACCGACCCATTTCATGTATTTCTACAATGGCTATAAAGTTATGGAAAAAATAGTCAAAAACCAAGTATGTAATTTTTTTGAACATAGTAATCTGTTTAGTAACTGTCAATTTGCTTATAGGTTAGGTCTTTCATCAACTTTAGCGGTGGATCGGTGGATCATGTTGTAAATAATCTTTTTAACGCTTTAGAGGATAGGTGCTTTGCTCAGATCACCTTATGTGATCTGAGCAAAGCGTTTGACTGTGTTAATCATCCCATTCTTGTAGACAAATTAGCTCATTATGGTTTTCAAGGCTGTGAATTAGATTTATTTGTGTCATATCTTAGTAATCGTAGGCAAATGGTTGAGGTCAATGGTATTACATCGCAAGTCACTCATGTTAATTTTGGAGTTCCGCAAGGTTCAATTTTGGGCCCCATCTTATTTTTAATACTTATGAATGATCTATCTGTTAATGTTTCTTGTAGTGATGTCACAATCTATGCAGACGACACAACACTGTTTTGTAGCCACAGTGACTTAGGGCAGTTGCACTGCCTATCAGAAAAGGCCTTAGGTGAATCGACAGAGTGGTTCTCTGCAAATGGCTTGCTTTTAAATGTTGACAAAACTGACAATTTATTGGTTTCAACCCATGACATCTGTGGTTTTAGTTCTGTTAAGCTTTTAGGTATATATATTGACAATAGGCTGTCTTGGCAGCATCATATTGATTTTCTGTGTACAAGGTTATCCAGAGTCAAGTGTTTATTAAGTAGTTTAAGGAATCATGTCACTAATAGCTATTTGAAATTAGCCTATTTTGCATTTTTTGAGAGCATCATAAGATTTGGTATTGTGATTTGGGGTAATGGAGTAGGTATTGGTAAGGTGTTATTAATACAGAAAAAAAGTCATTAGAATTGTTACTGGTGCCAAAAGATTAGACCATTGTAAATCTCTGTTCATAGAATCTAGTATATTAACTGTTGTAAATCTGTATATTTATTTATGAAGTCTCCATTTTTGTGAAAAAGAACTCTTACAAACATGTTTTAAGAGGAAATGCCCATAGCCACTTAACTAGGAATAGAAATTTTATTGATGTAAGTAGAGTAAGACTGTCTAGATCTCAAAACTATCATACCCACTTGGGGATCAAAATATTTAACATGTTTCCAGTTGATTTTCGTGCATTGCCCTTCAATGAATTTTCAAAAAAACTGCTCTCTTGGTGTAAAGCTAATCCTATGTACAAGTTAAGTGATTTCTTCAATTTACAATTTGTAAACAAAGACTTAAATTTTATAGTTGTTTATAAATAATGTTCCTATTGTTTAGATTGACGATGTCTATTGTAATTCTTGTGAATTAATTAATGACTAATAAACTTGTCTATTGTCTATTGACATAGTCGCTGGGTCACAACAGTTGCTATAGCTCATAATAAGTCATTCCATCAGTTTGACTTGGTAAAAACCATCGTGTACTCGGCAGAAATCAGTCATTTAGATCAGCGCAATCTGTAGGTGGCTCACACCAACTAAGACAAATTTTATTAAAAACCTGGCTACAACTTTAACATGGGGATGGAATGTCTAGTTGTTTTATTAATAGTCAAAGCTATTAGTTAACAATCCTGTCTAAGGAACATGTCTGCCTCAGTCACTAACAAGACTACAAGATCGTGGCACTCACTCATCTCCATTCATAATCGGCTTAAAATAGGTTTTACCTACCTTCGTATGGTCGCCATTTCAGTTGAAAGTATTAAAATAACTTAGCTAACTTATTAAAAAAAAACTGTAGCCTATGGAAACTAGGTCCTATGATGAATTTTAAGAAAACCTAGGGTCCTAAGCTGGCTTTTTACTTCAAGCCACTTATACTAGGCCTCAGGGACGTATTTAAGTATCTGCGCCTGCAGACACTGTAACACTGTCCGCTCTCCCGACCTCACTAATATCACCTCAATGGCCAATACATACACTGTCAGCTGATTTTATAGAATAATAATTTGTAATATTGCATGCTACATCAACAAATTTACTATACTTTTAGAGCCCTTTTAATGGACATTTTTTTGCAACTTTTTTATGCAAAACGTGATTTTGACTTGGATACACGGAATGCAACGTTTTAATCCAATCAGTAATTATAATCATGTCCATATACAAGGGGTCTTATAACACTTTCCATTGAACACTTTTAGTCAGATCCACTTGAGAGACATGCTATTGGCCTTGAAATGAAACAAATGTTTACTACCACTATCTATCATTCGCCACTACGCAGCGGCCGGCAACCCGCTCCCGCGGCACGCGTGTCTGCCCGAGACCAATAGGGCAGCACGGAAAACTCAGCACAGCCTTGTGCTAAACTATTGACTTTTGTTTAACTAAAATGTGTTCTAAAATAATTGCATACTTAAGTTTAATCAAAATTTCAAATGGCTGTTTTGCCGTTCCCAGAATAATTAGACCTAGACCCGGGACCAATTTACTTTTTCGTTTTGAGGTCCCCAGAGGCCGAAAACACCATCCGTTCAAATTCATATATATATATATATATTTATATATGTGTCCGTTAGCGCGATAACTCGAGCAAAATTGATCCGATTTTAATGAAATTTGGTACAAACGTGTAAACCTACATTAATTGGAACAAGTTCGCGAACCAGCATAATCGGACCATGGGATCAGGGGTTTATGGGGGGTTTTATGGGGTAAAAATGGGTTTTTCTCTTTTTTGACCCTAAAAACTTTAATTTTCAAAATTTCTCTCTAGACCATTTTGAAGAGCTTAAAAAAAACAAATAATTTAGTATATTGAAGCGTTATTATGCGCCTAACGGTTACGGAGAAAATTCCAAAAATCTGTAAATTTAAAATTCCCATGTTATTCTTATGAAAGTAAACTTTGTAAGTCTTATAAGCAAACTTTTGTAGTTTGCTTGTTTATGAACATATATTTTTATCAAATTTGGAAAATAAATTCATTTTATACTAAAACTATTGGGATTTTACAAAAAAAAATACCTTTTTACCCTCCCTGTTGCAGTAAACCTAAGTTACGTTAAAATAATGTTAACCTATTTAAATAGGGAATAAATGTGATATTTTTAAGGAGACATTTTATAGTGTAAATCCAGTCAGGCAAATGGAAATTCGCTTAGTCTGCAGGTTTGCTGCGGCGGGGGTATTTATTACTTTTTACTCCCAAAATTTTTCCGCCCCTAAAATTTGCCGCCTTGGCTGGCACCCAGTCCGCCTAAATTATTCGGAAATATGTCCCCGCTAGGCCTGGATAAAAAATCTTTAATAGGTACAGTAGGGTATCCAACTCATCGGAATATCAAACTTAGAAATAGGCCTAAAGCTTAAAATAGGCAGGAATAGATTTATCAACCAAATCTAACCAAACCCCCAAAATTTCTCCCCAAGTTATACCTATCGGTTGTAACAATCAATAGGCTAGGCCTAATGTGATGGGAGTCTGATATCAGTTTTGCTGCCTAACCTTAACTTAAGAAGTAAGTTAGCCTAGGCAGGAAGCTTAACTTAGGCTACTTAAACTTAGCTTAAGTTATTCAATTTGGTGCAGGCCTAAACATATAAATTCATCATATAAGTTAGGCCACTAAGTTAAGTTATAACCTTGATAACTTAGCCTATTATTTTTCATATTGATAAAATATGTTAACCCTTTGAGTGCCAACGTCCGGGGAACCGGACGTTTTTAAAACGAGCCAAAAGTGCCGACGTCCGGCCGACCGGACGTTTTTAGAACGAGCCAAAAGTGCCAACGTCCGGCTGACCGGACGTTTCGTAATGATCGAACAGTTGTCATAACAACCGAATGGATACTCGGATTCTTTTAACCCATATATTAACATTGAGTCGAAAGTTACTAGATGCGATAGGCCTACATCGATTTTCGTTGGTCGAAATATCAAAAATTCGATTTTTACGAAATTTTAACCTAAAAATCGCCAGATCGCGCTCGGCATTTTTAGCGCGTCCTTTGGGAAAAATCATCGGCATTTTTTGAGCATTAGCCTACTTTTATTTCTCGCCTGGCACTCTAAGGGTTAAGTTAGCTTTGCAATCATATTTTATAAACTAAGTTAGCGTTTTAACTTAGTATGAGCATGGCTAGCCTATACCTAGGCCTAAGGATGGAGAACCTAAAACCATTGACTTACGAATACCCTAGGCCCTAGACCTATTTAGTTATTAACTTATATATCAATTCAATATCAATGCAACCTCGTTTTATTTTGTATAGGCCTACGGTACTTTTACTTGCATGTACCTTGTTTAATATAGCCAAGTTTAAATAACATCGATCACTATCAATTGTATAGGCCTAGGCCTATCACTAATTATAATTGGCCTTCCAAACATGTTCCTAAAATAACTTATTGCAACAGAGGCTACGCCAAACGTATTATGATTTAGTTAAACTGTAATAATTACCTGGCTCAAACATGATTATAGATGAAATATTAAACACTGTAGCGACCCTGAAGACTGAAGTATAATTTACCACGGAAGAAACATAGGTACAAAATTATGGCGCTATACTGATACGATTACAAAAATCCAATCCCGTCCCGTAACAACAAACAACAGTAGGGAAGGGAGTGGGAGTGGAGTGGGAGTGACTTTGACTTTGTTGGGAGGAAAGGAATAGGAAGTACAATAAAGAGTCGGAAGTTGACGGTTCTGCCAACCAAACTATTTATAACTTGCAATCGTACTCTTCTTGTACAATAATACCCTATTTAAAATTACAAATATTTTGTACAACAAAAAGTAATTTTAAACACCTTTTATTAAATAAGATTATTAATCTTATTTTTTGTAGAATTTGTGTTCTGGCTGTACCATTGATTATTATAAATGATTTAGCATTGATATGGGATATTGTAAGTGAACAGGACTGAATGTTTAAATAAATATAAATTAGAATTTTAATCATAAAACGTTGGAATATAATGGCATCTATAATATTTTTCTCCCAATTTATGGCATGTATTATACAGAATGTGTTTAATCTTTCAACTAAAATGCCAGAGGAAAAGCAATATTTTAAACAAATATGCCGTTAAATATTATAAGTTAAAAAAGTGTTTGAAATCAACGGGATTAGGCCTACGTTTGAGGGTTGATAAAAGTACGCTTTTTCCGTGCATAATTTCAATCATTGACTTTGTGATTGGTTCATTGTTCCATACAGCATCCACGGCCGCCTATAGGCACGGCCACCTTTAACTACGGAGTTAAAGGCGGCCGTGCTATAGGTCGCCGTGCAGCATCGCAAAATACGGTACTTTCCTGTTAAAGGGAACATTCATTATTATCGATGATTTTTCTCGATATATCGATAGTAACAAATTGAACCATATCAGCTGACAACTACTGATAAATATTGTTCAGTATCAACAAACAACAATGAAATAAAACTGTTCTAAAAAAAATAACCTAACATAACTAACCAAACTTGCTATAACATTTACAAATTCCGTGTTTAACTTGCCTTTTCTATTATCAAACCCAAACGGCATTTTTAAATGGTCCAGCAAGTTTGGTTGGTTATGTTAGGTTAGCTTAGAATATTTAAGCCTGTAAACAAGATCAGTTAGTTGTTGTCAATTTGTAATGGATCGGGAAACAAAAATATCGATATATCGAGAAAAAATCATCGATAATAATGAATGTTCCCTTTAACAGGAAAGTACCCAAAAGACCAACGCCGCAGCAAACCTGCAGACTAAGCGAATATCCATTTGCCTGATTGGATTTACATTAAAATGTCTCCTTAAAAATATTACATTTATTCCCTATTTAAATAGCATTAGTTTCATGAAAAATGTTAATAGTTTAGTATGAAATAAATGCATTTTCCAAATTTGATCAAAATATTTAATAAGCAAGCATACTACAAAAGTTTACTCCATAAAAATATTATGGGAATTTTAAATTTACAATTTTTTTAAATTTTCTCCGTAACCATTACCATTAGGTGCACAATAACGCTTCAATATACTAAATATTATTTGTTTTTTCTAAGCTCTACCAAATGGGTTGGAAAGAAATTGTGAAATTTTGTGTTATAGGGTCAAAAATCAGGAAAAAACTATTTTTAACCCATTACCCCGGCCACCCATAAACCCCTGTTCCCATAGTCCGATCATACTGGTTTGCGAACTCGTTGGAATAAATGTAGGTTTACACGTTTGTACAAGATTTCATAAAAATCGGATGATTTTTGCTCGAGCTATCGCGTTATTCTTATTCTAGTTTAACGAGTACTAGGTTTGCTACAACAGGGAGGGTCAAAAGGGGTTCTTAGTAAAATGTTAAATAGTTTAGTATGAAAAAAATGCATTTTCCTAACTTGATCAAAATATGTTCATAAACAAGCAAACTACAACAAGTTTTCTTATTCTCCATAAGAATAACATGTAAATTTTAAATTTACAGCTTTTTGGAATTTTCTCCGTAACTATTAGGCGCGTGACAACGTTTCAATATACTAAATTGTTTGTACAAAATGGCTTCAAAATAAATTGCCAAATTTTATGTTTTTAGGGTCAAAATTTGTGAAACCCCAATTTTTACCCCATAAAACCCCACATAAATCTCCGTTCCCCAGGTCCGATCATGATGGTTCGCGAACTCGTTCGAATAAATATAGTTTTACACGTTTGTACCAAATTTCTTAGAAATCGGATCATTTTTTGCTCGAGTTATCGTGCTAACGGACCCACACACACACACATATATATATACGAACATACATACATATTTAAATATGCATACATGCATATATGCATATACATACATATATATATATGAATTTGAACGGATGGTGTTTTTGGCCTCTAGGGACCTCAAAACGAAAAATAAATCGGTCCCGGGTCCAGGTCTTACCATGAGTAGTAATAGTAATAGCTTATTCCTTATATGGGAAATTCACTAACATACACAATAATAGTATATTACCATATATTACGTTACTAGTCCTGAAAATAAGTGTTTACCGGACGAGTGTGGTCTTTATAATTTGTGCTTTACTGTTTGGCTATATAACTAAAGGATGAGTCATTGTTTATGATTATATCGTTTTACTTGGTTTTTGTTAAACGGGGTTTTAAATTACTGAAATAAAAATAAACAAATTGTAAACAAAACACGACACCTACAGTGCACCAGACAGAACTAACGATAAAATTGGCTTCAGCTGTTCCATAAGGATGGGAAATCTATTAAAGAGAGTATGTTTTATCTACGGTATTATCAATGTTGTTAGTTGTTCCTCAAGGTAGGAGGGATCGTAACGTCCCAGGGGTAGAGGAATTCTACCCCGGAAATTTACCCCTATGAAAAAACGCCTAGGTCTGTTTGACGTCACGAGTGATGGGGCCTATACACGGTCAACAAACAGCCCGTGACTGGGAATTAACCCCCAAATAAATTTTATTAAATAATAAAATCAACATATGTAATTGTCTGCTTATAAAGTGATTTGCTATATTGCGGAATGTTACCCCCGAAAATCTACTCCCAGTGGTCAAATCATAAATGTACGACACCGGAATTCTACCCCCGGAAATCTACCCCCGTGGTCGGCTACGCTACGTATCGGAAAATATTCATTATTTTAGTTGATTTTATTGATTGGTTTAAGTAAATCAACGGCTCTTCAGTTAATATATACCTTCATCCAGTATTAGGTTAGGTTAGGTTACAATAAAATCAACTACAACAATGAAGCGTAGCCGTCCATGGGGGTGGATTACCGAGGTCGTACATTTCTGATTTTACCACTGGATGTAGATTTACGGGGGTTGATTTCTGGGGGCAGATCCCTGGGGGTAAAATCATGGTGTCAGGTTCATTGGGGGTTTGATTCACCACAACGACCATGAATGCGTGAAATGTGAGTTGTTGAAATAAATAATAAATTATCCGGCCTAATGGTTCGTGGCCGGAAATTTACCCTCAGACCTGTGACGTCAAAATGACGTAGGTTTTTTTCAATGGGGTAAATTTCTGGGGGTAGAACGAATTTCTGGGGGTTGAATCCCGGCGACTACCAAAAACGTTTGGCTATATAATAGCTCTGGGATGTGGGTCGCCGGAATTCTACCTCAGAGCTATTATATAAACAAACGTTATTGAGACTAATTGCACCAGAGATATTGCCATACAGCTTCATCAAGCGCTCTGCTGCCTGCCAACCGGAAACAAAAAACACGAACCTATTAAACAAAAAACCAATCCAGATGACAACATTGTTGCAATACTATGTCGCAGTTAGTTGCAGATAACAATAAACGAACAAACTGAAACCTGAAACTATTTGAGTTTGAGAATGAGAACAGAGAACAGAACCATCCATCATCAATAATTAATTTAAGTTAATTCCGCATCTTGGCATCTTTGAGAGTGAGTAGTATCGTATTTATAAGGGGTTGCTTCCTTTAACTAACGATCAACTAACCTTCTAATACTGGTAACTGTTTAGCTTACTTTACAATACTATGTAAGTAGGCCTACTTTCTAAGTTATAATTTTTCATGCTCTAGACCCATCCATACACTAGCTAAATATTAAATATTCACTTAGAATTAGGCTAGGCCTAGATATAAACAGTGGCGGCGATAAGAACCCGCGGCCCCCCCCCCCCGCAAGTTTGTTCGCCGGACCCCCCTCTCCCAATGATCTTTAAAAATATTTTCCCATGTATTACCGCCTAAACTTGCAATTTTGCAATAAACTTGAAAAGGCATCTCCAGAGGCGTCATTATCGTCTTCCATGGTCGCGGTAAAATCGTAAATACTTCCCGTAGTCATAAGTCATGGAAGAAACATTATCATAGTTAACCGTGATTGCAAATGCAACCAAACCTATGACATCATTAGATAGTTTAGCATCATCGTCTCCCGCGTTCACTACCCAATCTAATATCTCCCCGCGACCCGTCGGTGGTGACGGGTAAATTATTTTTCTGTAATCGCGGCTAAATCCTAGATATATAAAACTCTCGCTAAAAAAGAAACGTCATTACCGTCTTCCACAATCGCGGTAAAATATTGAACATCTGCGGCCTCGGAGACATAGTCATCGTCCCCCGCGGGGAAATGTTCTCGTCGATATCCGCGATCGCGGCAAAAGCGTAGGCCTTAATCTTTCAATTTCGTGAGCGTGATCCTCACGGATGTAAAAGCTTTTACTTTTAATTGTGCATTATTGTATTACTGAATACTGAGAAAATCGGCTCGAGTTTGATTTTCTGACTTTGTGCTTGATCTCTCAAGCTTGTAGTCCAGGCTCTGCTCGGCTCGAAAATCGACATTATAGGCCTATTATAAAAATCAACCGTTTCCAAAACAACCCGATTTTGAACCGATCTGATTTGGCCTGAGGCCCTTAGTAACATTTTTAGTGCGTTCAAGATCGGGTTGATGCCAAATTTTGAAATAGATAAACGTGATCACAAAAGAACTTTGTCCCAGTCTTCTGGTAACAGTAATGATAACCAGGTATCTCCTGATAAGAAAAAAAAACAATTGCTTAACTTTCTCATATATGATGACACCCACAAAGGGCACTATGAAGTAATAATTACAGGAAAAGAGTGTAAAAAAAGACTAAGTTCCTTTAAAATCATTAAAATACTAAAAATGAACCAAAATATTGAGGTCATTGAAAGAACTGGGGAAAACATAACTGTCTATTGCAAAAGCCAACGATTTAATATTAAATCAGGACTTGTCAAATTTCAATGTATTCATACCCTCCCGGAGACTCTTCTCTAAGGGAGTAAATCTTAGTGTACGCTCCACTTGATGTAGATGAGGAAGAGATTTTATGTGAGGCTGAAAGTGAACATAAAATCACCAAAGTTAAAAGAATAAAAAAATGATAAACAGAGAACTAACTAACACACATATTTTGAAAATAACATTTCTTTCTGAAAAACTTCCAAATGAGGTAAGATTTTACCACATTCTGATGAAGGTGCAATATTATATGATCCCAGTAAGGCAATAGTGTATATGCTTCTCCTATAGCCATGTTGCAAATTCCCCCACTTGCTAGAAACAATGTTTGTGCAGGGACTGTGGGGATCTATTCCTTGAAGGACCTTGCACATACTCTGGGGCCGCAAAGGTCATCTGCAACCGTTCTGATGAAATTGGCTTCCCTAGCCTAGCACCATCTCGTGTAATGAATTTTGACAGTGGAATCAAATTTAATTTTCTATCTAAGATTGCAACAAATGAAACAACATCTAAGATCAATCCCGAGATAGGCCTAATGAGAAACCCAGAAAAACTACATTGTAGGCCTAAAAGACCCTTAATACATTAACATAATGTAGGTACTTTGTTAAGTTTTGTAAGGATCTATGTAAGGACTTTGAATATCGTGATGAAGAATTCTCATAAAATAGTAACAAATGAAGTTTACGTTTTGACTTGTTTCTTCTTCGGCCTAGTGACTATGCCAACATCATGCAAAACACAAGAGGCCAGTGGCGGTTCCAAGGGGGGGGCTACAGGGGCTAAAGCCCCCCCCTTGGACCCTGGAAAAATAAATTTAATAGTATATTACGTTACTAGTCCTGAAAATAAGTGTTTGCCGGACACGGGATTACCATATGAGTCCGGTACACACATTTTGGACGAGTTACGTACGATAGTTTACGCCATACTACTAAATCCGTACAAATCCTTATATATTTCCACCAACTAAATGTCTAAAAATCACTAGTAATAACCTCTAAGAGAGGTTATGTTTTTGTTTATAACCACTCCCTGACACCTAAATACAGTATAATCAGCTGATTGGTGTCCGGCAAAACTCATTGCAGTACAGTAGTACGCAATGAAACCCCATTTGAATAAGCTGGTGGAAACAGCTGTTTTCTGGACTAAATCCTTGCGTGGGAAGTTCGTCAAAATAATGTAGTGTGGTGTAAACGTACATTTCGTCCTTAAAACACGCAAAGTCATAAAACTGACATTAATGTAGATTTTATTAATCTTAATAAGCGATGGCAGTAGTAGTATTAAGTTCCACATAGATCAACTTTGTGGACAATAGCACAGCAAATAAAACAATATTTCGCAATGGAAAGTTAGTTATACGCATCATCCAATTTTTACAGCAGTCAGCTGTTGACATGCTAGGGCAAAGGCGAGCGCCGAGCGCGCGAGCAAGGACGGGGAAACAGCTGATTTCCTGATGTTCCATAGTTGTCAAATTGTCTGCTAGCCACTAACTTTACACAGGCCATAGGCATCAATCAGCAATCAGCGGTAGCACCAATAGCCTTTTACCATTTACTATATAAACACTAGTGTTAAAGTTTTGTATAGTCAAATGCTATTACCGGTACTGAATTCGATACTGTATATATTGTGACAGATCTATGAAATGGACTGTAGAAAAACATAAGTTTAAAAAACGTATCTACTTGCTTGCATGACATATAAACAGCATATAATAGGTGAAATGGAAGGTTTTAGGATAATTATTGAGCACAGTTCTAGCCGTTAGAAATGGCCATATAAAAGTGACCAAACGGCTTATTTTTAGGAGATATGGCTTCGTAGTCTACAGTAGGCCTATGTTTTGAAATTCATGAATGCAAGTTCGTCATAGTTTGATTTTTAAAATGTCTACTTACTTGCTCATGACAAAGACAAATAACAGGTGAAATGGCAGGTTTTTGGACAGTTGGACACAAATATAGACATTAATAATGGCTTTAGAAAGTCAGTAAACAGCTTTTAGGACGATATTGCCGTAGCCTACAATATGTTTTGAGATTTTATGAATGCAATCGTCATAGTTAGTTTTAAAAATGTCTACTTCTTATTCATGACAAATAAAAATGGGGAAATGGGAGGTTTTGCACACAGTTCTAGACGTTAAAACTGGCTGTAGAAAGTCGCCCAACGGTTTTTTTTAGGATATGGCCGTATACGGAACACACTATAGTCTACAGTGTTTTGAAATTCATGAATGCAATCGCCATGGTTTAGTTTTTAAAATGTCTATTTGCTCATGACAAACAACAGGTGAAATGCGGAGTTTATGGACAATTAGGCAAGGTTTTAGGTGTTAAAAATGGCTTTAGAAAGTCACCAATTGGCTTTGAAAATTCCAATGCTCCACACCCCCCAAGCCCCCCGGTAGCCCCCCCCTTCACAAGGTCCTAGAACCGCCACTGCAAGAGGCTATTGCAGTTGTAGCATGATCGGAAACACCATTTAACGATCGCTAACCAATACAGTAGAGTTAAGGTTAATCCTCATTTGCCTACCAGAGGACTTCTTTTCTGGAAGTTTAGGTAAACATTCTTGCTGTCACTACAATCGTCAGTTTTAGTAGGAGTACAGGGATACATTATCATTACCACCCTGTTGTTCAATTTCGGACACTTTAACTCCTATGCCTAAGCCTAAGTGTCTGTAAAACGAAATTAAGACTTACGAGTTTCAAATTTAAGGTCCATTGAGCAGTTGGTTTGGATGGTAATATCGCGATTTGGATGACTCCGTAACTTAAGTGGATTGCAAACAGTTGGTTATGACTTATATATATATATATATATATATTTAGCACTTTGAATCCCTCGAAGCTATGTTGGTAGCTATGGAATAAACAGTGTTCTTCTTGCACCACAGGCCAAGAAAAATAACTTAAGCTACCCAGACAACAATTGGAAACCAGATGCTGTTGTAAGTTGTGATACATTTGCTTATGTTTTGCATAGCATTGCAGTTTCATGTTGATGTTTACAACTTTTGCAGGTGTTGCATGGAGTTGATCTTAAAGCCCGTAGATCCTGATACCCTTGCCGTTATGAAGGTATTCATTGGGTTCACTAGTGATTATGAGAATGCTCGTCTCATCGCACATATGAATGTTTTTCAACGTTTGCTACAGCTGAGACAGATTTCCTCCTCCCTTAGTTGACTATTTTACATACCAACCTGATAAAAGCTGTGATCAGGGTTACCAAAAAAGAGGTATGGTAAGCTCTCATGTCAATTGAACATAAATTCATAGCAGAAATTGGATTTTAAGTTGAAGGGATTGTAACGGTGGTCACCTAATGTTAAAATTGAATGTAAAAGACTTTGATTTCATTAACCACTATTTCAAATGTTTTGGTTTTATTAACCACTTTTTAAAATCACCATATGATCATATAGTTGATTTTTATGTTCTGACTTCTTGTAAACATTGTTGTGTGAAGTTTTGACAACATTTTAACTTTTAACCATATATACAGTTTTATAAGAAGAGAATGAAACAGGTTATTATTAAAGTTACTCGTTAAAGCCTTAAATCAGGGAATATTTATTAATTTTAACAGAATTTTCCCTAAAGTTGTAAAACCTATGGCCACACACCACAACTTGATACTTGATACAAGATAACTTGATAACTTGATACTTGGTTGTCACACCTATTGTGACGGTGGTTGGGTGGTGTTGGTGGCCCCCCCAAGGATTTTAAGAAACTTGTAATATAAATATAAATAGAGAGAGTTTATCCTATAGTTTATCCCTAGTTCTAATTATTTTTGTATGTTCGTAGGATTGCTCTACCATCGCCTTTGACTTAGACAATCCAGAGCCTTTTATAGAACAGAATATTAAGAGCCCTGACTCGACATGGCTGGTGACCTGACAGTTGCTCTAGCCTCCTGCGACCACTCTCCCTAGGCTCAGTAATCTCTTCACTTGGGTCTGAGGTTCAACCTGCTTGTGTAATTAGTCAAAACACAATATTCAACCATTATCCGGTTCAAGCTAGAATAATCTTGGACTATGGAGATTACTAGACATCCCATTCCCATACTAAAGCTGTAGACAGTTTTAGATTGGAAATAGAACATTGTTGAGTCTAATTGACAGCGGATAGTAACCGACAGCTTGGTTAAAAGCTAAAACAAAAGTACAACTAACTGTAACAGTTCCATCTTAATTTCACATGAATTACCAACAACGTTTAAAAAAAATAGTTGAGTAAATAAAGTTTCTACTGTAACACATGTGTTGAGTGGCTCGCTCAACCACGTTCTATTTAAATGGAAAAATAGCTACAACTCTATAGGCTACATTATGTGGAATGTAAATTGTTTGTGTTCAATGAACTGTTATTACTGTGATTGACACAGTAATAAATTAAAAGTAAAAACATCCATTAATATTATATCTTATAAGGATCATTTACACATTTTTGAAAGGATCTCAAACACTACTTTTGGAATGGAAGGTTTCATCACACTTTCAAAATGGTGGCTCCCTCAATAAGTTTATCATACCTTTTACAGTGATCAAAAATTAACTTGTCATCAATGCAGCAACTTGAGGCGCCGGAATTGTACCCCCCACTGATCATCAACGTCACTTTGACGTCACACCTAGAGGAGGTAGAATTCCACCCCCGTACACTTAGATTTTAACGGAATCTAATCTATTTAATGTGGGCAAGTGATCAGTGGACCAGATAATTATATTAGAAATTAAAAAGAACAGGAGATGTACGGCCCGGAGTTGTACCCCCTGCCAACATCAAATTATTTACATGTATGGGGTGGTATTGTACCTCCCTAGAATTGTACCCCCGGTCAGAAAACCAAATGTGTACGTGGTGGAATTATACCCCCCTCTTTGACAGTTTGGCTCGTGTGTGGGTTGGAATTGTCCCCCCCCCCCTGTAAGTAACATCTTCAATAGTCTTTCAATAAACTTAGGTGGTCATTAAAATGAAATAGCAGCGAATGCCTTCTAAAGTTGGAGTGAATTTAAGCCTGTACAGAAAATAGTGATTGTACTAAGTAAATATAATTGCGAAAGATTGTTGTTGTGTGCAGGACAACTGTTACTAATTATAAGAGAAAATGTTTGCTATACAAATCCTTTGGATTACTATGTAGGCTATTTATTTTTCTTCTACAAAAGACACAACCTATTTGTTTATTTCAGAGATATATTATTTTTTAATTACACTCTTTTAAATCTGTCACTAAACCTAAAACGGAAAATCTTTCAGTTGGATGAGTGGATGGTTTATTTTATATCACATTTGCTACACGATACAAATATCAGTTTTTACAATACTAGGAAATATTTTTACAATAACAAACAGAAGTATTACCTATCGTTAACTTTAAATTTGTTTTCCTACAGTCACCTGACAAAGTGGGCTTCCTTGCACTGATTATAGTACAGAAAGTTGCTAGTTGCTGCATTTACTTACTTTTGCCGCACTCTTTTTATTTTTGCCTATAAACGTGTTATATAGCATTGTCACTAATGTCACTGGTGTCCATTCTTCTTTTTATAGTCCTCACAGGTATCCTCCATAGTATCTTCCTTATCTCTGGCTTGAATCCTTAATTGCCTCTTTTAGTCTCTCTGGGTCCCAAAGTCCTCAAAGTTTGCACCAGGTTTCCGTTTGTAAAATGTAGGCATGTTTCACTTGAAAATAAACACTCCAGTTAGTGAAATAAGTAGCATTATATACTTAAAAATTCTATGAACTTTTAAAAATACATAAAATAATAATCAAAAATAATAATCAATCCAGAACTCAAGCGTTAACTATGTTTTACAGTATTTACTTTTACTTACTGCATGTGTCATCTATCCCTAATGAAAATAGTGCAGTGTGTTTACCGGAAAACACTGCAGCATCTTAACGGTATGGAAGCCATACACCTTATAACTCAGTGACTTGTGAAACCGAGATGGCCGGATTGCAATAAAGCCTCACAACAGAACCTACAGTTTGTACAACTACTCGGACATTTTGAAAAATACTATTTTGTACCAACTAATAGCTAATTGAAGCACTAAAAAAGATTTCATGGTAACATTTAGTGACCTATCTTGATTTTTTACGCTGGCTGACTAAAAACTGATACTGTTGGGACGAAAACACATCAATTACAGCCCAGTGTATACTGCCCAACTATTCAGCACACTGGCGCGCACTCTGGCGCTTTTAACCAGAACTAAGGGGGGTGAGCAGTCTAAACGCGATGGAGCAACTCTCTCGGAATTACCCTACTGTATTTTTTGCAACCAAATTAAAGTTTATTCCCAGTTCTAATGTTTATTGAATGTTTGTAGGATTGCTCTGCTGTAGGCTTTCTATTGCACAGTCTACTAGAGCCCTTCAATACAAAGAATATATAACATCCAGACAAGTTTGGTGTCTTGCCAGTTGCCCTAGCCTCATGCGACCACTCTCCAAGGCTCAGTGGGCTCTTGTGTTTGAGGTAAAAGAAAACAGCAACCTGCTTGTGTAACTAATCACAACAACAATATTCAACCATTTTCAGGTTTAAGCGAGTTTACTAGACATCCTATTCAAAGTTTTAAATTGGAAATGGAACATCCTTGAGAGTGGTGCTATCAATCAATCAATGATTTCTGTTGTTTATATTGACTTTTAACTGATCTAAAAAAAAATACCCCCGCCGCAGCAAACCTGTCGACTAAGCGAATTTCCATTTGTCTAAATTGATTTTCAATTAAATATATTTTAATAACATTAGGTTTAACGAGTACCTAGGTTTGCTGCTACAAGGAAACTAATAAAGTGTGTTTTTTAGTAAAATATTGATAGCTTAGTACAAAATAAAAAAATTTGCCAAGTTTAATCAAAATATATCCATAAACAAGCAAATTACAACATTTGACAATATTCTCCATAAGAATAACATGGGAATTTTAAATTTACAATTTTTTAAATTTTCTCCATTACTAATAACCGAACAAAAATACTTTTAATAAATTATTTATTTTTTAAGCTCTTTAAAAGGGACTAAAGAGAAATTGGGAAATTTTGTGTTTTGAGGGTCAAAAGTGAGAAAAACCAATTTTTACCCCATAAAACCCCCCGTAAAGCCACGTTCCCATGGTCCGATCATGCTGGTTCGCGAACTCATTCAAGTTTATCCCGCTTTACACCTTTTAACCAAATTTCATCAAAATCGGGCAAAAATTAAACTCAAGTTATCGCGTTCACGGACGTATATATATAAATAAATATCAGTTTTATATATATACATAAAAAAATTTGAACGAATGGTGTTTTTGGCCTCTGATGGGGACATCAAAATGAAAAAGTAAATCGGTCCCGGGTCTAGGTCTTACCATGCCACCTACGGTAATAGCTACTTCCCTGTAGAGAAATTCGCTAATAGAAGTAAACTGTAACAGACACATCATTATTGGAATATATAGACCAACACTTACACATGTTTTATTTACAAAGAATTAAAAATTGCGTGCAAAAGCCACGCACAACGCAAAATACCACTAAAACACAACATAATAGTATATTTCGTACCTAGGGCCGAAAATGAGGTTTTGCCGGCTCGAGACAGTTTTTAAGTTCGAGACGAAGTCGAGAACTTAAATCGATCGAGAGCTGCAAAACCATTTCGGTCCGTGGTACGAACGCTATTTTTCACCACGCTATACCCTATTACCACTATTCACCAATATAATAATGCACACTGATCGTCAACACAACTACAACTTTAAGGTTATGTGAAGAAATAATTTGAGGAATCAGCAAAAATATAAATAAATAGTTGCTAGGCAACGGTGACAATAACACAATTCTATATTGCAATGCTATGGATTTTGATTGTGTATTTAAAACGCATTCATGTTTTAATTAAGTAAGCGGACAGCTGATTTTGCGGCCCCGGCCTGTAAAAACCTGCTCGGTCCCCAAATTGGTGACAGCTGGCATGGCCAGCAAAACGTAACTTTCAGCCACCAAATTAACGTATGTAATACAGCCAAAAACATCATAGTGTGGTGAAAATATTATTAATATCCTAAATTACATCATGGTCAGTGGCGGAACATTACCTGAGCAGTAGGTTGGGACATTGCGGGAGGGGGTCTGGGGATTTGTTTGAAATTTTTGACATAAATTAGATGGGTTTTTATCATTTGAGGCACCTGATTAGAAGTTGGGTTGGTTAAAAAATTGTATGTTATTTTCTTCAGCTTAAACAGTATTGGAGGTTAAGGCTACATTAGATTTAGATAGTTTCATTACTGAATAAAACTAATAGGCATTGGCCTGCTCAAAACTATTACAACATACAATTACAACATACAACTAGCCTGTAAATTTACTGTTCAAATCATGGCAAGAACTGCATTTTTCAATAATAACTCACAATTATTCTGAAGATTGTAGGCCTAGTACCGTTGAAGTAGACCTAACCCCATTTGAACCTTTAAATTTATGATCACTAAAACCGTAATACGGCTATACTCTAATAAATCTGTAGGAATAATTGGACGAAACGAAGTTGAGGACTCGTACTCGACTTTTAAAAATTGCATTCATTTTTATGTTAAAGAACGGCTTTTTTATTACAAATTTAAAAAATCTGATTCTTGTACCACAGACTTATTTTTGTCTGTAGTTCTCAATAAACTATATTCCAATAAATTTCGGCAATCTTTTCGATTTAACATAACTCAATCAAGTTAGTTATTTGACACTGGTTTTTTACTTAGTTAGTTGTTCATTTGACTAGCGAAGCGAAATCAAACGTCGTCCGTCGTCAGCCGTCAAACTTCAAGTGACTTAAGTTAGTGATGTGTTTTGAGTAATTTTGATTTAAACTTGTTTTTATTAAAAGCATTTTTTTTTCATGCGTTACATTATGTTTACATCACTAAATTCTTTGACTTACTCTACGATTGAAACTGTGTTGGTCACTACTGAACTAGGGCCACTAGGGGTTAAGTTCATTGCATTTAAACATAAAGATGAGACTTCTTACTAACTGTAAACATCTATTCTCAGATATCATTCTTTAGATTAATATCTAAAGGTTTGACTAATCCTAAAGACAACCCAGTTGTCAGTGTCAGTTGAACTGGACCATCATTTTTCCAGATCAAGGTACTAAGTTTACTACTAATTAAGGCCTAGGTTAGGTATCCACTTTTAAACATAGATTCAGTACAAAGTACAGTAGCCTAATACTTTTTAAGCTTGAGAACTTTCCCCTTTCCGTAGTAGCCTATGAAATTTAGTCTGAAGTGGTGTTTATTTATCTTCTTTATATTTCAGAATATTGACTCTTAAATGTTAATCTATGTTCACTAGGCCTTAGTTTACCATAGAAGTTCCATGAAGTAAAAAAGGTAAACGTTAAGCTTGGCCTCTAACTTAGAGGCCTAGACTGGGCTATGCTCTAGCATAGGGACTTAGTTAAATTAGGCAACAAATTAATTTATAGATAGGCCTTCCTAGGCCATAGCCTAGCATTATGTTTTTAAAATGAGTGGCATCCTTTTAACCGATTTTAACTTAAGTATTAAGTTAAGTTAGGGTTAAACCCCTAAGGCCTGATTTCACCAAACTTTTAAACCGCCGTTAAGCCTTGCTCTAACTGCAGTTAGCTCTTAACTGACGAAATCGGATTTCACCACTCGCCGTTAGCGCTAGTTTAGACTAAACCGTCGTTAGATAATTAACTGCCCAATTTTGACCGGTTAACTTCTTTAATCTTTCGTTAAGTAAATATCAGCTGGCTTTAAGTTTAAAGTTTATATGGAAAGGCGAAATGGTAGAAGAGAATACGTTACGAATTAGCTTTTGTAAGTAAGTGATGGCAATGAAGAGTAGCCTATGTTGTTCGCCTAACTAGGAGATAAGAGAAAGGGTTAATGATTTAAATAACAAAGATGAAATTGATTTTATTATTATATATGAACTATCAAAACGTTTAGCCTTTTTCTTAAGGAAATGAATACAAACCACTGTAGTATTTGTGTTCAGGCTATCCCACATAGTGCATTGCTTTAGGTTATCCCACAAGGTTTTTAGTTAAGGCGTATATCTGTGAGCAGCAACCGCATTGAACTGATTGGCGATCAAGAGCCGTACTCTTTTATCCCGGCTAAAAAGTGTACCGGCTCTTCTACCAACATTATCAAATTTATTATTTCATTGTTCGAAAAAATAGGCTCCCTTTTCCTTCTCCCGGCTTTGTGTAACCCTAACCCAACGTTCAAACAATTGTTTTGCGTTCGGTCAGACGTAATTAAAGCAAAATCTAAACCTAAGTTGTCATTATTCTGCCAGTTTTTTTATAGAAAATAATTATTTTGGTGTTATCTTTATTGTGCCTCGTTCTTGTAATTCTTTTGACCCCAGTTCTTTCACTACTTCAAAAAATGTACCAAACTGGTGAGTGAACAAACAGAATATTGAACATCCCTGTAAAAAGTTGGATTTTGAGTCTTGACACGACTGCAAAACTCAACCAATTTGTTCCTCGAATATGTTTGATCAACATTGCTTTGCCTTTATTTACTTATGTTAATTGTTTTGGTATTTATTCTTGCTTTCTGTTGTTATTTTGCTCAGAATCTATTGTATTCCTGTAAGCTTGCTGTCTCCAGTTTTGTTTTCACTACCTCATAAACACTGATTTATTTTTTAGGTTATGTTTACTTGCTCCCGTAACAGCCCGGTATTATGACAGTTCTCTGCCACCGCCACCTGGATTTTACTCTTAAACTCTCGTTTATAAAACCAGCGTTAGTTTTGACGCGTTTTCGTTGGTGAACCCAGATTTTCTTAACTGTGGTTTAAATCATCGGTTAGTTTTAACCGAAGTTTAACTAAACCATCGTTAGCGAGAATTTGGTGAAATCGGGCCTAAGATTTTAACGGTCCACTTCTGTTAAAATGAGGGGTTGTAACTTAACTAAAGTTAGGTTGGTCGAACAGATTAAACTTAATTAAGTATTGAGACAGAGAGCATTTTAAATGGGAGTTATGTAGTTAGCATACCGGTATACGACTGTAGACACCAGTCGGTAAGTTAGGCCTAATCAAATAACTCAAAGCAATGTGAGCTTTTTTAAATTTCAACTAACTCTAGGCCAAATTTATGTTTAATGTTATCATAAATGATCGAATGTTTAAACTTAAAGCATATATTGGGCAGGAACCTTTTTTATTTAACCACCAAGGGCTGTTTTTGTCTACAAATCTATATTTCGCTTGTACACCGATGCTCCTAGCCAATTACTGACATCCGTTGTGAACAGAATGACATACAACTTCTAGCTCTGTAGCTGACATGTAGAGGTACGCTTTAATGTCTGTTTAAAAAAATTGGTAATCCATTGAATCTCCCGTCACATAAAAGATATTGTCAGTCTTATATTTTTTTTACCGTGAGAAACATACAGAACGATGGCATTCATCGCCAGATGATTGAAGCTTGTAACAGAGACAATGGTAGAGGGGAAAGTGTAGAAATATGCAAGAGAGGTTACAAGTGGTCGTAAAAATCTCCATATAGGAAGGATTTTGTTTTTTTGTTGGGTAAGTACTCTAACTTTTCCCCAAAGAACACTAAGTAATAATGATTTCACGGCCATTTTCAAACTCCATTGACCATTTCCGCACTTTTATCTCACTCATTCAATTCGGACCGCAGCCTTCAGTCATCTGACGATGGATGTCGGCATGGGATATTTTTCTCGCAATCAAAAACCTGTATTGCTGACCTTATTTCGCACGTGGCGGAAAATGCAATGGTTTATGAATATTTTCAATTACAGCGAAACATACACGATAGCTACAGAGCTGGAGATTGTGTCAATCTGTAACCAATTATACCAGTACACTATAATGGTGATGATAAGACACTATTGTTAGTATTGTATCTAAGGTCTTTGAGATTGTTCTCAACAAACAAATCGTAGCCTACTTTGATCAAATGAGATATTTTCTTCTTGCCAGTTTGTATTTAGAGCCAAACATAGTACAATTGAGGCAGTGCTGTCACTTGTTCAGATTAGTTCTGAGGGTCTAGAAAAAAAACAAAGTGTTGGTTGTAGATTGTTTGACCTCACCAAAGCGTTCGACACTGTGTCCCATTCCATACTCCTTAGTAAACTTTCCTTCTATGGTGTACAAAACCTTAGCCTATCTCTCATTGAATCCTATCTTAGAGATAGACATCAGGCTGTAGTTGTTAATGGAATTATGTCTAGTTTTAAGTTAGTCGAGTACGGGGTGCCGCAGGGCTCTGTTTTGGGCCCGTCATTTTTTATTATTTATATCAACGACCTTCCCAATCAGGTTCATGATGGGTTCGTACATCCTTATTTATTTGCAGATGATTTGGCCCTCTCTGTTATTGAAAAAAGTGCTGAATCCTTGAGAGGTAGACTAGATGACACCTCTAATACCAAACGACTGGTGCTGTGCAAATAGTCTATGTCTCAATGATCAAAATACTCTTGAAATTCTTTTTACTTCTAGCCGTTTCAATGCTGCTAAAGCAAACCCTGTTAAGTTTTTGGGAATTCATCTTGAGCCTGGGTTGGGATGGGAAACTCACATTGACACTGTTGTAAACAGAATATGTAGAGGTATTTTTCTGCTTAGAGTTTTGAGTATGATTGTTTCTATTGATGCACTTGTAACTGTTTACCATGCTCACATATTTAGTCATCTATCCTATGGCACTATTCTCTGGGGTAACCACTCCTCTGTTGTTAAATTACTAATCCTGCAAAAGAGAGCTGTGTACGTATAATGTGTGGAACTAGGCCTAGAGCACACTGCAAGCCTTTGTTTGTTCAGTTAAAACTACTCACTCTTCCAGCTATTTATGTTTTGGACTGCTTAATTTATGTGAAAAAGAATGTCCAAAATTTATTGTTATGTGAAAATCTACATAATTACTTTACTAGGCAAAAGAATCACATATTTATTAAGTACAATTATTATTCCAGGACCTTAAAAAGTTTTGAGGTAACTGCACTTAAGCTGTACAATGTTCTTCCTACTGCAATCAAAGACCTGCCACTAAACAAGTTTAAAGACAGGATTAAACACTTTTTGGTCAACAGCCCTATTTATAACGCTTGTGAATTTTTTGATCTGGACTATTCATTATTGTAGACCATTGCTTACTGTGTAGCCATTTATGTAAATGTACCTTGTAATTTATGCATGCATGTGATGCATGTATGTGTATTCCAACTTAGGTTGGGCGTTTGTGTATTGTTAGTTGTAATGTGTTAGTTAAGTTTTTTCAAAACGTGTATTGTATTTTACCATCGTGATGGAAAATGTCCGCAATAAACCTTTGAAGTGAAGATATTGTTGCAGTGTCATGTAACATGCTAAAGGACTGGGTGTGTTTGTTGCAGGACACAATTGGTTGAAAAACGGCTAAACGCAGAAAAAAAAACAGTGAGGTGAGTGCCTTAGGTTTATACACCAAGAGCGGGAGCGGTTAGCGGGCCCGCTCCCGCTGTGAAAATTTTGTCAAATTTGTCATTGCGATTTGTCCCAAGTGCACGTGCGCATAGGTCAAGTTGGCAACCTTGGCTGCAGCCGCTCCCGCCGTGCATAAACAGTGTCATTTGAGTCAATTTAGTTGAAAACCGCTCACTCCCAAACAACCGCTGCGATTTCTAACTACACAGCGGTCGAATTAGAAACCGCAGCGGGAGATCAACCGCTCCCGCTATCGCTCTTCGTGCATATTATCATCGTCTTGTGTGATCGCGGGCAAATTCTGAACAACACTCGCGGCCGTAAAGACATCATTTTTGTTGTCCCCCGCGGTCGTGTAGACATAGTAATCACCTCCCGCGATTGCGGCAAAATGGTAATCATCTCCCACGCTTTTTTGGAGATCATTACCGTCTTCCACAAATGAGGCAAAATTCTAATCTTTTCCCACGATCGAGTGGACATTATCATATTCTTGCGCGATCGCAATAACATTCTGATTACCCCTCACGGCCGTGAAGACATCTTTATATCGTTCCCAGTGATCGTTTGAACATAGTAATCGCCTCCCACGATTGCGGAAAAATGGTAATCATCTCCTGCGGCCATGTGGAGATCATCATCTTCAGTAAATGGAAAAATTCTGGTCTTTTCCCGCGATCATGTGGACATTATCATCGTCTTAATTCGGCATAATTCTGATCATCCCTCTCGTATCATTATTGTATCTCCCGCAGTCCTGTAAGCATCGTAATCGTCTTCCGCGGTCGTGAAAACATTGTAATCGTCTCCCGCGATTACGGTAAAATGTTAATAATATCCCGCAGTCGTGTGGAGATCACCATCGTCTTCCGCGATCGTGGGCAAATTCTTGCTGTTTACCGCGCGCTCGTGTGGGCATTATCATGGTTTTCCGTGATCGCGGCAATATTCTGATCATCCCTTGTGACTCTGTAGATATCATCATCGTCTTCTGCGATGGCGGAGAATCCTGATCATCCTTCGCGGCCGTGTGTAGACATATTGTGGTCACGGAAACGTCACTGTTGTCATGTGCGATCACGGTAAAATGAAAATTCCAGGTAGAAATACAAATTTCATGCATAATTCCAGTAAAAATTATAATTAAGTAAAAAATTTAATAATTTCAGTAAAAAAAAACTCACTCATAATTCACGGATTTCCGAGTTTTCTGGGACGTTTTTACACATTGAAATTCAATTTCAATTTTTCAATTTCAATTTTGTCATGAGAGCCGAAACCCCCTGACTGCATACCCGGTACCTATCCTTGAGGACATACCCGGGCCCCATGATGTAGGCCGAAGCTTACGCACCGACCTTTGGCACATCATGGGCGGATGACTTAAGGTCATCAGGCTCGCCGGCTGCCGAAGCAGACCCTTCGGAAAGAGGGTTGCCCCTCAATCCTAACCAGGAATACCGGCTACTTGTTTAAGCGTCACTCCAGTTGGGTTCCACCAGGTACAAAGCCCTGGAGGACCATAATGGAGCGCCCCGACGCATTTAGTGCAAGCGGCACACGGGACCTATCTAATCCCTGACAGGCAGAACCCGCCATCATAGCCAGAAGGAAGGGGACCGTCAGCACGCTGACGGGGGGAACCCCAACCTCCCATTTACACCACTACCCGATCAGTTCTACGTAATTTTTCTACGTAATTAGATTTTTGTTGGCAGTTCTAACTGCAGTAAACTTGTTTTTAGGCCAGGAATAAACTATTTACAACATTTGAAGAAAATCGTCAGAGCCGTTTTCGAGATCTTTGTGCAAGCAAGCAAGCGAGCAAGCATACAAGCAAACATTGCTCATATTAGAATATAGGATTTTATTTTTAATGACGACATGTTTCGGTTTTTTATAGTCTTCTCTCTATAAAAAAGTTTTTGGATGAAAGAAATCTTCTTATCAGCACAACAAAATCAAATCTAATATCCTTTTCAACTAAACAATCAATAACAGCATTTGAACCTAATCTAATATATAAAATTCTCGTGTCACAGTGTTTGTCTGCAAACTCCTCCGGAACGACTTCACCGATCGTTATGAAATTTGGTGTGTAAATTCTGTAGGTATGCGAATCGGACGTAAACTATTTCCCGTTTCGAAATTCTTAAAAGGGCTCCGCCCCAGTGGCTCTGGAGTTTCCCATGTTAACCTTATGAGAAATGGAATTAATGAATCTTAACAGCTGTTTCAATTAAACAAGTTGGTTCTGTTCTATGATGTTCAATAGCATTAAAGTTACAAGGATTACCAACAGGGTGCAGCACTATTATTTCTTTTACATTTATGACAACAGCTAATTTGCAACCAAAAGGTGAGTGAGCGTAGCGAACGAACTTCAACCTGGAGGCGAGTTAGCGTAGCGAACGAGCTAACCTGAAGGCAAGTGAGCGCAGCGAACGAGCTCCAACCTAAAGGTGAGTGAGCGTAGCGAACGAGCTCCAACCCAAAGGTGAGTGAGCGTAGCGAACGAACTTCATCCAGGACGTGATTGAGCGATGCGAACGAGATCATCTTGAAAATTAAACGTGACGGTACTTAAATTATAAATAGTCAAAGGCAAGACAACGTCTGCCGGGTTCAGCTAGTATTTTTATAAAAACAGACAAAATTGATCAGGTAAACCAAACAAAGTTTCTGGGACTGGTTATTGATGAAAATCTATCTTGGGATACTCACATAAACTATGTAGTAAATAAATTATCATCTGGCATTCATGCCTTGCGGCTGATGTCCAAGGTTTGCAACTTGGAAACTCTTAGGATAATCTATTATTCTCTAATTCATTCCCACATATCCTATGGAATCGCCATTTACGGAGCAACAACTAAGGCAAATTTGGATAAAATACTTATAAAACAAGAAAAAGCTATTAGAGTGATCATGAAATTAAAAAGAACAGATTCAGTTAAAAATATCTTTCCTGAATTGGGTGTATTAACAGTTTACAGTTTGTATATATATGAGACAATAATTTATGCAAAACAATTTCATTTATTATCCACTGCAAGTAAATATAACACACGCTTTCAAATTAACCTTCCTAGACATAATTTAGAATTCTATACCAAAAAACCTTCATATGCAGGCTTAAAATTTCTTAAAAAATTACCGATTTCACTTAAAAAAGAAAATAATACAAACCGATTCAAAAGCCTACTAAAAGACTTGTTGATAAGAAACCCATTTTATTCCATCAAAGAATTTTTAAATTGTAATCTCGAAACGACCATTTGAATTCCAGTTACTACCTAGTTTTACTCTAACGTAACCTTCTAAGATTTTGTGATTTTTTAAAGTTATAGCACTCATTTTTAGTTTTACTATATAAATCCTTTGTGAATGATTTTAATTATTTAGTTTATAATTTTTTGTTTATGTTAGTTTAATGACGCTATTCAAGACATATTGTCTAAACTTTGTGAATAAAGAATATTTGATTGATTGATTGATTGATTGAGACTAAGTCCATTATCAAGTCATGTTTACCTGTTGTCTATAATACAAACTCATGACGTAGATGAAGCCTACAACAATTTCAGCAACATCATCCAGACAACACTAAACCACGCCTGCCCTCTTAAAACGTCAAGAGTTAAACAACATAAAAGGAGACAGTGTTGGAATCAAGAATCGGCTAGACTTAAAAATGAATATATAAAGGCCTTAGAAAAGGAGCAAACAACCGGACTTATGGAAGACAAAGCCAGAACAACTATTAAAAAAAGGGAGTACGACCAGCATTTGAAAATGCTTCGGAAAGAAAACAACACAGCTCACATAAACCAGGCTGAAAACAAGTCCAAAGCACTGTGGCAAACAATAAACCGAGAAAGGGAAGCGAGATCAAATACTGAAAACCAAATCCATCTTCAAGTCAACAATAAAACAATAGACGACCCAATAGAAGTTTCAAACTGTTTTAATGATTTTTTCTCATCAATAGCCGACCGAACACTCCAAAATAACAATAACTCTAGAACCAATGCCTTAACAGACCACTTACCAGCAACACATCACACACTCCAGTTCAGACGGGTCACACAAGAAGAAGTGCAAAAGGCCATTCAATCTCTAAAGATGAAAAATTCATCCGGAACTGATGAGGTATCAGCTAAACTTCTAAAAAACTGTAAAAATGAAATAGTAATACCCCTGACAGACCTCATAAATAAATCATTCTCACAAGGAAAATTTCCAGATAAATTAAAAATAGCTAAAGTCTACCCAAAATACAAAAATGGACCAACGATAGAAAGAAACAGCTACAGGCCAATCTCCCTAATATCAACATTTTCAAAAATAATCGAAAAGATAGTACTAGCCCAACTCCTACACCATCTTCAAGAACACAACCTTCTCAATAGTCAACAGCATGGATTTATCAAAGGCAGATCGACAGCCACAGCCTTAATACAACTGACGGAGCACATACTAGACCAACTAGAAGAAGGCAGCACTTCAACAAGCCTCTTCCTAGATTTTAGTAAAGCTTTCGACTGCCTAAACCACGAACTTCTTCTACTCAAGCTGGAAACACTAGGCGTGAGAGGAAGAGCAGCAGAATGGTTTAAAAGCTACATTAGTAACCGGAAACAGCTTGTGGAAATAGCCTACATAAAGAACAACACTAAGTATAAGGCCCAATCCAAAGCTGTAGACGTGCAAAGAGGAGTACCCCAAGGATCAGTACTTGGCCCAGTCCTTTTCCTCCTTCTCACGAATGACCTACCTAGTTGGATTGGGGAAGATGGACACACCACCATGTACGCAGATGACACGGTTCTCACATTTGCGGACAAAACAATGGAAAATCTGGAAGAGAAAACCAACACACAACTCCAGAGAACAAAGCAATACTGTACCTCCAACGACCTAGTTCTAAACGAAAGCAAAACCGTTCAAATGACTTTCACCACCAAACGCAACAACACAGACATTACAATACCGGGACTACAAACACAAAACACCACAAAATACCTAGGCATCATAATTGACTCCAAGCTATCATGGAAACCCCACATAGACCAGCTCTGCAAAAAGCTAAGTTCAAGTCTCTACGTTATACGTAGGATCAAGCAAGCTTGCAGCCCAGAAGTAGCCAAAGTTGCATATTTTGCTCTATTCGAGTCCCACCTCAGATATGGCATTGCGACTTGGGGTGGAACATCAAAAGGCAACCTGGAAAGAGTACTCCTAAAGCAAAAAAGAGCAATTAGATGCCTTGCCGACCTGAACTACAGAGACAGTTGCCGAGAAGCCTTCAAGAACCTTAAAATTCTCACATCAATTTCACTCTACATAAGAGAAGTCATTATCCACACCACTAAAACAGCCCAGCCAAGACACAGAGACATACACCAGCACAACACACGACATGCCGCCAATTTTTCCCTCCCACAACACCATCTGAGTCTGTACGAGAAGAAACCATCCTACAAAGGTGCTCTGTACTTTAACAACCTACCAGAGCACCTCAAGAGAGAACAACCCAATCTGCTCAAGAAGCACCTGACAACATGGCTTATGGACCGGCCGTTCTACTCTGAGGATGAATTCTTAAACAATAAGCTACCATGAAAAAAAGAAGAAAAAAATTCTAATTGTAATTGCAAATTACTGTAATAGTTTACGTACATACTGTACATTTTATGTACCTGACGCATGAATGTTCTCTAGGAATATTTCAATAAAGATTTTGTCTATTGTCTATTGTCTATTACCATAACCTCATTCTTTAAACTAAAAAGATTAAAAATATAATCATATGTAAAAACAATAAAATATAAAATATGTTAACTAAATCTTAATAAATTTTGGTATTAATTTTTTCATTATACTATATTAATGTTTTTCTTTCTTTCCTTAGTTTTTCAATTTTATCGTAGATAGGTTGGTTTAATTTTGGAATCATTGTGTTAAGTATGTTCTTGGGGTCCTTTTTATTGTGTAGATAAATATATAGCTCTTCTTTTACATTAAGTTTCTCGCGTTCTTTTTCATATTCTAAAATTGTTAGATTTTCTTTCATCTATATAAATAAAATTAGAGTTTTGTCTTTACTTTGCTCAGAATTATATACTTTTAGGTTATTTTTACGTTTTATACATTAAAGAAGCAGAAACGAGTCTTATCTCTATTTATGTCTGTCTGTCTGTCTGTCTGTCTTTCCCTTTGTCTGTAACACTCAAGATGGCATTTTACGCAATCTTCTCCGTGAAAACCAGAGTACCTATCAAGATCCAAGTCATTTTAATGTATTCACTGGATTGGCGAGAGTGTCTTTAGTTATTTAAATATAGCCTCACTACTTTGTAAATAAAATTACGGACGTTCAAAAATGCAGTTTTGTGCGATTTTTGTCAAATTTTCGTTCAATTTTTATCACATAATCGTCTATGAAATAACGAACAGCTGTTCGGATCAAGATTATTTTTTCTAGCTGTCAATGATATGTTTACAAATGTTGTTTACAAATACCGCAACCATTTCGAATCACGTTTTGAAAGCAAATCCCAACCAAGTGAGATTAAAAACGTTTTTCTTACATAACGGATTTAATTAATCGCAAGTGCAATAATATAGTCTAATAGTGTAACCGTAAATGAAATTAAATAACTAGACATCGTCCAAATCGGAACCAGAAATTCTTTGAGTATAAAATGTTTCTTGAGTTTTGACAACCAGAAAGAAGACCTTGAATCAGTGTTGTATAGGGCTGGGACACTGAAATGATCGTCGCCAATAGCTTACAAAAAAGGTTTCCACTCATTGACGGCGCTTCAATGGCGGTTGTGTGAAGTGTAAAGTAAAAAATCACAACTGCAGTGGGTGATTGTAACAGAGGTTTAACAGAGGAAGTGCTAAACTCGCTTTTCCAATGTGTCACTTTCTGTTTCTACTCACCGTGTGATGCAATCGCTGGACCATACAGCCAATAGGCCCATAGCTCATATCTTGGGTACGTAAGCCTACATATTTATTCATAACAACCTTTTTGACGACGATCCTTGATACCGGTACTTTTCCATAGAATACATGGCCTACCTACTTAAGAAATATAATTACAAATGACCAAAACCCCAACATTGTGTGATTTTCGTCACATTTCCTTCTAATGTTAATAGATATACTAATCATTGTTTAGAGAATGCGTAATCTATTAAATAACAAAAAGTTGTTTGGGTAAGGTTGTTTTTTTTTTCAAACTGACACCGATAAGTTTACGCTATAACTTTTTACGAGAAAATCCAAAAGCAAGAGATCAATAACCTCGGGACTAGATATTAATGTATTTAATTGGTCGGATGTACTATAGTTCTTAGGTAGGTTCTTACGTAGGTACTGGTTCTTTTCCTTAGAACCGTTGGTAGCTGCTAGAATCATTTTTACGTAGGTACCAACACATCACTGTAGTTTACAAATTAGTTATCGTTGGTGTTGCACCTTATTTATTAGAGCCGTCCGTATTCAATTTAAGTGATGTCTTAACTCTGTTTAGTTTTGCTTTTTCTGTCTGGATTCCAAATCTTAGCTTACCCGGTATGCTAAGAAAATGATAACCTATTTGAGTAAAACATTTGTTGGGCAAACCATCATGAATTGTTTACGCCTTTATATTGTTTATGTATCAATAGTTCGTGGCCTTTTTTGGATTGTTGTGTGTTGGTAACGCATTAATGTCCTTATTTCTTAGTGTTTCACGGAATGGACAAGAGCACCTTTGATACTGAAAATGTCAACCGGAATAAAGTGTTAAATGGTGAGGTTGAGGTAGTACTTTAAATACGTTTAAGTTAACCGATGTGGAAAGTAACTTTCAATTATAGGCCTACTTTAGGGCTACGCTTTATGGATCTATAAAACATTTTTTAGTTTAATCATTGGACATATGGACCATAACGATCCGGGTGACATTTGATTGCGAAGCATTTATTTTGGCTTGAACTGTCAGATACTGTATTTGCGAAGGTTTATATATAATAGTTTTGCCAGCATATCTGCAAATATGCAAACTAACTGCTGTTCTTAATCTTAATATAAGAAGGTTTCAACTGACTACTATAAGATCCCCGTGCGTAGAACGGGCACACAGCTAGTGTTTTTATAACTGTGGTCTGAGTTCATTATATGGTCGGCGAAGTTCGACTTCATTGATGTTAGATTTTTTGATTTCAATGCTTGTAGATGTTCTTTAAATCTTGTTTTAAAACTTCGAGATGTTTGACCTATATAATAATTGCTACAGTCACTACAGTTTATCTTATAGATTCCTGATTTGTTGTACATTTCGTCTTCATTATTTTCTGTGTATTTGATTTTTTTTTTTATTAATTGGTATATATTGTTCTTAGTTCTGTAACTTACTCTTATATCCGAGTTTTTAAAAGTATTTCTTATTGCTTTAGTCGTATATTTGTTATAAGGTTTACATATATATTTCTTTTTCTCTTCATTTTCCGTTGATTTTCTTTGCTTTTGTATATTGTTTTTCAATTTCTTCTTTATCATATTGTCTATCATTTTTTCCATGTATTGACTTTTTTACATTTAGTTACTTATACAAATATCAAATCACGTTTGTTCCGCTCAACTGGCTTTCACCTCTCTGAAATCAACCCTAGTAAATTTATTTTCCTGTACAGCTGGATGTCTAGTACTTGTTCAACAACTGATTTTTGTATCAACAATGTTTGTTTGTAGGAGCAGGGGAGCTCACAAGGGCAGGAACCAGGAGGCCTAGCCCAAGAGGTAATATTGGCCTTAGCCAACCGATTTAAATTTAATTTTAAAATAGCGCATTACTAAGTAGCTAAAATCTAAAATTTAAAAAAATCACCCTACTTTGCTTGTCATCAACACAATTATGTGCCAAACGGGGAACACTGATGAGTGTAAAGCACAATGCAAGCCCCGTAAAAGGTCCATTTTGAGTGAAACATTCTGTTTGTTCAGATCAATGACATCGGATAAAAACGAGCAAGTCAGGATACCTTTAAGTTTTTTAAGCTGTAGAAATGTTTTTCAAGTTAAGCTTTTATAATATATTTTTGACCTTACATATTTATTCTTGGTACAAAATCGGTACAGTCCAGGGCTTCCAGTATTTTTCTTATTTTATTTCATTGACATTACGATAAAAATTAATGATTTCCTGCATTTATGGTTTTTTAACAAAAATTACAGTATCACACATTATCAACAACTTAGTTTTAACCTGAGTTATCGACTCCTAACATGATAATGTCAAGAAAAAACAGTTAAGATAAAAGCTTAACCTATTTTACTACTAAGATAGGTCATAGCCATAATAAAGTAGTTAAAAATTAGGTTAAGAATTTTTAGGAATAAAAATGTTTGCAGCTGTGTTGTTGAAACGAGCCGTAATATTCTTTTTTCGCTGTCTTTCAGGTTCGATGGAACAAATACCTGATCCTACAGCGGTGGCACAGGCCCTACTGAACTGGTATTGCAACCATTATTAAAAGTATGTATAAATGTTTTAACTAAAATAATATTAACTAGGAGAAACCCGTCGAAATGGACGGTTAGGGGCCTCTTCGTTTATATGGGCGTGCGGCTTCATTGGCAACAAATAATGCAAATGACATAGCAAAGTGGCATTTCCAAAAAGCAAAGAATACTGTAAATTGGCTGTTACGTAAATATTGACGTTTAAATGCATTGTTAATCAACGTATCTTATAAAGGATGATGTGATCTAGTTTAAAAGGAATATATTGACCTTTCTCTCATGACAGTAGCTGCTTAAATAGTAGGGCCTATTTACTCTTTGTGCCATTTTTACAGCCAAAATGTCATGTTATTTTCAATAATGTTACCAACCTAGTGGGCCATGGTCCGTAATATAGGCCACTGCAAATAATTTGTAAAAGATAGGTACTGGTACCATTCAAGTCAAGGTTTCTGTGTTTGGATGTTATTAGACACAACTAAACTAACTAAATAAACTAACAACATTTTTTTGTCTGTAAGAGCTCGATGAACTTCTTCTACAGATAATTAATCTGTTGGGAAAATATAAGCCGAACTCGCCTTTGGCTCGCTGGGGGCTCCGCCCCCAGGCCCCCTTTTTTGGTAGGGGGTAAATAGAAATGGGCCATGGCGCAACGCAAGACCTGCAATTGTGCCAAATTTCAGATCTTTAGCTATTCTAGAAGTGGGTAAAATTGATTTAGACCGATGCACCTGTAGGAATAACATTGGGGGGGGGGATTCTATATTTCGTGGGGGAGGGAGTTATATTTGTAAAATGTCACTTTTCGGAAAGGGCGCAAGATCTACAATCATGCAAAATTTCAGATATCCAGTTAATCTAGAAATGTGTAAACGTGATTTAGACTTATGCATCTGTAAGAATAACATTGGGGGGATTTAATATTTGGGGGGGGGGGTTGTAAATACGATAGGGTGATGAAACCTTAAGTAAACCAGAGTAAATGTATAGCATGAACGGACCATGGGAACGGGGACTTATGGTGGTTTTTATGGGGTAAATGTTTTCTCCATAAGAATAACATGGGGCTCGTAAAAACTTTCAAATGTTGACAATAAACCTAAGTTTTGGGGGTTAAGGAGTAAAGTTACGGAAAAACACGTATAGTGTAAAATTTAAACTAAAGTAAGGAGAATACAAAGCAATAATGATATTTGCAAAAAGGAATGATTTAAGTATGAAAAAATAGCGAAAACCGGTAAAAAGTTTAAAGAAATTTACCAAATTTTGAAAGTAGGGAGTTTTTTTTACCCGAAAAAGTGCGATTTTCGGAAAACACCGACGAGGGTTTTGTAGAAAATTTAATTCCTGTTCCTGGATATTCTTTCAAATCTTTTCTAGCTCTTACTGTTTTCGAGCTAAATCCGTTTGAAAAAAACGTGTTTTATCGTTTTCAGAGGTCCGCCATTTTGGATTTTTGGCGGGGTTAAAATTTGAAAATGGGACTTTTGCAAATTTCACCGTTAATATAAGATCCCCTACAACAATAATACCAAGTTTCAAGTCTCTAGCACGTTTCTAAACGGTTCAGATGAGCACACCAAAGTCGACCACTTTCAATGTTATTCTCCATAAGAATAACATGGGGCTCGTAAAAGTGGCAAAAAACCTTCAAATTTTGAGATTAAAATTAAGTTTTGGGGGTCAAGGAGTAAAGTTACCAAAAAACATGTAATGAGTAAAATTTAAAGTAAAGTAAGGAGAATACAAAGCAATAATAATTTAAAAAAAAAAAAAATTATTTAAGTATGAAAACATGGCGAAAACCAGTAAAAATTGAATAAAAATTTAACAAATTTTGAAAGTAGGGCGTTTTTTGAAGCTGAAGGAGTGCGATTTTTGGAAAACGCCTATGAGGGTTTTGGATAAAATTTAATTCCTGTTCCTGGATATACTTTCAAATCTTTTCTAGCTCTTACCGTTTTCGAGCTACATCCGGTTGAAAAAAACGTGTTTTGTCGTTTTCAGAGGTCCGCCATTTTGAATTTTGGGGGGGGGGTTAAAATTTGAAAATGGGACTTTTGCAAATTCCACCGGTATTGTAAGACCTCACACTACAATACTACGCAAATTTGAAGTCTCTAGCACGTTTCTAAGTTGTTCAGATGAGCTTACCAAAGTCGGCAATTTTCAATGCTATTTCCCATAAGAATAACATGGGGGGGAAATTCGAGATTACGGGGGGGTTAAAATTTAAAAATGTCACTTTTTGGAATTTTATGGGTGGTTTGGGCACTAGACCTACAACCACCGAAAATTTCAAGTCTCTAGCTCATCTAGAAGTGGTCTAGAATTTGTATACCTGAGTGAGTAACAATTGCGGCTGTATAGTATTTAGACTCGCCTTTGGCTCGCTGGGGGCTCCGCCCCCAGGCCCCCTAGCTGTTAGTCGTCATTAGTAGATTAGGAAGGGGTGAGAGGCCATCACCAAGAAGCCGGGGAAATTTCAAGCCCGTAGCACACCTAGAAGTAGTCTAGAAAGCACTCTCCGCATCTCTAAATTCTTTGTGGGGTTGTAATAGCGAAAATCGATATTGAAGTAATAACCATTTCACAAAATATTCGAGTAGATTGATAAGTAGAGAATAGTAAAGTATTATATTAAGTAAATAGTTTATCGTAAATATTCATGTATATGTTTATGAAAATAGATGAAGTTATTTTTGTTTCCCTGTCAGTTAGCCACAAACTGTATGGCATATCCAGTTCCGCCACGGGGAGGCCAGGAAACGTAGGAACCATATTAATTTACAATTATTTATATTAACATAATAGTATTTCAAGTAAAGAGATGTTAGTAAATATTTATAAATTTATTAATGAAAATAGATCAAGTAATGTTTGTTTCCCTGTCGGTTAGCCATAAACTGCAAGGCATATCCAGTTCCGCCACGAGGAGGCCAGGAAACGTCGGAACCATATTTACAATTATTAACACATGTACAAGTCAGTAAAATTTTGGATAAGATAAGTAGATTGATAAGTGAATAAGTTGATAATAGTAAAGTGTTATATTAATAAAATAGATTATAGTAGATATTCATGTATATATTTATGAAAGTAGATCAAGTAATGTTTGTTTCCCTGTCGGTTAGCCATAAACTTTATGGCATATCCAGTTCCGCCACGAGGAGGCCAGGAAACGGCGGAACCATATTTACAATTATTTACAAATGTACAAGTTAGTAAAATTTTGTATAAGATAAGTAGATTGATAAGTGAATAAGTTGATAATAGCAAAGATAATAGTAAAGTGTTATATTAACGAAAAAGATTATAGTAGATATTCATGTATATATATTTATGAAAATAGATCAAGTAATGTTTGTTTCCGAGACGTAGGAATTGGCTAACTCAGGAACTCGCTAACTCGGTCGTGTGGCGGAACTGGCTAACTCTGGAACTGGCTAACCGTCTCAGTCAGGAATTGGCTAACTCCGGAACCCGCTAACTCGATTTTGTCTCGCGGCGGAATTCGCTAACTCTGGAAGTCGCTAACCCGGCCGTGCCCACTGCTCGGAGCGGTGCCAACCTTGTACGACAAAATAATCGTGCACTGCCGTATTTCAAAATGTCAGTGTCTATAAAGATACAGTAAATGTTATTGTTTTTTGTTATCAATTCCACTTTTAACAGATAACTAGCCCAAAGTAATTAAAAGACAATTAAAAAATCATGAAAAAATGTTTTTTGTTAAACTGTACAATGGCCAGTTAAATGTTTATGATTTCGATCTTAAATAAAAATGCCATCAGTATAAAAGAAAATAATAGAATATGAACAATATTCAAAATTTAGTTTAATTGGTAATAAATAATTAAACCTCTACGAAATTAAGCTAAAATACACGCAAGTTCTTAAACACGGAAAACAGATTTAATTGTAATGTCGTAATAAACCAAAACCATTAATTAATACAGTCATCAACCATCGTAACTTTCATAATTAATTCATAGATTTTAAATTTAATGTTCGTCTTTGAACCGTCCAACTTACGTGTACACATATGATGACATAGACTAAGTTATTATCTAGGCCTAATAGTTTGAACCAAAGCATTGTAGGCCTACTAGTAATTAGTTGCCTAATTCTAAAATGTGTTGAATTTTTTAGCAATAATGTTACATGTTTTAAAACAGTTTTTAGATTGTACACCTAAGCACCACTAGTAAAAAATAGGAGAAGATATAATATTCATATAATAAAACGTGACAGGGTTATTTTAATTCACGATTTTTAATAAACTAATTGACGGATTTTCCTGATTTGAGTGTTGGGTTTCCTTTATATTGCTTTCACAAACGATATAAACAATAGCAAGCCATTGCTCGGTTCACGGTTCCCCAGTACTGAGCTACACAATAGACAATAGCTTTGTTTTTGGATAAGATAGAACCAGCCTGGAAAAAAAACTCCAGACTTTTAAAAAGTAAGCCTACTGAAAGACGTAAAATTAATATTAATTCAACAAAATTAAGAGGATGACCCGGGTTCTACACTAATAGCCTACGATAAAAGAAATTTACAAGTTGTATTTATGCATAGACCAACTTTTAATGCAATCCATGAATACATTAGGCCTACCACTTTATAATGTACTAGCTGTTGTACCCGTGCTTTGCAACGGAAAGAGGACACAAAATAGAAACATTTTAATCTTTACATCTGTTGCATATAATAGTTACACACCCGCCAACGCTTTTAGAAACAAAATTAAACTTTATAGCCTTAGAAACGTTTAAGTTGTGTTATGACTTTTAAATTTGGTAAGTAATGGATACCACCATTTTGGTTTTGATTAATTTGAAATCTTGTGTAGGCTGATATGAGAAAAACTGACCAAATCTTCGAATAAAACTTTGACATACATGATTTACCTTCATCTCCCTTAATTGTATATCTTTTAATTTATTATTGACATTTTAAATTTCAATTTTGAAGTTGTAAAAATACTAATTATTAAATTTAAATGAACATTTTTTTTTATTTCACTCTTCTTTATATTAAATCACAAATCCTTCCATCTTCAGTTTCTTCACTCACAATAAATCATTAGCAAAACTAAGTCAGCTGTTATAAACTTTAGAAATATAATATTGCTGTGCCTTATCAATACAGTCTTTTGAAATATTAAAGAAACTATATCTATAGGTACTATAAAAAATGTTAAACAAATAATTTAGCATTTAAGACAGCAGACAAAACTAATATGATTATCAAAGCATCAAGGACTAAAAAATGTAATAGCAAATACAGTATATGTTTCATTGCATCTCTGATTCTACTCTACAAAAATATCAACAAACAACTTAATATACAAACCAGTTCTTTTAATCAGTTCCATCGTCCATTGCTTTTACATTTTCACACTTACCAAGTAAACATAGTAACAGATATTTCATTGATAGAAACAAAAGGACACTGTGTACTGCTTAGTTTTATGTTATTTTCCTTGGTTTAATTTAATCAGTTGTGTGGCAAAACACAAATAATAAATGTATCAAATAAAGTAAATGTAAACTGAAAACTATGTTAAGATAAAATAAGAGTATTTTGTATTACCATTTGATAATTAAATATAGTTACACATATACAACAGATTTTAGAAAACAAAAATCAACGACATACAATTGAGTTATTGATGATATTCTTTAGTTTAATTAATTGAAGCATAGGTTTAGCAAAACACAATAACTTATTTTACCTAAATATACATATAAAAAACAATGTGATGTGCAAGTTATTTTAAGTTAATCTAACACATGTTAAGCAGTTATAATTTATTTAAAGTAGCCTCCAAATTCATACAAAACATCTATACATAGTAATTTTCGTACTGTTTCCATGAAAACATAATAACATTATCTTCATAACTTAGACGCTTTAAAAAATCCAAAGCAGGGCTGGAGTTGATATAACAACGGTTATAGAATCTTTTTTTTCTATAATCATTGACATGACATAGGCATAGTTTTAGAATAAATAATCCATGATAAAAGGTTAGATTAAAATAAACCTACCTCATAGTTATGGAAAATATTATATTTGATTTATTTGTATCAGCTGTCTGAAACTGTGAAATATGCAGTTTAGCAGTTCTTGTTGTTTACATTTAAATGTCAAAGCAAATGTAAACAAACATTGTTAGTATTCTCATCGCAGCCATGGAGACCAATCAATATCTACTTTTAAAATGTTCACCTCAGAACTTTTAAAGCCAAAGGGGCAAATCCTACGGTCAGTATCGAAATGTCAATAGTCCTATAATGATCCTTGGTATGGTAACTATATTTTTGTGAAACTTAAGCCCAGTTGATGCAGTAGTTTTTGCACCTATTAGTAACACACATACAGACAGACACCATTAGATTTTTATATAATAGTATAGATTGATAAATATTTATTTAAATTCAATAGCTCTATTTAAAAATGCGTAACCACTACAATGTAATTCTGTAATGACGTTTAACGTGTAAATTTTATTATGATTTATGATTTAAGGTTACTACAAGCCCAGTATATAAAATACGAACTCAAAAATTGTATTTGCAGAAGTTCACAAAATGGTATTTATTCGAATAAAAGAAACAAATGGCAGACTACGAAAATAGATATTTCATAACATGTAATAGATCCAAATTAAATGTGCATTTTTATCTTTTTCATACCAATAAGCTACTATTTAAGTAAGAAACCCACATATAACACATACTCCCTTATATTAGTACATTTCTAATCCTTATGGATCATCTGAAGACAGTTGTATTGTTAGTTCTGTCCGGTGCACTGTCTTTAGAGGTCGTGTTTTGTTTACAATTGTTTCTTGTTTTCAGTAATTTAAAACCTCGTTTAACCAAATAAAACGTTCTAATTACAACTAATAACACGTCCCCTAGTTATATAACCAAACAGTAAGGAACAAATCATGAAGTTAACTATAAAATGATAGAAACACAATTTTGTCGACACTAGCGATCAGTGTCACCGGACATGAACTAGACACGAAAAACGAGCTTCAAAGTTTACAAAGGGATGTAAAGTTTACTTGTGTTGGTTAGTCTATGGTAAGACTATAATGCATTTTCCACCCTAATAACCATAAGAATAATGTTAAACATACTTCCAAATATATTTATTTTATCGACTACGTTGTTCTTACTCCTAATTAATCGTAGGATACGACATTATGGTACCGATACGATATAGGTAGTACACTTTCGGCAACACTGGCCAAAAATATTCGTGCTTGGCTCCCATTCGACGGCCCACGAGGCTTCTGATTGGGAGTTAGCGAGTTCCGCCGAGGGACCGAGTTAGCGAATTCCGTACGAGGACGGAATTCGCTAACCCGGCTTTAGAGCGGGTTAGCGGGTTCCGGAGTTAGCCAATTCCGAAACCGAACAAGTTAGCGAGTTCCTCTCATCGACCAAATTTGAAGATAGGGCATTTAACATGGGGTTAGCGAGTTCCAGAGTTAGCCAATTCCGCGGACCCTTGTTTCCCTGTCGGTTAGCCATAAACTTTATGGCATATCCAGTTCCGCCACGAGGAGGCCAGGAAACGTCGGAACCATATTTACAATTATTTACAAATGTACAAGCTAGTAAACGTTACTAACTAGGTACCTAAAGAAATATAAACAAAAACTTAACTAACTAATAAAAAGAAGAAAAAAATATATACAACAACGGGGACTTTTGATAAGGCAGGCCCCCTATCGTACTGCCAAACTAAAATACTAAAAACACACGAAAAACGACTTATTTCTAAAGAAAAAACCAAAAGAAAATATATACAACAACCTACAGCTAAAGTCAAGTCAGGGAAAGTCAAGTCAGGGTTAGAGGAGGAGATCGTCATACACGATATTCTTCGCGTATGCGATTCCACCTTGGACACGGTCGGGACGGACAAGGACGACTATATGGTCTGGATGCCTGACTCTACTGAGCAGGACGTACAACTGACCATGAGTGAAACAGTCACTGCGAAGATCGACTCCGACGCGATCAATCGTCTGGCCCTGGCTTTTGTGGCCAGTCATGGAATATGCCAGCATGAGAGGAAACTGAAGACGGCGGACACGAAGCGGTGACCCCTCAACGAACGGGAAAACGAATTGAATCCGGGGAATACAAATCGGATCATGTTGTCCAGGGAGTCGCACTGTGATCAGACGAGGTCTTATTGCAGTCACGATCACTTTAGTGCCGTTTACGAGTCCGCTGTCAATGTTCAAGTTCCTCATGACGAGACACACGGAGCCAATCTTGAGTCGCAGGACATGGTCTGGTACACCCTTGCCAGTAGCTTGGTTCAACAAGTGAACGTCTACATCCATACCATCGTCGTTCTCCTTGTCGATGGAATCCGCACTCCTCAACTCATGAACGACGCCGTCCATCAGGTTGAGAACGGTGTTGTTGATCTGCTGGACATTGGCGTTCATGGTTGAAAGAATGGACCTGCCAGCAATTCTGTCAGTGTGGTGTAGGTCACAAGCAGGAAACACAAAATCGATCAAGTCGGGAAGGGATGTCACGTATTTCAGTGGGATCAGGCCAACAGAGTCACGGCCTTCCCCAAATGGAACAGATGAAATTGTTCCATTGCCTACTTGAAGGAGGAAGTCAGAGTAGGCAGTGGACCCAGAAGTCCGGTGAGGGGTGGACAGAGAAAAGATTTGGAAACTTGACCAAAGAGATGACGCACGCAGTGATACACAGGCAATGTCGGCCGGAGTACGAGCCTTTGCAACAACTGGTGCGATCTGACGGAAATCCCCGCAGCAGATAAAGATCTTATTCCCGAATGGCTCAGGTGAATTCATGAGGTCACGCAGAGATCTGTCGATGATTTCAAAAATGTACCAGTGAGCCATCGGGGCCTCATCAAAAACAATGAGCTGTGCTGCTCTGATGAGTTCTGCTCGCTGAGACCCGTTCGTCAAGTTCCAATATCCAGTGCCATCGCCGAGATCAAGTGGTAGCCGAAACATGCTGTGTGCTGTCGTGCCACCTGGCAGATTACCAGCGGCAATGCCGGAGCTAGCGACAGCAATAGCGACCTGGTTACGACTACGGACGTATGCAAGAATAACATGTATTAGACAGGTCTTGCCGTAGCCTCCGGGTCCGTCAAGAAAGATAAGTTTTTTAGACCGGCTGTAGACTTGGCCCTGCAGTAGAGACCGAACATAATCGAAGACCGCCCTCTGGTCGCGGGAAAGTTTAGGTTCCCACTCATCTACAAGTGATCTCTGACGATTTTCACCGTAGATGAGAAGTTCCCTCCCCAGTTCGGTCGTGTCGTCGTCTACAGTAGGGAGACCGTGATCGGCCAAGCAGGATCCCTGACGTCGAAGGCTTCGATCGATCTCAATCAGAGCCAGCTTGTACGCAACCTCGTGATCAAGAGGATTCCGCTCCAAATGGTCTTCGCACAATGCGTCACGGAAAGCATCCCACAAGAGGGCCGCAGGAGCTCCCATGTTGCACAGAAGGACAAAGAAAGAGCGGAGCCTCGGGCCGACCATGAAACGAGCTGCTTCCTTGAGGGCTTGGTGGTACTCGTCCTCGTCCTCAACCAAACCGAGGGTGCGCGCAACCTGTTGATATGTCGTGCAACCATCACCACCACGAGCAAGCAGGTCGGCGTATCCCCGGCACGGAATGACCATCAAAAGGAGCCTAAGAAAGTACTGCTCGCTTCTGTTTGGCGAGACCCAGAAGAGACGACAGATCTTTTGACCACGCTTTCTTGAGGTAAGGAAATGCTTGCCGTCTGGATGGTCGTACACCTCAGCATTACTAGGGCGTTTGTTATGAATAACGTACTGCTCGAAAAAAGACTGGTAGGTTAAATCGTCGAATACCGAGTCAAGAGGCCTATTGAAATACAAGAGCAGGTCAGAGGTAGCTCCCGAAGTGGCGTGTGTCAAGTTGTTAGGGCGGAAGCACACAGTCTGTTTTCCCTCTAGGTGGACAGGGAGACAATCGACTGTGGGCTCAGACTTTGAGATGGGAAAGTCCAAGAGACGCCAGCATGCATCGCTGGCTCCCACCATACGCTTCGTGACGTAGTGCTCAACTTCATCGTCTTGTTTACTAAGAGGAGTAACTTTGACGTTCTGAAGCGAGCCACCCTTCATGAGGTATTTAAACAGATACTTGATCACACGACGAGTGGAAGCTACCTCCAAGTTGATGTGTGCCTCGTATTTAAGTAGTAATGCCGAGTTGTACGGAACGACCCAGCCGTCATGTACAGGAATCGATTTGTTTCTTGAAGTTATACTCCCCTCGTTACCATAATCACGTCGATATTTTACAAAGCACCTCTCGTCTACATGGGTTGATTCACAGGGAGGTTTGGGGAAAAATTTTGAACAGCTGCCTTTGGCAGTGTCCCAGCAAGGGAAGTCGGTCCTGTGATCCGTACCACAAGGGCCGTGGATCATGTGCCGCAGAACCAACGCCCTTAATCGGCCTCCTGCCTCCTCCGGAGATGGAATGTCAGCGCGGATGAGGGAGTCTATGTCCGAAGCCTGCACTGGTCCATCGCCATCGATTTTGAACACGATGTGGGCATGTGGAAGACCCCGCATCTGCATCTCGATGACGTGGACTATGTAGATAGACCGACCGAACATAGCTCCGCTGCGCAAATCACGGAGGAGTTCCAGCAGTTTGATATAGAAAACTCTGCAGGCCGTGCTGGGATCACTGCGACCGCTATTTCGGGGACAGGCTTTTTTGTTCTCCTCCCAAGTCGCACTATAAGTGAATGTGAGAAAAAATGTGGGGAAGCCGAGACGTGAGACCAATGCCATAGCATTCGAAGTTTCATATATCTCGGCCCCCCGGTAAACGAACTTGGGAGGTAAACTTTGCCAGCCTGTACCCCACCCTCCCCCTGAACTGTCTCGTCATTGTTAATGTCGTTGAGCACTTGCCGTCCACCACGATTCGCCGCTTCAATCTCATCCAACGGCCCTATCCTCATGGCATTTTCAGCTGCCTTCGTCTGCGTGAACTTGATGTAGTTGAGCTTCTCGTCCTCGTATCTGGCATACATTTCGACCTGCCAAGCTTGAGACAGTCGGCCGAGGTGTGAGAAACGAGGCTCAGACAGCAGAAGGCAACGGGAATAATCATACTGGGACAATTTGTTGTTAAAATTGTCGCGGCGACCAATATGCCAGCCCAAAGTGCCTTGAGGATAGAGCAGAGGGTACTGGAAGGGTTCCATGAGGGGACTGAAAAGGTTGATAGAAGTGGGTCTTCCGGATCCAACTTTCCATACGGATAGCTTGCGGGGCTCGTAAACTGTCTCGTCGGTGCTTATGACAGCGTGCACCTCAACGCCTGTTTGCCTGTCGCCTAGAACGGGACCATGGGTAGATCTACTTGTCACTTGGAAATCCAAGTGAGCGTTCACAGCTGGCTCACTACCCAAACGCCGATAGTGAGTGACGTATGGATTCTGCTGTGACAGGTATCGATTGATAGAGTCAACAACGTCACCGTCAAGTGATCTACCCAAGGCAATGTTCCGCCGTTCTTCACCGTCGTCGATGTAAAGACGGGACCGGTTCACAAACTGAACGTCCCCAGCCTTAGTGGTAAACTTTTGACCAGGGTCGGACAGATTGTAGACCTGGTGGTACATTCTCCCTTCGATTTTAAAGAAAGAGAGGCCACTGGGGTGCCTGTACCCACCAGATACCTCTAAAGCACAGAACGCAAACAGGTCGTTGTAGGCACGAGCCCTATCGAGAAAACGCCGATCCGAATAGAAGGATTCATCAAGAGGACTTAGATCAAGGACGTTGTATGCCCCTTGTCCGCAACACCACTTCTTCCTACCCTTTTCCTCCTCAAAAAGTGGAGCGCCACAGTGCATACATTTAAAAATATCACTGTCCCAAAGACTAACTTTTTTAAGACTAAAAGCTGGAATATCATTCAACAGCTCCCCCTTCCAAGACCCCATTGGACCGTGATCGGAAATGCTTCGAGCAAGTGAAGCTGGCAAGTGACGAAGATCGGTAAATAGAGGATTTTTCAGACGGAAAATCTGCACCCTTTGTCGAGAGGCATCAGGATTTCGTTGGCTATATCGACCAACCGCCTCTCTGTTGACCTTAGGGTGACTCTGGCTGTAACGCTCAACAGCTGCCCTGTTGACCTCAGGGTGCGTTTGGCTATAACGGCCAACTGCAGCCCTGTTGACCTCAGGGTGCGTTTGGCTGTAACGCCCAACAGCCGCTCTATTTACCTCAGGGTGATCTTGGGAGTATTGTTTTTTGTCATCCCTGATTTGATCGGTGTGCGACTCCCTATACTTCTTTTTAGCCGCATTCACTTGTTCTTCCCTTGTGGTTTCCAAAGTTTTCGGGCGTCCATGTTTGGCTTTTTTAGGTCTTCCGGGGCATTTTTTTGGGGCAGAAACTGTCTGGGAGGGGGGGATAGGTTGTGGATCATTATCGATACGTTCGATCGACCGGACAGTGAAGTCAATTGAAAACCTAAGTTTCATGATGCTGTACTGTCCGCCGACGAACGCACAATTCACCAATAAAAGTGAGGCTAGTGTAGGGAAACTCCCACATACGAATAACCTAGCCTTATTTTTATCACATTCAATATCTCTACGACGGGTTTCATTCACGGCGTGTGAATCAAATAAATAGAAATGATCTTGGTGACGCCAAAATGCAACAGTCACCAGTTGCCCCGTGAAAAGAAACCCGCCGTCGAGAGAATCAGTGGGCATGGCACTCTCCAAACTGGATGATAAAGACTTGACAGCCTCATCCAAGCCATCAACACAAGTCGGATACAACCCGTTAGAAACATGCGTAATTTCCTCAATGGAAATCTGTTTCTCCGCAATATCAAATTTCTTGGACAGTTCCTCGGGGATCAGGAACCTGTCAACGACGCAATACTCATGGCGAGATTTTGCATATAGGCGATCGCCGGCCATGAGTATTTCATCGATGGCGGATGAACTGAAACCTCCGCAGAACACTTGCCAGGCAAGGGCACAAGCTGCATTGGCCACGCACTGAGCGTTGTTACTATCAGTGAATCGTGGATCTCCCTGATGGAAAGAACCAGCAGCTACACAAGTGTAATCCATGCTTTCAAGCCAATTTAAAACAAATAATTGTGTATCGCAAATTGGCAAAAAGCACAAGTCCAAATAGGATTAAGTGATGGTGAATATTTAACAGGTATAGTCAAATATGGTAGCAAAAATAAGAGCGAGAACCAAATCATTATACTGCATTACCGACCAGGTATAGTCAAATTTGGTAGCAAAAATAAGAGCGAGAACCAACTTGTTGTACTGCTTAATCAATAATCCGCCATTATTAATTTTTAGGGGGAAATGAGTAAAATTAAAAGTAAACTAAGGACAATACAAAGCATTAATAATATTTGAAGAAAAAAATTACGGAGGAAAGAAAAGTGAGAAAACCATTAAAGTTTAGAAAGAAATTTGCCAAATTTTGGGGAGTAAAATTTGAAAATGAGATTTTTGCAAATTTCACTATTAATTTAGGATCCCATACTACAATACTACCAAATTACAAGTCTCTAGCACGTTTCTAAACGATTCAGATGACCATAACAAAGTCGTTAAATTTAAATGTTATCCTCCATAAGAATAACATGGGGCTCGTAAAAACTTTCAAATTTCGTCATTAAAATTAAGTTTTGGTGGTCAAGGAGTAAAGTTACGAAAAAACATTTAATGAGTAAAAGTTAAAGTAAAGTAAGGAGAATACAAAGCAATAATAATATTTGCGAAAAGGAATTATTTAAGTATGAAATAATAGCGGAAACTGGTAAATATTTGAAAGAAATTTACCAAATTTTGAAATTAGGGCGTTTTTTGAAGTTGAAGAAGTTCGATTTTCGGAAAACGCTTAACAGGGTTTTGTAGAAAATTTAATTTCCTTTCGCTAAGATTGTTTCAAATCTTTTCTAGCTCTTACCATTTTCGAGCTACATCCGGTTGAAAGAAAAGTGTTTTTTCGTTTTAAGAGGTCCGCCATTTTGGATTTTTGGGTGGGTTAAAATTTGGAAATGGGACTTTTGCATATTCCACCGGTAATGTAAGATCTCTTACTACAATACTACGCAAATTTGAAGTCTCTAGCACGTTTCTAAACGATTCATATGACCATACCAAAGTCATTAAATTTCAATCTTATTCTCCATAAGAATAACATGGGGCTCGTAAAAGTGGTAAAAAACCTTCAAATTTTGAGATTAAAATTAAGTTTTGGGGGTCAAGGAGTAAAGTTACGAAAAAACATGTAATGAGTAAAATTTAAAGTAAAGTAAGGAGCATACAAAGCAATAATCATTTTTGAAAAAAAAATTATTTAAGTATGAAAAAATGGCGAAAACCGGTAAAAATGTAATAAAAATTTACCAAATTTTGAAAGTAGGGCGTTTTTTGAAGCTGAAGAAGTTCGATTTTTGGAAAACGTCTAAGAGGGTTTTGTATAAAATGTAATTCCTGTTCCTGGATATACTTTCAAATCTTTTCTATCTCTTACCGTTTTCGAGCTATATCCCTTTGAAAAAAAACGTGTTTTGTCGTTTTCAGAGGTCCGCCATTTTGGATTTTTGGTTGGGTTAAAATTTGAAAATGGGACTTTTGCAAATTCCACCGGTATTGTAAGACCTCACACTACAATACTACGCAAATTTGAAGTCTCTACCACGTTTCTAAGTGGTTCAGATGAGCTTACCAAAGTCGGCAATTTTCAATGCTATTTCCCATAAGAATAACATGAAAGGGGGAAATTCGAGATTACGGGGGGGTTAAAATTTAAAAATGCCACTTTTTTGAATTTTCCCGGGAGTTTGGGCACTAGAACTACAACCACCGAAAATTTCAAGTCTCTAGCTCATCTAGAAGTGGTCTAGAATTAGTACCCCCGTGAGTGAGTGAGTGAGTTACACATCGGGCTGTATAGTTATTTAGACTCGCCTTTGGCTCGCTGGGGGCTCCGCCCCCAGGCCCCCTAGCTGTTAGTCGTCATTAGGGGATAGTAGTTTAGTTGCAACAAAGCGGGTAACAAAGCAGTCAGCGAAACAGTCAATATTGCGTTATATCAAAACAATTTCACGAATATATTTGATGAGGCTGGCAAGTTAATTTTAACCTCCAACTTAAAGAACCCATTATAAAAAATCAATTTTAAAGTTGCGGCAAGAGAGTATGTTAGTAAAGTATGTTTACAACTGAATTTTTGAAAAATTTTCGAAAAGGGCGCAAGATCAACAATCATGTCAAATTTCAGATATCCAGTTAATCTAGAAATGGGTAAACGTGATTTAGACTTATGCACCTGTAAGAATAACATTAGGAACATATTAAATTTGGTTTTGCTTAGTGACTTATAGCATGGCGGAAGCACATTGTACAATCTCAGCCCAGCGTACAATGGAGATTTTTCATATAGGGTCAAACGGTGTCTGGGAAGTCTAAATATATTTTCATTTCTGGTTTCATACCTGTGATTAAAATGTATTGTTTCTGGTAGCTCATTTTTAACTGAATGTATGTAATTTAATAATTCTAGTATATACAACCCCGTTAATGTATAAATTCTTAAATTATATTCATACACACATATATATATATATATATATATGAATTTGAACGGATGGTGTTTTTGGCCTCTTGGGACCTCAAAACGAGAAAAAATCAGTCCCGGGTCGAGGTCTTACCATGAGTACTACGGTAATAGCTTATTCCCTATATGGGAAATTCGCTAAAAAACGTTATTTCTATTAAATTTCTTCTCCTTGGTAGTGCTCTATAACTTTCCTATGTTTCCATAGTTTGCAAATCGGCTCTCTCAATGATTACTAAGAAATGCAGCACAGTGTTAATTCAGTTGTCTTTTTAGTATATCAATTTATCCAGGCTCTCTCGCTTTTTTCCATTGTAATATTTACGCCAACCCAAATTCAAATAGTAAATATTTAATTTCAACCAAGTCAGTAAATGGATGTAGCGAACTGCTAAATTAGATAACTTATTGACTGTTTACAATTAAAATATGTTCTTCTTATCACTTTTAATTTCTGACAACAGCTGGAGTTTCATAACAATTTTTAATTTTTGTTTCCCATGTTAATCTTATGGAGAAATATGAAACTTTAAAGAGCCCCAGGGCCTCACTCTCTAATTATTTCCCTAAAAAGGAAGTTTCCTGCACAACTTCACGTTCCAAAAACATGTCAAGCGGTTCAGTAGTTTCGGAGGAGTAATTGTCACAAAAAACCTGCTTGCGTATTAAATAAGTATAGATTTAAATGCAAATAATTTAATTAGGGGTATGCAAATAGTGATTTTTGGATTCGAATCAAATAAAATTGAATACTTCATAATCCTTATATATAATACGTGAAGGCGATTTCTACAAAACACTACTCCTCCGTTAATAATGGACGGATTTCTACAAACGACGTGTCAAAATAAAGTATTTTTTGTGTAGACGCCCCCTTTCACCGATTCATGTAGTACAAATCTTTGGGCTTTGCCCCACAGGCCATCAAAGTTGGAGTTTCTCCCATAAGATTGACATAGGGGAATCTAAATATTTTATTGGAAACTTTGTCCCCACTAATTTAAGAGAACGGTTGGGCGTAGAAACTTGGTAGAGGTGTCCAAAGAAAGGTCTTGGTCCGTAGATGAGTTATCAAAAGAAAAACTAAGCAAAATCCCTTAGGACTCTGCCCCAGAGGCCTTTAAAGATCCCTCCACAGAGTTGTTTACATTTTGGCCATGAGAATAATACTTTTTAATGAAACAGCTGTTCATTTTTAAATTGTAGCCTATTTCAAACAACACATATTTATTGGGAGTTGAATTCTACCAGATAAGTATTTGCAATGTTATTTTCTGATTTTAAAATTGATTTTCTTCTTTATCATGCCATGTTTTGCAATATAACGTTCCATTACGAAATCAGTGGAAAATCCTTTTATCACAGCAATTCTTAAATTATTTCTTATTGAACTATCTTATATCTATTGTACGGGTTGGTGTGTGCCTTTTTCGCCACTTTTGCCTACATTTTATCATATTATTCTACAAAATATCAAATATTTATGTAGAAATATCTGCTCTTATTGTGTCTAATAAAATCCAAACTTAGAAACATTGCCTAAAATGGTACCTATCTTGACAAATTATTTGCACCTGCCTATATTACGGACTTTGGCGCACTGAATTAGTAACATTATTGAAAATAACACGACATTTTGGCTGTAAAATATGGTACAAAGAGAAAATACTATTTAAGCAGCTACTGTCATGACAGAAAGGTCATATTCCTTTTAAACTAGATCACATAATCCTTTGACTGGGACGGGTGGCGTCGTCCTGTAATCCACTATCGTGACTATAGGAGGTCACGAATTGTGGATATTTATAGGAATGCACTGTGGATGCGATACTCCCTGGTGTGGATTAACGTCCGCACGAGTGAGTACTACGACTACCCGCAGTGCTATCCTGATAATTATACCAATTCATAAATACCAATGCAAAAAAATTTGGTTCCAATTCAACTATAAACTGTAGGTCCCTTGGTTGCCATTCACTGTATGGGCTATTAATTAACAGCTGTATCTAAGGAATGTCGGCCTTAGTCACTAACAAGACTACAAGATCGCGCCACTCATCCTACACTCATCTCCATTCATACTTGGCTTACCTACTATGAATGGTCGCCATAAAAAAACGTATTAAAGGATTAAAGTATTTATCATATACGTTGATTAACAATATATAAACGTCAATATATACGTTTACAACTGCCATACGTCAACAGTTACGTCAACAGCCATTTTACAGTATTTTTGCTTTTTGGAAATGTTCCATTGCTATGTCATTTGCATTATTTATTGCCAATGAAGCCGCCAAGATCATATGAACTAGGAGGCCCCTAACAGTTCAAGAATAAAAGCCAACTTTACTTCATGTATTCCACTACACCTAACATTCCGTAGAGAGATTATATTGACAACTTTATGTTATTGATAAGGCTGAGACAACTAACTGGCATCCCCCATGTCAAGGAATTCCAGCTTAATCAGTAACCCCATAGTCAATTTCTCAAAACTATGCTAGAGGGTTCATTCATTGGCACAGAAGTACGATATGAACTGACGCGACGTGACGAAGGAAAATCAAACTTACACTGTAGCGGATATACCTCCCTTTGAAGTTAGAACGTGTCATATATTTTTTCTCAAACACTGATGAAGTTGCGGAAGTGTTTAACTACAAGATCCACCAATACGATTTAAATACTATTTAAAGGTTCTACCAAAGGAAGAGATACCATATAACATACTAATAAGAACTCCGATGACGTACAGGATAGGAAATATTTTAATCATTGAATGAACAACCAAATTTGGCAACTAACGCAATATTGTTATTTTTTTACACTTATTACTCTTTGAACAATATTAAATGCTCAAAATATGTATATTTCACCCAATTCATCGAAGTTAGATGAATTAACGTAAGCCTTGAAAGTAACCTTGAAGGCCTTGAAGGCTCTTATCATATCTTGTCGGGATCGTACACAAGAACACTGGTTTTTAAATATTAGTCACTCCTATAGGTTTAAAAACTAGGGCTGGAATCTAGACTTTGAAGATGGCTTTACCACGTGGTTTCCATCTCCTTGCGTTTAAATTTATTTTCCTGTACAGCTGGATGTCTAGTACTTGTTCAACAACTAATGTTTGTATCAACAATGTTTGTAGGGACCAGGTGCTCAGATTCAAGAACCTCTGATTCAAGAACCTGGTCAAGTTGAAGAGCACCCCATACCACATACAGAAGATGAACCAATGACTAGATGCATGGCAACACAAACAGGGGTAATAATTCAAATTATCTTTATTCATTCACAGTACGGTACAAGTTTTATACAATGAATAGCGTAAAATAAATATAAAGATGAATTATGCTTTACTTATTGCTAAAACAATTATTATCTTTTCAAAACAAATTTTAAGCTTAAGAAGAATTAACAAAACAAAATTAAATCAAATCATCTTTCTAAACTATCATTTATGATTTCTCTTGAATTCCAAAATTCATCCAAAGAATACAAAGACAATGAAAGGAGATAATCTTTCAATCTTTTTTTAAAAACGTCAAAACTTTTTTCCTCTGCTTAAAAGTCACTGCTACTCCCGCGGTCATTTGCCTATCAGCTCCAAAATCCCCCGATATGCAATGAGCGAACGCAGTTTTTTCTTGATTTTTACAATTATTGATTTCATTTTTCATATTTGTTTCAATTATTCTGATAGGGGGTTGAAATGATTTGTACTGGTATTCCATATCTTGGGTTTTCTACCTAGTAATGGCTTTCAGAAATATTCGGGCTATTTCAGTTGTACCAAGAGTGTTTAGATGTAATCCGTGAGTAGTATAATGAATCCTCTTCAGATGGTTAAGGTTAATTAAAACTACTTTTTTGACTCTTAAAACAAGTTCTCTTATATAGCTATTTGCCATTTTTATTTCTTGGTTTTCTTTGTGGTGTAGGCTCTTATCATATCTTGTCGGGATCGTACACAAGAACACTGGTTTTTTTTCACTTAGTATTTTTAGTTTGTTTTCTAAGTTTTTATAAATAGCTTTGAAATCCCCATTTAAGCTGTCATTAGTACCTCCAAGAAGCAGCACTGGGTTGTTATCACTATTTATGTTTGCTGAGTCAAGAACTTGTATTAGAGTCGTGTTTGCTCTTACATAACCAAATGCATTTACTTTTCCTTCACTAAGCTCATCGACTTTCCAGGCCATATTTTTCCCTTGGCTGTCAGTGCAGATGGTAACTCTTGTTTTTATATGATTTGATATATGTGGCATTTTTGCAATATTTTTCAGTTTTGAAGTAGTTGTTCTCTTATTTTTATTCATATGGACATGATGATGTTCCTCATTATAAGTAAGACTATAATTTGCTTGATCCAGTACTGTGAAACGGTTGCTTAGTATAATGCTAGGTTTTCTGGTAGAGGTTTTCTGGCTATTATGCTGCTGAGGTTGAATCACCAATGAGCTGCCTGGTTTTCTGTGCTTCACTCTTGTCCAGTGTGCATTACACTCTTTGATTTTATCACTTTCGGGGCATTCGATTGTACTTTTAGGTAAGATACTTGTAGTTGACATTAAAAAACATATATCATCGTTTGTCAGGTATGCACTGTTTTTTAGGATGTATGCTAATTGAGATCTAATGGTTATAAGTTCATTCTGGTTCACAGTCAGCAGTTTAGAAAGTAAGTTTTCATTTATTGAGCCATTAACAACAACAAACAATAACAAATGTTAAAGTTAAGCTTTTATAATATATTTTTGACCTTACATATTTGTTCTTGGTACAAAATCGGTACAGTCAAATGTTTGCGGTAAAATAAAAATAGTTGCAGCTGTGTTGTTGAAACGAGCCGTAATATTCTTTAACTTTCGCTGTCTTCCAGGAGGAAGAAGAGGGTCCCTTTATTTGGATCCGTCGATTTCTTCCCTTTTGGTCCAAAAAATAGAAAGTTTTTGACAACTCGTTGTAAGTTTTAAGGTATGTATAAATGTTTTAACTAAACTAATATGGGGTGGTAGTGGTAGAATAAAAGAAATTTTGATTCTCCAAAAAAGGGCCTTAAGAGCTATGACAGGGACACACCCTGATCACTGCAAACCTCTTTTTATAGATCTGCAAATTCAAACTGCAGTAAATTTGTTCATTTATGATCTGATTGTTTATATATTAAAAAACCCTGAATATCTTCAATTTAGTAATCACAGTCACAACACTCGTTTTAAAAATACTGCGCTGTTAGAATCCCATCGTCTTAGTAAAACTAGTAATTGCCACATAATTTTATCAATTAAAGTGTATAATTCAGTAAAAAATAATATAAATTTTCATTCAATTAACAAATTTAAGGCTATATTTTATAATGATCTAATTCAGAACCCTTTTTATAGTCAAAAGTATAATTTACATATTAAGCTGAAATAATTAATATTAGGGAACTATATTAGAGAGACGCCCTCCTTGACATAGAACCGCCACTGAGTACTGTGTAGCCATAATAAAGTAGTTAGGGGATAGGTTGTGGATCATTATCGATACGTTCGATCGACCGGACAGTGAAGTGAATTGAAAACCTAAGTTTCATGATGCTGTACTGTCCGCCGACGAACGCACAATTCACCAATAAAAGTGAGGCTAGTGTAGGGAAACTCCCACATACGAATAACCTAGCCTTATTTTTATCCGATTCAATATCTCTACGGCGAGTTTCATTCACGGCGTGTGAATCAAATAAATAGAAATGATCTTGGTGACGCCAAAATGCAACAGTCACCAGTTGCCCCGTGAAAAGAAACCCGCCGTCGAGAGAATCAGCGGGCATGGCATTCTCCAAACTGGATGATAAAGACTTGACCGCCTCATCCAAGCCATCAACACAAGTCGGGTACAACCCGTTAGAAACATACGTAATTTCCTCAATGGAAATCTGTTTCTCTGCAACATCAAATGTCATGGACAGTTCCTCGGGGAACAGGAACCTGTCAACAACACAATACTCACGGCGAGATTTCGCATATAGGCGATCGCCCGCCATGAGTATTTCATCGATGGCGGATGAACTGAAACCTCCGCAGAACACTTGCCAGGCAAGGGCACAAGCTGCATTGGCCACGCACTGAGCGTTGTTACTATCAGTGAATCGTGGATCTCCCTGATGGAAAGAACCAGCAGCTTCACAAGTGTAATCCATGCTTTCAAGCCAATTTAAAACAAATAATTGTGTATCGCAAATTGGCAAAAAGCACAAGTCCAAATAGGATTAAGTGATGGTGAATCTTTAACAGGTATAGTCAAATTTGGTAGCAAAAATAAGAGCGAGAACCAACTTATTATACTGCATTACCGACCAGGTATAGTCAAATTTGGTAGCAAAAATAAGAGCGAGAACCAACTTGTTGTACTGCTTTACCAATAATCAGCCATTATTAATTTTTGGGCGGAAATGAGTAAAATTAAAAGTAAACTAGGGAAAATACAAAGCATTAATAATATTTGAAGAAAAAAAATTACGGAGGAAAGAAAAGTGAGAAAACTGTTAAAGGTTAGAAAGAAATTTGACACATTTTGGGGAGTAAAATTTGAAAATGATATTGTTGCAAATTTAACTATTAATTTAGGATCCCATACTAAAATACTACCAAATTACAAGCCTCTAGCACGTTTCTATACGATTCGGATGACCATAACAAAGTCATTAAATTTTAATGTTATTCTCCATAAGAATAACATAGGGCTCGTAAAAACTTCCAAATTTTGACATTAAACCTAAGTTTTGGGGGTTAAGGAGTAAAGTTACGAAAAAACATGTAGTGAGTAAAATTTAAAGTAAAGGAAGGAGAATACAAAGCAATAATAGTATTTGCAAAAATTAATTATTTAAGTATAAAAAAATAGCGAAAACCGGTACAAATTTGAAAGAAATTTACAAAATTTTGAAAGTAGGGCGTTTTTTGAGGGTTAAGGAGTGTGATTTTCGTAAAACGTCAAAGAGGGTTTTGTAGAAAATGTGATTCCTGTTCCTGGATATACTTTCAAATCTTTTCTATCTCTTACCGTTTTCGAGCTATAGCCCTTTGAAAATAACGTGTTTTGTCGTTTTCAGAGGTCCGCCATTTTGGATAAATTTGAAAATGGGACTTTTGAAAATTTCACCATTAGCTTATGATCCCTGACTACAATACTACCAAATTACAAGTCTCTAGCACGTTTCTAAACGATTCATATGACCATACCAAAGTCATTAAATTTCAATCTTATTCTCCATAAGAATAACATGGGGCTCGTAAAAGTGGCAAAAAACCTTCAAATTTTGACATTAAACCTAAGTTTTGGGGGTCAAGGTGTAAAGTTACGAAAAAACATGTAATGAGTAAAATTTAAAGTAAAGTAAGGAGAATACAAAGCAATAATAGTATTTGCAAAAATTAATTATTTAAGTATAAAAAAATAGCGAAAACCGGTACAAATTTGAAAGAAATTTACAAAATTTTGAAAGTAGGGCGTTTTTTGAGGGTTAAGGAGTGTGATTTTCGTAAAACGTCAAAGAGGGTTTTGTAGAAAATGTGATTCCTGTTCCTGGATATACTTTCAAATCTTTTCTATCTCTTACCGTTTTCGAGCTATAGCCCTTTGAAAATAACGTGTTTTGTCGTTTTCAGAGGTCCGCCATTTTAGATTTTCGGCGGGGTTAAAATTTGAAAATGGAACTTTTGCACATTCCACCGCCAACGTAAGATCTCTCACTACAATACTACGCAAATTTGAAGTTTCTAGCACGTTTCTAAGTTGTTCAGATGAGCTTACCAAAGTCGGCAATTTTCTATGCTATTTCCCATAAGAATAACATGGGGGGGAAATTCGAGATTACGGGGGGGTTAAAATAAAAAAATGTCACTTTTTAGAATTTTCCCGGGGGTTTGGGCACTAGACCTACAACCACCGAAAATTTCAAGTCTCTAGCTCATCTAGAAGTGGTCTAGAATTAGTATCCCCAGTGAGTGAGTGAGTCAGTTACACATCGGGCTGTATAGTTATTTGAGCAACAACACAGACATTACAATACCGGGACTACAAACACAAAACACCACAAAATACCTAGGCATCATAATTGACTCCAAGCTATCATGGAAACCCCACATAGACCAGCTCTGCAAAAAGCTAAGTTCAAGTCTCTACGTTATACGTAGGATCAAGCAAGCTTGCAGCCCAGAAGTAGCCAAAGTTGCATATTTTGCTCTATTCGAGTCCCACCTCAGATATGGCATTGCGACTTGGGGTGGAACATCAAAAGGCAACCTGGAAAGAGTACTCCTAAAGCAAAAAAGAGCAATTAGATGCCTTGCCGACCTGAACTACAGAGACAGTTGCCGAGAAGCCTTCAAGAACCTTAAAATTCTCACATCAATTTCACTCTACATAAGAGAAGTCATTATCCACACCACTAAAACAGCCCAGCCAAGACACAGAGACATACACCAGCACAACACACGACATGCCGCCAATTTTTCCCTCCCACAACACCATCTGAGTCTGTACGAGAAGAAACCATCCTACAAAGGTGCTCTGTACTTTAACAACCTACCAGAGCACCTCAAGAGAGAACAACCCAATCTGCTCAAGAAGCACCTGACAACATGGCTTATGGACCGGCCGTTCTACTCTGAGGATGAATTCTTAAACAATAAGCTACCATGAAAAAAAGAAGAAAAAAATTCTAATTGTAATTGCAAATTACTGTAATAGTTTACGTACATACTGTACATTTTATGTACCTGACGCATGAATGTTCTCTAGGAATATTTCAATAAAGATTTTGTCTATTGTCTATTGTCTATTACCATAACCTCATTCTTTAAACTAAAAAGATTAAAAATATAATCATATGTAAAAACAATAAAATATAAAATATGTTAACTAAATCTTAATAAATTTTGGTATTAATTTTTTCATTATACTATATTAATGTTTTTCTTTCTTTCCTTAGTTTTTCAATTTTATCGTAGATAGGTTGGTTTAATTTTGGAATCATTGTGTTAAGTATGTTCTTGGGGTCCTTTTTATTGTGTAGATAAATATATAGCTCTTCTTTTACATTAAGTTTCTCGCGTTCTTTTTCATATTCTAAAATTGTTAGATTTTCTTTCATCTATATAAATAAAATTAGAGTTTTGTCTTTACTTTGCTCAGAATTATATACTTTTAGGTTATTTTTACGTTTTATACATTAAAGAAGCAGAAACGAGTCTTATCTCTATTTATGTCTGTCTGTCTGTCTGTCTGTCTTTCCCTTTGTCTGTAACACTCAAGATGGCATTTTACGCAATCTTCTCCGTGAAAACCAGAGTACCTATCAAGATCCAAGTCATTTTAATGTATTCACTGGATTGGCGAGAGTGTCTTTAGTTATTTAAATATAGCCTCACTACTTTGTAAATAAAATTACGGACGTTCAAAAATGCAGTTTTGTGCGATTTTTGTCAAATTTTCGTTCAATTTTTATCACATAATCGTCTATGAAATAACGAACAGCTGTTCGGATCAAGATTATTTTTTCTAGCTGTCAATGATATGTTTACAAATGTTGTTTACAAATACCGCAACCATTTCGAATCACGTTTTGAAAGCAAATCCCAACCAAGTGAGATTAAAAACGTTTTTCTTACATAACGGATTTAATTAATCGCAAGTGCAATAATATAGTCTAATAGTGTAACCGTAAATGAAATTAAATAACTAGACATCGTCCAAATCGGAACCAGAAATTCTTTGAGTATAAAATGTTTCTTGAGTTTTGACAACCAGAAAGAAGACCTTGAATCAGTGTTGTATAGGGCTGGGACACTGAAATGATCGTCGCCAATAGCTTACAAAAAAGGTTTCCACTCATTGACGGCGCTTCAATGGCGGTTGTGTGAAGTGTAAAGTAAAAAATCACAACTGCAGTGGGTGATAGTAACAGAGGTTTAACAGAGGAAGTGCTAAACTCGCTTTTCCAATGTGTCACTTTCTGTTTCTACTCACCGTGTGATGCAATCGCTGGACCATACAGCCAATAGGCCCATAGCTCATATCTTGGGTACGTAAGCCTACATATTTATTCATAACAACCTTTTTGACGACGATCCTTGATACCGGTACTTTTCCATAGAATACATGGCCTACCTACTTAAGAAATATAATTACAAATGACCAAAACCCCAACATTGTGTGATTTTCGTCACATTTCCTTCTAATGTTAATAGATATACTAATCATTGTTTAGAGAATGCGTAATCTATTAAATAACAAAAAGTTGTTTGGGTAAGGTTGTTTTTTTTTCAAACTGACACCGATAAGTTTACGCTATAACTTTTTACGAGAAAATCCAAAAGCAAGAGATCAATAACCTCGGGACTAGATATTAATGTATTTAATTGGTCGGATGTACTATAGTTCTTAGGTAGGTTCTTACGTAGGTACTGGTTCTTTTCCTTAGAACCGTTGGTAGCTGCTAGAATCATTTTTACGTAGGTACCAACACATCACTGTAGTTTACAAATTAGTTATCGTTGGTGTTGCACCTTATTTATTAGAGCCGTCCGTATTCAATTTAAGTGATGTCTTAACTCTGTTTAGTTTTGCTTTTTCTGTCTGGATTCCAAATCTTAGCTTACCCGGTATGCTAAGAAAATGATAACCTATTTGAGTAAAACATTTGTTGGGCAAACCATCATGAATTGTTTACGCCTTTATATTGTTTATGTATCAATAGTTCGTGGCCTTTTTTGGATTGTTGTGTGTTGGTAACGCATTAATGTCCTTATTTCTTAGTGTTTCACGGAATGGACAAGAGCACCTTTGATACTGAAAATGTCAACCGGAATAAAGTGTTAAATGGTGAGGTTGAGGTAGTACTTTAAATACGTTTAAGTTAACCGATGTGGAAAGTAACTTTCAATTATAGGCCTACTTTAGGGCTACGCTTTATGGATCTATAAAACATTTTTTAGTTTAATCATTGGACATATGGACCATAACGATCCGGGTGACATTTGATTGCGAAGCATTTATTTTGGCTTGAACTGTCAGATACTGTATTTGCGAAGGTTTATATATAATAGTTTTGCCAGCATATCTGCAAATATGCAAACTAACTGCTGTTCTTAATCTTAATATAAGAAGGTTTCAACTGACTACTATAAGATCCCCGTGCGTAGAACGGGCACACAGCTAGTGTTTTTATAACTGTGGTCTGAGTTCATTATATGGTCGGCGAAGTTCGACTTCATTGATGTTAGATTTTTTGATTTCAATGCTTGTAGATGTTCTTTAAATCTTGTTTTAAAACTTCGAGATGTTTGACCTATATAATAATTGCTACAGTCACTACAGTTTATCTTATAGATTCCTGATTTGTTGTACATTTCGTCTTCATTATTTTCTGTGTATTTGATTTTTTTTTTTATTAATTGGTATATATTGTTCTTAGTTCTGTAACTTACTCTTATATCCGAGTTTTTAAAAGTATTTCTTATTGCTTTAGTCGTATATTTGTTATAAGGTTTACATATATATTTCTTTTTCTCTTCATTTTCCGTTGATTTTCTTTGCTTTTGTATATTGTTTTTCAATTTCTTCTTTATCATATTGTCTATCATTTTTTCCATGTATTGACTTTTTTACATTTAGTTACTTATACAAATATCAAATCACGTTTGTTCCGCTCAACTGGCTTTCACCTCTCTGAAATCAACCCTAGTAAATTTATTTTCCTGTACAGCTGGATGTCTAGTACTTGTTCAACAACTGATTTTTGTATCAACAATGTTTGTTTGTAGGAGCAGGGGAGCTCACAAGGGCAGGAACCAGGAGGCCTAGCCCAAGAGGTAATATTGGCCTTAGCCAACCGATTTAAATTTAATTTTAAAATAGCGCATTACTAAGTAGCTAAAATCTAAAATTTAAAAAAATCACCCTACTTTGCTTGTCATCAACACAATTATGTGCCAAACGGGGAACACTGATGAGTGTAAAGCACAATGCAAGCCCCGTAAAAGGTCCATTTTGAGTGAAACATTCTGTTTGTTCAGATCAATGACATCGGATAAAAACGAGCAAGTCAGGATACCTTTAAGTTTTTTAAGCTGTAGAAATGTTTTTCAAGTTAAGCTTTTATAATATATTTTTGACCTTACATATTTATTCTTGGTACAAAATCGGTACAGTCCAGGGCTTCCAGTATTTTTCTTATTTTATTTCATTGACATTACGATAAAAATTAATGATTTCCTGCATTTATGGTTTTTTAACAAAAATTACAGTATCACACATTATCAACAACTTAGTTTTAACCTGAGTTATCGACTCCTAACATGATAATGTCAAGAAAAAACAGTTAAGATAAAAGCTTAACCTATTTTACTACTAAGATAGGTCATAGCCATAATAAAGTAGTTAAAAATTAGGTTAAGAATTTTTAGGAATAAAAATGTTTGCAGCTGTGTTGTTGAAACGAGCAGTAATATTCTTTTTTCGCTGTCTTTCAGGTTCGATGGAACAAATACCTGATCCTACAGCGGTGGCACAGGCCCTACTGAACTGGTATTGCAACCATTATTAAAAGTATGTATAAATGTTTTAACTAAAATAATATTAACTAGGAGAAACCCGTCGAAATGGACGGTTAGGGGCCTCTTCGTTTATATGGGCGTGCGGCTTCATTGGCAACAAATAATGCAAATGACATAGCAAAGTGGCATTTCCAAAAAGCAAAGAATACTGTAAATTGGCTGTTACGTAAATATTGACGTTTAAATGCATTGTTAATCAACGTATCTTATAAAGGATGATGTGATCTAGTTTAAAAGGAATATATTGACCTTTCTCTCATGACAGTAGCTGCTTAAATAGTAGGGCCTATTTACTCTTTGTGCCATTTTTACAGCCAAAATGTCATGTTATTTTCAATAATGTTACCAACCTAGTGGGCCATGGTCCGTAATATAGGCCACTGCAAATAATTTGTAAAAGATAGGTACTGGTACCATTCAAGTCAAGGTTTCTGTGTTTGGATGTTATTAGACACAACTAAACTAACTAAATAAACTAACAACATTTTTTTGTCTGTAAGAGCTCGATGAACTTCTTCTACAGATAATTAATCTGTTGGGAAAATATAAGCCGAACTCGCCTTTGGCTCGCTGGGGGCTCCGCCCCCAGGCCCCCTTTTTTGGTAGGGGGTAAATAGAAATGGGCCATGGCGCAACGCAAGACCTGCAATTGTGCCAAATTTCAGATCTTTAGCTATTCTAGAAGTGGGTAAAATTGATTTAGACCGATGCACCTGTAGGAATAACATTGGGGGGGGGGATTCTATATTTCGTGGGGGAGGGAGTTATATTTGTAAAATGTCACTTTTCGGAAAGGGCGCAAGATCTACAATCATGCAAAATTTCAGATATCCAGTTAATCTAGAAATGTGTAAACGTGATTTAGACTTATGCATCTGTAAGAATAACATTGGGGGGATTTAATATTTGGGGGGGGGGTTGTAAATACGATAGGGTGATGAAACCTTAAGTAAACCAGAGTAAATGTATAGCATGAACGGACCATGGGAACGGGGACTTATGGTGGTTTTTATGGGGTAAATGTTTTCTCCATAAGAATAACATGGGGCTCGTAAAAACTTTCAAATGTTGACATTAAACCTAAGTTTTGGGGGTTAAGGAGTAAAGTTACGGAAAAACACGTATAGTGTAAAATTTAAACTAAAGTAAGGAGAATACAAAGCAATAATGATATTTGCAAAAAGGAATGATTTAAGTATGAAAAAATAGCGAAAACCGGTAAAAAGTTTAAAGAAATTTACCAAATTTTGAAAGTAGGGAGTTTTTTTTACCCGAAAAAGTGCGATTTTCGGAAAACACCGACGAGGGTTTTGTAGAAAATTTAATTCCTGTTCCTGGATATTCTTTCAAATCTTTTCTAGCTCTTACTGTTTTCGAGCTAAATCCGTTTGAAAAAAACGTGTTTTATCGTTTTCAGAGGTCCGCCATTTTGGATTTTTGGCGGGGTTAAAATTTGAAAATGGGACTTTTGCAAATTTCACCGTTAATATAAGATCCCCTACAACAATAATACCAAGTTTCAAGTCTCTAGCACGTTTCTAAACGGTTCAGATGAGCACACCAAAGTCGACCACTTTCAATGTTATTCTCCATAAGAATAACATGGGGCTCGTAAAAGTGGCAAAAAACCTTCAAATTTTGAGATTAAAATTAAGTTTTGGGGGTCAAGGAGTAAAGTTACCAAAAAACATGTAATGAGTAAAATTTAAAGTAAAGTAAGGAGAATACAAAGCAATAATAATTTAAAAAAAAAAAAAATTATTTAAGTATGAAAACATGGCGAAAACCAGTAAAAATTGAATAAAAATTTAACAAATTTTGAAAGTAGGGCGTTTTTTGAAGCTGAAGGAGTGCGATTTTTGGAAAACGCCTATGAGGGTTTTGGATAAAATTTAATTCCTGTTCCTGGATATACTTTCAAATCTTTTCTAGCTCTTACCGTTTTCGAGCTACATCCGGTTGAAAAAAACGTGTTTTGTCGTTTTCAGAGGTCCGCCATTTTGAATTTTGGGGGGGGGGTTAAAATTTGAAAATGGGACTTTTGCAAATTCCACCGGTATTGTAAGACCTCACACTACAATACTACGCAAATTTGAAGTCTCTAGCACGTTTCTAAGTTGTTCAGATGAGCTTACCAAAGTCGGCAATTTTCAATGCTATTTCCCATAAGAATAACATGGGGGGGAAATTCGAGATTACGGGGGGGTTAAAATTTAAAAATGTCACTTTTTGGAATTTTATGGGTGGTTTGGGCACTAGACCTACAACCACCGAAAATTTCAAGTCTCTAGCTCATCTAGAAGTGGTCTAGAATTTGTATACCTGAGTGAGTAACAATTGCGGCTGTATAGTATTTAGACTCGCCTTTGGCTCGCTGGGGGCTCCGCCCCCAGGCCCCCTAGCTGTTAGTCGTCATTAGTAGATTAGGAAGGGGTGAGAGGCCATCACCAAGAAGCCGGGGAAATTTCAAGCCCGTAGCACACCTAGAAGTAGTCTAGAAAGCACTCTCCGCATCTCTAAATTCTTTGTGGGGTTGTAATAGCGAAAATCGATATTGAAGTAATAACCATTTCACAAAATATTCGAGTAGATTGATAAGTAGAGAATAGTAAAGTATTATATTAAGTAAATAGTTTATCGTAAATATTCATGTATATGTTTATGAAAATAGATGAAGTTATTTTTGTTTCCCTGTCAGTTAGCCACAAACTGTATGGCATATCCAGTTCCGCCACGGGGAGGCCAGGAAACGTAGGAACCATATTAATTTACAATTATTTATATTAACATAATAGTATTTCAAGTAAAGAGATGTTAGTAAATATTTATAAATTTATTAATGAAAATAGATCAAGTAATGTTTGTTTCCCTGTCGGTTAGCCATAAACTGCAAGGCATATCCAGTTCCGCCACGAGGAGGCCAGGAAACGTCGGAACCATATTTACAATTATTAACACATGTACAAGTCAGTAAAATTTTGGATAAGATAAGTAGATTGATAAGTGAATAAGTTGATAATAGTAAAGTGTTATATTAATAAAATAGATTATAGTAGATATTCATGTATATATTTATGAAAATAGATCAAGTAATGTTTGTTTCCCTGTCGGTTAGCCATAAACTTTATGGCATATCCAGTTCCGCCACGAGGAGGCCAGGAAACGGCGGAACCATATTTACAATTATTTACAAATGTACAAGTTAGTAAAATTTTGTATAAGATAAGTAGATTGATAAGTGAATAAGTTGATAATAGCAAAGATAATAGTAAAGTGTTATATTAACGAAAAAGATTATAGTAGATATTCATGTATATATATTTATGAAAATAGATCAAGTAATGTTTGTTTCCGAGACGTAGGAATTGGCTAACTCAGGAACTCGCTAACTCGGTCGTGTGGCGGAACTGGCTAACTCTGGAACTGGCTAACCGTCTCAGTCAGGAATTGGCTAACTCCGGAACCCGCTAACTCGATTTTGTCTCGCGGCGGAATTCGCTAACTCTGGAAGTCGCTAACCCGGCCGTGCCCACTGCTCGGAGCGGTGCCAACCTTGTACGACAAAATAATCGTGCACTGCCGTATTTCAAAATGTCAGTGTCTATAAAGATACAGTAAATGTTATTGTTTTTTGTTATCAATTCCACTTTTAACAGATAACTAGCCCAAAGTAATTAAAAGACAATTAAAAAATCATGAAAAAATGTTTTTTGTTAAACTGTACAATGGCCAGTTAAATGTTTATGATTTCGATCTTAAATAAAAATGCCATCAGTATAAAAGAAAATAATAGAATATGAACAATATTCAAAATTTAGTTTAATTGGTAATAAATAATTAAACCTCTACGAAATTAAGCTAAAATACACGCAAGTTCTTAAACACGGAAAACAGATTTAATTGTAATGTCGTAATAAACCAAAACCATTAATTAATACAGTCATCAACCATCGTAACTTTCATAATTAATTCATAGATTTTAAATTTAATGTTCGTCTTTGAACCGTCCAACTTACGTGTACACATATGATGACATAGACTAAGTTATTATCTAGGCCTAATAGTTTGAACCAAAGCATTGTAGGCCTACTAGTAATTAGTTGCCTAATTCTAAAATGTGTTGAATTTTTTAGCAATAATGTTACATGTTTTAAAACAGTTTTTAGATTGTACACCTAAGCACCACTAGTAAAAAATAGGAGAAGATATAATATTCATATAATAAAACGTGACAGGGTTATTTTAATTCACGATTTTTAATAAACTAATTGACGGATTTTCCTGATTTGAGTGTTGGGTTTCCTTTATATTGCTTTCACAAACGATATAAACAATAGCAAGCCATTGCTCGGTTCACGGTTCCCCAGTACTGAGCTACACAATAGACAATAGCTTTGTTTTTGGATAAGATAGAACCAGCCTGGAAAAAAAACTCCAGACTTTTAAAAAGTAAGCCTACTGAAAGACGTAAAATTAATATTAATTCAACAAAATTAAGAGGATGACCCGGGTTCTACACTAATAGCCTACGATAAAAGAAATTTACAAGTTGTATTTATGCATAGACCAACTTTTAATGCAATCCATGAATACATTAGGCCTACCACTTTATAATGTACTAGCTGTTGTACCCGTGCTTTGCAACGGAAAGAGGACACAAAATAGAAACATTTTAATCTTTACATCTGTTGCATATAATAGTTACACACCCGCCAACGCTTTTAGAAACAAAATTAAACTTTATAGCCTTAGAAACGTTTAAGTTGTGTTATGACTTTTAAATTTGGTAAGTAATGGATACCACCATTTTGGTTTTGATTAATTTGAAATCTTGTGTAGGCTGATATGAGAAAAACTGACCAAATCTTCGAATAAAACTTTGACATACATGATTTACCTTCATCTCCCTTAATTGTATATCTTTTAATTTATTATTGACATTTTAAATTTCAATTTTGAAGTTGTAAAAATACTAATTATTAAATTTAAATGAACATTTTTTTTTATTTCACTCTTCTTTATATTAAATCACAAATCCTTCCATCTTCAGTTTCTTCACTCACAATAAATCATTAGCAAAACTAAGTCAGCTGTTATAAACTTTAGAAATATAATATTGCTGTGCCTTATCAATACAGTCTTTTGAAATATTAAAGAAACTATATCTATAGGTACTATAAAAAATGTTAAACAAATAATTTAGCATTTAAGACAGCAGACAAAACTAATATGATTATCAAAGCATCAAGGACTAAAAAATGTAATAGCAAATACAGTATATGTTTCATTGCATCTCTGATTCTACTCTACAAAAATATCAACAAACAACTTAATATACAAACCAGTTCTTTTAATCAGTTCCATCGTCCATTGCTTTTACATTTTCACACTTACCAAGTAAACATAGTAACAGATATTTCATTGATAGAAACAAAAGGACACTGTGTACTGCTTAGTTTTATGTTATTTTCCTTGGTTTAATTTAATCAGTTGTGTGGCAAAACACAAATAATAAATGTATCAAATAAAGTAAATGTAAACTGAAAACTATGTTAAGATAAAATAAGAGTATTTTGTATTACCATTTGATAATTAAATATAGTTACACATATACAACAGATTTTAGAAAACAAAAATCAACGACATACAATTGAGTTATTGATGATATTCTTTAGTTTAATTAATTGAAGCATAGGTTTAGCAAAACACAATAACTTATTTTACCTAAATATACATATAAAAAACAATGTGATGTGCAAGTTATTTTAAGTTAATCTAACACATGTTAAGCAGTTATAATTTATTTAAAGTAGCCTCCAAATTCATACAAAACATCTATACATAGTAATTTTCGTACTGTTTCCATGAAAACATAATAACATTATCTTCATAACTTAGACGCTTTAAAAAATCCAAAGCAGGGCTGGAGTTGATATAACAACGGTTATAGAATCTTTTTTTTCTATAATCATTGACATGACATAGGCATAGTTTTAGAATAAATAATCCATGATAAAAGGTTAGATTAAAATAAACCTACCTCATAGTTATGGAAAATATTATATTTGATTTATTTGTATCAGCTGTCTGAAACTGTGAAATATGCAGTTTAGCAGTTCTTGTTGTTTACATTTAAATGTCAAAGCAAATGTAAACAAACATTGTTAGTATTCTCATCGCAGCCATGGAGACCAATCAATATCTACTTTTAAAATGTTCACCTCAGAACTTTTAAAGCCAAAGGGGCAAATCCTACGGTCAGTATCGAAATGTCAATAGTCCTATAATGATCCTTGGTATGGTAACTATATTTTTGTGAAACTTAAGCCCAGTTGATGCAGTAGTTTTTGCACCTATTAGTAACACACATACAGACAGACACCATTAGATTTTTATATAATAGTATAGATTGATAAATATTTATTTAAATTCAATAGCTCTATTTAAAAATGCGTAACCACTACAATGTAATTCTGTAATGACGTTTAACGTGTAAATTTTATTATGATTTATGATTTAAGGTTACTACAAGCCCAGTATATAAAATACGAACTCAAAAATTGTATTTGCAGAAGTTCACAAAATGGTATTTATTCGAATAAAAGAAACAAATGGCAGACTACGAAAATAGATATTTCATAACATGTAATAGATCCAAATTAAATGTGCATTTTTATCTTTTTCATACCAATAAGCTACTATTTAAGTAAGAAACCCACATATAACACATACTCCCTTATATTAGTACATTTCTAATCCTTATGGATCATCTGAAGACAGTTGTATTGTTAGTTCTGTCCGGTGCACTGTCTTTAGAGGTCGTGTTTTGTTTACAATTGTTTCTTGTTTTCAGTAATTTAAAACCTCGTTTAACCAAATAAAACGTTCTAATTACAACTAATAACACGTCCCCTAGTTATATAACCAAACAGTAAGGAACAAATCATGAAGTTAACTATAAAATGATAGAAACACAATTTTGTCGACACTAGCGATCAGTGTCACCGGACATGAACTAGACACGAAAAACGAGCTTCAAAGTTTACAAAGGGATGTAAAGTTTACTTGTGTTGGTTAGTCTATGGTAAGACTATAATGCATTTTCCACCCTAATAACCATAAGAATAATGTTAAACATACTTCCAAATATATTTATTTTATCGACTACGTTGTTCTTACTCCTAATTAATCGTAGGATACGACATTATGGTACCGATACGATATAGGTAGTACACTTTCGGCAACACTGGCCAAAAATATTCGTGCTTGGCTCCCATTCGACGGCCCACGAGGCTTCTGATTGGGAGTTAGCGAGTTCCGCCGAGGGACCGAGTTAGCGAATTCCGTACGAGGACGGAATTCGCTAACCCGGCTTTAGAGCGGGTTAGCGGGTTCCGGAGTTAGCCAATTCCGAAACCGAACAAGTTAGCGAGTTCCTCTCATCGACCAAATTTGAAGATAGGGCATTTAACATGGGGTTAGCGAGTTCCAGAGTTAGCCAATTCCGCGGACCCTTGTTTCCCTGTCGGTTAGCCATAAACTTTATGGCATATCCAGTTCCGCCACGAGGAGGCCAGGAAACGTCAGAACCATATTTACAATTATTTACAAATGTACAAGCTAGTAAACGTTACTAACTAGGTACCTAAAGAAATATAAACAAAAACTTAACTAACTAATAAAAAGAAGAAAAAAATATATACAACAACGGGGACTTTTGATAAGGCAGGCCCCCTATCGTACTGCCAAACTAAAATACTAAAAACACACGAAAAACGACTTATTTCTAAAGAAAAAACCAAAAGAAAATATATACAACAACCTACAGCTAAAGTCAAGTCAGGGAAAGTCAAGTCAGGGTTAGAGGAGGAGATCGTCATACACGATATTCTTCGCGTATGCGATTCCACCTTGGACACGGTCGGGACGGACAAGGACGACTATATGGTCTGGATGCCTGACTCTACTGAGCAGGACGTACAACTGACCATGAGTGAAACAGTCACTGCGAAGATCGACTCCGACGCGATCAATCGTCTGGCCCTGGCTTTTGTGGCCAGTCATGGAATATGCCAGCATGAGAGGAAACTGAAGACGGCGGACACGAAGCGGTGACCCCTCAACGAACGGGAAAACGAATTGAATCCGGGGAATACAAATCGGATCATGTTGTCCAGGGAGTCGCACTGTGATCAGACGAGGTCTTATTGCAGTCACGATCACTTTAGTGCCGTTTACGAGTCCGCTGTCAATGTTCAAGTTCCTCATGACGAGACACACGGAGCCAATCTTGAGTCGCAGGACATGGTCTGGTACACCCTTGCCAGTAGCTTGGTTCAACAAGTGAACGTCTACATCCATACCATCGTCGTTCTCCTTGTCGATGGAATCCGCACTCCTCAACTCATGAACGACGCCGTCCATCAGGTTGAGAACGGTGTTGTTGATCTGCTGGACATTGGCGTTCATGGTTGAAAGAATGGACCTGCCAGCAATTCTGTCAGTGTGGTGTAGGTCACAAGCAGGAAACACAAAATCGATCAAGTCGGGAAGGGATGTCACGTATTTCAGTGGGATCAGGCCAACAGAGTCACGGCCTTCCCCAAATGGAACAGATGAAATTGTTCCATTGCCTACTTGAAGGAGGAAGTCAGAGTAGGCAGTGGACCCAGAAGTCCGGTGAGGGGTGGACAGAGAAAAGATTTGGAAACTTGACCAAAGAGATGACGCACGCAGTGATACACAGGCAATGTCGGCCGGAGTACGAGCCTTTGCAACAACTGGTGCGATCTGACGGAAATCCCCGCAGCAGATAAAGATCTTATTCCCGAATGGCTCAGGTGAATTCATGAGGTCACGCAGAGATCTGTCGATGATTTCAAAAATGTACCAGTGAGCCATCGGGGCCTCATCAAAAACAATGAGCTGTGCTGCTCTGATGAGTTCTGCTCGCTGAGACCCGTTCGTCAAGTTCCAATATCCAGTGCCATCGCCGAGATCAAGTGGTAGCCGAAACATGCTGTGTGCTGTCGTGCCACCTGGCAGATTACCAGCGGCAATGCCGGAGCTAGCGACAGCAATAGCGACCTGGTTACGACTACGGACGTATGCAAGAATAACATGTATTAGACAGGTCTTGCCGTAGCCTCCGGGTCCGTCAAGAAAGATAAGTTTTTTAGACCGGCTGTAGACTTGGCCCTGCAGTAGAGACCGAACATAATCGAAGACCGCCCTCTGGTCGCGGGAAAGTTTAGGTTCCCACTCATCTACAAGTGATCTCTGACGATTTTCACCGTAGATGAGAAGTTCCCTCCCCAGTTCGGTCGTGTCGTCGTCTACAGTAGGGAGACCGTGATCGGCCAAGCAGGATCCCTGACGTCGAAGGCTTCGATCGATCTCAATCAGAGCCAGCTTGTACGCAACCTCGTGATCAAGAGGATTCTGCTCCAAATGGTCTTCGCACAATGCGTCACGGAAAGCATCCCACAAGAGGGCCGCAGGAGCTCCCATGTTGCACAGAAGGACAAAGAAAGAGCGGAGCCTCGGGCCGACCATGAAACGAGCTGCTTCCTTGAGGGCTTGGTGGTACTCGTCCTCGTCCTCAACCAAACCGAGGGTGCGCGCAACCTGTTGATATGTCGTGCAACCATCACCACCACGAGCAAGCAGGTCGGCGTATCCCCGGCACGGAATGACCATCAAAAGGAGCCTAAGAAAGTACTGCTCGCTTCTGTTTGGCGAGACCCAGAAGAGACGACAGATCTTTTGACCACGCTTTCTTGAGGTAAGGAAATGCTTGCCGTCTGGATGGTCGTACACCTCAGCATTACTAGGGCGTTTGTTATGAATAACGTACTGCTCGAAAAAAGACTGGTAGGTTAAATCGTCGAATACCGAGTCAAGAGGCCTATTGAAATACAAGAGCAGGTCAGAGGTAGCTCCCGAAGTGGCGTGTGTCAAGTTGTTAGGGCGGAAGCACACAGTCTGTTTTCCCTCTAGGTGGACAGGGAGACAATCGACTGTGGGCTCAGACTTTGAGATGGGAAAGTCCAAGAGACGCCAGCATGCATCGCTGGCTCCCACCATACGCTTCGTGACGTAGTGCTCAACTTCATCGTCTTGTTTACTAAGAGGAGTAACTTTGACGTTCTGAAGCGAGCCACCCTTCATGAGGTATTTAAACAGATACTTGATCACACGACGAGTGGAAGCTACCTCCAAGTTGATGTGTGCCTCGTATTTAAGTAGTAATGCCGAGTTGTACGGAACGACCCAGCCGTCATGTACAGGAATCGATTTGTTTCTTGAAGTTATACTCCCCTCGTTACCATAATCACGTCGATATTTTACAAAGCACCTCTCGTCTACATGGGTTGATTCACAGGGAGGTTTGGGGAAAAATTTTGAACAGCTGCCTTTGGCAGTGTCCCAGCAAGGGAAGTCGGTCCTGTGATCCGTACCACAAGGGCCGTGGATCATGTGCCGCAGAACCAACGCCCTTAATCGGCCTCCTGCCTCCTCCGGAGATGGAATGTCAGCGCGGATGAGGGAGTCTATGTCCGAAGCCTGCACTGGTCCATCGCCATCGATTTTGAACACGATGTGGGCATGTGGAAGACCCCGCATCTGCATCTCGATGACGTGGACTATGTAGATAGACCGACCGAACATAGCTCCGCTGCGCAAATCACGGAGGAGTTCCAGCAGTTTGATATAGAAAACTCTGCAGGCCGTGCTGGGATCACTGCGACCGCTATTTCGGGGACAGGCTTTTTTGTTCTCCTCCCAAGTCGCACTATAAGTGAATGTGAGAAAAAATGTGGGGAAGCCGAGACGTGAGACCAATGCCATAGCATTCGAAGTTTCATATATCTCGGCCCCCCGGTAAACGAACTTGGGAGGTAAACTTTGCCAGCCTGTACCCCACCCTCCCCCTGAACTGTCTCGTCATTGTTAATGTCGTTGAGCACTTGCCGTCCACCACGATTCGCCGCTTCAATCTCATCCAACGGCCCTATCCTCATGGCATTTTCAGCTGCCTTCGTCTGCGTGAACTTGATGTAGTTGAGCTTCTCGTCCTCGTATCTGGCATACATTTCGACCTGCCAAGCTTGAGACAGTCGGCCGAGGTGTGAGAAACGAGGCTCAGACAGCAGAAGGCAACGGGAATAATCATACTGGGACAATTTGTTGTTAAAATTGTCGCGGCGACCAATATGCCAGCCCAAAGTGCCTTGAGGATAGAGCAGAGGGTACTGGAAGGGTTCCATGAGGGGACTGAAAAGGTTGATAGAAGTGGGTCTTCCGGATCCAACTTTCCATACGGATAGCTTGCGGGGCTCGTAAACTGTCTCGTCGGTGCTTATGACAGCGTGCACCTCAACGCCTGTTTGCCTGTCGCCTAGAACGGGACAATGGGTAGATCTACTTGTCACTTGGAAATCCAAGTGAGCGTTCACAGCTGGCTCACTACCCAAACGCCGATAGTGAGTGACGTATGGATTCTGCTGTGACAGGTATCGATTGATAGAGTCAACAACGTCACCGTCAAGTGATCTACCCAAGGCAATGTTCCGCCGTTCTTCACCGTCGTCGATGTAAAGACGGGACCGGTTCACAAACTGAACGTCCCCAGCCTTAGTGGTAAACTTTTGACCAGGGTCGGACAGATTGTAGACCTGGTGGTACATTCTCCCTTCGATTTTAAAGAAAGAGAGGCCACTGGGGTGCCTGTACCCACCAGATACCTCTAAAGCACAGAACGCAAACAGGTCGTTGTAGGCACGAGCCCTATCGAGAAAACGCCGATCCGAATAGAAGGATTCATCAAGAGGACTTAGATCAAGGACGTTGTATGCCCCTTGTCCGCAACACCACTTCTTCCTACCCTTTTCCTCCTCAAAAAGTGGAGCGCCACAGTGCATACATTTAAAAATATCACTGTCCCAAAGACTAACTTTTTTAAGACTAAAAGCTGGAATATCATTCAACAGCTCCCCCTTCCAAGACCCCATTGGACCGTGATCGGAAATGCTTCGAGCAAGTGAAGCTGGCAAGTGACGAAGATCGGTAAATAGAGGATTTTTCAGACGGAAAATCTGCACCCTTTGTCGAGAGGCATCAGGATTTCGTTGGCTATATCGACCAACCGCCTCTCTGTTGACCTTAGGGTGACTCTGGCTGTAACGCTCAACAGCTGCCCTGTTGACCTCAGGGTGCGTTTGGCTATAACGGCCAACTGCAGCCCTGTTGACCTCAGGGTGCGTTTGGCTGTAACGCCCAACAGCCGCTCTATTTACCTCAGGGTGATCTTGGGAGTATTGTTTTTTGTCATCCCTGATTTGATCGGTGTGCGACTCCCTATACTTCTTTTTAGCCGCATTCACTTGTTCTTCCCTTGTGGTTTCCAAAGTTTTCGGGCGTCCATGTTTGGCTTTTTTAGGTCTTCCGGGGCATTTTTTTGGGGCAGAAACTGTCTGGGAGGGGGGGATAGGTTGTGGATCATTATCGATACGTTCGATCGACCGGACAGTGAAGTCAATTGAAAACCTAAGTTTCATGATGCTGTACTGTCCGCCGACGAACGCACAATTCACCAATAAAAGTGAGGCTAGTGTAGGGAAACTCCCACATACGAATAACCTAGCCTTATTTTTATCACATTCAATATCTCTACGACGGGTTTCATTCACGGCGTGTGAATCAAATAAATAGAAATGATCTTGGTGACGCCAAAATGCAACAGTCACCAGTTGCCCCGTGAAAAGAAACCCGCCGTCGAGAGAATCAGTGGGCATGGCACTCTCCAAACTGGATGATAAAGACTTGACAGCCTCATCCAAGCCATCAACACAAGTCGGATACAACCCGTTAGAAACATGCGTAATTTCCTCAATGGAAATCTGTTTCTCCGCAATATCAAATTTCTTGGACAGTTCCTCGGGGATCAGGAACCTGTCAACGACGCAATACTCATGGCGAGATTTTGCATATAGGCGATCGCCGGCCATGAGTATTTCATCGATGGCGGATGAACTGAAACCTCCGCAGAACACTTGCCAGGCAAGGGCACAAGCTGCATTGGCCACGCACTGAGCGTTGTTACTATCAGTGAATCGTGGATCTCCCTGATGGAAAGAACCAGCAGCTACACAAGTGTAATCCATGCTTTCAAGCCAATTTAAAACAAATAATTGTGTATCGCAAATTGGCAAAAAGCACAAGTCCAAATAGGATTAAGTGATGGTGAATATTTAACAGGTATAGTCAAATATGGTAGCAAAAATAAGAGCGAGAACCAAATCATTATACTGCATTACCGACCAGGTATAGTCAAATTTGGTAGCAAAAATAAGAGCGAGAACCAACTTGTTGTACTGCTTAATCAATAATCCGCCATTATTAATTTTTAGGGGGAAATGAGTAAAATTAAAAGTAAACTAAGGACAATACAAAGCATTAATAATATTTGAAGAAAAAAATTACGGAGGAAAGAAAAGTGAGAAAACCATTAAAGTTTAGAAAGAAATTTGCCAAATTTTGGGGAGTAAAATTTGAAAATGAGATTTTTGCAAATTTCACTATTAATTTAGGATCCCATACTACAATACTACCAAATTACAAGTCTCTAGCACGTTTCTAAACGATTCAGATGACCATAACAAAGTCGTTAAATTTAAATGTTATCCTCCATAAGAATAACATGGGGCTCGTAAAAACTTTCAAATTTCGTCATTAAAATTAAGTTTTGGTGGTCAAGGAGTAAAGTTACGAAAAAACATTTAATGAGTAAAAGTTAAAGTAAAGTAAGGAGAATACAAAGCAATAATAATATTTGCGAAAAGGAATTATTTAAGTATGAAATAATAGCGGAAACTGGTAAATATTTGAAAGAAATTTACCAAATTTTGAAATTAGGGCGTTTTTTGAAGTTGAAGAAGTTCGATTTTCGGAAAACGCTTAACAGGGTTTTGTAGAAAATTTAATTTCCTTTCGCTAAGATTGTTTCAAATCTTTTCTAGCTCTTACCATTTTCGAGCTACATCCGGTTGAAAGAAAAGTGTTTTTTCGTTTTAAGAGGTCCGCCATTTTGGATTTTTGGGTGGGTTAAAATTTGGAAATGGGACTTTTGCATATTCCACCGGTAATGTAAGATCTCTTACTACAATACTACGCAAATTTGAAGTCTCTAGCACGTTTCTAAACGATTCATATGACCATACCAAAGTCATTAAATTTCAATCTTATTCTCCATAAGAATAACATGGGGCTCGTAAAAGTGGTAAAAAACCTTCAAATTTTGAGATTAAAATTAAGTTTTGGGGGTCAAGGAGTAAAGTTACGAAAAAACATGTAATGAGTAAAATTTAAAGTAAAGTAAGGAGCATACAAAGCAATAATCATTTTTGAAAAAAAAATTATTTAAGTATGAAAAAATGGCGAAAACCGGTAAAAATGTAATAAAAATTTACCAAATTTTGAAAGTAGGGCGTTTTTTGAAGCTGAAGAAGTTCGATTTTTGGAAAACGTCTAAGAGGGTTTTGTATAAAATGTAATTCCTGTTCCTGGATATACTTTCAAATCTTTTCTATCTCTTACCGTTTTCGAGCTATATCCCTTTGAAAAAAAACGTGTTTTGTCGTTTTCAGAGGTCCGCCATTTTGGATTTTTGGTTGGGTTAAAATTTGAAAATGGGACTTTTGCAAATTCCACCGGTATTGTAAGACCTCACACTACAATACTACGCAAATTTGAAGTCTCTACCACGTTTCTAAGTGGTTCAGATGAGCTTACCAAAGTCGGCAATTTTCAATGCTATTTCCCATAAGAATAACATGAAAGGGGGAAATTCGAGATTACGGGGGGGTTAAAATTTAAAAATGCCACTTTTTTGAATTTTCCCGGGAGTTTGGGCACTAGAACTACAACCACCGAAAATTTCAAGTCTCTAGCTCATCTAGAAGTGGTCTAGAATTAGTACCCCCGTGAGTGAGTGAGTGAGTTACACATCGGGCTGTATAGTTATTTAGACTCGCCTTTGGCTCGCTGGGGGCTCCGCCCCCAGGCCCCCTAGCTGTTAGTCGTCATTAGGGGATAGTAGTTTAGTTGCAACAAAGCGGGTAACAAAGCAGTCAGCGAAACAGTCAATATTGCGTTATATCAAAACAATTTCACGAATATATTTGATGAGGCTGGCAAGTTAATTTTAACCTCCAACTTAAAGAACCCATTATAAAAAATCAATTTTAAAGTTGCGGCAAGAGAGTATGTTAGTAAAGTATGTTTACAACTGAATTTTTGAAAAATTTTCGAAAAGGGCGCAAGATCAACAATCATGTCAAATTTCAGATATCCAGTTAATCTAGAAATGGGTAAACGTGATTTAGACTTATGCACCTGTAAGAATAACATTAGGAACATATTAAATTTGGTTTTGCTTAGTGACTTATAGCATGGCGGAAGCACATTGTACAATCTCAGCCCAGCGTACAATGGAGATTTTTCATATAGGGTCAAACGGTGTCTGGGAAGTCTAAATATATTTTCATTTCTGGTTTCATACCTGTGATTAAAATGTATTGTTTCTGGTAGCTCATTTTTAACTGAATGTATGTAATTTAATAATTCTAGTATATACAACCCCGTTAATGTATAAATTCTTAAATTATATTCATACACACATATATATATATATATATATATGAATTTGAACGGATGGTGTTTTTGGCCTCTTGGGACCTCAAAACGAGAAAAAATCAGTCCCGGGTCGAGGTCTTACCATGAGTACTACGGTAATAGCTTATTCCCTATATGGGAAATTCGCTAAAAAACGTTATTTCTATTAAATTTCTTCTCCTTGGTAGTGCTCTATAACTTTCCTATGTTTCCATAGTTTGCAAATCGGCTCTCTCAATGATTACTAAGAAATGCAGCACAGTGTTAATTCAGTTGTCTTTTTAGTATATCAATTTATCCAGGCTCTCTCGCTTTTTTCCATTGTAATATTTACGCCAACCCAAATTCAAATAGTAAATATTTAATTTCAACCAAGTCAGTAAATGGATGTAGCGAACTGCTAAATTAGATAACTTATTGACTGTTTACAATTAAAATATGTTCTTCTTATCACTTTTAATTTCTGACAACAGCTGGAGTTTCATAACAATTTTTAATTTTTGTTTCCCATGTTAATCTTATGGAGAAATATGAAACTTTAAAGAGCCCCAGGGCCTCACTCTCTAATTATTTCCCTAAAAAGGAAGTTTCCTGCACAACTTCACGTTCCAAAAACATGTCAAGCGGTTCAGTAGTTTCGGAGGAGTAATTGTCACAAAAAACCTGCTTGCGTATTAAATAAGTATAGATTTAAATGCAAATAATTTAATTAGGGGTATGCAAATAGTGATTTTTGGATTCGAATCAAATAAAATTGAATACTTCATAATCCTTATATATAATACGTGAAGGCGATTTCTACAAAACACTACTCCTCCGTTAATAATGGACGGATTTCTACAAACGACGTGTCAAAATAAAGTATTTTTTGTGTAGACGCCCCCTTTCACCGATTCATGTAGTACAAATCTTTGGGCTTTGCCCCACAGGCCATCAAAGTTGGAGTTTCTCCCATAAGATTGACATAGGGGAATCTAAATATTTTATTGGAAACTTTGTCCCCACTAATTTAAGAGAACGGTTGGGCGTAGAAACTTGGTAGAGGTGTCCAAAGAAAGGTCTTGGTCCGTAGATGAGTTATCAAAAGAAAAACTAAGCAAAATCCCTTAGGACTCTGCCCCAGAGGCCTTTAAAGATCCCTCCACAGAGTTGTTTACATTTTGGCCATGAGAATAATACTTTTTAATGAAACAGCTGTTCATTTTTAAATTGTAGCCTATTTCAAACAACACATATTTATTGGGAGTTGAATTCTACCAGATAAGTATTTGCAATGTTATTTTCTGATTTTAAAATTGATTTTCTTCTTTATCATGCCATGTTTTGCAATATAACGTTCCATTACGAAATCAGTGGAAAATCCTTTTATCACAGCAATTCTTAAATTATTTCTTATTGAACTATCTTATATCTATTGTACGGGTTGGTGTGTGCCTTTTTCGCCACTTTTGCCTACATTTTATCATATTATTCTACAAAATATCAAATATTTATGTAGAAATATCTGCTCTTATTGTGTCTAATAAAATCCAAACTTAGAAACATTGCCTAAAATGGTACCTATCTTGACAAATTATTTGCACCTGCCTATATTACGGACTTTGGCGCACTGAATTAGTAACATTATTGAAAATAACACGACATTTTGGCTGTAAAATATGGTACAAAGAGAAAATACTATTTAAGCAGCTACTGTCATGACAGAAAGGTCATATTCCTTTTAAACTAGATCACATAATCCTTTGACTGGGACGGGTGGCGTCGTCCTGTAATCCACTATCGTGACTATAGGAGGTCACGAATTGTGGATATTTATAGGAATGCACTGTGGATGCGATACTCCCTGGTGTGGATTAACGTCCGCACGAGTGAGTACTACGACTACCCGCAGTGCTATCCTGATAATTATACCAATTCATAAATACCAATGCAAAAAAATTTGGTTCCAATTCAACTATAAACTGTAGGTCCCTTGGTTGCCATTCACTGTATGGGCTATTAATTAACAGCTGTATCTAAGGAATGTCGGCCTTAGTCACTAACAAGACTACAAGATCGCGCCACTCATCCTACACTCATCTCCATTCATACTTGGCTTACCTACTATGAATGGTCGCCATAAAAAAACGTATTAAAGGATTAAAGTATTTATCATATACGTTGATTAACAATATATAAACGTCAATATATACGTTTACAACTGCCATACGTCAACAGTTACGTCAACAGCCATTTTACAGTATTTTTGCTTTTTGGAAATGTTCCATTGCTATGTCATTTGCATTATTTATTGCCAATGAAGCCGCCAAGATCATATGAACTAGGAGGCCCCTAACAGTTCAAGAATAAAAGCCAACTTTACTTCATGTATTCCACTACACCTAACATTCCGTAGAGAGATTATATTGACAACTTTATGTTATTGATAAGGCTGAGACAACTAACTGGCATCCCCCATGTCAAGGAATTCCAGCTTAATCAGTAACCCCATAGTCAATTTCTCAAAACTATGCTAGAGGGTTCATTCATTGGCACAGAAGTACGATATGAACTGACGCGACGTGACGAAGGAAAATCAAACTTACACTGTAGCGGATATACCTCCCTTTGAAGTTAGAACGTGTCATATATTTTTTCTCAAACACTGATGAAGTTGCGGAAGTGTTTAACTACAAGATCCACCAATACGATTTAAATACTATTTAAAGGTTCTACCAAAGGAAGAGATACCATATAACATACTAATAAGAACTCCGATGACGTACAGGATAGGAAATATTTTAATCATTGAATGAACAACCAAATTTGGCAACTAACGCAATATTGTTATTTTTTTACACTTATTACTCTTTGAACAATATTAAATGCTCAAAATATGTATATTTCACCCAATTCATCGAAGTTAGATGAATTAACGTAAGCCTTGAAAGTAACCGTCGATTTCGACGGGTTTCCCCTAGTATTTTTAAATATTAGTCACTCCTATAGGTTTAAAAACTAGGGCTGGAATCTAGACTTTGAAGATGGCTTTACCACGTGGTTTCCATCTCCTTGCGTTTAAATTTATTTTCCTGTACAGCTGGATGTCTAGTACTTGTTCAACAACTAATGTTTGTATCAACAATGTTTGTAGGGACCAGGTGCTCAGATTCAAGAACCTCTGATTCAAGAACCTGGTCAAGTTGAAGAGCACCCCATACCACATACAGAAGATGAACCAATGACTAGATGCATGGCAACACAAACAGGGGTAATAATTCAAATTATCTTTATTCATTCACAGTACGGTACAAGTTTTATACAATGAATAGCGTAAAATAAATATAAAGATGAATTATGCTTTACTTATTGCTAAAACAATTATTATCTTTTCAAAACAAATTTTAAGCTTAAGAAGAATTAACAAAACAAAATTAAATCAAATCATCTTTCTAAACTATCATTTATGATTTCTCTTGAATTCCAAAATTCATCCAAAGAATACAAAGACAATGAAAGGAGATAATCTTTCAATCTTTTTTTAAAAACGTCAAAACTTTTTTCCTCTGCTTAAAAGTCACTGCTACTCCCGCGGTCATTTGCCTATCAGCTCCAAAATCCCCCGATATGCAATGAGCGAACGCAGTTTTTTCTTGATTTTTACAATTATTGATTTCATTTTTCATATTTGTTTCAATTATTCTGATAGGGGGTTGAAATGATTTGTACTGGTATTCCATATCTTGGGTTTTCTACCTAGTAATGGCTTTCAGAAATATTCGGGCTATTTCAGTTGTACCAAGAGTGTTTAGATGTAATCCGTGAGTAGTATAATGAATCCTCTTCAGATGGTTAAGGTTAATTAAAACTACTTTTTTGACTCTTAAAACAAGTTCTCTTATATAGCTATTTGCCATTTTTATTTCTTGGTTTTCTTTGTGGTGTAGGCTCTTATCATATCTTGTCGGGATCGTACACAAGAACACTGGTTTTTTTTCACTTAGTATTTTTAGTTTGTTTTCTAAGTTTTTATAAATAGCTTTGAAATCCCCATTTAAGCTGTCATTAGTACCTCCAAGAAGCAGCACTGGGTTGTTATCACTATTTATGTTTGCTGAGTCAAGAACTTGTATTAGAGTCGTGTTTGCTCTTACATAACCAAATGCATTTACTTTTCCTTCACTAAGCTCATCGACTTTCCAGGCCATATTTTTCCCTTGGCTGTCAGTGCAGATGGTAACTCTTGTTTTTATATGATTTGATATATGTGGCATTTTTGCAATATTTTTCAGTTTTGAAGTAGTTGTTCTCTTATTTTTATTCATATGGACATGATGATGTTCCTCATTATAAGTAAGACTATAATTTGCTTGATCCAGTACTGTGAAACGGTTGCTTAGTATAATGCTAGGTTTTCTGGTAGAGGTTTTCTGGCTATTATGCTGCTGAGGTTGAATCACCAATGAGCTGCCTGGTTTTCTGTGCTTCACTCTTGTCCAGTGTGCATTACACTCTTTGATTTTATCACTTTCGGGGCATTCGATTGTACTTTTAGGTAAGATACTTGTAGTTGACATTAAAAAACATATATCATCGTTTGTCAGGTATGCACTGTTTTTTAGGATGTATGCTAATTGAGATCTAATGGTTATAAGTTCATTCTGGTTCACAGTCAGCAGTTTAGAAAGTAAGTTTTCATTTATTGAGCCATTAACAACAACAAACAATAACAAATGTTAAAGTTAAGCTTTTATAATATATTTTTGACCTTACATATTTGTTCTTGGTACAAAATCGGTACAGTCAAATGTTTGCGGTAAAATAAAAATAGTTGCAGCTGTGTTGTTGAAACGAGCCGTAATATTCTTTAACTTTCGCTGTCTTCCAGGAGGAAGAAGAGGGTCCCTTTATTTGGATCCGTCGATTTCTTCCCTTTTGGTCCAAAAAATAGAAAGTTTTTGACAACTCGTTGTAAGTTTTAAGGTATGTATAAATGTTTTAACTAAACTAATATGGGGTGGTAGTGGTAGAATAAAAGAAATTTTGATTCTCCAAAAAAGGGCCTTAAGAGCTATGACAGGGACACACCCTGATCACTGCAAACCTCTTTTTATAGATCTGCAAATTCAAACTGCAGTAAATTTGTTCATTTATGATCTGATTGTTTATATATTAAAAAACCCTGAATATCTTCAATTTAGTAATCACAGTCACAACACTCGTTTTAAAAATACTGCGCTGTTAGAATCCCATCGTCTTAGTAAAACTAGTAATTGCCACATAATTTTATCAATTAAAGTGTATAATTCAGTAAAAAATAATATAAATTTTCATTCAATTAACAAATTTAAGGCTATATTTTATAATGATCTAATTCAGAACCCTTTTTATAGTCAAAAGTATAATTTACATATTAAGCTGAAATAATTAATATTAGGGAACTATATTAGAGAGACGCCCTCCTTGACATAGAACCGCCACTGAGTACTGTGTAGCCATAATAAAGTAGTTAGGGGATAGGTTGTGGATCATTATCGATACGTTCGATCGACCGGACAGTGAAGTGAATTGAAAACCTAAGTTTCATGATGCTGTACTGTCCGCCGACGAACGCACAATTCACCAATAAAAGTGAGGCTAGTGTAGGGAAACTCCCACATACGAATAACCTAGCCTTATTTTTATCCGATTCAATATCTCTACGGCGAGTTTCATTCACGGCGTGTGAATCAAATAAATAGAAATGATCTTGGTGACGCCAAAATGCAACAGTCACCAGTTGCCCCGTGAAAAGAAACCCGCCGTCGAGAGAATCAGCGGGCATGGCATTCTCCAAACTGGATGATAAAGACTTGACCGCCTCATCCAAGCCATCAACACAAGTCGGGTACAACCCGTTAGAAACATACGTAATTTCCTCAATGGAAATCTGTTTCTCTGCAACATCAAATGTCATGGACAGTTCCTCGGGGAACAGGAACCTGTCAACAACACAATACTCACGGCGAGATTTCGCATATAGGCGATCGCCCGCCATGAGTATTTCATCGATGGCGGATGAACTGAAACCTCCGCAGAACACTTGCCAGGCAAGGGCACAAGCTGCATTGGCCACGCACTGAGCGTTGTTGTTGTTACTATCAGTGAATCGTGGATCTCCCTGATGGAAAGAACCAGCAGCTTCACAAGTGTAATCCATGCTTTCAAGCCAATTTAAAACAAATAATTGTGTATCGCAAATTGGCAAAAAGCACAAGTCCAAATAGGATTAAGTGATGGTGAATCTTTAACAGGTATAGTCAAATTTGGTAGCAAAAATAAGAGCGAGAACCAACTTATTATACTGCATTACCGACCAGGTATAGTCAAATTTGGTAGCAAAAATAAGAGCGAGAACCAACTTGTTGTACTGCTTTACCAATAATCAGCCATTATTAATTTTTGGGCGGAAATGAGTAAAATTAAAAGTAAACTAGGGAAAATACAAAGCATTAATAATATTTGAAGAAAAAAAATTACGGAGGAAAGAAAAGTGAGAAAACTGTTAAAGGTTAGAAAGAAATTTGACACATTTTGGGGAGTAAAATTTGAAAATGATATTGTTGCAAATTTAACTATTAATTTAGGATCCCATACTAAAATACTACCAAATTACAAGCCTCTAGCACGTTTCTATACGATTCGGATGACCATAACAAAGTCATTAAATTTTAATGTTATTCTCCATAAGAATAACATAGGGCTCGTAAAAACTTCCAAATTTTGACATTAAACCTAAGTTTTGGGGGTTAAGGAGTAAAGTTACGAAAAAACATGTAGTGAGTAAAATTTAAAGTAAAGGAAGGAGAATACAAAGCAATAATAGTATTTGCAAAAATTAATTATTTAAGTATAAAAAAATAGCGAAAACCGGTACAAATTTGAAAGAAATTTACAAAATTTTGAAAGTAGGGCGTTTTTTGAGGGTTAAGGAGTGTGATTTTCGTAAAACGTCAAAGAGGGTTTTGTAGAAAATGTGATTCCTGTTCCTGGATATACTTTCAAATCTTTTCTATCTCTTACCGTTTTCGAGCTATAGCCCTTTGAAAATAACGTGTTTTGTCGTTTTCAGAGGTCCGCCATTTTGGATAAATTTGAAAATGGGACTTTTGAAAATTTCACCATTAGCTTATGATCCCTGACTACAATACTACCAAATTACAAGTCTCTAGCACGTTTCTAAACGATTCATATGACCATACCAAAGTCATTAAATTTCAATCTTATTCTCCATAAGAATAACATGGGGCTCGTAAAAGTGGCAAAAAACCTTCAAATTTTGACATTAAACCTAAGTTTTGGGGGTCAAGGTGTAAAGTTACGAAAAAACATGTAATGAGTAAAATTTAAAGTAAAGTAAGGAGAATACAAAGCAATAATAGTATTTGCAAAAATTAATTATTTAAGTATAAAAAAATAGCGAAAACCGGTACAAATTTGAAAGAAATTTACAAAATTTTGAAAGTAGGGCGTTTTTTGAGGGTTAAGGAGTGTGATTTTCGTAAAACGTCAAAGAGGGTTTTGTAGAAAATGTGATTCCTGTTCCTGGATATACTTTCAAATCTTTTCTATCTCTTACCGTTTTCGAGCTATAGCCCTTTGAAAATAACGTGTTTTGTCGTTTTCAGAGGTCCGCCATTTTAGATTTTCGGCGGGGTTAAAATTTGAAAATGGAACTTTTGCACATTCCACCGCCAACGTAAGATCTCTCACTACAATACTACGCAAATTTGAAGTTTCTAGCACGTTTCTAAGTTGTTCAGATGAGCTTACCAAAGTCGGCAATTTTCTATGCTATTTCCCATAAGAATAACATGGGGGGGAAATTCGAGATTACGGGGGGGTTAAAATAAAAAAATGTCACTTTTTAGAATTTTCCCGGGGGTTTGGGCACTAGACCTACAACCACCGAAAATTTCAAGTCTCTAGCTCATCTAGAAGTGGTCTAGAATTAGTATCCCCAGTGAGTGAGTGAGTCAGTTACACATCGGGCTGTATAGTTATTTAGATTATAAATGTGAGTTTGGGCATTTTGTAACTGTATAAGTAAGTTACATAGTATTTTTAGGCTGCTGCTAAGTCCACTTAAGAATATATTTTTTTGAGATAAATTAAATGGTTTTTGTTGCTGAGTAGCAATAGTTAACATGCAGAACCCTCTTCGTTAGTCTAATAACATTCAAAGGCTCTCTAAAGGCGGTTTCACACTGGCGTCCGCGGACGGATGAAATGATTCGGATGGATGCTACGCGCCCCCTTCACATTGCGAGCTACGTTTCAAACGTCCACTCATTCGCGCATGCGCATAGGGAAGTTGGCCATTCCTACAACAATCATAGATTAAACATACTTCCTCTTACAACTCAGTGGAGGTGTGCAAAATGTCTGAACCTTCTGTCCCATGGTGTCAACCCGGATTTTCTGTTCTGCGGCTTGAATCAAGTAGTGATGATAGTGACGACGAGGTTGTACTTTTGTACTCATTGTCAAAAAGGAGAAAGTGGGTTCATCCGATTAACAGTAAGCGGCAGCGATTTGGTGAATCATTGTAATAATGCAAATAATCATAGTAATACAAATCATTGTAATAATTATTTACTGTACAGTAATTCGTATAAATATACATGGTTATTGGTTAGGATAATTTATTCTCTTTGTAATCTCTTTGGAGTGTAGTCGCAATTTCCAACCAAATTTTATCTTTCTCTTGTTGATCTCTATAAATTTCTATAGTTGTATCCCAGATAACTGGGTAGGCACGGACAGCCTCAATTAATTCAGCCATAACAAACAACAAGGGAGGACACAAAACAACAACTAGATGAACACTATGACTGTAAACACAAACTACTAAACACCGTGATGCAAATGACACATGCCTCGCTGAGAGCTACACGTGGTTTGGTGCTCTGTCTGCGCATGCGCGAGGGCGTGATCGTCCGCGGACGTCTTAGAAAAATCGCTCCCAGAGCGATTCCGCCAAATCGTCCACGGACGAATTTCTGCATCCGCGGATGGACGCTACGTTTCAATGGGCGGTGTGAACGGTCCCATCTGATAACATGGGCAGCGATTTATTTTCGCATCCGTCCGCGGACGATTTCTTCGTCCGCGGATGCCAGTGTGAAACCGCCTTAAAAGTTGAAGTTCTTATTTGTATACATACCCTTATTATGTTTTTACTAAGCGGAATGAATACATCGAAGTAACCTCTCTGAAAAGTCTGCAGTAAATTGCAGTTTTCCAGTTTAATGACTTTCTAAATCCTACACATATTTCTACATAAGTATTGTAAAATGTTTTATCCAGTTGCTGTACACTAATATTAATTAAACAAAATATGGACACGGCTCATATGGACAACGTGCCCTTCTGCACTTGTATTATTTTGTAATGTATTACACAATCAAAGACTTTTCCAATGATTGAAAACATGTATGACAATAATCTCATGAACCTATGATGATCTGTCTAGAATAATATGATAAAATATAGGCAAAAGTGGTAATAAAGGCAGACACCAACCCGTACAATAGATATAAGACAGTTCAATAAGAAATAATTAATTGTAAGAGTTACTATAAAATGATTGTCAACTGATTTCGTAATGGAACGTTATATTGCAAAACATGGCATGATACAGAAGAAAATCAATTTTAAAATCAGTAAATAGCATTGCAAATAATTCTTTTGGACAATTCAATAACTCCCAATAAACGTGTGTTGTTTAAAATACAATTTAAGTATTAACAGCTGTTTAATTAAAAAGTATTATCCACATGATCAAAATGTAAACAAATCTGTGGAGGGATCTTTAAGGGCATCTGGGGCAGAGCCCTAACGGGATTCACTTTGTTTTTCTTTTGATAACTCATCTAGAGACCAAGACCTTTCTTTGGACACCTCTACCAAGTTTCTACGCCCAGCCATTCTCTAAAATTAGTGGAGACAAAGTTTCCAATTAAATACTTGGATTCCCCCATGTTAATCTTATAGGAGAAAACCCAACTTTGATGGATGATCCTGCCCAAACTAATAAAGATTTCAAAAAACGAAAAACACTTTGCAAAACTACAGATCAGGGTCATTATTTTGACTTTTTAACCATTAAAATCGGTCCAAAAATGAGGGAGGAGTTCTGTTCACAAAAATCGGCTTAGCGTATTATATATATATATATATATAGATTTTTGTATAGTTTGTAAAACCTATGTAGATAAGACATGTAATGCAAAAGAGTGAAAGAGTTTTCATCTTGAGTCCAGACTTTAACATAGGTTTCCTGTAGTCACGCCCCAATTTATTGTAGTACGTCAATTCCATTAATCCGCATTGAGACACACTTGAATACATACAAATAAAATGAATTTTGTAGGTATTAACTTTTAGACATTCCATCCCCATTTTGAATTTGTAGCAAGATTTTTTATCACAATCGTTGTAGTTGTTGTGAACCACCTACAGATCTCGCTGATCTAAATCACATTATTCTGTAAATACACAAACCTTTTTACCAAGTCTAACTTAGGGAATGACTTATAGTTAGTTATAGCAACTGTTATGTTATGACCCATCAACCTGGTCAGCAACAAAAAATAAGGTGTAAAATAGAATTTAGACACTAGCGCATTCTGTGACTGGCTCACACAACTATGTTCTTTTTTCATAAAAATTGTGTTACATCTGGTCCATATAGATGGGAAGTTTAGGTTTTCCGCTCAGCTTGAGTTCTGTGAAATGTGTGAATCCTTTGTAGGCAGCGTTAGGGCTGTAGCTAACGCTATGTGCTATTAGGTGTGTCCGCTATATAATGTACATTCTTAATAGTTTTACCGTCTTCATGTTCACATGACCATGTAATGTGTGTTTCTGATCATGGTTCATCAAGGGGACGTTTGGGTTCAATTTGGGTTTATGGCACTTTTGACTGGAAAATCACTAAAATTCCATAGGTTTTTGTGGATGATATAAAAAGAGCATAAAATACAAACAAATAAGTATTTCATATAATTTATTGTTCAATGAAGGGTTGTGGGAAAAATTGTAAAGAATGGGTCCACATGTTATTTTAAAGAAACAACGGTTATTGCTCTACACTACTTAGAATGAAACTGGGTATACAAGAGTTAAACATATCCAATATGATGAAATTCACAAAGCATACCTAGGGGTTGCGACATTCCCGGACCCTCAGCGACCAAAACAAATTTAAATCAACCACTGTTAATGATACTCCAAAACCATCATGACAGATCATGATTATAAGAGAGTTAACACATAAACAATATAATAAGTTTCTCAAATCATCATAGATTATGAGAATGGGTTTTCACATGGGGTTGTATTGGGTAAATATAAGATTTTTTTAATTTTATATTCTGAAAACCTAAAAATTTCATGGGTTGATGAATCTGTTTGAAAAGAGCTAAAAAATGAATCCGTTTGAAAAGAGCTGAAGAATACAAACAAAGTAGTACTGTTTATCGCATATTTCATCCCTCAATAAAGGATTACGGAGGTGTCGGTAAAAATAGTATCCAATGAAATTTAAAGTGACCACTTTTAATGAAAATCCACTTTTAATATGATTACCGGTAAGAGAGTGAACATTATGATGAGTGTAACAAGTAATTCTGGTAAGACTACGAAAACATACTTTTTACAGGGGGTTGTATAGCGTAATGTATGATTTCTTTGCCATTTCAGATTCTGAAACCTTCAACATTCCATGAGCTTAGTGCACATGGTAAAAATAGCTTATATAACAAACTAAGTAGTTTATAACAGCTTTTATTCCCCTATGAAGAGTCACAGAGGTAGGCTATAGGTAAAAATTATATCCCATGACATTTTAACCCATAAATTTTATTCAGCATGAAAAGAAAAGTGAAAGCATCCTGGCCAGATCATGATAACAGGCTGTCATAGAGAGCTGTGGTGCAAATCTGAGTGTTTTTGTATTTGTTAACTAACTCTGAAAACCTCCTAACTACACATACTAACAGAAACTTTTTAATAGATTGTAGAAAAAAAATACTATTTTACATAATTTATTGTTTGATTTAGGGTTATAGAGAAAATTGCCAATCCAATACACATTCATATGTAAATGTACCATTTACCAAAGTCTTTGTGCGACTATGTATAAGGAGGAGTTGACAAGGGATCTTGATAATTCTATTAATTTGGTGTAATACAATAAACATTCCTTTAACATTTTGAGTTTTACGGTTTTACTAACTGTCTTGATTAGATCATGTGAACTGGCTTTCATGTGGTTTTATGGGGTGAATATGGAGTTTTTTTGCCTATTTGTCAAGAAAACATCCAACAAAATTTCAAATATTTTCGGTTCTACATTTTCTTTAATGACATCAAAAGAGTTATCATGATCCCTTCTCTTAAGTTGGCTGACAATATAAATCTTTTTTGGAAAGTTGCTTCCCTCTATGACTTTCGAGTCCTTGCTCTTCAGCTTGCTCTTTGTTTGAATGTGCCTTCGCTCTTAATAATGTCTTAGCTAAGACTTCAACAAAGAATATGGTGAATCCCACCAAAAATAAGTTGAAAACATTTAGCATTTAGCAAAATTCTCTGGATGTTGAACTCTTCATAAGAGTTCGAGCCAGACATTCACCACATCTGCGCCAAGACCTCTGGAATTCTCAAAATGATCTCATGCTCTGCAAGACACTGTTTGAGCACCTGTGTGGAAACATGCCTGCTATATCCAGTAATTCCTCTGTTCACCAACAACGAGAGTACTACCCAAATGGTACTACCGTGTATTCTGGTCGCCTTACCGCAGCCTTATTCCACTTGTTCACTATCTTCGTTTCGTCTCAATACGGGAAGAATGAGCGTACGCCTAGTATCACAAAACTAACGAAAAGTTTTAACTTATTATTTCATAAAATATTACAACTACAACCCGTTTGCAGGTTGGTGTACAACATACACGGCGGGATGTAAACAAAGCTACACTAACGCTCAGCACTCCCAGTGAGAATATTGAGAATCAACGCATAGTGGGCCAGCTCAAATCGACCCACCCTTCTCCATATACCAATGCATTGTTCCCTGACAGTCAAGCGCCGCCGGCTGGCTTTGCGTTGTCCATTACATTCTTATGGTGGCTAGAAGGGCCCAAAATCTGTGACCCTCCAATGTGTAATAAATCATGTAAAAACAACAGTCCTCCATCATGTAAAATCATGAATTGCTTACTGTCTGTCTGTAAGCACAACTATAGTGTTAGCAAAACGGGAGTGCCGATGGAGACCTGTGGGGGTGCGTGCGTTTGAAGGGACTTGACCTGGTCTCCATCGGCACTCCCGTTTTGCTGACACTGTACTTTGTGTGTGACTAGCTATCCAAAAGAAGGTTACACAGCGTAGTCTATACTATGTGGGAGGCTTCCCTTCTTGAGAATTTCTTTAGAGGTTGGACAAAAGTAACAATTATATGGGACCTACATGTTAAATGGTTTATCCTAAAGCCCTCAGTCTTTCTGTACCCAGAACCCGTATTCCTCCCATTTACAATGTAGGCCATGCCCAAGCAGATAGACAATTAGCTAAGTAACATCCCTCTAGTTACTTAAAATTTTTTACAAACTATTTACAATTTCATATAATCTTTTTATTTGTTTGCTTTTGACTGTTACAGAAGGCTGTACAAGAGAACTGTGTTAATCTTGAGTTTCCTGTTATGGCATGGAATTCTGCTTGTAAGTTCTACGAGGCAGTCGGGGCCACCAAATTAACAGTTGCCAAAGAGTTGAACCTGAATCGTCTCGCTGTCGAAGCCATGATGAAAAGAACTGCCCAAATGTGAAGTTAAGTTTTCATACTGTATTAAAACATGTTTTTTACTCCTTGTTATTTCTTCATTCCCCCTTTCTGAATGCCAATGCTATAAATTGGGTCATGAGTTTTATCGTAACAGGTTTGCTGCGGCAGGTTTGAGACAGATCGCTACCCGAGAGGGCTGCGCCAATCACAGGGTGCTCCACAATTCTAATTTTTGACCAAACCAATGGCTGTGACACTTAAAAGACCTGAAGTCCTACTGTGAACTGTGTTACAACTGGATGTAATTGTATGGCAAAACTGATATTCAGTAACCAATAACAAAGTGCGGTGTAGATCTGCAACATTTGCTGGGCAGTCACTCTGTAGATACACCGCACCCGCATCAAACTTGTTTATAGTTGAGAAATATTGAAAATGAACTTAAATGAGTTATGGTCACTTAACTTAGGCTATTGATTCAAAACAAATATATATATGAACAAGGAATCTACTTATTCTCCATACAATTATTTAGGATTTTTAAATTTACAGTTTTTTAGAATTTTTCCCATAGCTATTTGGCATACGTTTCATTATAATAAATTATTTATTTTTAAGCTCTGCAAAATCAAAATGGTTTGGAAAGAAATTGGAAATTGTATGTTTTGAGGGTAAAAGAAAAAAAATTTTCAACCAAATGGTCATGGAAATTAATGGAAAATTTTCTGTCGACACATGAAAAGGTTGCGACGCTACTTTCTGCACTGTAAAAAAAATATTACAAGTAAGTGCAGTCGCAAACGTTTGCCGGGGATAGCTCAGCCTACAATGGCTGGGTAAAGTTCCAGGGTCTGCGATAAGGTCAGGGAAACCACTAGGCCAAAAGCCGGGTCTAACCGGTATAGGACTGACTCATACACGGGCACTGTGAACAAGTAAAAAACAAGTCACCAAAACAAACCTGCAATAATCACTACCAGGCCTACGCCGATTCTCCACTCTCCTAGGGGGTCGTTGCTGACTACGCAACTCGGGCTTCGTCCTAACTATCCAATAGTTAAGCCCAGAGTGCCTAAAACACAGTGAGTTACACGACGACTTGCCAATAAAAACCACAACGCGAGTTATCCCCAGGCGGGGTCTACTAGGCCACTATAATCCAATACACAACTCTATTGCCCAAGCTAACAATCAAACAGTTCACTCAATAACAATACCATATAATAGTACAAGTATACTATAGGCAGAGTGACAAAACCTCTAGTAGCTGGTCTCAATAAATACCAAGCCAAACAAGCAAAGCTAAATATCAATTGCACTACTATCAAATTATTGAGTTACTTAGTAGCAGATAAATAAATATTAAATACGTTCCAAACACTAGATAAATATATTATCTGATAGCCGGTACTCCGCTATCCAAGCTACCAAGATAACGTGTTGGATTACTAAACAAGCTGTTCAGGTTAAATTAAGATAATCAAATGATTAATCAACAACAACCCTACTACTGCTACTGCTACTGTTACTACCAACTTTATATTACTTAGCTGGGCTTCTGTTAATAGGCTAATAATATTAGCTACTAGCCTACTGGCCACGTGCTTCCAACTATGCACGCTAAATCGTGCAGCCTAGGTTTGTCGGGCCTCACAGTTATTAGTAATATAACCAACTCTTGGTACAACGCAAAATAATATCTACTACAGTCAATAAAATATATTATTTGCGCTTTAGCACCTGCCCAGAACCGTCAGGAATATACCTTGATATTATTCCTGACTAATAAATAAATCCTAACTACCGTCAGGCTTTGACCAGTTTGGTTACAACTAACTCTCGCAATAAAATCAGATATTAATATTATCAACTCTTAAACCAAAATGTAAGGAACGTCGTCCACTCACCAATAGTGGGTCTGTACCCAACTTACACCAACACTCGGTGCGATCACACCACCAACGTACTCCGACACCACTGTCACGTACACTCCTCTCTACGTACCCCACCGACGTATCCCAGTCGTCTCCACAAGACACCTCACTATCCTCATTGTCCGGGATCCACGACTCGAATGTCTCTGTCCTAGACTGTCCTGAGAAACTAGGATATCCCAGGCTTATCGACACTGATAAGCCGGGTCAAAGGGCGCTCGCTAGCTTCGCCGCCGCCGCTTGCTGATGCCAGCAATAGGTGCGCGGTCAAATAGCAAATATTTACCCCCCTAGGAAAAATAACTCGTTACAAGGTAATACCCAATTTTTACCCCATAAACCCTGTTTTCATAGTCTGATCATGGTGGTTCGTGAACTTTTTAGAATCAATTTAGGTTTACACGTAAGTGGTGATCGATTTCGATTGGACACTCCAATAGACCCAATGGGCGAATGAACTTTACCTTGATTCGCCTATTGTGTCTTATGATGATTGGAGTGTCCAATCAAAATCGATCACCACTTAACATCTTTTATGTGTATTTACTTTCTTTTGAGTAACAGTATAAGCGTAAATATATGTTGGAAGTGTTTTAAGACGTTTCTTTCATTTACTTTCCGTTTACACGTTTAAACAGAATTTCCTCTAAATTGGATGATTTTTTTAGTTTTTGTAATCAAGGTAGATATATAAATTTGAACGGATAGTTATTTTGACCTCTGGGTACATCAAAAGGAAAAAGCATTTCATTCCTGATGGGTTCCTTACCATGAAAATAGCCCTAATAATAATCCTAGCCATGATTCCAAGGGTAATAGCTTATTCCCTGTGTATGGGAAACTCGCTAAAACTATAGCTACACAAATTAACAAAAAATAATATAATGACTACCAAATTTCTTATTCAATTTCTATTGGACCATTTTAGAGCTACAGAACCTGTTCTACCTACTAACAATTAATTTACACTCACTGACATTTTTGATGTGGTTCAAAGTATGATATGTTTACTTGCATACTCTAAAATACCTCAAAATTAAATTTTCAGAATATTTCCTCTAGCACATTTTACAACTCTACTGAACAAGTAATAGTTGTATATTTGCAGAGAGATGCCATACATGATAAGGGAATGTTTGTTAACCAGTGTTGGTTAAACTTTTGACAAAACAGCTTGTGATACGGAAGTGTGTATAAGTTACTTCTTTAAAAATCAATATTGTTAAAAGTTTGTTTATATAAAAATAAGAATGATTATTACTCACAAAAAGATTTTGATTTTGTCTCTCAAGCGTAGCTATTGCTTTGTTAAACGGATCAATATTCAATTAATAGGCCTACAGCTAGGCCCAACTAAATCGTACACTGACTTGGGTTTCAACATTGACTTTTATTGTCAATTTCAGTTTTAGTTACAGTCTTAAGATTTTTTTATTTCATGCAGCAAAAATATAACAATCTTTGTTCTTTTTTTAGTGAAAGGTTGGAAACATAAAATATGTCTCAGCGTTGGATTTTCGATTGACATTGGGGTTCGATTTAATAATGAACGATTATTTTACACAAAAAAAGGAAACTCTAAAAAATACAGCACTAACCTTAGTTTTTACTTTTGAAAAATAAGGCCAACTAACGGGCTGAGTAAATACAAATAAATAAATAAACAGAACTAATAAAGCTGTTACTTTTGTTTTTACCTTCAAAAATAATAAAAATCTTTATTCCAGGTCTGCATTATGTTGCTGACACATTATGATGTGTATTTAATTGACATGTATCGAATTAAAAAGGATGAGGACAAAACTACTTATTATTACTCACTAAGAGAAGCTGATTCTTAAACCAGGACCACTTGTTAGTCATAAATCTTTAAATGGCAAAACTAAACAAAAAACTATATTAATCAACAATAAACTAACATGTTTTTTTTAATCATTTGATTTTACAATAATTGTAAAGAGGATTTTTTATTTCATAAATTCCTTACATGGATACAAAATTGGAATCATAGGTGACACTATTAAAACTGTACACAACTTTAAGTCAAACACTTAAAAATGTTTGTGTTAGTTGAATTATGATCTTACAGTTATTTGGTAGCGGTGTGATAACAGTAACTATATGACAGACTAAGATTTAAGTAAATACAAAGATAAGTGCGAGGCTAAGGCTGTGATGAGGTGAGGTAGTCAATTCTCAACATGGACGCAAGTGTGAGGTCCATGGTACGGATGCCGCGGGCCAACCCTAAGATCAAGGCCAGCGCTGTTTCAAGATTGTTTTTCTTGTAAGTACAATGATTTTTAAGAAACGTTTTCAATTTATTGATAAAGTTTTAAAGAATGTAAATAAGTTACTAGGCTTTAATATGCACTTTACTTTAACTATGCACATAGTATTACTACTTACATTACGTATAATACTGTTAAAGCAATGTAGGATTAATTTTCATACTAAACTGTTATTCAAACCTACAGCAACTATATTACCAAGTATAGTCCATTCACTAAATTTAGGCAGTTTCAGGGGGTTCCCCCCACCACTTTTCTTCTTGATGTATGTTACAGCTTGACGGTTAGAGCTCACTATAACAGCTGACCAGCTGTTTCAAATCTGCTTTTTGCAAATTTGCTGCAAATTTTGGTGGAGGGTATGGAAATGTTTCCCCTACAACTGCCAAAATTTATGAACAGAAGCATGTTAATTCTACAACTGAAATTTACTTGACTTTCCCGGTGTACCGTAGTTGGTGACGATGATTTGTTAATAAGCTTGTAAACATGAAAGATAAAACTGTTGCATAGAACAATCCAACAGATAGTCTTATGTCTATCCATACACTGTAGTTGTTTTAATTTATACAGGTGGATGATAGATATAATTCGACAAGGCAACAAAGAAGATTTTGAAGAAGATGACATTCCTGAAGCTATGCCAGATCATAAATCTGAATTCCTTACAAATGGTCTTGAAAAGTATGTATAATTTATTAGTAGAAACTGTTTAACAGATTTAAAATATACTAGTATACCCTTAGCTCGAAATTGAGCAATTGTTACAGGAGTGATTTTATAACAGAGTAAATTAGAAATAAACTAGCATATTAAAAATATAGATAACTCTCATTATTATTTCAGATTAATGTATTAGATTCTACTTATTAAATACCTATTAAGTATCTTCTGGAATTACTAACTCTGTTAAAAAAGCTCTTAAATATTTAGACTATTGGACATATTTTATAACTTTTCGGGAGCTGACTTTGTTCATTGTTGTTTTACAAAATAGTAACAAATATAACTATTTCTTCGATTCTAAAAATCTGTTTTCATAAATAGTGTGTTTTATCCATATATAAATCCCAAAGTACCCTTGAACTTTTGAGAAAACTAAGAGTCACTCATCCATAAACCATATACTGTACTTGAAATGTTCCTCATGACAAGAAACCTTGTGCAAAACCATCCATTATTTCATAAATTGCCTTTAAAGGACATAATTCCTTTCTAAAGGGAACTTATACTTATTTAAAAAAAAATACCTTAGCTGTACTTATTTGTTTGTTATTCTTTCAAATTATTACCTCAAAATCAGGTGTGATCATTAGTTTGTATTACTGTATTCTGTTTTGTTTATTTCAGCTTAACTTAACCAATCAATAGTTTTATTAATACTTAATATGAAGTCAAACGGGGTGAAGCCCAAGGGTAAAAGCTAGTTTACATAATTTTCCTTTGTTTAAGTACTTATCTCTCCTATAGTTATTCTTTAATATGAACTAGTGTACATGTTGCTCGAATTCGAGCAATTGCAAAGTATTACAGGAGTTATTTCAAAACGAATAACGGTCATATTTACAATGAGTTTAAAAGAGCCAACTCAAAGATAACCGGTGTGTAACTCAGACTATGTTTATCTTCGTTATTGATAAACCTAAAGCACTCCAGCCGGTTTTCTCCTTCTCTAAATGCCTCGCTATACATGCAACACAGGTAGAGGGCCAATTGGGAACGAAAAGTCGTTTTGGGGTAGGCCTAGTGTTAGGGCGCATTTGTAACCTAATAGTTGAGATTGTCCAGGGTCAGGTGCTGACTGTGGATGAGTTAAACCTATTACGCGCCACTGTTCTGTAGCTGAGGTCGTTATCACGATTACGCCATCTGTCTGTTTCGTTGTCGTCGCGTTGGAGGCATTTAAAAGATTAAACAACAACTAAACAAATTATAGCTACACAAAACAACGATAAACGCATAATTTTAAGTTACAATCATGCTAGCACGATCCGTCATAGCGACACAAAACAACGATAAATACACAAATTTAAGATACAACCATACTAACACGATCATCGATCTCTATTATCCGTCTTGGGGTTATGTTTACACAAACTCAAATAGTAAATAAATGTAGCCTACTCAATGCGTTTCATTGAATTGAAAAATAAATAACAGCAATTAAATTATACAGCTGATCAAAATGTAAACAATTATGTTCTCCATAAGGATAACATGGGAACTTTCAAAGCCACTGGGGCAGAGCCCAAGAGACGCTTTCAAAAATGTAAGGTCAGTTTGCAAATCTACGCGACGTGCTCTTTCCAATGAGACGTCAACTGTTAAAATCGGTTAAGAAATGGCGGAGGAGTTCAACTGACAAAGTTTCATGTAGCGTATCTATATATACTAGTGTAAACGTTGCTCGAATTCGAGCGATTGCAAAGTATTACAGGAGTTATTTCAAAACGAATAACAGTCATATTTACAATGAGTTCAAAAGAGTCAACTCAAACATTACCGGTTGGTGTGTAACACAGACCATGTTTATCTTCGTTATTGATAAACCTAAAGCATTCCGGCCGGTTTTCTCCTTCTCAAAATGCCTCGCTGTACCAACACAGGTCATTGATAGAGGGCCAGTTGAGAACAAAAAGTCGTTTTGGGGTAGTGTTAGGGCGCATTTATAACTTAATAGTTGAGATTGTCCAGGGTCAGGTGCTGACTTGATGAGTTAAGCCTATTACGCGCCACTGTTCTGTAGCTACGGTCGTTATCACGATTACGCCTCCTGTCTATGTTTCGTTGTCTTCACGTCGTAGGCATTTAAAAGAAAAAAACAACAATTAAACACATTATAGCTATACAAAACAACGATAAATCCACAAATTTGAGATACAACCATACTAACACGATCCGTCTTGGGGGTTATGTTTACACAAACTCAAATACTGTAGTAAATAAATGTACTCAATGCGTTTCATTGGATTGAAAAATAAAATAAATAACAGCAATTACAGCTGATCAAAATGTAAACAATTGTGTTCTCCATAAGGATAGCATGGGAACTTTCAAAGCCAATGGGGCAGAGGCCAAGGGACTTTTTCAAAAATGTAAGGCCAGTTTGCAAATCTACGCGACACGCTCTTTCCAATGAGACGTCAATGGATAAAATCGGTTAAGAAATGGCGGAGGAGTTCAACCGACAAAGTTTCATGTAGCGTATTAATTATATAGATAAAAGGCAAAGCCCTCACTGACTCACTGACTGACTCACTCACTCATCACTATTTCTCTTACTTCCCATTTACCTAGGAAGCTGAAATTTGGTACACTGATTCTTTAGGCTTTAAATAGGAAAACTAATTAGTTTTGATTCTGATCGGACTCTCGGGCTCCGCCCCAGTGGCTCTGGAGTTTCCCATGTTAACCTTATGAGTACTCATATTTAAATGGAATTAATGAATCTTAACAGCTGTTTCAATTAAACAAGTTGGTTCTGTTCTATGATGTTCAATAGCATTAAAGGTACAAGGATTACCAACAGGGTGCAGCACTAATATTTTTTTAAATTTATGACAACAGCTAATTTGCAACCCAAAGGTGAGTGAGCGTAGCGAACGAGCTAACCTGAAGGCAAGTGAACGCAGCGAACGAGCTCCAACGTAAAGGTGAGTGAGCGTAGCGAACGAACTTCAACCAGGGCGTGCGAACGAGCTCACTTATGAAGTTAAACAGGGCAAAGCCCGAGGGTACAGCTAGTTAATTATATAGATAGCCATTTTAAAGTGGAAAACACATTGACTCATATACATTCAATGAATTCCAACCCAATTCTACTATTTTTTTTTTCAATGTAGAATAAATATCTCTAGCAAAATTTAGCTTTTATGGTGGGCATTATAACTACTCATCTATTAAATACTGTTTTTATCTAGTAATCTTAAAGCCAGGTTTTCCTAGGCGCGGAAGTGGAGAGTGGAGAGAGGAACGCGGAGAGCGGACTCCACTTGTCTTAGGTAATTTAATGTTACTGTTTTCCTAGAAGCGTAGCAGAACACCATGTTAATCTCTTTTCTGCTCTCCGCGTTCCTCTCTCCGCTCTCCGCTTCCTCGCCTAGGAAAACCCAGCTTAACTATGAGATCATTGGTTAACAAACTTAGTCATTATCATTTATCATTTTAATTTTTTAGAAAATGGGAGGAGGAGAAGAATAGAGCATCAATTCACAAGCGATCCCCTAGCCTGACAAAAGCCATTATCAGGCAATTTGGTCTGCAGTTTCTTTACATGTGTTTGCTGTATCTTTTGAAAGATCTAATCTCTGCGTAAGTATAGCTGCCAAAAATGTTTCTAATTCTAATTCTAATTCTAAAATGTGAAATTTTCTATGTTTCTTGTATTGTGCAAAGACTTTCTTAGCCAAACTTTTAGATATCCTGGATACAAACACAACTACAGTTGACTCCCTCTTATCCGGACTCCTCGGGACCAAGGCCAGTCCCGACGTCCCCAAAAACTCGTTAAAACGGACTGTTTACTGTGATATTAGACTTAAATTTAGAGTATTGTATTTAGAAACGTGATCACTGGTCTCAAATCTTTCCCACGAGAACAGTCGTTTCAGTACTGCCCACTTCCTGCCAATCTAGTCCGGTTAAACCAATGTGCATTTTTAGAATAAACCATGTAAGAATAACAAAAATTGTCCGGTTAAAGAGATGTCATTTCCGCCGAGTGTAGTCCGGTTAAACTGATGTCCGGATAAGAGTGAGTCTACTGTATTAGTGTCGTTAAACCGAAATCAATGCTAGGGGTGAGAGATCTTGATGCCGCCTTCAGGGATTCCGAACTGGTAAAAACCTCTGTTCCTATGGGTGATCTGTGCTCTGGGAGTTAGAGACACAACTAAGTTACTAGCTGAGGGACCTCTCAAGATTGGGTGGGTAAAACTTTGGGTTTAGAAAAAGCTTGTGACCTCAAGACGTTTTAAATGTATAAGTTTAGACTACATACAAATTCACTGCTCTCATCCGAATCAAATTAAAAGAAATTCAGTTAACAACCTTTTTGCTCTAAATCATTGGGTTATTGATAAATTGTCCTAGCTTTGAAACCAGCTGATCTTGGTAACAATGCTAACATTTCATTCATTCAACATTCTTTAACCTTGAAAGTTGAAATACACATCGTAGAAATCTAATCTGAAATCATCTGTTGTAGACTTTAGGAGTGGACATCAATAAACAATTTTAAGGCCAACTACAAGTTCTTTTATCCTATCATTCATCATTGTGTCCTCAGTGCTCTAAGTCCCTACTTGCTCGGTGTCCTGCTTCACTTCTTCAAGCCGGCCTCTACTCTCTCTCAGTCCGATGCACTGCTCACCGCTACCACCCTCTCTCTCACTACTTTCATCGTTGGACTGATCACTGTCCATTTCATGAACTCTGCACAACTATTCGCCATCCGAGTCCGAGCTGCTTGCATCTCTATGGTGTATCGCAAGGTAAACATGTCAAATTATATGTTTTAGCTTTGACTATAAAAGTAGACACAGTGCCGTATTTAGGATCTATGAGGGGTGGCTCACCCCAGACAGGTCCCACTGATCTCATTCTTCAGTACCTGGAGCATAGGGGGCCTAGAAATACACCGTGATATTGTTTCAAATTAATGACCTCAATGTGGCTAAGCCATGAGACTGTACATAGCAAATGTTTTTATTTAGACCTACTATGTACAGTCTCATGGCTTAAGCCCCCCATACACTATCGAACATGCCACCCGACCTGACAACCTGACCTGACGACGGACCCATCATCCAACCTGACTTATGTCGGGTGTTTCCCACACACTATCGAGGATGTTACCCAACAAGTCAGGTGAAATATTAGTTCTGAGATGGATTTTGAGACGACTGTTAACTGTTTCAGGGGGATTTTTAGCGATGATTTTAGGGATTTTTAGAGCCTATGGAACTAGGCTCTTAAATTTTCAATTTTATTTTTAACGAACTTTAAATCGAACTCTGGATACAGTTCCTTGCACTTTTCCATCAGGATATCGTGCCCCTATGTGCATGTTTGTTGCAATAGAGTTTACTTTTGACATCCCACAACGCCTTCTGGTCTCTGTAGAGTTAAATAAATTCTGACCAGAACTGTTTATTATTATTAACATTTTTGTTTATTATTACAATTACACACGGTCCAACATGTCAGGCGGACGGCTCGAGTCGGGTGGTGCTACTGGACCGAGCATCCGACCTGACATATCCGTCGAGCATGTCGGGTTGGAACCCACACACTGTCCAATATGTTCGACAAGACGTCGGATCCCGACATGTCCGTCCAACATGTTGGATAGTGTATGGGGGGCTTTAGCCACACTCAATCCTTTGTTTTCAACTGTCCGACGAAATAGACCTAGTAGGCTAGAAGATGAGCTAATAAATAATTCAATTTTTTTAGCATAACAATAGGGGTGTGTGTGAAACATTTTGGCCAAATCAGGTCAAAATCGGGTTGCTTTAGAAATCATTGGTTTTAAAAAATACAATTGTTGCAGTAATCGGTTTCAGCAATAAAGCCGGGATTGTGAACACCAAACAAAATTGAAAATAAAACGAAAAAGTCCCTTGGAGTCTCAACAAAGTCTTGGACATCTTCTGCGATCACGGAGATATCATTTTTGACTTGGCAAAGCAGTGAAACCAAACCAAAACCATGAACATCTCTTGTAACCACAGGAAAATCTTGATCATCTTACACAGTAGCAGAGACTTCATAGTTCTTTCCCACAACGATGGCAAAATTGTAATTTTTATAGCGCAATCTTCGCAGACGCCTATGTTGAATGTAAGAATAACAACGCTGCAAAAAATTTGAGCCTCCTAACATATTACCGATGAAATTCATTTTTCAAGAGAAAAAAAAGTTCCTAAGTACTGTAGCCCCAAGTGAGGCCCTCTCCTAGGCCGAGGTCCCTGGACATTTTCTTAGTCTGCAGGTTTTCTGTGGCGGAGGTATTTTTGCATTGCTAAAGCTTGTTGTATTGTTATTGAGAATAAACATATTGTATTAATTGTACATTTATTTTCAGTGTTTGAGACTAAGTCAGTCTGCCATGTCGGAGACCTCCCCTGGACATATCATTAACCTTGTCTCTAACGATGTCGCCAGGTAATCTGATTGTATTGTTTAAGTCAAATTATTGAGCTGTATGGGATGTGATTAAGGAAGAACGTGAATTAGCAAACTTCAATGGAATACAAGTCAAAATTAGCTGTACAATTCTTTAGGAACCCTGTTTTGGAAATTAAAAAAGAATAATGATTTGAACATATATTATTATGATATATATTTTTTTATAATTAATTTAATTTAAATAACATTTTATCACGTGCTCAAGTTGCAGACCAGTTGAGCATACCATCCTGAGTCACAATCATGTCATTGGTCAATGAGTTTTATTGAAGTAGTATGATGTTGTTATCTGATGATGTCATAGGTTTGGTTGCAATCACGGTAGACTATGATAGGCTAATGACTAGACTACAGGAAGTATTAACGATTTTGCCGCGATCATGGAAGACGACAATGACGCCTCGGTGCCTCGGGAGATGCCGTGCCAAGCTAAAGTGTAAGTTTAGGTGGCAATACATGTGATAATGTTTTTAAAGATTATTGGGAGAGGGGGCCCTGCGATCCAATTTTCCGGGGGGGGGGGGGGGGGCGGTCTCTTATCGTCGTCACTGTGTTGCCTTGACAGGGATCTCTTTCATAGACACCGTACATAATGGATGGGGTACATGCCATCTTTTTTATTGGTTGATTGATTGATTGATTGAAACATTGGTGTTCCAGATTTGAGCTGGTTACGTACATGATGATGCCAATGCTTAGTGCTCCGTTTTTGTCCGCAATTCTAATATATCTAAATTACCAAATTGGAGGACCAGCCAGTTTAGCTGGTGCCGCGGCTCTTGTGATAATTCTCGTCATACAGTGTAAGTTGGAATCCATAACAATTGTGGTAATTTAATCATTCAACTATCCATTAAAAGTACTTTAAAATCTTGATTTACATGATACTTGTTTCATACAAGAAGTCTGCAGGTTTTTCGGTGGTGGGGGTGTAAATTTTTATCACCTGTTTAGTTGTACATTTTGTTTACATTTTACTCAAGCATAAGACTAAATAAAAGTTTGTTTGCTTCTGCTTGCTACCCGATCATAGCAGAATCACAATTGCTTGTCCTAGTTAATAACATACCTGTCTCTAAAAGCTGAAAACTGTACAGCTCTCATTGGGTTCTTAATTTTGTGTTATGTCTAACCATGTTAGCCAATTGTGGCTTGGACCTAGAACAAAGTTTTATTTGATATATTTACCATGCAGCTAAACAAAAATGAGACTGATGTGATGAGGATTGTGTTAGTCTGTAATCTTTTTCATGATATGTATATAAATTAGAAAACCAGAAACTTAAAATTAAGACTATAGTCATAAAAAATGAAATATATATTTAAAATCAAATAGTTTTTTTTTTATATTTCTCTGTGGTATTGACGCTGTCTTTAATCATTGGTCAGCTTGATTTGATAGATGTAGAAAATCTGTTGCAGTTGCCAACGCGAAGTTCACTGCATATTACCGTCTAAAAGTAGTAAAGCGCACAGATGAGAGGGTTCGGATGATGGATGAAATAGTGCTGGGTATCCAGGTGATCAAATACTACGCTTGGGAGAAACCTTTCCAGGCCTTCATTGATCATGCGAGAATGTAAGTTGGATTATACATTTTCAGTTGTTGTGAGTTGAAGTAAAAGTGTTCAAGACTTTTCCCCCTTGATCTGCATTTAACATGTGTATATTTATTTATCATATGTTATTATTTCTTTCTGTTTACTTTTTCATTACATTGTTTTTATTGCTCAAGTCAACATGGTTTCTTTTTATAATTATAATTTTTCCATTTCCCAATCCAACATTTGGTCCTAATTCGCAGCCGGATGAAAACCTGGTAACTATATTCATTCCTTGTTACCCCATTTATAATCTAAATGTTCTACTCAGTTCCCTTACAGTCCACTATTAATTTATTGTTTTTGAAGTTTACCCGATTATAATCTTTTTGGACTCAGATCACGATATGAAATGAACTCTTTACTTACTTTAATACTATATTTTTGGTGCCAATCAATCAAACAAGCTCAAGTTTATTAACTTTTTGTGCACTTAATAGACTATACATTCCTCCTTTTAGTTAAAAACTTGATTGAAAGAAAATTATTATCTGTATCTTTGATGTACAATTCATTGTTTTGACTTCAAACTGAGATTTTGTGTTTACTCAAGACCTTTTTATATTGTGTGTGCTGTTGGTAAATTTTGTGTTCTACTACTTTAATGGCTCCTAAAACTTCTGATTTTAAGTCATCCACATACACTCGCTCAACATCTCTAATTAAAACTCGTTTTAATAAGCTTAAAGATACTGTTGATGAATACTCTACCTCAACGGAACAACTCACCCCTATTCAAATTAAACAACTAAATGCTCATTTAAATGAAATTCGTAAAAGAAAAGAAGAATTCGACAACAATGTGCAACGGGTCTTAGTCTTAGAAGAGGATCCTATCTCTGACGAGACATTGTCTCAAGACCTGGATGAAATTGAAAGTTTATTTTCTCATATCGTGGCTACTATTGAGTTCTTAATGTCCCATCCTGAACCTTCAAATTCTGCTATCTTAAGTGACTCTTCTTCCGTTTCTCTTCACCAAACACCGATTTCGCAAGCAGTACACCTTCCAAAATTGGATTTACAAAAATTCTCCGGTGACCCACTAACTTGGACAAGTTTTATAAATTTGTTTGATACTGCAATACACCACAACGCATCGCTTTCCAGTGTCATGAAATTTCAGTACCTCTTAAGTGTACTCAACGAAGAACCCCTCGACTTAGTCAAAAGTTTGAATCTTACTGAAGCTAACTATTTGGTTGCATATAATCTCCTCCGTGATAGATATCACAATGAACGCCGCTTACAATCTTTGCACCTCAATCACATTTTGGACCTTCCTACCATTAATGTATTTACTATAACAGGACTTCGCCATTTTGTAAATTGTTTCACTGAACACACGCAAGCTTTAAAAGCTTTGGAATGTGACATTACAAATAATAATCCCCTTCTCTCCGCACTGCTCCTGCGTAAGATGGATGCTGATTTACGCAAAAAGCTTGAAATGTTCCGGTCTTCAACCGAAAATCAGCCGAATTCTCACTCACTTCCCGAGGTCAAAGATATAATAAAATATCTGAACACTGAATGCTCTCAGGCTGAGGATGCAAATCTACACAGCGCTCCCACACTGAATAAAATTAATAACACTTTTGCTCATGCACCCAAAGACACTACACAAAAGCAAGTACAATTTCGCTCAAGAAACGTTGCTATGGCCACGACCCACACTTCCCCCCATCAGTCATCTCACTCAACAGGCATTAAAAAACCGACTCATTGGCAGTGTTTTGCATGTAACTCAAACGAACACAAGATCTATGCCTGCAGTGTGTTCCAAAATAAATCTCCGCATGAGCGACATAACCTCGTCAAAGAAAATCATCGCTGTGTCTCGTGTCTAGGCCATCATAACCTCAAAGATTGCCATTCACAAACTTCATGTCGTACATGTAACAAGAAACATCACACTTTGTTACATTTCCCTGCACCTCTTGTTGATCAAAATCATTTTAAGCCTGTCAATGCAAATGTGAGTTACCCACATGAGCCTACTCAAACCTCAATGACGTCAACTTCACAAGATCACTCTCAGCCACCTTTTAAAAGCTCCACTATACTCTTGGGAACTTTTTTGATAAAGGTCACTTCAGTTCAAGGCACATCTCATGTGTTCCGTGCCTTACTTGACTCCGGCTCCATGTGCGACTTAATCACCGAACGAGCAGCTCAACTTTTAAACGCTCGACGCTACAAGTCAAATGTTCAACTTTCTGGACTTGGCCAAAATGCAACTAAGAGTAATGGGCAAACTTACCTCAATCTTGAAACTCTTTCTGGATTTCTCATATCTCCGCAACATCCAATGCTCATTTTAGACAAATTGACTGACGACTTACCTCGTGTTCCAGTCTCTCCGGAAGTGTTATCGCTCACTAAACGGTTTTGTCTAGCTGATCCATCATTTCACCTGCCAGGACGCATTGATATCGTGCTTGGTTGCTCTCTCTTCCCTAAGTTACTAACTCATGAAAATTACTCTCTTGGCCAACATATGCCCCACGTAATAGGAACTCATTTTGGATACATCGTGATGGGTTCTGCACCCTGTGAAATACCAAGAAATTCCACACCAAATTTCATCAGTCACACCGTCTCCCTACATTCATCCAATGATGTTGACCTTCAGTCCTCACTTCAGCGATTCTGGACTCAGGAAGAACTTCCAAATCGTCAAAAGAAAACTGAAGAAGTACTCAGAACACAAACCTACGTTGACGACATCATCACTGGTGCGGATACTGAGGAAACGGCCTTGAAATTTCAAGATCAATTGGTCAACCTGTTACGAAGAGGAGGATTTGAATTACGTAAATGGGTCTCCAACTCTGATCGTCTTCTACAAGCTTTCCCCAAGGAGCATCTTGAGACTCCCGTCTTTCTCCAAGATTCTGAACAGCCACACTTCACAATACTTGGCCTACATTGGTCTCCCCACTCTGACTGCTTCACTTACAACCTTAACTTCCCTATGGACCCTCATCCATCAAAACGTTCGATCTTGAACATCATATCAAAAATCTACGATCCTTGTGGATTTCTCGCTCCCTGCATCATGCAAGCAAAATGTTTTATGCAGTTACTATGGACCACAGGCTTATCCTGGGATGATCCCCTGCCCACTAACCTCGCCGAAAAATGGCATTCATTCCTAATCGATATTCAATATTTATCTCAAATTTCTATTCCTCGAGCGTTACAGTTTTCCCTGTCATGCACCGTAGAATTACATGGCTTCCCAGATGCGTCAGAGAGTGGCTACGCTGCTGTCGTATATTTCCGCTGTCAGATGTCTAATGGTGACACCATCATTTGCCCAATAATCTCAAAGACTCGTGTCTCTCCTCTCAAAAGAGTAACTCTTACTCGCCTTGAGCTTTGTGCTGCTCATCTTCTCGCGCAATTAGTAGCACATTGTCATTCGCTCTTCTCAGATAAAATTGCCATAAAAAATATGTATCTATGGAGTGACTCCTCAATAGTCTTGACATGGTTACGGACTCCACCCTACAAACTCAAGACATATGTAGCCAACAGGGTTTCTCAAACTCAAGAACTTGTTCCCATCGACTCTTGGCGACACATATCAAGTACTGATAATCCTGCAGACTGTGCGTCAAGAGGAATTTCTGCTTCCCTACTTGTCAACCATCCGCTCTGGTGGACAGGCCCTCCTTGGCTTAAGCTCCCCAATTGTTATTGGCCTACCTCGCACTTCACTCCTGAGGACCTCTCTTCGTCAGAAGAAATCAAGAAGACACCTTTGGTTGTTCTTACATCGGCACCTCAAAAGGAGTGGGAACTTCTTTCTGCCTACTCATCGTGGAACAAACTCCAACGCATTGTCACTCTTCTTAACCGCTTCATCCACAATTGTCATCATCAAAATGACCGTCTCAGTGGTTCTTTCCCATCGTCTGAAATCTACAAAGCTTGTCTCAAGATATTTCAACATGTTCAACAAGCCACCTTTGCAGATGAAATAGTGTCCCTCCAAAAGAAGCTTGACTGTTCCACCAGACTACAACGTGAAACGCCATTTCTTGACTCTGGTTAAAGCACTTCGTTGCTTTAAGGCGGGCAGTATGTTCAAGACTTTTCCCCCTTGATCTGCATTTAACATGTGTATATTTATTTATCATATGTTAAAATTTCTTTCTGTTTACTTTTTCATTACATTGTTTTTATTGCTCAAGTCAACATGGTTTCTTTTTTATAATTATAATTTTTCCATTTCCCAATCCAACAAAAAGTGTATAAAATATTATTAGAAACATAAAATGTAAAATATAGATTTTGTTAAAATATTGTTATAAAATGTTATTAAGTCAGGGTCAACGCTGGGGTGGAGTCAGAAAGGATTTCAGAAAGGATTTTTGAGATAAGAATATGTATATATGTTAATCGTGAATGTGAGCTATCACCATACCAAATTTCTGCCCAATCCAACCAGTAGTTAATGCGTGATTGAACTTCAAACAAACAAACACACAAACTTTCACATCTATATATATAAAATCCAATTTATGTTTGTTTGTTTGTTTGTCCTTTATGGACTCCGAAACCGCTTAACAGATTGTAATGAAACTTTCAGGCATTTTTAAGCATTATTCAAGGATGGTTTGTGTGAAGTTTGGTGCAGATTCGTCAAAAGGGCTCCGCCCCAGTGGCTCTGGAGTTTCCCATTTTAACCTTATCAGTACTCATATTTAAATGGAATTCAAGATTCTTAACAGCTGGTTCAACTAAACAATTTGATTCTGTGATGTTCAATAGCATTAAAAAGTTAATAGGTTTACCAACAGGGTGCAGCACTTTTTTTTAATTCATGACAACAGCTAATTTGCAACCAAAAGGTGAGTGAGCATAGCTAACGAACTTCAACCTGGACGTGATTGAGCCATGCGAACGAGCTCATCTTGAAAATGAACGAGCACTTGACATAAAACCACATTAGGACAGGACGACGTCTGTCGGGCCAGCTAGTTTATAATATTATTAGTAAGATTCTGCACATCTACAGGCAAATATCTTTCTAAAGCCCCGTTGACACGGGGCGAGTTTACAAGCTACACGCCAGCGTATAAGAAGCCGGCGAGTTGGCGAGTGTGCTTGTATTCGTTCACACGGAGCTTGTCAACTCGCAGACGTGTAGAAAGACGCCAGCGAGTCGGTGAGTGCGCTTGTAGTCGTTCACACGATGCTTTTTCCACTCGCTCAGTAGCTGGCTTGAACCAAATCCTCCAACATCTTTGAGTAACAAGCACACAAGCACAAGCAACTGTGTTCACACTGGGCTACTTTACACGCCTACTCGCTCAAAAGCTGGTGAGTTGGCGTGTAAAGTAGCGGCAGCGTCAACTTTTTCCAGAGCTTTTTTACAAGCAGCTTTTGAGCGAGTACGTTGTTCACACTGAGCTATTTTACTAGCTGCGTGTAAAAAAGCCGGCGTGAAGCTTGTAAACTCGCCCCGTGTGAACGGGGCTTAACAGTATGCGTAGATTTTCCCTGCAATGCACAGAAGCTGAGAAAAAAGGTTTTGAATTAACATGCTTGTCTTTTAATATATAGAATTAACTCCAAATTAAATCTTCATAAGAAAAGTTGAATTTCCATTTTTGACCCAATTAACATAAATATTCTCAAAATACAAAATATAAAACCTGCACATATAGGACCTTATAACCTTTCTTTTGGTACAGCCCACATGTAATTCGGTCCAGTAATCAGGCTAGCTGTCATCAGTTTTGCAAAAGTTTTTAATATATAAGATGGATTCCAGTTGAGTGAAAGTGGCAGTACACCTCAGAGTTATCTTTTTAATGTTTAATATGTAAGAAAACAACTGGACCACAAACAGAATATATCTTTTGACTGGTTAGCCTTGATGATTCTCTGCAACTTGTTCTTACTTCGTGAGATTAAAATTGTAACCTTTTTAATTTGAGTAAACACCTTGATTACAGATACAATTTTCTAAACAGGTATTTTATATCCGCCTGTAGTCCGAATTACATCAACAAAGTACTGACCGCTTCCATTGTAAGACCAACATCAAAGTTTTGCAACACTTCAAAACCTAAAATTTAATTATTCAAATTCAAACTTGAGCATGTTCTGGCTCAAGCTTTTCTAATCCATCAGAAATTTTAGAAAACAACTAGTTTACAGGTAGATAATTTCTTTTTACAGGTTAGAATTGAAAATCCTCCGCAAGCTGTCCTTCCTTCGCCTGTGTTTCATGATCTTTTCCCTGTTTTCCCCTCGAGTCAGCTTGTTCTGTACATTGTTGGTTTTGGTTCTCAGTGATGCTGAAATAGATCCAAGCGCTGTAAGTATAGAAAAATAGTTGGAATTGTAGTTTTTTGTGACAAAATATTGCTATAAAATAAATGTCAACATTGTCCATGAAACGTTGTTCCTGAATCACTTATAACTATATACATTTTGATTTTACTTTAACCTTTAGGGTCAAAAGGCCGATATATTGAACATAATGAGTTACACAACCTAACATCCATTTACAAACTACATTGCCAGTATAACCAGTGACTTGGATGTAGAGCTGAACAAAAGCATCTCATACCTAACATATGTTTCAACTTGGGGTCAAGTTTAGAACTACCATGTTTGGGTATTTTGTTCACTAATGATACTAATGTTGGGTATAGCTAACAGCCAAGGTGTACAAAACATTGTCACTTTCCTTCAGGAAACAGCCCTTAACAATCATAAAAAGTATAATATATTTGTATATTCACTTGCTTGCACCTCTTCTATTGATACGTTTACTCTAATTATTTTGTCTATAATTTTAATATTTGATCAAATACACACATAAATATTTGTATTATCTTTTCTTTTACATGTCTTTGTCATGCTTATCTACTTCGTCCAACTCGCCAACAATTTGGGAGGTTTTGTCACTCGAGGATTTGAAGAAATTTATCAATGTTTGGTTTCCATTCATAGAATACAAGTAAGTGACAACAGTATGTTACTTTGTGAAATTAATTAGAATATTATACTGTTTTGCTTTATGATAAAAATTACAAAATAATAAGTATTTTCATTAGTAAAAAAATTGGCTGATATTACTTTGTTTTGTTACTTTTATTTTATCAGTATAAATACAATTTTTGCTCCACAATCATTAAAACAAAACACATTATTCTCTTATGATTAATTTAATACATTCAAAAGAGTCTGTAGTCTGTACTCCACTCACTAAATTTTGGCTGTTTGAGGGGAAGCGATTCCACCCCCTCCACTTCATTTTAACTTTGAAAAAACAACTGACAGCTAATCAGCTGATATATTAAGCTAAAGAAGTGATGGGGGAAACCCAGGTAACATTCCGCTTACACCGCCTATTAGATATACAAATAATACAAAATATATGAACACAACTCTTGATACATGTTTATTTCTTAATAATAAATGTAAACATTGAATTATTTTCAATATGAAATTATTCCAGTCATATGATCAATATTAAATAAAAGATAGATTATTTGGAATATATAACAATTCCTCCCTACTTATTTAAGAGAATGTTCATTTACAAGTTCATCCTTTTAATTGGTTTTCTTATTCTCAATGAGCGGCGAATTTTAGGGACAGGAACATCTGGTTGTGAGTTTGCTTTGGACACTTCAGCGTCTTGTTGTGTACTTGGCTCTTCGGCCTCTTGTCGGCTGCTTGTACGATGGATTGTACTTGACGCTTCATTGTTATGTATAGGGCTTTTTTCCTCAATATTAGGCATAGTGCTTGCTGTAGGACCCGATGTTTCAGTGTCTATAGTTCCTTCCCAGCTTGGGGTGTTACTTGAGACATTTTCTGTATCTTGTGACTTTTCTGAATTGCTTATTGATTTCCTTAACATACCGTACCTTGTATTTCCCATGAATATAGGTTGTCTTGAACAATTTTGATTGGTATTTTGGAATATTAAAGTTCGATTAGTTTGCTTTGGCTTACTTGGCTTAGTGGTACTTTGGCTTTTGGGTCGCATCGGTTGTTTGAACTTTATTGCCTTGTTTGTGTCAATGAGCTAGGTAGAGGGCTTTTGTAATGAGTAGAATCTTTTGGCACTTGACAAGCTCGAAGTTGATTGAAGTGGCGTTTTATTACATACCCATCATCAATTTCTACGAGATAGTGAAGTCGTCCGAGTCTTTCCACCACAGTTCCAAATTTCCACAGAATGGATCCTGCGTAATTTCTTGATTGTACTCTCTCCCCAATATTGTAATGTTTGTTAAATATTGGTTGTTGAGCCTCATTTTTGTCATCTTCGCCAGGCCTTAAGAGATCTAGCTTGGTTCTCAAGTTCCTGCCAAACATTAATTGTGCTGGGGATGCACCAGTACTCAGTGGTGTAGCTCGGTACCGAAATAATAGTGCACATAGTTTTTCATGTAAAGTGCCCTGTTCAAACTGCATGCACCTCAGTTTTGTCTTGAGTGTTTGGCAAAATCTTTCCGCTTGACCATTTGTAGAGGGGTTTCCTGGTGCAATGAATCGTTGTCTTATTCCTTGGCGTTTACAGAATGCTTGAAACTCTGCAGATTTAAAAATTGTGGCATTGTCACTGACCAATATTTCTGGTAGGCCATGGTGACTGAATATTTCTCTGAGGTAATGAATAGTACTGGCAGTTGTTGGCGCACTTTTTATCGGATATATTTCTGGCCACTTTGACCTGGCATCTACAACAATCAAGAAGTTGTGATTCAGAAAAGGTCCTGCGTAATCCATGTGGACTCGCTGCCAATTGCGTTTTGGTATTTCCCAAACATGGGTAGGAGCCTTCTCTGGATTTTTCTTATTCTCACAACATGCCTTACAACTTGCCACCATACTCTCAATATCTGTATCAATGTTTTTCCAGTAACAGTAGTTTCTTGCCAGACTCTTCATCCGCACTATTCCTACGTGTGTTGAGTGTAATTCTTGGAGGATTTTAGGTTGTAGCTTTTTTGGAATGATAACACGATTTCCTCTAAAAATAATTCCGTCTTGAAGTGATATTTCTGGGTCAGCGACTTCTCCGTTTAGGAGCTTTTCCTTTAAGCGAGAGAGTTCTTCGTCAAGTGATGTTTCTTTTTCTATGTCTTTAGCCATGATTGTATCGGTTGCTATGCAGTGTATTGTCTCTCTTCGAACAGTGTAATCTTCGTCAACCACATTTATATTCTCTTCTTTTATTGGCAAGGGATGTCTTGAGAGGTAATCTGCATTACAGTGGTCGTTTGATTTTTTATGTACGATCTCATAATCAAATCCTGAAAGAAAATGAGCATATCTAAGCATCCTGGATGAAGTCAACAATGGTAGTTTCTTGTCTGGATGAAATATGGTCATCAGTGGTTTGTTGTCAATGGCAAGAGTAAACTTCCTTCCGTATATATAATCGAACATTTTTTTACACCCCCAATATACAGCAGTTGCTTCTCTGTCCAATTGGCTATAGTTGCGCTCTGCAGCAGTGAGGGATCTGCTGGCAAATACAATAGGCCTCTCTTCATTATTTGGCATTTTATGAGACAGCACAGCTGATAAGCCAACAGGGCTAGCATCTGTAGCAAGTATCACGGGTAAGTCTGGGTTGTATGGAGTAAGGACTGTGTCACTTGCTATCTCTTCTTTAACACAATTAAAAGCTTTTTCACATTCCTGGGACCAGTGAAAACGTTTTTCTTTCCTTAGAAGCTGATGTAAGGGATTTAGCAGTGTAGATGCATCTTTGATGAACTTTGAATAGTACTGTACTAGTCCAAGGAATTGACGCACTCCTGTGATATTTGTTGGACGGGGAGCATCCTGGATTGCCCTCACCTTTTCTGGTGATTTCTGGATACCGTCTTTGCTGATGATATGACCCAGATACTGCACCTTTCTCTCAAAAAACTTGCATTTTTCAACATTCACATGTAGATTGTGTTGTTCCAATTTTTCTAAGACCTTTATGAGCCTGGATTTGCATTCTTCAAAAGTGCAGCCTTGTACAACAATATCATCAAAATAAGCCACTGTCCCTTCAAGATTTTGTACGACTTGGTCAATAAATTTATGAAATTCATTTGGGGCAGTCTTAATTCCGAAAAACAGTCTTTTTGCTAGATATGTACCCTTATGTGTGGTAATTGTCTGGATCTTAGAACTTTCAGAGTCCACTGAAAGATGTAAATAAGCCTTGTAAATGTCTAAAGTGCAAAAATAGTTTCCATTTCTCATTTTGTTAAGGATATCCTCTATTCTTGGTATTGGATAACGACTGTCATGTAGTTGTTGGTTCACAGTTACCTTGTAATCCGCGCAAATACGGACCGCTCCATTTGCTTTTGGAATCACAACAATCGGTGTTCCCCACTCAGATTGATCCACTTTCTCTATTACGTCTTCTTTTTCAAGTTTTTTCAGTTCATTCTCAACAGCTTCTCGAAGAGCATGAGGTACTGGTCTGGGTTTTAAGTACACAGGTCTTGAATTATCCTTTAGTTTTAAAGAGCATGTAAAGTTGGGTGTTTTACCAATGCATTGTTAAAAAACGCTTGAGAATCTTTGCTTGATAGATTTGACAATAGTGTTGGTATCAACCTCTGGTTTCTTCATATTAACAAGATTAATATTGTGTAAGTTAATTTTCAATTTTCGAATCCAATCCCTTCCAAGAATAGCGTTTTTAGGTAGATTTACAATGTATAGATCCTCTCTGCAAGATCTCCCTTCGTAAGATATGCTTAGGGTACAGACCCCGATTGGTTTGAAAATTTGTCCAGTATAAGATCGAAAAAGAGCACTTGTTTTGCAAACTGGAACATGTAAGTCTAGTTTCTTGAAGTCATCATTATTTATTATGCTTACACGACTTCCGGAATCACACTCAAAACGTTGCTGTTTACCATTTAGAGATACGTTAATCATCATTCTGTCATCTCCTTCGTCATTCTTCAATACATTTATGATCCGTTGAACGTCGTATTCATATTCAGAATCAATTTCATCAACTCTTTTTACATTTTTCTCTGAAGACTGTAATTCCTGTATTCGTTTCGCTATGCAAACCTTTTCTATGTGTCCATCTTTATGACAATACCTGCAATTTAGTTCATCTATTAATCGGCAATTTTGTGTTTCGTGGTTATTCCTTCCACAGTGCAAACAGACATCTAAAAGTCCAAGTCTTTGTAGCCTTTTGTTTTTCCTGTCTTTCTTTTTGCTTGAGTCATTAAAGAAATGGTTTTTGGTTGAGAAACTTTTATTCTTAGGGCCGATATTGTTCTTTGTTGTTTTACTTATTTTGTGAATGTCATTCTGGTTATTACTAGTATATAAAATCTGGTTGTCAAGTTTTGATGCCTCTATAGCCAAGGCGATTTCTAAGGCTTTGTCAAATGATATTTCCCCCAGTTGTAAGAGTTTTTTCTCTGATGTCCGAGTCATATAAGCCTCTGATGAATTGAGCCCTGAGCATGAGGTTTATAACTGATTTTGTACATTTTCCTTCTTTACACCCAGATTTGAAATCTGCTGAACAAGCCAGTTGTTTGAGGACTGTGACATAATTTGTGATTGATTCATTTCCATCTTGTAAACGGGATAAGAATTTGTGCTGTTCTGTAAGTATGTTCTTCTTTGGGCTTAGGTGCTCATATAGTAATATAAGTAATTCTTGATATGTTTTTGAGTCTGGTTTGTCTGGAGATGTTAGACTACAGATCAGATTGTAGTGCTTAGCACCTAAGCAATTGATTAAAAATAAACCTTTCAATTGTTCAGTCTCTGAATCATTGTCTGTCAATCCTTTTATTTTAAAAAATATTTCTAAACGCTGAGTGTAGCTTTCAAACGTTTCCTTACTTTCATCATAAGCATCAAACATCAAGGCATTGCTCTGTAGTAGTTCCTTGGTACTATGTTTTGATCTAGGCTGTTCTGTCTGTTGACTTGTATGTTGTGTCATTAATGTCATAAAACTGTTCAAAGTAGATATAAGGTCTTGTATTTCAGTCATTTTCTTCCTCGTCGCCAAATTATTAGATATACAAATAATACAAAATATATGAACACAACTCTTGATACATGTTTATTTCTTAATAATAAATGTAAACATTGAATTATTTTCAATATGAAATTATTCCAGTCATATGATCAATATTAAATAAAAGATAGATTATTTGGAATATATAACAACGCCTAAATTTTGTGAATGGACTATAGTTTTCTAAACAGGGTTTTGTTCAAAACCTAACCCTATTTCAAAGATTTTTTAAAACAGAACCTTAATGTGTATAATTTTTCCACCAACCTATGTAAGAACACAAATTTAACATATGGATCTAAAATAGTGTCATAAGTCAAAACAATTCCTAATTCACAGTACAGTTTGATTGATAATTCTGCTTTCATATTTATACTGTTAATACTGTTCTGTTAATACTGTATATTTGATCTGAAAGTGTATATGTTTACACCACAGTTTTGTAATCTCAACAATTTCAGGAGTTTCTTCTTCTTGATGAGTACAGACCAGTGGTGTCAACAAACATGCAAAAAGCCAAAAATGAAAATAGAGGAGGTATGGAGAATGGAGGAGTGTTGGTAGAGGGAGAGTGGCGAGGATCCATCGTAACTCTTGAGGGAGTCTCCGCTAAGTGGACCAAGAACGGAGATATGACACTGACCAACCTCAACCTGGACATTCAGGCTGGTCAGCTGGTGGCTGTCATAGGTCCTGTAGGTTCTGGCAAGGTTAGTAAACTGCTGATATCAGGTATATAAAATATAAATCACACTTGAGGAGGTGTCTACTAAGTGGACTAAAAACGGATAGATTTAACAACTTAAATTCAAATTCCATATTCTACATTAACCCTTCTGTCTATCAACACTAAAAAAAACACTTTGTCTAGATAATGTACCTAGGTTTATAATTGTTGATTCAGAGCTCCATGTTGAACCTGCTACTCGGAGAGCTGATCAAGAAGGAAGGCAAGTTCAAGGTCCAAGGTGTAGTGTCCTACGCAGCTCAGGAACCCTGGATATTCAGCAGCTCCGTCCGACAGAACATCTTGTTCCACGAAGACTACAACTCTTCGAGGTACAAAGCTGTGAGTATGACATACATGAGGGAGTCTGGTAGTTTTAGTTTGTCTTGAAACAATCTTGAGTGCCACTCTGGTCTGAGTTGCTGAGTAGTGCTCGCCTTCAAATCTGAAGGTTGCTGCCAACTCGCTGGTTTGATTCCAGGCAAGATCTGTACCGGACCCAGAAGCCATTTGTCATGGGGTTTTCAATTAATGATGTTATGGTAAAATCCTCACACAATGTTTATTTTATGTCCAGCAAAACCTAGAGTGTCAATGTTGACTAAATTTCCCTTCACTTGAAATGGGACTTTCCTACTATTTTCCAGTCAATAAGCAAATAACCATAATTTAATTTCAAATGTTAATTTTGGTAAAGAGGACATGCGCATGCAATTTAAATTTAATATAGGCTATGAGATGAATGTTACTATAGGTGTGCAAGGTGTGTCAGCTAGAGAGAGATTTTGAACTTCTCCCAAGAGGAGACAAAACTCTGGTGGGAGAGAAGGGTGCGTCTCTCTCAGGAGGTCAGAAGGCAAGGATCAGCTTGGCAAGGTGAGAGTCTAAAATAGTTTAATTAAGTGCATTATGATTTTAAATTCCATTTTTACAGACCAAAAGTAGTTGATTCTTTCAAAAGAGGGGGGTTGTTGAATTGAACTAGACGAGTGTTCTACAATCAAGATTTTATTTTCTCCGTAAGCTTTAGAAAATTTTCCCCAAGGGAAGAAGGTATTATAATAGGTGGCATAGTAAAATCTAAATCCATGTCTCCTTTTTTCATTTTTATCTCCCCAGAGGCCAAAAACACTACTCGTTCAAATGTTTATATATAAGCCAACATGTGTTGGTAATTACAATAATTAGAGCAATTGTAGTCTGATTTTGATGAAATGTAGCATAATTGTGTGTGCAAGGCTGAAACTTGTGAAACTCAAATTTATTTATTTATTTACACCTCTTTTACCTTGCATTTGCCCGTCTAAATGGGTCACAGAGTTCTGTGCGTGTGGAACGTATCCTGCAATGCAAGTAGGGAGCCATATTACAGTACAAAGGTGAAAAGCTAAACAAACTTTGCTGATAAAATGTAGTGGCAGGTACCAGGATCCGAACCCACTACATGACTACCTTGAGCCTAAAGTTCGTGGTACTACCACTCGTTAAGTATAATCTGGTCCAACAATTTGGTCCAGTGGTTATTGTGTGATGGAAAACATACAGAAACCTAATATTTCAATTGGTACAGATGTAAACTTCAGTATACGTTACAGGTGTAATTACAGTTTGTTGGTTGTTTTTTGATTGATATTAATGCTTTAGTATTTTTTAGGGCTGTATACAAGAAAGCTGATATCTACCTTCTGGACGACCCTCTATCAGCAGTTGATTCTCATGTCAGCAAACATCTGTTTTATCATTGCATTGAAGGTTGGTCAGCAATACATGCCAATTTAGAATTAGTTACTTGTACCTTTTGGGTATTTACTCAGGGGAGGTATAGAAGAGGCTACGATGACAGCTGTGGGCTTCTTATTAGCTGAGGGAACGACATTACCGTAAGAAAACTGTCAGTAGCCATCAGCCTCGGTGGTCTAATGGTTAGCGTGCCGGGCTGGTATACTTTAGGTCCCGGGTTCGAATCCTGCTGGTAGCATTAACTTTTTGTCCAAGATTTTTTTATTATCAGCAAGTTTGGTTGGTTTGGTTCGGTTATTACAGTTTAATTTTATTATTAAGTCATTACAAAATTTTAATTGAGCGAATTCTAGTTTTATTTAATAAACAGAATTATTTTTCCGATTACTAAACTTTTGTTATATTATTTCTTTATCAGCAAGTTTGGTTAGTTCGGTTAGGTTATGATAGTTTAATTTTATAATTAAAAAATAATAAAATTGAATTTGAGACATTTATAATTTTATTTTATGAACAGAACTATTTTTGCGATAACCTTCATTGCCAAAGTGCTCTCTACTACAGCGCTGTTCACGGAGGAATTTTGAACTAAATGCCTCATTCGTACCTCCCCTAAGTCAGACCCATTTAACTGTTACTGTAGGTATTTTGTACAGGTGGTTTCCGGTGAAGTGCTGGATATATAGTATAAAAATTATTTATACTAGAGGACGTCCAGTGGTCAAAAACTCGACCACAAATATGTAATGTACAGACTTCTCTATTTTTACCCCAGTTGTAAATAAAACATGTGATTGGAATTTCTTCCATTTGTTTTGATTTTCTGTTTATATTTTGTCACCAGCATGGCAACCCATAAAGCCTGTGTAAATTTTTAAAAATTTTAATTCATTTTTTCTGCTTATTTTTTAGACTATTTTATTTTATAAAAGGATTGTGTACATCTACAGGGAAATGTCTTTCTAACAGTATGCATAGATTTTCCCTGCGATACACATGAGCTGAGAAAAAGGGTTTTCAAGAAGCATGCTTGCCTATTAATATATGGGATTAGAATAGGTTACCTTTGTTGTTGTTGCCTGTGTTCTTGAGTAGGTAGGATGTTTGTTTCAGCCTATGCATTTCACCAGCTTGTGTGGCATCGTCAGGGGTCTTCTTGTTAATCATCTTCTTGAAAGAAGACCCCCTTGTAGTCCATTAAAATTTTACCAAAAAATTGCTTTATTAGGTTCTCTGTAGCAGCGAACCTAAGCACTAGGAATAAATTTGATACTCTTAAGGAAATATTTGTATTAAAATCAAATCAGCCAAATAGAGTCTGCAGGTTTGCTGCAGCAAGGGTATTTCCAAAACATATTGTATTTCAAAATAATTTCTAGAAGAAATTCCACAAAATCCCTAACTTGAGGACTGTGAATGAGGCACATGTGATGTTACAAATTTAGGACGACACAAATTAATGAGTTAAGACAAGACTGGATGTACAAAGCATCTGGGTTGAAAACTGTTAACAATACATCGTTATAGGGGGAAAAAAATTTATAGATTGCTTCACTTCTCTCAAATTTATATAATACCAGCTGTAACTCGCGGGCTTTGCCCCGTTTAACTTCTTAATTTTTTAGATTATCTCGTTCGCATGGCTCAATCACGTTCTGGTTGGAGCTCGTTCGCTACGCTCACTCACCTTTAGGTTGGAGCTCGTTCGCTGCGCTCACTTGCCTTCAGGTTAGCTCGTTCGCTACGCTAACTCGCCTCCAGGTTGAAGTTCGTTCGCTACGCTCACTCACCTTTTGGTTGCAAATTAGCTGTTGTCATGAATGTAAAAGGAATAATAGTGCTGCACCCTGTTGGTAATCCTTGTAACTTTAATGCTATTGAACATCATAGAACAGAACCAACTTGTTTAATTGAAACAGCTGTTAAGATTCAATAATTCCATTTCTCATAAGGTTAACATGGGAAACTCCAGAGCCACTGGGGCGGAGCCCGAAAGGATTTTTGAAATAAGAATATGCCTATATGTTAATCGGGAATGTGAGCTATCATCATGCCAAATTTCAGCCCAATCCGACCAGTATTTTTCGCGTTCACTTGTCACAAACATACATCCATACATCCATCCATACATCCAAACTTTCTCATTTATAATATTAGTAGGATTTTTTAGAGTAGTTATTTCACTCAGGGTGAAAATAAATATCTTGGCAAGATTTACAGAATCACCTTTTCTTTTTTGGCTGTTAATTTTATCAAATGCCACTGATTAGGGAAAGTTTTTTTATGTTTCATTATGTTAACAGAGTTTCTCGGTGATAAGACCAGAATCTTGGTCACTCATCAAGTACAGCATCTTTCAAAAGTGAACCATCTCATACTAATGGACAGTGTAAGTTGAAAAGTCAGTATTGTTTAGTTGATATTGTTGCTTTGTTACTTTACCTGCTCATCAAATCAAATAATTCTTTATTCGTTATACATAAAATAACATGTATTGAATAGAGTCAAATATAGGCTACATACATATACAAATATTACAAAGTGTTATATATTATGACTTACTGCCAAGAAAATTATCTTTAAAAAGTGAACAATTTCTAACTTAATATTTAAACAGAAATATAACATTATTGCAATCACAATAACATGAGCATGGTTATTTCATTGACTCTAAAATTTATCGTATTCTTAAAATTCAGATAATTTTAATTTTGTTACTTTAAAGAACTTGAAGAAATTTGTTCTTATTATCAGAGCCATAGGGCCCGAGACACTCGTCTTAACTCCTATGCTGCGACGCCCGCAAGCATTTTGATTAGGGGTGCGATATTGACCTCTGGTTTGCGCCATTCAATTTCTCTTGATAAACCCTTTAAAATGAGGGGTCACATGATAGGTGTTATATTTGAAAATTTGGGGCTGCCCCCAAAATACCCCATTTTAGGGGCTGGGGCAAAGTTGTAACTTTGATGAAAAAGTTCAATTTCTTATTTTGTAAATATGTGTTGAGTTTTTTTTTCCTACTGCAACGCGTTAAAAAGTTAACTGGGGGGTTCCAGACTTTTGCCTAACCCTGTATTTTAGTCATTGTTAGTTTGTTTTCACCTAAGTTCCTTCATTTTAATTTTTTGGTATCCAAAGAAAATGGGCTTTTGAACTGAAATAGTCAAAACAAATGCTGATAGAAGTATTCTATTTAATCTATTTTGAAGGGCAGAATATTGGCACAAGGAACGTTTAAGGAATTGAGACGCAGCAGGCACAACTTCGCCTCCGTCTTGACCACTCCTGAGCTGGAGAAAGGACCCTTCCAGTTCCTCGGTGTCGAGCCTTCGCTTCAGAGAAATGTGCAGCGGAGATCCACAAGGGTGAGTGAAACAAAGATTGTGGATACTACATACATTCATGGTCTATACCACATACAGGGTTATACAATAAGTTCATACCTCTCTTATCTGAAACTATATACTCTTTTATAATTAATCAATCTACCACGATATTATTTTGTTAAAGCACTATTGCAGATATTTTCCATCCCAATTAGTAAAACACAAAGTGAAAACTTGTCCTCATGGGAGACATTACCAAAAACACAACATTAGTACACAAACCCAGCCAAAGATGGATAATCACAAAAAAGCGACAGAGATAACTAAATAGCAGCACGGACGCCTCATAGTAGTAAAAAAACAAGAAACGAAAAATGCTGAAAGAAAACAGAAATTAGTACTGTAGAGGGTTGTGACCACAATGGACAAGTCTGAACAATATGGTAGCTGAAGTGATGATCCTGCTCAGCAAATGACCGAAGCGATGGCAATGGAAAATGAAGTATACCGGTACTTATTTGTCATTTGTCAGCCTGGTGAGAACAACAGACTGTATATAACTTTTCTCTCCACTTTTATTTACACTGTAATGAAGTAGATTTGTTTGTTATCTTTTTAACATGTGAATTTTAAAATTAATGTAAAATAATTGTGAGTGACGTACTATATGTATCAGATTTGACAGGAGAAAATAATAACAATATTTTTTTCTCTTCTAAATGGTGTCCACCTAAAGATCTGAAACAATGTTGAGATTTGTTTTTTACTCATTGTGATGAAAAACGTACTTAATAATCCCTGAAGTAACATAAACTCGTCAAAAATGGACTTTATATTTTTAACAACGATATTCTATATATTTATTTTTCCCATAGTTTATCATACAAGTTTAATCAAACTTTTTTACTTTTACCATTTAGAGTGAGCGGTCTATAAACGTCGCTGGAGACGAAGTGGTTGAGTTTGAAGAGTTTGAAAATGACCGAGAAGCTGAGCAGATCTCTCACACGCCAGCAACCCAGGTGTACCAACAGTATCTGCGAGCTGGTGTCAGCCCTGCGTACTGCTGCGTAGTGGCATCACTGTTCATACTCACTCAGCTCACTGTCAGCGGGTTTGACTACTGGGTGGCTTACTGGTTTGTAGACTATGTGAAACTGATTGGTTTTTGGTTGATTTTTTACTGTAGGGCCTTGATAAGAAATGTGAAGAGGTGCTCTTCTTGTTGAGTGTCGTGTCTGATCATTTTTATTAGCAGTTGTATTATCAAGGCTAATGAAAGCACTGAACATCATTATCGTAAGTCACGGGTCCACAGTAGTAGAAGTAATAAATCCCCCCGCTATGTCAGGCAACGCCGATAGGTAACAGCTAGTGGTTTATAAATTGTTCCTTAAGGTGAACTAAAATCTTTGATACCACCAATTATTGTATTCTACTGTAATGGCAATATTTTGTTTCCAGGCTGCACAGGGAGGAAGATCGGTTGGTTGATCCTGAATCTTCTGAACTCTGGCCTACAACTACTTACTTAGCTATACTTGGGTGTTTTCTCATGTGGTAAGACTAGGCAAGAAATTGAGTCGAGAACAAATATCAGGCATGACTGAATATGTCCTTGTTAAATGACTTAATGACAAACTGTACATGGTGAAAAATATGGTTACTTTGGGATAAAAACATGAAAATGTAGCAGGCTTTTGTTTTGTGCTTGGATATTGATCGTTGTTCAACATTTGTACCACTACTACTTACAATCCTCCAAATCCTGTAATTACACATAACGTTTAAATATAACAAAGCTGTTTCCATGTCACCCTTTAACCTTCATACTATTCACTGAGGGTATATCTGTGCGGATAAAATCTGATATGTTTATTTGCAGTATTGCTGTTGTGGGAAGCCTGAGAGGTCTTGCTTATTATGAAGGATGCATCAGATCATCCAGAGGCGTTCACACTCAAATGTTCCGGTCTTTGATCAAAACATCGTTGAGTTTCTTTCACAATAACCCATCTGGTAATTCTATGTTTTGTTAAACTCAACTAGCTGTTGTATTCATTAAAAAAAACCCATATTAGTCTACAGTAATTTTTAGAAAACCATTTTTTACAATTAATGTTTAGTTTGGGCATCTAAATGGAATTTAATCAATTTCTCTGGCCCAGAACAAGTGTTGTGAAATGTGTATGTTTATATTTTGTATGTTAATTGTAACCAAAAACATTTCAGGCCGTATTCTGAACCGCTTCTCCAGAGATTTAGGAGCCGCTGATGAGCTTATGGCCAAGGCAGTGATGGATATGGGACAGGTATGCTATTTTGTAATTTTTATATACCTACTAGCAGAGTACCCGTCCTTCGAACGGGGTTGGCGTATGCGCATAAAATACTTATTGCAGTTATTCTTGTGCTTTGCGTTTGCAATGGGAGAGAACACGGTTAAAAAAATGTTGTTCTTTTAATTTACGGTACGGTATTCTATAGTATAGCACATCTACCATAGACATAATATTCTACCACTGCACCTAAACAATAGGAACAATTAAAGTTCTCGCAGTTTTTTGTTGCTGCTTGGTTCAAATTAGCTGTTGTCATACTGTAAATGCAAAAAAATGTAAGTGCTGCACCCTGTTGGTAAACCTTTATAACTTAACCTAAACCTAACTTTTCAAAACTTTTTAATGCTATTTCATAGAACCAACTTGTCTAGTTGAAACAGCTGTAAAAATTCTTTAATTCCTTTTAAATATGAATAGGTACTCATAAGGTTAACATGGGGAACTTTAGAGCCACTGGAGCAGAGCCCGCAAGGATTTTTGAGATAGGAATAGGCTTATGTTAATCGGGAATGTGAGCTATCATCATACCAAATATCAACCCAATCCAACCAGTAGTTAATGCGTGATTGAACTTCAAACAAACAAACAAACACACAATCTTTCAATATTAGTATGAAGTATGATGAATACCAATTACCTTTCCAACATATTATATTGGCTATAGTAAACTCTGTATTAGTGATGTGATGTGTCAATCAATACTACTTTTTTACAGTCGGTACCTGTACCAATTTTCAACCAACCAAAATGTTTGGTTCGGTTTTCACTGCCGGTACCGTCGGTAACTAAATACTTATTCTTTCAACGTTTTTAAGCTGCAAACGTTAATATCTTTTTATGACATACTAGCAGAGTACCCGTCCTTCGTACGGGGTTGGCATATAAGTTTAAAATGCTTATTGCAGTTATACTCAAGCTTTACGTTTGCAATGGGGGAGGACATAGTTTGATAAAATTTGCTTCTTTAAATTTACGGTATACTATGGTATTACACGTCTAACATAGCCATAATGTTCTACCACTTCACCTAAACAATAAAGAAAAATAAATTATTAAAAATTTGCAAAAAATCACAAATTATTCATGACAATAAAAACATAAACATAACTGTAAAGAATCCTACTTTGACAGTTTTCATTGCATATCACAGTTTTTAGTTGCTGCTTAGTTCAAATTAGCTTTTTACATAAATGCAAAGGAAATTATAGTGCTGCACCCTGTTGGTAAATCTTATAACTTTTTAATGATTTTGCATATCATAGAACCAGCATTTTTAGTTGAAACAGCTGACTAAATTCTTTAATTCCCTTTAAATATGAATACTCATAAGGTTAACATGGGGAACTACAGAGCCACTGGCGCGGAGACCGAAAGGATTTTTGAGATAAGAATATGCCTATATGTTAATCGGGAATGTGAGCTATCATCAAGCCAAATTTCAGCCCAATCTGTCCTGTGGTTTATGCGTGATTGAACTTCAAACAAACAAACAAACAAACAAACAAACAAACAAACAAACACACAAACTTTCACATTTATAATATTAGTAAGATTCATATTGTTGGATGACAAAATGAACTGGTTACTTACAAATAGCTATCTAATTTGTGGTTTATGCTTATATTAATGATCACAATTTAAGAATTGGGAACAGATAAGATATATACGTACAAAATTGACTTTAGGTAAGAGGTTTGAACTTTGTCGAGATCCTTCAAGTAAGGTCTCTCAATTTTTGTGATGAATGAAGCACAATTAGTGGAACACTTAAGCTCTTTGTGTAAGAAGAATAGTAGTGCTCATGCATTCAGCACTAATCATTCCCACCTGTAATTACATTCTCTGGGTCGCCATCTATAAAAATATAATCTAATCTAATCTATAGTTTAATCTAATCCATCTAGCTAGTGTAGTGTATCTAAGTTCTAATCCCTTCCTTTGTTTGAAGGCGTTTGCTCAAGTTGCTGGAGCCTTGTTAATCGCTATATCAGTCAACTTTTGGCTCAGCATCCCCATAACAATCCTGACATGTGTTTTGTGGACAGCTCGCAACATCTGCCTCAACGCTTCCAAGAAACTCAAGCGAATAGAGGGCATCAGTAAGTTAAAGTACCCTAGTAGACGGTGTGGAGTGTTTATTGTGTAAATATCAAATCAAATCATTTCTTGAAACAATACATTACATAAATTGCTCACAGCAGTGACTTATGTTTAAATTTATAAATGCAGTTAAAACCATTGACTCTTGGATAGGTACAAGTAGACATCCCATCTGTATGGATCAGCTGTAGCCAAGAGTGTGCTCCTGTGTAACATTTTATTTCTCCTCTAGTTTTTGTCGATGTAACATAAATGATACCATGGTTTAAAATAAAGTTTCCTTTCCTTGGTTTTATAAATTACCATATCGAACAGAAACCAGTCATTTAAATCAAGCACATTGAACACTCTGACCACTCTGTCGATGGTTTAATTCATTAACTCTTAAACTGGCCTCACCTTTAATGTGGGTGTGGAATGTATAACTCTGTCCATATTCAAAAGTTAACACATTATAATAATACAACAAATAAAGATTAAAATATCACAAAGTTTGTTACGTAACTTGGAAAGTAAAGTTTATTTTGTTGTTTCTAAGAACTTGGATCGTTCTAGTTGAGTTTTGTGGATTAAAGTTTATATACGTAGGTATTGGTTGTAACATCCTTCTTTTAGCGAATTTTCCTTATATAGGGAATAAGCTATTACTGTAGGTGCCATTGTAAGACTAGGGCCTGGGATTGATTTACTTTTTGTTTTGATGTCCCCAGTGGCCAAAGACACCAATCGTTTGAATTTAAATATTATATATATTATCAAATTTATTATAAATTATCAACATATTAAAAATCAAGAGTGAAAATGTAGTTTTTTACATTGTTACACTATAAGGGTGGCTCATTAATCTAGTTTAGTTTTGAATGAAAAATGTTAACCAAAGTACTATATACATATTTCAGATGGATCAGGGATATTTTTCCAGTATTGAAGTATTGAGTTAAATAATAACAATGTTAATGATTTTGTAGTCATGGTAATTAGTTAATTTCATTTAATCATTTCAAAATGGATATTGTGCAGCGTTACATAGTTCACGTAGCTTGTTCTACATTTATATTATTCAAACTCTACATGAATATTGCAATCCCTTTCTTTTTGGGCTATGGTGCTGCTGCTTACATCCTTCGTTAATTAGAACCACCAACTATTTTCAAGACTTCAAATTTGCTCTTCAAAATTGTAAATGAATAAGGAAATTTGAATGTACTAGAAAAGAGAGGACAATCCAGTAAAGCAGAGGCCAATCACACGAATCCCACAAAGTAGAAGTACCTGTATTGAAGATAAGAAGGGGTCTGAGCACGAGTTAAGGAACAAGGAAACTTTAAAGAAGCAAGGACAATCAAGGGGATATGGCAGTGAAATTATGAAAATTTTTCCAAAAAAGTTTTTTTTTTAATTTGGTTTTTATTTGTTATTCATAATGCTGAAAATAAGAAAAATTTGTCAAAAATAAAAAATAATTTTTTTTCAGTGCTTAGGCCATATTTACAAAATATGGAAAATAGTTTTGAAAAATCCGGTCGATGACTTATTTCAATAATAATAATAATTATTATTATTATTATTAATAATATAATAATGAAGTAATAATTACATAATAACATAATAAATAATAATAAAATGCTTGCATGAACAAATACATTGATCCATAACTCAATAATAAGTAAAACTACCAAGTATAACTTTTAAATCAGATTTTTAATAATTTTTACTGCTAAATCTGATATATAATATATATTATCTTCAAAACGGTTTATGCTACATGATTCAAATTTTTACGAACTGTTATGAATGTTATTATCTAAATAATTAGGTAGAATTGTAAATGTATGTCTATTCTAAAGTGTAAAAATATTTTTTTATTTCCATAGAAAACCATTTTTTTTAATTACAAAATGACCCATAAAAAGTAATAAATCAAGATACAGTTATAATTCTATACCTAAATATTTAGAGGGCATTATTCTCAGGAAACTGATAGTAATAATTAAAATCCAATAATTAGAACTGAAGTTACATCAAATTTAGTTAATTACCTAAAGAAAAGAACATAAAAAATATTAAGGGTGTACTTAACTAAAAAATTTACTTTTAGCATTTTTTTTTATTATTTTCCATGTCCAAATTGTATTGTTACTAATTATATTAAAGTAAAAAGTGTTTTGTTTTTTATTCTAATTCCACTCCAAGTGCAGCCATTTGTCTTTAGGATTTAAATTAAAGGGGCTAACTAGCTAACAAAAAATTGACAGGTTTTGGATATTTTTACATGGAAATTGAACAAATTTCCGTCACTTTGAACTAATTCATCCTCCTAAGTATTTATCTTCTTCACTCGCTTGTAATTTCAGTAAATTACCTCAGGCTTCTTTTTACCCAGTCCGCAGTCCGATCTACGCACACATCAACGCGTCTCTACAAGGCCTAGTCACCATTAGAGCTAATTCTGCTGAAAAGCTGCTTCAGTATGAACTCAGTCGATACTTGGTAATTATCTTAACCTAACAGAAAACCGAAGTCAATGTATTAACGGTAGGTAACTTCATTGTGAGTGCAATCAAGTAAATAATATTGTACAAGATTGGAAGTTTTTGTAATTTTACATTAACTCTCACGTCTCAAGAAATGAAATACTTATGAAGGATAAAGATCCTTCATAGGCTTAAAATAGGCTGAAATTAAAGAATTTCAAGGCTTATAATTGTGCCTATATTTTATTCTCCTTAGTCGTGAGGGGGGGGGGGGTTAAGAAACTTTTTTCAACCTTAAAATTGGTTGATTAGAGCCTGTCTACTTGAACACACTCTAAACTACAGGTTACTTAACGTTCATGACATTTTTTCACAGCTAATACTTTTAAACTTTTTTTTTGAAAACAAATATCAGAAAGTTAAACGTTTCAGTTTGTTTAAGTTAAAATTGTAGCAAAAATGCTGACTTTTTAAGTTGGCAGCCTGTGCATGCAAAGTACCAAACAAAATAAGGGGTGCACCGTTACTGTATCAGAAATCAACACAACTGATAATGTTTAGTGTTGGCAGTGGGATAGATCTTTGCTCCATTGCTGACATGTAGTCCAACTGAGTCCCAGACTCACCACCACGTACCAATGATCACATTCCTCAACAAATTCGTGGGAATTTTTAAACAGTCTTAACTTTAACTGTCTCTTATTTCAATCTACTTTTTGAAAAGTCCTACACTCAGACAAATTATCAGTGTTATGTTATGCACCCTTTTATGGCGACTAAGCCCTTGATTCTAATTTTCTCTTTAGATTTCTCAGCTATTTCTTCATTTGCTGGTAAGCTAGCTGAATTAATTCTTTAAAAGGGAACTTCATATCATTCTAATGAGTTTTTCTAATGTTACTGTGATGTTCAAAGGACAGCAACACCAGCGCAACCCACATATTCTACAATACAATGGCTTTCTTGGCTCTTGTCCAGGAGTTTGTTACAACTTCCTACATGACTGTGTGTATCTTCAGCTTCACACTGTTCAAGTCTGGTGAGAAAAACTATTTATTAATTTATAGTAAAATCTGTTTTTAATAACAAAGTACTAAAATACAGTAGACTCGAGAAAATCCACTTATTAAACCTTGAGTCGTGTAGACAAAATGATTTTATAATTAATAACAATAACAAGGGTGCTATCTTCTACAACCAGCTGCCAGATAATAATAAGGCAGAATTACCAGAAAGGAATCTGAAGACAGCCCTGTCTCATTGGCTACTTTGGACCAAACGATATTGTCGTCATTGTCGAGCTGGAAGTTTCTCAAATGGAGGAATGAGAATGAACTGTCTCCAATACTTTCCTTTCATACTATGTAGTTAAATTCTAGCAACCTGTCACACTGTAACTCCAAGGACATTTTATAATAACTAGGTTAAGTCTTGACTCAGCACTCTACTCAATGTAAATGTGAATAAAGATTGATTGATTAATTGCATTTCATTACTGTATGTTGCAGCGTGGTCAGACACCAACGCAGGTCTCATCATTACCCAATGTCTGACCATGATGGGCTACTTGCACTGGGGCATGAAGATGTCAGCTGAGGCGGCCAATCAGATGGTCTGTATAGAGAGAGCCTTGGAGTACACTCAGTTGGAGCCCGAGGAATATGATCAAGGCAAGATCATTAACTAGAGTTATTTCTTTTGGTATGATAAGATCCTACAACTATTGTTTTCTGATTTGATAATCTGATTTTGTCAGTTTTGGGATATGGTTTGCATGTAAGAAACCTATATTCCATAGCACGCAAAGTTCTTCTAATCATTGTATCATGAGTAAGCTCATAATGGATAGTGACATTTTAAATTTCCTTTTTTATGGTATAGCCTCTGGATCACTGATTTTTACAATAAAAGGTTTAAATTACCTGTATCCGTCAAGTGATCCTGGTTTGTAGTTGGTTGACTACATCTGTTTCATGTTAATATTAACACATCTTCAGGTCAAACTGTTGCATTGATTTATTCCATAGAATGGTCGTCATAAAGTTTAAAGTTCACAAAAAAATAACTCATACTTGTATTCGAAACATTTAAAACTGATTGGCCAAAACACAAAGTGAAAAAGCGCTTAATAAACATCGGACATGTACGGCGCCGGTAGAAGGTAGGTCATGACTGTCGTGTGCCGGAAGTGATAGCCCCCCACCCACTATCAGCTGTTATCTATTGTGGTCTAAGATGCATATGGTGGCATTGTACATAATATTGGACTCGAATGAGAAATTTTTTTATTTTAAGATGATTTCAGGCTGTTTTTTTTAAGCACGGTATATTTCGAATTCTTCTAATGTGTCCATGTATTTTCCTTTGTTGCATGAATGGAGAACGTTGAGATTATTGTTTATATCTCTATAATTGTGGTTGGAATTAATCAAATGGTTGGAAAATGGCGGCTTGGAGGATATTTTAGGCAGGTGTTCGTTGAACCGGGTGGTAAATGATCGTGAGGTCTGGCCGATGTAGATGCTTGGGCAGTCATTGCAAGACAATTTATAGACTCCGGTTTTATTGAACTTGTCTACCCTTTCTTGTTTGTTTCTTGATTTGAGCATCGAATCAAGTTTAATTTGACGTCTTGAATGCTACAACAATGTTGCTTTTCGTCATTTCGCTTCTTAAGGTGTTATTAAGAGCAACGCCATACTCAGTACTGACATATTTTTTATTATTCCCATCCAAACTGGTCTGGTTGTGTTGGTGTGTTTGTTAATGAATTTGTCGATTATGGAAGGTTTGTAACCGTTGGAAACAGCAATGTACTTTAATATGCAAACCTCATTTTCGTAGTCAGTATTGTTGAGAGGAATGGACAATAGGCGGTGGACGAAACTATTATAAGCGGCAATCTTGTGGCTGTATGGATGGTGTGAAGATACGTGTATTGGCTGATCAGTCGTGGTCGGTTTCCGGTATATCTTAAATTGCAAGCTATTTTCGTTCTTTGTGATAGTGACGTCTAAGAAATTTATTGAATTGTTGTTTTCGGTTTCTAGAGTGAAGCTTATGTTGGGATGGATACTGTTTAAGAATGTGCCAAATAGTTTTAACTGTCACTCATTGCCATCAAACAAGATCAAAGTATCATCGACGTATCGGCAATAAAATGATAACTTTTTGTTTTTATGCCGGTTATCATCTGACCATAAGTGCTGATTTACGAAATGGTTCAAAAATATCTCAGACATTATACTAGAAAGGGGGGAGCCAAACCTTTGTTCTGAATGTTATAATTATTCTCGAATATGAAGTAGTTTTGTTTTAAGACACAGCTGACTAACTCATCAATTCATTTTTCGCTTCTTTCTGCAATTTAGAATGCTTCTCTAAATTATTCCGTAGAATATTAATTGTTTCATCAACTGGTACGTTAGTGTATACATTCACTATGTCAAACGATGCAATGGTGTGTGATTTTTTTATTTTTTAAGCCTGATATTTTGAACTCTTTGTAATAAGATCGGCCTTTGCGATAAGAGCGTTGCTTTGTTGTAGCTCTATAAATTGTCTTGCAATGACTGCCCAAGCTTCTACATCAGCCAGACCTCACGATCATTTACCACCCGGTTCAACGAACGCCTGCCTAAAATATCCTCCAAGCCGCCATTTTCCAACCATTTGATTAATTCCAACCACAATTAAACAGATATAAACAATAATCTCAACGTTCTCCATTCATGCAACAAAGGAAAATACATGGACACATTAGAAGAATTTGAAATATACCGTGCTTCAAAAAAACAGCCTGATAACATCTTAAATGAAAAACTCTCATTCGAGTAGAATATTATTTACAATGCCGCCATAGGCATCTTAGACCACAATAGATAACAGCTGATAGTGGGTGGGGGGCTATAACTTCCGGCACACGACAATCATGACCTACCTTCTACTGGCGCCGTACATGTCCGATGTTTATTACGCGCTTTTTCGTTTTGTGTTTTGGCCAATCAGTGTTAAATGTTTCGTATACAAGCATGTGTTATTTTTTTGTGAACTTTAAACCTTATGACAACCATTCTATGGAATAAATCAATGCAACAATTTGACCTGAAGATGTGTTAATATTAACATGAAACAGCTGTAGTCAACCAACTACAAACCAGGATCACTTGACGGATACAGGTAATTTAAACCTTTTATTGTTAAATTTCCTAATGTTTTTAAAATGCTGTTTTTGAGCACTTTTCTTTTTCTTCTTTACTTACAGATAATTTGATTTGTTTAAAAATATTTATGTCGCAGATAAAATTTTGGTTAAAGGGCATCTTAAGCAGTATTAGAGAACACACTATTATCAGTAATGCTGAAAAGTTTGCTTCACCACAGATGGGAAGGTGAATCCTGAGCCGAGCTGGCCTCAGTTTGGTATGATAGAAATGCGCTGTGTATTTCTGAGATACGACATCACCGAACCGTATGTGCTGCGCAACCTGAACCTTACTATACTGCCACAGGAAAAGGTACAGTGTTAAATGATCATTTTGGGATATACTTAAGATAAAGGCTTAGGCTATGTGCTTCAAAGTTGTCGTGTATAATCTTTTTAATTGCATATTTCAGATGAACATAAGTTTGCTTGAACAATTAAAGCAACTATTAACTTATCCTTTCTTGTCATTACTTGGTGAAACAATTTTGTCTTGTTTCCTGCGTTTTAAAATACCTAATTAGAACATAACAAATTAGTTATCATTGATATTTCCCGAATAAAGTCATACGGTATTTATTTTATCTAAGACTAACTTTGTAAATATATTTCCATACTCAATCTTATTTATTTAAAAAAACTTGGTTTTTCTTTTCCGACTACGTTTGGCTCTTCTACCCGACCAATTTTCATGATTGAGGTCTCAAATTGAAGGTATGCACGCACAGATATGCTATCCAGCATCGGCATATAATTATCTATAGTATCACTCGGTTTATACGCAAACGAAATTTGCTCCCCATGTATTTCTCATGGAAGTTAAATTTGGTTTCTCTTTGCTGAGTTCGTTTGGCTCTTCTACCCGACCGATTTTCATGTTTGAGGTCTCCAATTGAAGGTATGCACATACAAATTTGCCATCAAGCATGGGCATGTATTTATCTATAATCCCACTCGGTGTATACGTAAAAAAAATTTGCTCTCCATGTATTTCTTATGGAAGTTAAATTTTGGTTTTCTTTGCCGAGTCCGTTTGGCTCTTCTACCCAACCGATTTTCATGATTGATGTCTCGAATTGAAGGTATGGATATGGATATGGGTATGGTATGGGTAACTGGTTCTGGGCAAATGGTCTGGCCCTAAATGTGGAAAAAACACAAATTATAAACTTTTCAGCTAACTACAGGGATTAATACAGGGATTAACTAATAATCAAATCACATTATCCTTTCAAATCATCAATTATCTCCACAACAAAATGTAAAATTTCTCAGATTAATTTTGAACAAAAATCTTAACTGGGCATCTCAAATTGAAAATGTAAGTAAAATATTAGACCCTTGCATTTTCTCAATAAGAATAATGTCACAAGTAACGAATCTAGAACCCCAGCTAATAATATATCTAAACATTTTTGCCACCAAGACTGATATTCGAATATATAATAGGTTACGTACCTTGGTCCGTCTTCAGTCTTATTTTAGTCAATGGATGACTAGTTTTGGATGACTAGATTGACTAGTACCTCATTCTGAAACATATAGCTGTTAGCAATGGCTACCCCAGCAGTATTATTGATAAGATAATCAACAAACAAAAAAACAAAATTAGTAAACCGATTGATAAACCCAACAACTTTGTATCTGTCGAATTCGGAGCCAACCTACACTATACCTTAAAAAACGAATTAAAGAAACATAAAATCACCTTAGCCAGTAAACAAACTACAACGTCATTTGAGCCAAAACAGCCCTAAACAAAATGATAATGATTTAGATGATACAGGTGTTTACAAACTTTCGTGCAATGACTGCTCAAAATTATACATAGGCCAATCGGGACGTTCTTTTAACACCAGGTTTAAAGAACACCTCCCTAAACCAAAACTGTCACTACAACGTTCCAAATTTGCAGAACATTTAATTAATACCAATCACAATGTCAATAGTTGACAAAATAATTTACAAATCTTGCACAAATGCAGTAAAGGCCCTCTCATGAATGTCTTAGAGAGTCTAGAAATTTATAAAGCTTATAAAAAATCCCCTCAAGACGTCTTGAATGAAAAACTAAATTTTGGTTCAAATATTTTATTCGATAGAATTGCAAGCATTGACAACAGAGCTAATACAAGTCTTTATCAGCTGACGTACCCCCTCCCCCAAGGTCAATGTCACCAACTGGACAATGGATAGTTCTGTCGTGTCCGCCGTGTAACCTGTGTCGGTTTGTCCCGTGTTAAAAGTGGCCGGCCTATCAATCGTCTTATATGTTGCGTAACTTTTGTTTTTTAAATAATGAACTTTATGTGTCAACATGTATTTATATAATGATGAAGACTTCCGTCGGATTTTTGACTAGCTTCTACATGATGTTTTGAAAAGGATTTGACAATGGGTCTTTGTACCCGAAACTAGTCATCCATTGACTAAAATAAGACTGAAGACGGACCAAGGTACGTAACCTATTATATAATAATATATCATGCATATTTCTCATCATTAATGACATATGGTATCTTAATCTGGGGTAACTCTCCTTATTCAAAAAAGATTTTTAAATTACAAAAAAAGTAATACAAATTACAGTATTGGCAAAGTTCCCCCTAGAACCCCTAGTAAAAAACTGTTTCAAAACTTTAAAGTTCTTACTTTTAACTTTTTACGATCACTATATTTTGGAAATAGCATGCTGGGTCCATAGAAACCTCTCCACTTTTATGGAGACCCAAACTCAACATAATTAATTACAATACAAGAAAAAAGAATATTATCAAACCTGTAGCTTATAATTTACAAATATTCCAGTTATCACCACAATACATTGGTCCAAAAATCTTAAATAACTTACCAACAAGATTAATTACTCTAGAAAATCCCTATAAGTTTAGACTTTCTTTAAAAGAATGGCTCAAGACTAAATTTTTTTTTTCATTGGCAGATTATTTTAAGGACTGCTGGAATTAGGTATAAATAAACCTTCCCACTCCTTCTAGCTCAATTTTTTGTCACGTAACGATGTTGTATTTTGGGAAGATTTAGTTGATTTTGTGTAAATAAAGATGTATTAGTTTTATCTATTAGTTTTAAGTCTTTATTTAACAATTGACAATATGCCCTGTTATTATGATGTACTGACATGTAACTCAATAAATAAACAAATATGTACGCACAGATTTGCCATCAAGCATCGGCATATATTTATCTATAATCCCACTCGGTGTATACGTAAACGAAATTAGCTCCCCATGTATTTCTTATGGGAGTTAAATTTGGTTTCTCTTTTCTGAGTTCGTTTGGCTCTACTATCTGACCGATTTTAAGTAATGAGGTCTCAAATTGAAGTTATGCACGCACAGATTTTCCATCAAGCATCGGCATGTATTTATCTATAATCCCACTCGGCCTACACGTCAACAAAATTTGCTCCCCATGTATTTCTTATGTGAGTTTAATTTGGTTTTTTTTCTGAGTTTGTTTGGCTCTTTTACCCAACCAATTTTTATGATTGAGGTCTCAAATTAAAGGCATGCCAAGTTTTCTCATAAAGCATCGGCAAATATTTACCGACTGTATTACTCAACCAAAACACATAATTTGATTTATTTTCTCATTCTTACTTAAACTTAAGATGTACCTTCACCAGTTATAATTTTAAAATCCTATATATTTTAGTCAGAGTTTCAAGCAAACACAAGGTGAAAAACCAACATAAAAATTATTTTTTCATACGGTTTATATGATTAAAAGTTAATAGCTCCAGTATTGGTAATGTTTTTCTATATATATGTTTTTTGTCATAAATTTCATTATTTCTCGAATATTATATTTGTTTTAACGCTGAAGAGCAGCACGGGTCCTATAGACTCAAAATAATCAGTAAATTATAGGCTTTAATATGAGCTAACGATCGTTTAAATCAGTTAAGCTCAAGATACTGTATTACTCAATCAAAAATCATAAATTTAATTATTTCTCGGATATATTATATTTATTTTAAAGCTGCAGAGCAGCATGAGTCCTCTAGTTTACTATTAGCAAAACATCAATAGCTTAGCTATACTAGTTTCATGAATCCAGATTGTGTATGGAATTTGAACACATTATTCAAATCGTTATCATTTATACAAGATGTTTACTTTTTCTAATATTTTTTGTCATAATAGATCTTTATTTTTGTTATGGCTATGGATAATACATTGTTAAAACGTAATCAACAATGTTTTATCTGAGCCACTGTTTTACTAACTTAATATTCTTAACTTAACTTAACTTTTCATTTATTCATTATTCAATACATTTAGCTTTAACTAAAATTGAACCTCAATAACAAGACTACTGTATTGTTAACACAAGTGTAATTTTCAAATTCCCTTGAATTTATTTTACCCCATATCACAATATGTTAGGTACTGCAAACCTTGAAATGAAGTCAACCTTGATTTTATTTATGAACAGAACTATTTTTAAAATTAGTACCCTTCATTCGATTTTTATCTTAGGCCTATATATTTTTTAAAATTATCAGCAAGTTTGGTTGATTAGGTTAGGTTATCACAGTAAAATTTTATAGTAAAAAATTTTAAAATTAATTTTATAATTAAAAAGTTAGTTTTATATTTAATAAAAACTATTAAATAAATTTAAAGATTAAAGTGGGGGATTTCCCACGATCCCCCACTCCTTCGCAGAACAGGTTCTCATCAGTTCCTGGAAGAGGGAAATGAGACGCTAGTAAGATTCATCATTATTGGACCAAATTTTATTAAAAAGAATTTGTTACCATAGATACGTAAGACTTCATTGCTTAAATTTTCTTTGGATGCAACAATTTATTATTTAAATTGAAAAAGTTCAATTTGGCCTTTGAAAATGAGCTGGCTCAAACGACTTATTCCAAATTTGGCTGTTGCACTAACAACTGTTGAGACCACTCGCCGCCAGTACTATAAGGTCCAAAAGGAACTGAAATTTTACAGACGAATCCATAAAATTCTCAAACAAACCCAGAGTGAAGACGAATCCCCAACTGATCCTGATCCCTAAAATTATAGCAAGATGACAAAATTTCTGTGAAAATATAAATTAAGAGTAAAAAAAATGTTATTCGATGCAATCAAAATTAATGAAGATAGCCTGAATCCTACCAGAGACGATAGCTGAACCCTACTAGAGACGATAACTGAATCCTACCAGAGACGATAGCTGCACCCTACCATAGACGATAGCTGCACCCTACCATAGACGATAGCTGAACCCTACCAGTGACGATAGCTGCACCCTACCATAGACGATAACTGAACCCTACCAGAGACGATAGCTGCACCCTACCATAGACGATAGCTGAACCCTACCAGTGACGATAGCTGCACCCTACCATAGACGATAGCTGAACCCTACCAGAGACGATAGCTGAACCCTACCATAGACGATAGCTGAACCCTACCATAGACGATAACTGAACCCTACCAGAGACAATAGCTGCACCCTACCATAGACGATAGCTGCACCCTACCATAGACGATAGCTGAACCCTACCAGTGACGATAGCTGCACCCTACCATAGACGATAGCTGAACCCTACCAGAGACAATAGCTGCACCCTACCATAGACGATAGCTGCACCCTACTAAAGCCGATAGCTGAACCCTACCAGAGACGATAGCTGAACCCTATATGAGATGATAACCATCCTTACCCTGTCTGAGACAGAAACGCTTCCTGATTGTGTCAACAATACAACGGAAAACAATGTTTTCTTGTATTAAAATATTGTAACCAACCAATCAATTTTAAAATTAAAAATTATTATCTCTTTGTTTAAAGGTGTATTAATAATTTTATTATGTAACAATTTTCAAATTCAACAAATCACAGTGTGTGTAAACCAAGCATTATAAATTAAAATAGAGGCTTGAATAAACCATTTTCTGATATTCTCAACAACATCAAGGATGAAAGTGGTTCAAGTATTGGTGATACAAAATTTGTTTCTAATATGTTTAAATAGATTTTTTGTGGAAGTAGGCAGTGGAGAGAGATTTTTCTTAAGGAGCAAGAAAGAGGTAGTAGAAATAGTCAAGACCTTGTAAACCAAGCCATCGTCAGCTGTAATAGTATGTCATCAAAGCATCTGAAGTCCTGTTGTGAATTTATGGTAGATCCTTTGGTTCATATAACCACTACTTTCAAAAGGGAAGTTTTCCACACACAATAAAATTATCTGTTGTTAGGCAAATATGTATATACAGGGTGATTGATATAAGTGTGCCAGCCGTTTTATTCGAAAACTAGAGATATCAAAAAAAGTTAAATGGTAAGTGCCATGGATTTTCTATTTGAAAAAATGTAGTCAAGTCAAAAAAATTATTTTAGCCGCCATTTTTCCAATATGGCCGCCAACGTAGATTTTTCTTATGGAACACCCTGTATTTTATGATGTATTCAGGTAGAAAAAGTAATTTTAAGACGATTTTATTCCTGTGATTTTTTTCATAAACCTAACCGTTTCAAAGATAATAATGGTTAAAGTTTTGAAATTTCTGCATGAGAAAGAGTTTCGATAAAGGCCTAAGCAAGCACGCCAGCTGTTTATTTCGAAAACCATTCAAAATTTCATAACTTAAACCATTATTATCTTTGAAACGGTTAGGTTTATGAAAAAAATCACAAGAGTAAAATCGTCTTAAAATTACATTTTCTACCGGAATACATCATAAACTACAGGGTGTTCCATATGAAAAATCAAAGTTGGCGGCCATATTGGAAAAATGGCGGCCAAAATAATTTTTTCGACTTGACAAAAATTTTTTAAATCAAAAATCCAAGGCACTTACCATTTAACTTTTTTTGATATCACTTATGGTTTTCGAATAAAACGGCTGGCACACTTATATCAATCACCCTGTATATATATATATATATATATATAGTTATATATGTGCCCGTAAACGCGATTACTTGATTAGTTTTTGTCTGATTTAAATGAAATTTGGTTTGAAGGTGTAAGGCGGTTGGTTATAAACTTAAATGAGTTCGGGTTTATTAAGAAAATATCCATAGATGTAGATCCAGGTTCTACTGTACATCGTCCTAATGTAATTTCCTTCTCTAACTTGTGTTTGGTGATCAGATAGGTATAGTTGGACGTACGGGAGCAGGCAAGTCATCCCTTATTACAGCCCTATTCCGTCTTGCGCCGGTGGAAGGTCAGATCTTCATGGATGGTCTTGACACTGGCACTGTTCCTCTGGAGCGTCTCCGATCTGGCATCTCCATCATCCCACAGGATCCTGTCTTGTTCTCCGGGACTATCCGGACTAACCTGGACCCCTTCCAGAGGTACTCGGACGCACAACTGTACAGTGTGCTTCAGGAGGTTTGTGTTTCGGTTGCAAATATCTGAGTATTAACTACCAACAGTCAAAGCTATTTCAGGATGTACATATAAATACAGTCCCCAAACTCTGCACCCTATAAACCCAGCTGTCTGTATTTCTCAGTGAAACTTTGAAGAAGAATTTTTAAACAATTTTCTTGTTAATATAGTAACCCTGGTGGTGAGCCATACGACTTCGTATGTTTGATAGTTGCACTGTACTGTATTATAGAACTTGAAGTAATTAATTACAATATTATCTAAGACTTAATATAATAAATTTGTTTAGGGTTTCAACATTTATTTGCTTACAGGTTAAACTGAATGATAGTAACCAGGAATCAGAGTTGCTTAATCTCGATACACAAGTGACTGAAGGAGGAGGGAATTTTAGTCTTGGACAACGGCAGTTGGTATGCCTGGCTAGGGCCATCCTGCGGAGCAACAAGATTCTGGTCCTTGACGAAGCCACAGCAAATGTTGACCCTCAGTAAGATGTTAACATTTACATTTATTATTATCATTTATCGCAAAATGAAGAATACCAGTTTCAATAATGTTTAGTGGTGTGTCACTGTTCCTAAGTTGATTGTAAGGGTTTGGTGTAGTATGAATTTTTAAGAGTTATGTTGTTACAGTTTTTAAACCTTATTATTAACATTAACTTCGTAAAAAAAGTAATTTCAATGGAAGTGTTAAGAACAAAGAGGTGCACACTGAAGTTACTTGATCAAGAATAGAGAGGTTGACTCGCAGACATTGTCTTCGAGGTATTGTTACAACAAAATAACACCCTGTGGTAGGTGGTAGCACATCACCGATTGTACCTTCAATCAACCTTAGCTCAAGTCTGATTATTCTGGACTCCTCTCTTGATTGGTAGTTTTTTAAAGTAATTTTAGTTTTATCGTAGACTTATGAAACAATCTCCTGATCCTGAATACCACCCATGACTGTCCACCATCTGACACGATTATTGATTGATACTGATTGTCTCTACACATTCTGTATGTTGGCAGGACTGACGCTCTAATCCAGAGCACCATCCGTCACAGGTTTACCAACTGTACAGTACTGACTGTGGCTCATAGACTCAACACTGTCATTGACTCTGATAGAATTCTTGTCATGGAAAATGGAACAATTGCTGTAAGTAAGACTAGAAAGTAATGGTTTTTTTAATAAGTAATGAGTTGAAGGGTTTTTGTTTTTTCAATTATAACACCAAACAAGAAGCATTTAATTAAAAAAATGTTGTGAATGCCTTTGCCTAAATTGTTTGGAAATTTAAAAAAAATTGTGGATTAACTATATAGTTTTGTTGCAGGAATTCGATCATCCACATATCCTGCTCAGCAACAGTGACGGATTGTTCTTCCACTTGGTTCAGCAGACAGGTTTTGCGATGGCCCGAGATTTGGCTGTCATTGCTGAACAGGTGACACAGATTGTTTGGATAGAGTTATATCAATTGTATCTATTTTTAGAAATAAGTTGAAACAGAGTCTTGATTATACTCCTTTAACAGGCCACAACAAGGTTGAAAAAGCTAGGATAAGAAGAAGAAGAATAAGAATAAGAATAATTTATTCCATTGATCTTTTACAAAGAAATAGGACAAGTCATATACAAGTACATCAAAATACATCTGATACATCAAAATATTACATAAAATACAATTAGGCATAATAACTTATTTCAATTAAAATTTAACATCAAAATTGCACTTGATAAAGTCACTTAGGTTGTAAAAAGGATTTTTAATAAGCCAATTGTAAATTCTTTTTAAAAAAATATAGTCAACAAGTTTTGCACTGTCAGGTAGAGTATTAAAAAAGCGAATTGAGTTAATTTTGAAGGAGTCACCCGTTTTAGCTAGTCTATGAGGTTTCATGCTGAGCTTGCCTCCACCCCTAGTGTTGTACTCATGAGTGTCAGATCTAAGGGGGGAAGAATGCAAGTTTGACTTGGTGTAAAAAAATACTTGAAAAATGTACAAATTAATTACTGTTGGAATTTTTAATTCTATGAAAAGAGGTTTACAATGAGCTAGGAATCTAGAATTAGCAATATTACGTACTGCCTGTTATTGAATCGACAGAATATCAGCTGAACCCTGCCAAGACCCAAGTTTGTGCCTTTCACCTAAACAATAGAGAAGCAGGCCGTGAGTTGAATGTGTGGTGGCGGGGAGACCCTCTTCAGCATTGTCCTACACCCAAATATCTTGGTGTCATACTGACATTTAAGGCGCATTGTATTGCGACAAGAGGTGAAGTCTCAGCGAGGAATAATATCATCAGGAAGCTCACCAGCAGATGCTGGGGTGCTAACCTTAATGTCCTCAGAACCTCAGCTTTAGCGCTCAGTGTGTCGGCTGCGGAGTACGCTGCACCAGTATGGAATGCATCGTCACATGCAAAAAAGGTTGACATTGCAGTCAATGACATGGCTCGGATTGTAACTGGGTGTTTGAAACCAACCCCAGTACACAAACTCTATCCTAGCATAGGGATCGCCCCTCCATCAATCACGCAGAAAGGACTAAGCAAGAGACAGACCCTTGTCACCCATTACACGGCCACCAACGTGCAGAGCGACGGCTTCGGTCCAGAAAGAGCTTTTTATCACAGACACGAGTCCTGGATGACAAATGGATATAAGGATGACAAATTAATATGAGTTTATTTTTCAGAATTTCAAGAACTTATGATCAACTAGCCACATTCTTACAACATTTTACTCAAGATTGACTACAGTATTGTTAACCTTTGTAAATAAACTTATATTATCTAAAATATCAATATTTTACACTGACAATATCTCTTATCTCTTAATCCCCCCTCCTAAAATACTGATTATAATTTGTTTGGGTAATGTGTTGTTTTCAGGTCCACCAATTGCTTTACTAAACCAACACTTTAGCTATGCAATATTTTACTGCAAGAGTGAAATATGTAGTACTTAGGTTTGCTGAAACAGGGAGGGTAAAAAGGTTTTTTTTGTAAAATGTTAATAGTTTAGTATGAAATAAATGCATTTTCCAAATTGTTGTTCAAAATAGTTCATAAACAAGCAAACTACACCAGACAACTTATTCTCCATAAGGATGGTGTGTATATAGGTATTAGCTTATTCCATTTTATGTATGGGAAATAAATTATCTAAAATCATTTGTGCTATTAATCTGTCGCAATCATTCAGCTCGCTCTATTCAACCTAAATTCCTAGGATGCCTCATGCTTTGCGCCAAGTGTCTGTTCACCATTAATTAATTGATAATACAATGCATCATATACTGCAGACTTCCTGTTATTGGATGGTCATGTGCGTATGATTATGCAGCCAAATGCACATGCTTTATCTTTAGCCACATAAACTTGGTTCTGTCCTATACGTGCTGATATTATTATATTTTCTTTATTTTGTATATTAAATGTGTGGTTTTGAAATTTTTCCATTGTTTTTAGCTTCTGGTTTGGACAAGGGTTCAGTCCTAAAATTCTCTAAATGAGAGTCTATTGCAATGTTAAACATTAAAGCACTTTATATAGGTATACTTATATTTTGAACACATTTGTTTGACTTTAAGTACAACAGAGTCTTGCTATTCCAACCTAATTGGGAAAAAACCTTTTTAGGATTAGCAGGAATTCAATATAGGCTAATTTCACTAATTTCATTCGGACAACAATCCAAACCGATGTATTGAATTGTATTGTATAATTGGCATTGCCTAATAAGTGCAACAATATCTGATAATCAAATATATAACTTATTGATAGTGATTCACTGAATGTTGGAAGGAAATTACTTTCAATGACTGCTTTTCCCAAGTGCTATATGGAGATAGTGTTGTACAAACTACTGTACTAGACTCACCACCCCTACCACTCTACTATAACTGTCTTTTCAAAATTAAGGTGGTTTTAGGTTTCCTAGGTTTCCCCACCTTTTTTTAGCTTAATCCATATAAGCTTGAGCCATAAGCAGTCGGATTTTGTTTCAAAGATAGAGTAAGGTGGAAGGGATGGAATCGCTTCCCCTCAAACCGCTTATATTTTGTGAGCGGAGTATAATCACCCCCTTCCCTGCGGTTTACTCACTTGACTGTGACTGTATTTTTTTAACTATGTTCAGAACAGCTGGTTTGGGATAGCAGGACTGTATTCTTACACTGTTGAAGTGTTACATTGCAGTTAGTTGCAGTAGTCCACCTGCACCTGTGTCCGGCAAGTTTTACACTTGACGTAGCAACACCAGTAGTACTTGCAGTGACATCTCTCCAGTCTCTCCTCCCAGCGAGTCTTGTAACCTCTGCCGCAACACATGTTGTTGCAGCTAGAGTAGCCCTCAACTGAGCTGTTACATCTTCTGCAACAATAGAGTGATTAGTAACATAAACTACAATTACCGGACCACTAGGTCATTAGGAAGATACCTCATGGTATGGTTTGTGAATTGTTACTATACGTTTCAATTTCAACTCCAATGAACCAAACTTTGGTAATCTATAAAACATTAAGAGTCACAAGGTCTGAAGGGATATGAAATCACTGCAAACAATTTAATGATAAGTTTCAAATATTTAAGTTTAAAGTTTCAAACATTACTGGGATTACCTGGAGATGCCAAGAAATTGAACGGACCACAGGAGTCTGTATCTGTACACATCAGCAATACCGTATACACACAGATATCACTTCAAAAACTACTTTTTTGGGTTTATGGGGACCAAAAACGAATATTTTCCTCAAAACAAGCGAACATTTTACAAAAACAAAATGTATATTATATTGTGAGACTGAGAGGGGTGGATTCGTGGTCGAAGCCTGTCAACCGAAGCTTCTATGTACAAGGGGAGGGGGGGCGTAATGCCTAAAGTGAAATATCCAACGTTACACCAGTAAGAAAAAGCTATTGCCGAGATTTCAGCTCAAGCCCAGTTGTTCAAGGTACTAGCGTGAGTAGTTACACTCCAAAACTCAGTTCAGAAATGAGACCATTTATCTTGGAGAACGTCACCTAATTTTACCTCATTATCTCACCATTCCTGCCAATCAAAGAGTTAAACACGGCCAATAAAACTTAACAGGAAACGCCACGAGAGAATAGGTAATAATGCCACTGGACTACACCGTGTCATCAGATAAAACCCCAGTTATCTAAAGCATTCCACTTTTTCACTCCAAATTAAATACCCGCCCAATTAGTTTTGAACACTCATTATTATATTTTTTCGAATGAATCACCGCCAGATTCCACATCACAAAATGGCGGCGACGAAAGACATGATCGGGTGGAATGCGGCTGTTGCGGGTTTTTGTAGGTCTTTGGGAGGTTTTCTCCAGCAGCTAGGACGAAATTACAGCGACCAAGTTGTCTGGGTGAATTTAATTATTTTGTGAACGCTGCACACAAAGGGAATAGAGGGGATAGCGATAGCAGGGTGAATATTTCACAATAATTTTTAAGCGAATCATTATTAGGAATCAAAATTGGAATACATAGTCAATCCTATCACCAATATCTTAAAAAAAAATAAAATATCACAACGTACCTATTCAATTGTTAAAGTTTCTCAATAATTGGCGCATTTAGTAGGCGGAAGATGGTTAAATGCATGGTAGTCTACTTCAAAGACAGCTCGTGTTTAATTAGAAAATATAGTTAATGCTGTATTTAGGCGTCAGTGTATCTCAATATAGTATAGCATGTTATTTTTTGGGGAAAATGTGTTCAAAGTGCAACCCCGTTTTTCCTTTATAGGAAGTATCGTGTAGAAATGTTATTTTTATTTTGGCAAACTTAACTTATGATAAAATTTCGTCGACCCAAAATATGGTAATCTTATAGCCAGTGTAAGATGTAATTACCTTTCCCTAGTTAAAACTTCAGTATTAGGCCTATTTATTAACAGAGGGGCTTTTTAAATCCTAATAACCCGTTGCACATTTTTAGGTTTATTTTCACATCAAGTCGTCACAGAATTTCGATCTGCTAGTTGAAGATAAAAATAAGTGACTTTAGACTTTATAATAAAATACTTCATGATTGACCCAAAGCTGCAGTGAGGCCATCTTTTGACGGTCGTCCACACAAATCTCAGCAAAGTACTTTTCTTCTTAGGTGCAGTGCAGAGTGCAGTAGCTGAGGCTCTGGATGATGTGGGAGTATTTGTATACTGTCAATTTTGCCATTTTTAAAGTCATATTGCATTCTAGTCCGGGTGGGATCTTGCTTCTTACTTGTCCTCGCACCCTCAAACCACATAATAAGCCACATATCACGCAGTTTAAGAAGTTCTTAGATTAAAAATATAAGTACCGGGGACCAAGCCATGGCTCGGTATAGTTTGTTTCGGTTGTAAAAGCAATGTAAAGGGAACTCACGTTGTATGTATAACTAATTTTGGCTTTTATTATTATTAAGTTTCAGTGGAATTTCAATTTGTTATGATGGAAATTAAACTTTCATGAAAACAAGTGTCGAAATTTAGTTAAACTATAAAAAAGAGTGCATACCAATAATTTGTAAAATCTACTCTTAAATAAGAGTGAAACGTTGAGTTGACGCCAGTGCACTCAAACGTCACCAACACGAAACACTCATCAACACTTGCTCTATTTCCCCCTATATCGAGTAATATTCTTTGTAATCTTTGCTCAATAGTTACAATTGATATTTATCCCTTTGTTATGTATTATGTAGTTTGCTAGTATACTGTGGAGTGTGGATGGCTTGTTATAAACACATGTTACAACACAATTCTTTTGTTTACTTTTTCCTTGTTATTTTGTTCAACCAACATAGTTTACTTAGCATCCCATAAAGCCAATTTTAAATTTTCAAATGAGTTGTGTAGTGAAATACGAATTTTCCTGAGGTAGGCTATATAGTAGCTGTCGCCGATCACGTTTTAGGGCTACAAGTCCCTAATTCAAAAATGTAGTAATATCCTTCCGCTGGATTTCAAGATACTTTATCATCGCCAGAGGAGATTCACGTGAGCCTCTTTTCAATATAGATGAATAGCTCATAATATTTAATGGCGCTATCAATTTATTCAGCCCTGGCTGGTCAATGATCATGAAGAAGTTATGTATTTGGATGCGTTTAGGGCTGGCGTTACAATTCAAGAAAAATACAAGTTGCCATGTATGGAACTTTATCCAATCCAGTCACGCGAAAATATTTTGTAATTTCGATTTCACACACTTTTAAACTAGCCTAAAAAGTACTCAATTGTGGAAACTGCTTCCTAAAAAAATACTACGTTCAACAATGGTTCAACACTGCAATGAAATATATGATAAAGAAAACGAAAAAAATAAAAGAGGGTTTCATAATAAGAGAACCGTTATAACATTTCTCAAACCTTGTATCAGCTTGAAAATAGATATGTAGGGCCTACCTGCCATGTGTACCGACGCTGCCGGTACGATAGTCTCTGTGGCAGTAGTCAGGGCTGTCGTTTAGGTACAGAAGATCATCTGGAGAGTAGAGAGGACCAGGAGAGGGTCTAGCAGGTAGAAGTTTCCACCCCACAGCCCCACCCACTCGGACTGCAACAGAGTGGGGGTATCTGCGGACCAATCGAGTGGCGATCTCTTGTAGTCGTGACGGCAGAGCTCGCCAACACGTTCGTATACTGCACGACCCCGAGACTCCGTGACACTTGCATTGTGACTGCTCACTGCTCTCCACGAGCTGAGGAATGGAAATAAACCTAAAATCTGACTTTAGCCCTGTAAAATTAAGTCCAGAATATTTCAAGTACATTTCAAAATTTACCAATAGGACAGAGCATATCACACCAAGCACTCATCCCTTCGGCATAAATACAGCGATGGAAAAATAGAGTTTACAATTTTAAAATGTAAGAGGTGAGTAGTGTGCAATTTGTATTCTATGAGAGATAGCGAAATTAAAGTCAGTTTTTTTTTCACAGTACTCGATATCAGGGCTAGAGATCGATATTGCCTATCCCTGGGATGCCCTGTGTTGTAAAATGGTCCTTTCTGCTGGCAGAAACATAGGCCATGGAACATTCATAGGCATATGGAAAAAGCATCCTATACACCCCTAGTAGATAGGGTTGCCTGATTTTTTCTCCGGCGAATAAAAGTGACAGCGATGTTGGGAATGAGTATACGAGTGTGGGCAGGGGACGATTTGTCCTCGAGCGAGCGACGACGACTTGTGCAGGTTAAAACTGTATGTTAGTTTGTGTAGACTGTAGGCACTAAGCACTGTATATATAAGAAGTATGTAAGTATTGGTTAGCAGACAAGTAGAGGTTACAGCAGAGCTGTAATTACCAGCCCGCTGTTGCGAGTATAAGTGCGAGGTGAATGTCATGGCTGGCTGTACAAGTGATTGCAGTAGAAAGTGAATTCACTTTCAATTCGGCGCACTAGGTCATGAATGCAACTCAGCGCAACCTGTCTGACCTAGAGAGCTGACACTAAGTTAAGTAACGCTTGCGTAAAATACACATGTCTACATCTACATATAGTACTTAAGACTAAAAAAGGACTGAATAAACTAAATACGTATTCAGTGAGCAAATATCAAACATTTATTGTTTCCAAATTTTTATATTCGGAGAGTTCCCGCTCATCCCCAAGTATTGAACCCGATATGCCTTGCTCTCAGCGATTTCCTTCAGTTCATCTGAACTCAACGCCTCGCTGAACCGCTTCGGTAAGAATATACAGAAGTCGGCACTCTTTTCTGGCACATGGATGTCTAGGACGATGGACGCTCCGTATTTGGTGTTTACTGCCCTCCCTGCCACAATGGAGTAGCCCTCTTTGTTAGTAAGCGCCGAAACGTCGATCCTAGGGAGGTATGGTCCTTTCTCCAGGGTGTTGAGTTTTGCTGCTAGGGCCATGATTATGATCTATAAAAAAATATCCTGTTTTAAAAGTCGTACTAATAGTATGCCATATTATAGGCCGAGTACTGATATAATGAAAATTTATCGAGTTAACTAGCTTAGCATTAATAGACAATGCATAAACAACTGGAGCACTACAGCATAAATAGTACAATTGAAGATTGCTGCGTGAAACAAGTATGTCACAGCATATAACGCAAGGTGTAATATCATAGAAATATTAGCGCAACGGAGGGCAACTAGATACATATAAAACGTTTAACAGCTTAGTAATAACAGCTAAATGTATAGAAAAACCGTTGCACTTAGAATATACAAATATAACAAGTAAGGTTTGCAGATTGTAACAAGTATATCGCTGCATATATCGATTAGTAGAGTGTAATACCATACACATAGCAGTCCATCGTAGCGCAACTATATACATATTACAAATAGCTCTAAATAGCTAAATGTGTAGCAAAACTGTTACACTACAACATATGGATATATTGTAATCAATGTTATCTTGTATCATGTGTCAGGAATACCGTTTCATATAACAAGTAGTAGAAATATTAGTCAGTATAACATGTAGGCAGTACCAAGACAGTATAGCAAATGCAGCAGTGTAGAGAAAAACACATATTGGGACAGACAAAGGGGGGAAACCTTGAGTAAGTGGAGGGTATGAGAGTAATGCATCATTATGCATTAACGCAAAACAAATATCAGCACAGCAACAAATAAGAATATACAACTAGCACTCTTAGAAAATACAATTATGGAGCTATAGTAGTAGTAGAAAAGTGTAAGCTAAATAAGCATATACAAACTAAAAGATCATACAAGTAAGATTATTCTCACAGTTAATGCATAAGCACACGAGACATACCTGTTCGGTTGCGTGCAGAGAACTGTGCAGCCATGTACGCTTATGCCGCTTATAAGCAATCCTGGCTCCCCACAATCACTGACCTTACACAAACTGTATAAAAGCAGCCCATTGGCACTGCAAAGTTGTATTCGACTCCAGCTTGCATTGTGAGTAACTCGTGCACCTCGGTCAGTTTGTGTGTCTGGGGCAGTACGTGCATCAGTCGAAGTCGTCTACGCTTGTGTGATGCCAGAACATCTTCTCCATAGTTGTAAGTACAAACATATCGTAGTTTGCAATATAGTTGCTAGGATTTTAAAAAGACCATAAGATTTAAGCTTTTCCTATAACTCCTTGCTCTCCTTACCATAAGAGCAACGTTAAATAGCTAGACTCAAAACTTACAAAATTATTTACAATTATTTAATGTCAAATCTGAGTGTTGTAAAACGTGGTAATGCTCGTTAAATTAGAAATCTGAAGTGAAGTATGTAGCTAGAATATTAAAAGATGTCTAAAAATCTGTTTGATTAGAAATACGTTGATCTTTAAAAACCAATTATATATTCAATAAATAAATATGACTAAATAAACTTCTAATAATACGATTAATATAGATTAATTATACAATCTCTGGCTATCGCATGATTATATGTTGAATATACACTTAATCAATACTATATACAATTTGAAATATTCTTCTCTCAAATCAATACAAACATTCTATTTCAAATGTCACCAAGAACTAGTTTGTGTAAAAAGAAATAAATAATCCGCTAGTGTGTGTTTGCATTTAATATTGTTCTTACTGGACAAATCATGACGCTAGCCAAGGGTTAAGGGTTCTTCCTTGTTCAAATAACTAGCTATTAAATATAAAGTACCCTAGTGACTAGGGATGTAGGTACATAAATAAAAGTCAATAAATATTTCTTTTAACTATATATCTATTAAAATATATATGTTCACTATTTAGTCTTTATTACTTAATAAATAATTTTTAACCTATATACCCTATAGAAAAAATTAAGAACACTTCTATACTACAATGTTTTGAACGTACTAAAAAAAAACGAATTAATATCTATCAGAAAGAAAAATCATTAGGTATTATGAACTTAGCAAGCATGTAGGATTATTTTAGAAAAACTTGCATATACGCATTTTTTGTCATAAGTTAAGCTAGCAAAATAAGAAAAATAAATAAATAAATCATGCTTAGAAATGAGTGTAGATTTTGTCTTTAGAGCTGTAGCTTAGTATATGCATAGATTAAGCAACTTTAAAGCTCGTTCTTTGTGTCTAACTCTTGAGTGCTGTCTGTGTTTGCTAGTGCAGACACAACCATCTCTCTACCATGTGTAATTCTATGATTTCCGCATTATTGTTAGGCTAGATAACTAGTGAATGCATTATTGGCTATGAAAAAATCACTTTATTCGCATTAACAAAGTTTAAAATTATTAAATTGGCAAGAAAAAAAATTGTAAAGAAAAACACGAATGCTTAAAACTAAACTTTGTAACTTAAGTTTTGTTCGGTATTTCGATATTGTTAATATAAATTTTGTGTGATTATATTTTAAGCTTATATCACAAACGTTTTAAATATAACATATTGACACTAATCAAGTATGGATGGTGAATAAAGATATTTTGATTTTGATTTGACGATCTATGCAGTGGATAGAACTAACTGGCTTCAGTTGTTATATAATGATGAAAAATCTACTTAGGAAGGAGTATGCTTTATTTTTGGTATTGACGAAACTACTATATATGACAACTGACACTTTATTTTTACATTCACAGCGCTAGAAGTGAGCAGTCATTCCCTATGTGCCGTCTTGCAAAGTTCCGCTTAGATGTTAAACCTTCAATGAGCAGTCTAGCTGTGAAAACTTCTACAACAATGTAAGTAGAAAGCCCTATCAGTTTTATATCTTCTTGGTACTACGTTTAGTAAACTATTATTTGAGAGCTTACAACTTAATATAGTCGAATGTAAAGAGCCCCTTAATACCTCATATTGTCCTAGCAAAAACTACACTAAACCATGCAGCTATATAAGCAACATTCATTGTTGCAAGAAATCCACACAACTAAAGACAAAATGCGTGTAATATGAGCTTAAAGAATCTGAATTGTAAAATCTCATGCTGAACATGATAACATAGGCAATAAAACTTAAATTAAAATATTAAAATAGGTAAGTGCTAAAAATTAATGTATTTTTTCTAAAACTTAACGTAAACAATCTCAAACCAAATATAATAGAACTATAGCAGACCATGAGCAATGTACTTAATGTTTTAGATGTATCTACAATGTGCCATCTGTCGAGAAGCCTACTTCCTTAGTGCATCCGCAAGGAGCCGTCACCAGCAAATGTGTTTGGCGTTGAACGACTACTTCACATCAGCAGTAGCGAGCAACAATGACAACAGACGAGAGACACACGAGGCAGCAATTCAGACACCTCCACAGCAAATTAAAGCAGTACCCAGTGGCAGTGGCTTGAAAAGAAAACTACCACCTCCAAAGGTGACTAAGCGTCCTGTGACTAGTGTATTGTCAAGTCCATCATCACATACAAGTTCAACAACAAGGCTGACGTGGTATTTAAAAAAAGGTCTTCAATCAGCCAAAGACTATGTTATAGAAAATAATGAAAACCTCTACAAGGACCTACCGCCATTTATTGAAGCTGCTAACGAAGTGGTGCTCGATATACTACAAGATGAGCTGCGTGTCACCAAATCCCTCAAGTACAACGTCGTACTGGAGGCCGTCTACTGCCATCCTGAAGGACATTGCGAACTTATGAACTTCAAGACCACGTCGAGGCTTATACACAGCGCCTGTGATGAGCTACAAGAGCTGCTGAAGAAGGACGCCAGCAAACTGCTTCGTGAGGAGTCTGAAGCGCAGGCGAAAGGCAGTGGATGGACTTTGCATGAGGTAAAGAGCCTCACACTTAGACTAAGCAAATTTTCATATGCATTGCCTGCTGGAAGTGGCTATCTGCCACTGCCCCCAAAAATTGCTAAAAGGAAATGCATTTTAAATGTAAAAAACAGCAATAATTGTTGTTTCATGTATTGTATATTAGCCAAAAGTCTACCTAATATATGTTATGACTCAGTGCTTACTGAGCATAGCTTTAGGGAGTGTGAAACACATTACAACTTTGATGGTATTTCATTTCCAACGCCCATTTCACAAATGAAAAAATTTGAAAAACAAAACATCAACACTAGCGTAAACATCTTCGAACTGGACGAAAATGCCCATATTACACCACTCAGGATAGTTGATGAGCAGCAAGACCATTTTGATCTCCTTCTCGTTAGAAATGATGAAGGAGAGGCTCATTTTACGTTAATATTGAATTTCACAAAGCTTATGCAGCCACAAATTACAAAAGGCAGCAACAAAATTACAATCTGTAAAAGGTGTAGCACCTTTAAAGAAAACAGGCGCTGTGTTCCGACACCTCAGCACTGGTTGAGTGAACATTTAATGCTCTGTGGAAAATCAAAACCAAGTGAAGTGATTTTGCCGGAGCAGCATAAAAGCAAACTTAGATTTGTTAGCTACGAGATGCAAATTGAAGTACCAATTGTAGTCACAGCTGACTTCGAATCAACACTATATCCAGTTCTCTCGACAGACAATGCCTATCAACGGCACGAGGCGAACTCGTTTGCTTATATCGTAGCAAGTAACCTTCCCAAAGAGCTGTTAGAGGAAGCTGAGATAAACACCTCACCCTACATACACAGATCGGAATCGGCTGCAAAAGAATTCCTTTTACAAATGCAGGAGCTAGCTGTAAAAGTGGAAAAGCTGTACACTAAAAATGTGAGTATGATTGCATTAAATGATGAACAACAGAAACAGCATGATGAAGCGACAAACTGCGAGCTGTGTGAAATAGCATTTGATGAGACATTGGTTCAGTCAAGGAAATGCCGGGACCACGACCATATAACAGGTCAGTTTCGTTATACCTTGTGCTCGTTGTGTAACACCCGCTGTCAACTTCCAAACTTCATACCAATATACTTTCACAACCTTTCTTCATACGACGAAGCATTCATTATTAAGAACTTGGCAGTATTACCCAACAGCGAAATAAAAGTGATCCCTAGTAATTCAGAAAGATTCATCAGTATATCGATAAAGATTGGGAGGATGTGGCTTAGGTTTTTGGATTCATTTCGCCTAATGGCGGACAGCCTTGCGAATCTCGCTTCGTATCTCACACCGTCGGAACTCGTAGAGTCATCCAAGCTTGTGCCAGAACAGCATGTGGAGTTGATTCAAAGAAAAGGGATTTATCCCTATGATTATGTAAAAGACTTTGCTGTATTCAGTGAGGAAGCACTGCCACCACGTGAAAGCTTTTACAATGCCCTCAATGACTCGGAAGTTACGGATGCAGAATATCAACATGCCCAACACACTTGGAATACAATGAAAATGAAAAATTTTGGACAATACCATGATTTTTATCTGTTATTGGATGTTTGTCTTTTAATGGACATAATTCAATGCTTTCGCAAAAACTGTGTAGCCACCTATAACATTGACTGTTGTCATTCATTTACAGCGCCAGGTCTAGCATGGCAGAGTATGCTACGTATGACTGGTGTAACTTTGGAATTGTTGACGAACTATGACCATTTCTTAATGTTTGAAAGTGCGATTAGAGGCGGTTTGGTACAATGCTGCCACCGCTATGAAAAAGCCAACAACCCACTTTTAGAGAACAGCGAAGACTATGATCCAAACAAAGAAACCAAATATATGTTGTATTTGGACTGCATAAACTTGTATGGAAGCCAAATGAAAAAACACCTTCCAACTGGAAATTTTGAGTTTGTAAATGATGTTGATGATCTTAATTGGTCAAACTTACCTGAAGATTCGCCGTATGGACTTTTACTAGAATGTGATGTCACAGTGCCAGAGCACTTGCACGATCTAATGAACGACTTCCCCATTCTACCAGAACAAAAATATGTGGATAGTCAGGGAAAACTACTTGCTACGCTTGAAGATAAAAAACACTATATCGCTCACTATACAGTGTTCCAGCAGGCAGTCAAACTAGGCTTGAAAATTACAAAAGTTCACAGAGCGTTGCGATTCTCCCAGTCGCCGTGGATGGAAAAGTTCATCGACAAAAACACCACATTAAGAGCTGAATCTACGAATGAGTTTTCCAAAAATTTCTACAAGTTTATGAATAATAGTGTGTTTGGAAAGACGTTAGAAAACGTGCGCAATCGTGTAGATATTAGAATAGTAACTTCTGATGAAGCGTTCCAGAAGCTGTCACGTCAAGCAAGATTTGTTGACAGAAGCATTATCTCTGATGGTGTGATCGCGGTACATTTAAGAAGACAAAAGGTAGTATTAAACAAGCCAGTCTATGTTGGTTCAGTAGTTCTCGACAAAGCAAAAGTTCATATGAACTGGTTTCATTATATGGTTATGAAGAAAAAACTAGCTCCGCCAGACTTTGAAGTGTATGTTAACTATTCTGATACTGATTCTCTATTATATACCATAATTACCAAGTTAAACCTAAATAATGAATTGAAGGAAAGATTGGGAGATGTACTGGATAGGTCATGCTATCCCAAGGAGCATGAGCTGTGGCTGGAAGGAGCGATTCCTCAAATAGGCACATTTAAGGATGAATGCAAAGGAAGACAGCTATTTGAGTACGTAGGATTGCGTTGTAAAATGTACTGCTACAGGTTCAACTCCAGCCAACAGACAACGGCAAAGAAAAAGTGTAAGGGAATAAGCAAACGCTATGTCGAAAACAAAATTTCATTTGATCACTACAAGAAGGCACTGTTTGAAGATAAACAGTACAGAGCGACATTTAACCAGATAAGAAGCAAGACATTTCAACTCACCTCTAGAACAGTTGATAAACTCTCTCTGTCAGCCAATGATAACAAACGCATAGTGTTGCAGGACAAAATTAGAACTTTGGCGTATGGGCATTATCGAGCTCGTCAAAATGACGATGGAGGATCGTCAGAATATGATTCTAGTCAGTCTTAGCTCGATGGTTGATCAGCACTCTTTAGGAGTAGTCAGAATGTTGTATTCATTGAGCATGGATGCCGTTGCCCGTACTATTCCATATGAAAAAGAATATGAAAGAATCGAGGATATCGAAATGTTTTCGATTCTCCCTTCCCTCATGCACACAGAGTTGAGAAGCTCTATTAAACGGACTTGGATAAAAACTACAACAGTCAACAGAGATTTAATAAAAAGTTATGAGTTTAGAGATATCGACTTTATGCAAATTGATAGTTATCAGTTTGTCATGCTCATGAACCATCCTCTGGAGGAACCAGAGTTTTGGAGTCGAAATTACAATGGTAATAATTGTCATATAAATGTGGACTACTATGAAACAATACAAACAGAACGTCCTATGAAGTATTGTCGAGGCTGCTTTTTTAACCTTTTTACACTAAAAGACGATAATGATATTGACTATCAAAGTTATTGGCACGAAAAGGGGTTGGCATTTGTACATGTTGTACAGCATTTTGAAGTTAACTCTAACAGGCTAATTGATGCAGTGGTTAAACAAGAAAATAACTGGTGTGACTACTGTGTATTTCGACCATTGTTTACATTTCTAAACTACTTTGACTGTAGAGACAATAACAACATGTTACATGATAGTGATGAAGACAGCCCCGCATCTCCAGTGACAATGTTTAACCGTACAGAACTTTATGATCCGTATAGAGAGTGACATACGCTAGTCCAGCATATTTGAACAATGAGGCTGTTGGTCAAGTTTTGTTTTTTTTTTAACCATACAATTTCACGTTTACTGTGTTTGTTTTTTGCGTTTCTGTTTATATATTATGTTTTATTGTAAACCCTAGCTATTGTAAAATAATTTGATGAACTCATGCCTTTTTGTTGTCTATACTCTATAAGAGTTGTTTATCTACTTGAGAACTGAATTCTAGTAGTATATAGCTAAAATATAACTTAATAACATGATATAACAAAGTAAGATAATGCTTAGCATTATGATATTTAACACATGTATATTATTGTGCACATTTCATGAATATTTTGTAATGTACTAACAACCTTTTTCTATCTATATTTGTTTTACTATTACATGTTTACTAATCTTAACACATATATGTAACGCTAGAGTTGTATATAATAAACACATCTAAAATGTTTATGGTTATCTGTTATGTTGGTGTTATCTATATAGCATTTATCTTTCAAATAAACTTATGTTAAACTTGACTACTTTGTTTGTTGCTAAACCCATTATTTAAAAGTTTTCCAAACACCCTCTGAAAAATTACTTTAAAAAGTATTATTGCTATGTATGCTAAGAAAAGTAAAGTCAATCCTCTACTGTGTTGTTGCTAGCTTAGCTGAAGGAAAGGGTAAAAAAATAAAGAAAATCAAAGTTTGTAATACAAATATATTACCATAAGATACATTGAATACAGCAATTTTCTCTTTACCATTTTGACAAGTATTTTAAGTTCTCCATCACAGCTTCGGTAATGTTTGCTGCACAAAAGCGGCGTACCTCACTGTCTATCCACGGCATCATTGATGTCCTGAGTGCAGTCCGTTCATACCAAAAATCTTGAGTCTCTGCAGGCAACCTCCTTTCATTCAAGTCAGAAAGTAAACGTGGCAAATCACTTGTAATGTGTCGAACGAGTTGTTTATCCAAAGTCATTGAAGTCAAGTCATTTGTAGTGTTTGAAGAAAGCAAGGCCATTACCTTATAGTGTTTGGTAAAATATCGTGTGTAACGAGAGATCAGAAACTGCACAGTTGGGTTTATTTCAAGTAGGATATTAAAGTAGCTTTCAAGGGATGGGAACAAGCGTTTTAAAGAAATCCATCCATCATTTTGTAGAACCACTCTGGGAGTCTGTCGAATAATATCAGATTCACTAGAAGCTCTCGAAAGCGTAACAGAATTCAAATTGTGATTAACTGGCTTATTTCTCAGACGATAGTTACAAAATGATACTAATCCATTTGGTCTGGGTTCCAATATGACTGTATGTAGATAGAATGGATTGAATGGAGTTTCATTGGAGTAAAAGTTGTTGACAGAGTGGTGAACTGTAGAGCTTTGCAGACTTAAAAGATCTTCAAATGTCAATTCAATTGAGGTTTCATTATTCACTAAACAAATAGAAGGAGAAAAGTCTTTAATAGAATCAAGACCAACAACCGCATGAGCCTGGCTTGCAACTTTGTAAATCTGTCTGAGTAAAAGACGTGGTTCCCATGAGTTAGACTGCTGGTTAGAACGCACAGCTGCTTTGTGTGAACTATGAGAGTGACTCACCACAGATGTTGTCATCACAGGTGTTGAAGTAGACGTCGAAGAAGAACACACGTATGACACTGGAGGTGAAGTCGATAGTGTGGTCGGCGACGTAGATAGCTTAGGTGCTGATGTATTTGATAATAGTTGTTGCGAACGTTGAGGTGGTGGTGGTGGTGGCGGCGGCGGTGGTGGCAGTTGTGATGACAGTGATGGCAAAATCGAGGCATGAAGTTTTTCTTGATGACCTTTCTGACGAAAAACCTGGCTCGACCTGGCGCGTGTGCCAGATTTTGCCGAATTGGAGTGGGCTGGTATTTTCTGTTGTACGATTGACGGCTGTTCCGGTCGATACTCTTCCACTTCCTTTGAATCGTAATCCTCATCCTCTTCCACTGCATTACCATTTTCACTGCAAACTGTTGAACACTCGCGGGTATAGTAATTCGCTTGGATCGCACTTGCACCCGCTGTTGTGTGTACAGAATCAGATACGTCTTGTAGAGTCTCACCAGTTAGAGATGCAAGAAGCTGGTCAATGTCCATAGTATTTACATCGGAGTATATTACGTTATGCACTGGGGGTATAGGAGGAGCTTTAGTACGTTTGCGTTTCACTCGCGATAGATCTTTACGTGGAACTGGTGCTGACCGCTTCACTGACGCGTTCATACTGACTGAACCAGCAAACCAGTTCTAGGTTTTATATGCAGTGTATTTGCAGGTCTGGACAGGTCTTAGTACGATCATTGACCTTACGAGGCGGATGCTGAGCGCCAAGGACAAATCCATTGAACCTCTTGGATCTCTTTCTTTTTTGCGATTACATAACGTTGTTGTATAAAGAAGGCTTTGACAACAAGTCTAGACAGGTTTCCATTTATTTATACATACTAGAAATTTTAAGAGATAGATAATCCTGTTGTCGTAAGTAATGCAGTGAGCTTTCTATCAATAGTTGCAAAAAATTTTAAAGTTTCGGCATCTGATTTATCCAACGTGTTTAGCCTTTCATCAATGGTCCTTAATAATTTTGATGTTTTCTCATCTGATTCTTGCAGCTTCTTTACCTCTCCATCTAAGGATACTAGCGATTTAGATTGTTTCCCGTCTGAATCATGTAGCTTCTTGAATCTTTTATCCAAAGACATCAAAGATGTAGAAACTTTCTCATCCGAGTCTTGTAGCTTATTGAGCTTATCACCCAAAGATGCTAAAGATGCAGACGTTTTCTCATCTGATTCAAACAGCTTTTTGACATTTCTATCCAAAGATAACAAATGTGTAGACGTTTTCTCATCCGAGTCTTTCAGCTTCTTGAGCTTATCATCCAAAGATAATAAAGATGCAGACGTTTTCTCGTCTGATTCAACTAGCTTTATTAGTTTGTTATCCAAGGAAGCAATTAATTGTGATGATTTCCCATCTGATTCTTCTAAGTTGTTTAGTCTATCGTGATAGGATAACTGATTCTCCTTTATGTCTTTTAGCTCGGTCTTGATAGAACCCTCTATGGAGACTATTGATTGTTTTACATCCTTAACTGCTTGCTGGCCCTCTTTGAGGCTAACAACAAAGGTCTTTAACTTTCCTTCCACCTCATTCAAATCGTCTTTGTTCACATAGAAACGATTTAAATAGCCTTTAGACACCTTTTGTCGTGATACGTCAGGTTCCACTGCAGCTCTAAACCTCTTTGATCCATCTTCACTTATCACATATGCATCATCTTCGTCATCAGATAAGTGATGCTTCTGTTCTTGATACAAAGCATGTCCAAACTTATCTATAATGTGTCTTCTAATCATAGCTTGTACAATATATGTTTACAATAACAAGATCTAATCCAGAATGATGGGAGAAACAGGTTAATATACTATTTAAGCCCATGAGTTGTAGCGTGAGGGAAACCCAAGCCATTTGACATAAATCTTGTTTCCTTTGCGCTTTATAACCTTTTCAACCAAATACGTATCTGGGTAATTTGTCTTTTGTAATTCTGGTTCGTAAAATGCCCCTTTGATAATGTCCCCTTCTTCATCTTGCAGGTAGTACACTGGTGGGACAGATTTTCGCACTCGTATGATTTTAAATAATTCAGTACTCCAGTTTGGGGTGTAACCTTTTTCAAACAAAGTTTTATACTTAGAAACCCTGACTTTATCATTGACTCTTAGCTTTGGAATCCCTTGTACCTTGTTTTGATTTAATTTCCTCACCAATGCCCTCTCGTGAAACGATGTAACATCTCGTGGTCTCATGCCTGTTGTCCGATGTAGCCTTGAATTGTACATGGAAATTAAACGAGGAAGCATGTCTAGCCACCTATAATCTCCCTGTACAGCAAATTCCTTATACATCCAATTTTTAATCGTTTTATTCAGCCTTTCTACCACAGAGGCCTTCAAATGGGTGAATGTACTGAAATGATTTATCGCAAAACGTTGCATTAAGGATTTAAATTCTTTATTATAAAAATCTGTACCAAGATCACTTTGAATGTTTTGTGGTATTCTTCCGCTATTTTTCAAAACATTTTCCATAGCTGAGGCCACTGTCTTCCCTTTTTTGTTGTCTAAAGGAACCGCCCATGCATACTTTGAAAGAACATCAATTATCATTAGGATATACTTTTTCCCTTTATTCGCTTTTGAGTAAGGTATCATTTCTATCAAGTCGACTTGCCACAAATCGTCAATACCTCGAACAAAAACCTTTCTTCTGACAAAGTTTTTCCTAGCTGGTTTGTGTAACTCATTAACAATACCTCTCTTGGCAGCATCTGCTTGACTTGACATTGTCTTCTTTCTTTTATTCATAATGCCTTTACTACCTATGAACACTTAAGCGATAATTCCGTTTAGTTGAAGCAACTCTATAATATAGTCTATTTCTTCGCTATGAGCGTTGTGACCGGCTTCTTGTGACAAAACCAAGGTTTTAAGTCGCTTCACCAGTAAATTCGCATCAGATGTGTACCTGTCCACGTTGTCAACAGTTATACCACTTCCACTAGCGTGTTCCGGTGTGGTCATGCCTTGCTTTGGTGGAAAAAGTACCGATATTACGCTTAAGTACTTTTTGCCCCTATTTGCATTTACAGGTTTTTCAGCAGAATACATCTGTCGGTGTGCATTGGTGTCTTGAAGGATCTTTTTATACACTTTCAAATCCTGCCTTTCAACTATATCCTTATCGGGAACCTGCATAAATAGTAATTCAAGGAGTCCTGGAGTTGTTTCAAAGCTGTGATTCCTTACCTGTATCTTTGAATTTGTAATTTTTATTCTAGAATCACCAATTGTCATATTACCCCTTCCATCAAGTCGAACACCATAAGTCGTGTCCATTTTATCTTTTGTTTGAGGATTGGAAAGCCTTTTTAAATACGTATCCAGCTGATTGGGTTTAATGGTTTGAGTAGACACATCTAAGGACTTATTGAAGTCATCCTCCTTTTCTTCGTCTTGTACAAAAGTTCTATCCATAGTTGTACTCTGATCATCTTTTTTAACCACAAAGTCTAGTTCTTCTTTTTTAACAGGTTTATAATAGTACTGCTGTTCCTTCAAACGTCTCTCTACTGTCTCTTGCAGGGGTTTGACTATGGGTTTAGCTTGCACTTCTAACAACCTCTCAACATAATCAGCATTATGCTTCAATTGTTGAAACTTTTTACGCACAGCATTTGTTAGTCTAAGTAGTTCATTTTTTACTATATGTTCGTGCTTGTTAGCACTGTCTTGGTTCCGCTCCTTCAAGTTTGGTATTGGATATTTCTTCACTATACGTCGGATTACTCGTTTCGCTCTTAGCTTTCTTTTCTTGGGAGCTCTAAGAGCCATCGGAGCACTGCCATACTTCTCCATCCTCTCACTGTCACTCTGATTAACGTTTAGTGTATTAATACTGAAAGGAGCCTTTTATATATCGACTATATAGGTATCAAGACCTAAACGGTAACGACCTTTGTTGATTTCAGAATCTTTATCTATGGTTACAAATCCGTACTTGTGTTTGTTCCAACAGGTGTGACACAAAGACTTAAATTGATCAAAAGTCATATCGCTATTAACATGATCATTGTATACATGTCTTAGATTTAAGTCATCCTGCTTGAAAAGAATTATTAAATTGGCGTTATCTCTAAGGAGATGTTTAGGGAGCCGCGTGTAAGTCTGGATCAAGTAGAACGTATCTACATCTCTATGTCTTCCCATGCTGAAGTATGCTTTCATATTGTCTTGTTTATCACAGGCCACGTCATCAAATATCATAATTGAGTCCTTTATAGCTTCATCAGGATTGGGAACATCTTCACTGTTAGTAAATGAAAAATAACCAATACATGACAGGTTTTGCATTATTTGTTCAAGCATCTTGTATTTAGGTTGCAGCAATGATTTACTAAACACATATACGTTAGCATACTTTAATCCCTTTGGTTCAGTCAAAAGGCTAAACATCAAATTTGTTTTTCCACAGTTAGATGGACCACAAATGATGCCTCGAATGGATTGAGGAAGGAGTTCACTATGTTTTTTCACTTCTTTGGATTTAATTCCATCCGAAGTGGATTGAATGAGTTTTTCAACAGCATTGTCCACAACAAAAGTGTCACGGTGCTTTTTAAATTTCATCTTCTCACACTGGGGGACAAAAGTGAAATGAAGAATCGTATATAAGGTGTTCATATTTGTAAGACCTGCTCAGTATGCGTAGGATCACTAGAGGATGTGGTCTGCTTAATCGTGCTATAAACTCTCTTCCGCTAGAACTTCACCTGCCTGGAGGATACCAATTTTGTGGACCTGGTACAAGATTGAAGGAAAGGTTGGAAAGGAAGGATCAGGGAATCAACCTATTGGATCAAGCTTGTAAACAACACGATATTGCCTACAGTAAGAGCAAAGATCTTTCATCTCGACACACTGCTGACAGAGTATTAGCAAACGAGGCGTGGGCAAGGTTCAAAACAAAAGGTGTTCCTATTGGTGAGAGGCTCGCTTCCTGGGCTGTTGCAAGCGCAATGAACGCGAAATTGAAGCTTGGTGCCGGAACAACCGAAGGCAGGAGGAGGAGGAGACGGCAGACTAGGCGAAGAAATCGAGGGAGGTTAGGTAGGGGATCGTTAGCCAAAGGAGGCACAGCAAGAGGTGGAAGTGCGCTAAAACGAAAAAGAAAAGGCAGCACTAGAAAGTGCAGCAGAAGACTTAAACCTTTTACTTTTTCCGATGTATTACGACAAGCAAGGACGGCTGTGCGGGGATCAGGAATGCATCTTGTTGGCAGAGGTGGAATATTAAACAGAGGGAGTAGAAAACACATAACAAAGGCAGCATCATCAGCGTTGAACGCCATCAGATCTATGAAGAGAGGGAGGCGTAGTGCGTTCAGTCATTTACGACGTAGATCACGGATTCTATCACTTCCCAAGTCAGGAGGTGTGCTACCATTGCTGCCAATCTTTGCAGGGCTTAGTGCATTGGGAAGTCTGACAGGTGGGGCTGCTGGTGTGGCCAAAGCAGTGCTTGAAGCTAGAGATGCCAAGAAACGGCTGAGCGAGATGCAAAGACATAACGAAACTATGGAGGCAGTAGCTTTGCGACATGGCAAGGGCCTGTACTTTAGACCATATAAGAAGGGACTTGGTATTTACATGGCACCTTATCAGAAGCAGCCAAAAAACTTATAGATATTTTGCCCAGAAGGGCAATGTATGATTTTGAGTTAACACATTGGGCCAGGAAGCTTAAAATCCCCCATTTTAGAGGAGTGTTTATGCGTGACAACCTTCCTAAAAGTCCATGGAGGAACGAGTCTGCAATAGTCAACTTGGACAATACCAATGGTAGTGGTACTCATTGGGTATGCTACAAGAAGAGTGGAGACTACGTGAGGTACTTTGACAGCTACGGGGACTTAATACCTCCACTGGAACTTCAGAAGTATTTAAATGGGAAATACGTATCTTACAACCGAACCGCTTATCAGGATGTCAACACTCACTCTGAGATCTGTGGGCATCTGTGTTTGTATTTTTTAACCTCAATTTAAATGATATTACAGTGTACACATATATATATTTGTGGTTATCATTTCCACCCTTTAGTCATGTCTCAGACGTTCATGCTTTCAGCTAGAACTTCTACTCTTTCAGTAGACTACTTTCCTCCCATCGAACTTGAAGGTGGTTATGATTATGAAGTTGGTTTGCTTAGCTTCGAGTCTTATAACTCCATACCAAATGTCGACGAAACAAACAACCAGTTTCATTTTGATAATGGAAAGATTATTAAAATACCTACTGGTACATATGAAGTAATGGATATTGAACGTTTCATACAGGATAAGCTAAAGATGTTGGCTACACAGGAAAAGAAGTACTTTTTTCGCTTGGGAACAAACAACAATACATTGCAAACTACTCTGAAATGTAACGCTCAGGTGGATTTCTCTCAACCCAACTCTATTGGCAGCCTCCTGGGTTTCGATTCTGAGGTCATAGGACCTGGAAATGAGCACTACTCGAAGAATGTTGTGGATATTTTTAAGACAAACACGATTAGAGTTGAATGCAGCATAGCGGGCGGGTCTTTCGTTAATAATAAGCAAAGTCATACAATCCATCAGTTTTTCCCAGCAGTACCACCAGGATATAAGCTTGTTGAAATACCCAGTACAATCATTTACCTTCCAATCACCACGAGGGCAATAAGTAACATAACACTACGGATTGTAGACCAGGACGATAGGTTGGTGAATTTTAGAGGAGAACGTATTACAGTGTGTATACACTTGAGGAAGGTCCCTAGTTGAACAGTTAGTAGGAGATGGGTTACTTATATTTTTCAAACTGTTTATCAAGACCAAGAATATCAAAGGGTCATATAGACAGAGTCAAGAAAACCCATAACTCCGACGACTATTTATTGGGCGCACACTCAACAGTACCAAGCAGTGTTTGTTTGTCACCCAAGCGACTAACACACACAAACCGAAGGTTTTTACGCTCCTTGGGCTATAAAATACTTCAATAATGGATGTACTGGATATTTTTAGTAGTGTCCCATTTGATGACACTATTTCTCACATGGAATTTCACACTCATTTCCCTTACTCTTCTACCACACTAGACAACAATGACGAGATAAGAATACCAATTCAACAACAAGATATATGCATTGTGCCTTCTATGAGTTATTTGTATGTTGAGGGAAAGCTATTGAAGTCAGACAATACAGCAACTACAAAAACAAAGTTCACTCCAAACGCATTTGCATTTTTGTTTGACGAGATACGGTATGAAATAAATGGAGTTGAAATAGATCGCATTAGGAATCCAGGTATAACTTCTACAATGAAAGGATTTGCTTCTATTGGAGAGAACTCTTTAAGAAGTTTAGGGAACTCTGGCTGGCCAACCGAGGTAAATAAGTTGTCTTCCACTTTGGAAAGTCATGTGACTGACACTGATGGAAATTTTAGTTTTTGCATACCGCTAAGTAGGCTTCTGGGGTTCGCAGAAGATTATAGAAAGGTTATTGTCAACTGCCGTCATGAGCTTGTTCTACTGAGGTCGGCCGGGGACAAAAATGCAGTTTTGTGGACCTCAAGTGGTGCTACTGACACAACTCCTGAAGATATTAAAGTTAAACTAGAGAAACTATGCTGGAGGGTTCCCTACGTTTCTTTGAGTGATAGACAAAGAATTGCATTGCTTAGACATTTGGAAAGAGGAACGAGTGTTCCTGTAGAGTATCGAAGCTGGGAACTCTATGAGTATCCCTCTTTGCCACAATCAAACAAGCAATCTTGGTCAGTAAAGACGGCATCACAGCTAGAGAAGCCAAGATACGTCATAGTGGCTTTCCAGGAGAATCGCAAAAACAACATGAAAAAGTCTGCCGCATGCTTTGATCACTGCAAGATATCAAACATAAAACTTCATTTAAACTCTATTAACTATCCTTATGATGATTTAAAACTAGACATTGCAAAGAACCACTACGCTATACTCTACGACATGTATACCCGTTTTCAGGAGTCGTATTACAATGTTCCATCACAACCACTTTTGGACGTTAAAAATTTCATTTCTTATGCACCACTAATCGTAATTGACTGTTCTAAGCAAAACGAATCCCTTAGGTCAGCCCCTGTTGATATTCGTTTAGAATTTGAGGCCAGCGAAGCTTTCCCTCCAGGGACTGCTGCTTATTGTTTGATAATTCACGACAAGTCATTCAGCTATGAGCCAGCCACTAACCTGGTTCATCGGATAATGTGATTCATGCAGAAAGTGTTGGAATTTGGGGTGGGGATAGGCTATAAAGCCCGCTCTTGTCGGTTTGGTTTCTCAGTCTCAACTTGAATTTCGTTGGAGTTAGAACTTTCAGTCATGATTAAACAGGCCATCATAGATTTTAGTGCTTTTATCGGAGAGGATAAGACAGTGGTTATCAAGGAATTGAGCATATTGGACTTGGATTCAAGATGTGTACAACATTGGATTTTCTCACCACCTAAGGATGGATCCAGATCTACTTTTCCAAGCACACAACATGATTGCGGAGGGTGGCACAGTTCACAGTTTGACAATCATAACAGGTGGTTGAGTAAACACTATCACGGCCTCGGATTCGGAACAGGAAACGTTGAATATAGCTATCTCACGTCATCTCTGAGAGACATTTGCTGCAATGTAAACCTATTGTATGCTGCTTCAACTGAAAAGGCAAAGGTTTTGGAAAAGTTGCTAGAGAACAGAAGAGTTGTGTTCAGTCTTGAGCTACTTGGAGGCCCCCCTCTATCGAGCGATTTTCTACTACTTCCTCCCGTTGAAGAACTATCCAAACAAAAGAATCAGTGTTTGTTTCATCATTTACATGCTCCAGGATTTTATTGTTCACAAACCAATGTACACAAACTGGCTGATTGGTGTTTGAAAAACCCAGCTATGCTAGACATGAACAACCCAGAAGTGAGAGTAAAGACCTTTGACGAATGGAAACTTAAAACTCCTTCTGCTAAGCAGCTTGCCGATGAAGGCTTTGTCAAAATGGCTGCTATGAAGGACACCACTAAATGCGTTTATTGTGGAGTTAATCTTTTCAAATGGGAAGAAGGTGATGACGCAATAGAAGATCATCGCTACAACTCACCGTTTTGCTCCTATCTTCGCTTCAAGGAACAGACAACAGACAAGGGCAGCACCAAGAATATAGTCTACTGCGAGGACGGATCAGATACATTGGGCCAGGATGTCACTGGGAGATATACATTGTCTCTGGAAGTCACTCATGATGATCTTCTAAATATGTGTAAGGCTTGAAATGTATTCAACTTCATATTTTGAATAAACAAATCTTTATTATTTACCAATGTTGTTTTTTACTAAGCTTAACCTATATATAAACTTACCATCTTTCATTATCATCCAGATACACAGCTACTCTTATTGACTTAAGTCATAACAAGTTGCTCATGTCTCAGTTTTACAAATGTGAAAAGGTAGTTACCTTTTCTAATCCCATGAAGACAACTTTTTACTTTGCTGATAATGAAGACAGGCGCTGTACCGGCTCCATCGACAAGGAACGGTTTAAACTAAGAATTCTTCAGGTTGGAACAATTTTGCAAGACTCACTTTTATCCAAAGTATTACACATTAACACATGCCAGTTTAGTGATCACTCCAATTGTTTTATAAAATTAAATAAACTTACTACTTAATTTAACAAAGACTCATAATTTCATATCCTAGCTTTCATACACCATAAGTCTTTACCAGCAAGCACTCTGCTGGAACTAACATACAGTTTTAACCTGCACAAGTCGTCGTCGCTCGCTCGAGGACAAATCGCCCCCCTGCCCACACTCGTATACTCATTCCCAACATCGCAGTCACTTTTATTCGCCGGAGAAAAAATCAGGCAACCCTATCTACTACCCCTTGGAGTTCTTATCTCGTGGGGTACTAATTGCTGACGCTAAATTGACTATGACTAAAGCTATTTTAGGATGGATAGTACCTCATGTACGTATACATTGGTGGCACTTATAAATAATTGGATAGTTAAATAAATGATCATGGAATCTCTTACTCTTCTCCCAACTCGGTTGTTGTGTAAGTTGATCGAGGTCATCGTTGTTCTTTCTGAGGCTCCGTGGACTTCTGTGTCAGTTTCTGATGTTCTAGTTGCGGCTGACTTGGGTCTCATTCGCTCTCTGTATCTTAAACTGGTTTTGTGTCTGAAATGCCGAGATCAGAGATGAGTTTTAATTATCTATAGCTTAGAATTAATTGAATCCTAAAAGTATAACTAAAGAGATTGGTTTATAGGAAATGTTATCATGCAACAGGCATTTTATTTTATGTTTTTTTTTTTACCTACATAAACAGAAGACAATAATGTCATGAAAATCTGTTGACTTAATTAATTAGTAATTTTAGTGTGGGTGTGGAGTGTGTGACTGTGAAATAAGAAAAATCCTCATTTTCTACCACACAACTACGGCAGTACAAAAAGGCAATGGAATCATCAAACCTCTCTGAAGAGTCCACGAACATAGCTGCAAACTGTGACGCCCAGCGTAGATTATCACCGCATCCGCCCCATTTGAAGTTTCCATTTGGAGGTTCCTGGGGAGGAGATGCGCATGAGCATTGCGGCAGCAGACCTGAAGAGCATGCTCGTGCTACTGCATGCGTGACTGCAGCAGACGCCAGCGCGTATACGAATGCCTGCTCCCGCGTACCTAAATGTTGACAATATGACTAGTCTTACTTTTCACATTGTAAAAAGCATAATAATTGACTTCAAAATCCCCGAGGTTGCCTTTCGCAGATGGGCTTGGCAATACAGTACTTAACATATATAAAAGACGGAATTACTTTATGTTTATGCTTTCCATCGACAATCGTAACCTCAATTTCCCATAGTATATACACCTCCGGAATTTTAACAACATCCTCAATGCCTTTGGTATTAATTCACAGTTGTACCGTATGGGAGGGTAGCCCCAGAGTCCCAGGCACATCAACCAAGCTTATTGTGCATAAGTGCACAAATAGACACAGATCAACTCTTTATGCTTGTATTTATACATCTTATCCTTAGCTCAGATTCCAAGATGGAAGTGCAAGTGCAAGCATGATAATAATACCCCTCAAATAATCGTATTCGTAAGTACACACGTAAGTACGCCGTATTTCGAATCGTAGCCCCGGCAGCTCCCTCCAGAAACTGCCAGAGAGGCTCCTCTATTCTGATTCTTTGGGGGCCGGTGAATTACACGTTTTGAATCGCTTCAATTCGATGAACTCGACCTTATAGTCCACGATCCTATGAGGTTGCCATCTGATTAAATTGTTACTTTCTTTTATATTTAAAATCAATATTAATTTTTTATCATTGCAAAATTATGACCTTCTTATTCCGCGGTCACAAAGAGATCGCGGACGTATTCTGTGATCACGCTATGATCGTGACGTTTGATCACACAATCTTTTCAGACGCTTTCGGCGATCAAGAAAATAAAAGCTCGGCTCAAAAGTCAAACCACCGAACCATCTTTGTCCGAGAAATTTTTACTGCGGAAGTAATATACAGGGATTCCCCAAGTGAGGCTCGTCCAAGCCAAGGCTCTCGTCTTTACTACCATAAATACAGCTCTTCTACCACATGTGAAGTGTGTACCATTAATTAAATTGAGAAGTACATATTTTGGTAAAAGAATACGAAGAGGGTATATTTCATATTCTTTACCTTCAGAAGTCATATTAAGAAAATAGTTGTTCATATGGAGATCGAAGACTATATTTCAAACCAAACTTACCAGATGTAAGGTCTGGAGTAAAGTTTGGTGCCAGGAGGACCGAAGAGCAGTTCCATCTTCTATCCTGTAGTACGTCCTGGCACACCGAGACAGCAGTGAATGCCGCACGAACTACCACGGCGAAGACCTCAGGGGAGGTCCTGCACAGGCGAGTCTGTCTGCGGGAGAGTTGCAAGGAGTTCCGGACCGAGCGACACGCTGAACTGGAGTTCCAGTGGATGTTACCGCTAGAGTGGAGCCCTCTGGAATATAAGAATATGACATAGCTGGAGTCAGCATCGCAATGTGCAAAATACCACAGGGCCAGTAAGACCACCTTTATTTTCAGAATAAATACATGGGTGCTATATATTGTGCTGATGAGAAGGTGTTTGTTTTTAACTTTTTGTGATTATTCCAACAAATTAATTTAACACATTGTTGCAATTGCAGTACAAACAAGGCGATTATTTGACAGTATGGACGATTTTGAAATTTTGCATTGTATCAACAGTTGAAGATTGCATTCACTGGTTCTTGAATTAATGTTTCAAGCTTGTTGTTCGATTCGTAAACGCGTGTTTAATTCATAATATGTAGGATTAAGTCTTAAAATATAAAACACCTTATCGAGAGCAAAATTTCGTTTATATTTAATAGGGTGTTCCGAAGGTAAATCCAACAAATTTAGGCAAAAAAATATCATTGTATATTTCCATAAAATAACCAATGTATTAGTTATTTAAGTTGTAAAAATTAAATTGGTCACCATTTTGAAACCAAATAATATTTTTTGTTATTATATTTTTTATACATTATGACTTGATAAAGTCGTATACAGAATTTCATAAAGATATCTTATATATTAAAAAAAATGTTTTTCTCTTCCGAGTTCGTTTGGCTCTTCTATCCGATTTCACACCAAGCATCGGAATACATTAATCTAGAGACCCACTCGGCTTATACGTTAACGAAATTCGATTCTTATGAATTTCTTATGGGAGTACAATTTGGGATTTCTTTTCCGAGTTCGTTTGGCTCATCTACCCGACCGATTTGCATTATTGATGTCTCAAATTGAAGGTATGCACGCACGGATTTCAGATCAAGCATCGTCATATATTTATCTACTATATTAGTCGGAAAAACATAAATTTGATTTATTTTCGAATTCTCACTTCAATTTAACAAGTATTTCACCAGTTATAATAATATAATCTATCTATAATATTAAAACGAAAGTGTGTTTTTTTATTTCACGATTCTGAATCAACCACTCGACGGATTTTCACGATTTTTGTGTTGAAAGAAAGATAATTTTGAAAACTAGGGAATGTCGAAGCCATAATTTTAGTTTAGGGTCCCAGTTTTTTAGAAATTAAGTTTTAATTTTTAAAAAGTCTAGCAGCCGACGCTAAGATTCTAAACTAGCTTTTGGCATAAAATAATTTGCTTACATAACAGCTGTAAACATTCAGCTTTCGAGTCACAAATTCAGCATTTGGATAAAAATGTAAAGACATACTTAGGGTTGACTTATTTATACTATGTGTAATGCCAATCATTGATACGTTCAATTCTTCTGTAAGAGGATGACAGATTAATTTAATATACATAGTAAAATACTAGGATGTTCAAATTATTTTTTTAATCAGTCTTTGTAATCTTCGATTTGTTTTAGAGCAATATAATTTGTTTTAACTAACAGCTGGTTAGTTATAAAAATGCCATACAGAACTATGAGGTTATTTACTCTGATTTTGTCATTGATTATAGGAAATAAGTAAGATTAGTAGACCACCGAGATAAGTAACACCATCGATGTGTACAAGTCGAGGCTCTGTACACGAGTTAAATAAAGAAGATATGCAAATTATTTTACTTCTCAAAGGGATTTACTTGGAAAGGGTAGGAAAATCAAAATGTTTTTATGTTTTAATTCATCTTGAGTAGGGTAAAAATGAGAGAGCTAGCACCACCGTGTTATTAAACGGCTGAGAGAACTGGCACGGGGAGAACGTACATGGGTGAGAGAGCTGGCACGGTGAGAGAGCTGGCACACGGTGTCGAAAGTTTCCGTCGGCGTGTCGGGGTGGACGGTTGAGAGAGCTGGCACCGCGGAGGCTGGCACACGGGAAAGGTGTCGGAGGTGTGTCGGTTTGGAAGGGTGTTTGTTACCTGATGTCGGGCGTACGACAAGATGTATTATAAATATTTTTATTTAAAACTCGATTTTTAAGGTGGTAACGTTTGACTGACAAACGCTTCTCGCTTCTGCCATTTAGTGTTGAGTGTAGATAGTTTTCCAAATGTGTGGAGTAAATAGAATGTTAAATTGTTAGCCTTATGTAAGAAATAATGGATAAATAATAATATCTTAATAAATTAATTTAAAAACACTTATGGTGGACTTAAAAGCGCTTTTATGGCATGTCATTTAACGATGACGTTGTTTACCATGAAAACAATTTGTTTAATAAGGATATTTGTACATTTATATCTGAAATTCATTTATATCATAAAACTACTGTTTGTATATTTAAATAAATATTTAGCGCTGAGCTGATAATTATCCTTGATGATGCAAGGCTTATCGTGACGTGCAAAAACTCTTGATAGGGATTATCATGGATGCAGCATTAGTTTATCAAAACATAATAATTTGCGTAACCATTACAAAGTGCAGCGTTGCAGCGTGTGTGTTTAATGACTTCCGACTGATAACGTAAATACCACGTGTGGAGGTTAAGGTCAAAGACGTCATATCTTATCAGTATATATATAGATATATAATTCGCGCACACAAAATCATTATCATCATGTCTTCCTCCAACGCGCTGACCACACCCTCCACCTGGGACGTTTCCATCGTCGAGGGATCAGGCCTGGAGAGTCTTGAAGACCTCTACATTATCTTGAAGGCAGTGTTCCCTCAACCTAATGTTCAGGTAGGAAAAAAATAAAAATATTATTGATAAAAAACTTTAGATTTATAAACGTTATACTTTATATCTTTAAAATGTTTTCAACCAAATTCACCTAAGATTCAATAGTGATGATATGTTATATCACTATCTGATAAATACACTGTATATTAAACTTATTTGCAAGTAATAATACCCTAAATTAAATAATCATACTTATGAATTAAATTATCAATGTCAATTTCTATTTTTATATCTACATTTTGAATTATGATTATTTCAAAAATGATTGCCCAAAAAACTAAATTGTCATTGTATGGAACAAGAAGGCTTTAATTTATCGTTTCATGTTCATCATTATTTTCTTTGTTAATTAATGTTTAGGTTGATTAATTATTTTTTTACCTATAAATTAAACTTATGACTAAACCTATAACTAAACTTTGATATATTTCTAGATAAGGTACAGAAGATAACAGCACTTAATTTATTTTAACACACGTTTAAAAAATATTATAAATTAATTTTATTTTACATGTTTGTTTAAGTTTGAACGGAGGGATGACCAAACATACAGAGTACGGCTGCCGTATTGTGTGAAGCTCACATCGCTCCAGGCCAGGTTTGGGGAGTATGCTGGGGCAGTGACAATAATCTCCGCTGCGGCAGACCTCACGTTGGCTCAAACCAGACGCCTGGCTGAGCTGCGCTCGAAGATCATCAATAGTAAGAGATAGTGAAAAACCATCAATTACTATAGTACAATTCATCGTAGGGACTAGCCAATTATAGAAAAATACATTTTATAATTTGAATAAGAAATACTCCATATCATTGTCAAATATAAATTACTATTCTATTGTAATCTGTTAACGATGCAAAACTATCTTGCAACGATTAAACTCAAATTTTGTAAACCATGTAATACGTGGTACAGAGAATCTGACAATCACCCTGCAAGTAACACTCATTTAAAAAATACATTGGGCTATTTGCCAATTATTGAGACCGAGTCTGCTGCAAAATGTAGGCTTAAAACCTATTACTTAACAAATGGTGAAGGATACATCGATATAGGTAATTTTTTAAAATATCACACGAAACCTTTGATTATTTCAAAAATTCAAGAACACCTTCTTAAGTCGAAAACTCTGAAATGTAATATTATTTTAAAATGTATCTATGCAAGAACTGAAGGAGAAGAAGATGAAATCAAAGAACTGTCATTTAAGACTGCAAACGAGCCCATACTACTAGGTACAGATCTAAACACGTATTGTAAAAACGCTTTTGATAAACTTTTAACAGAACAATCAGAACACCAAGGTAAAGGTTCAGGATGGAGTCTAAAGAGTATTATAGGGCTGGAACTAAGAATTAATAAATACTATCCATTAAGAGGATGTAAACATATATCCTTACCAGCTTTCATTGCAAACAAGAAAGCTGTTGTAAATGTAAAGAATCAGGATGATTATTGCTTCAAGTATAGTATATGGGCGAAAAATGTACCTCGTAATCCACAAAGAGTCCGCAATTATATTGATAATGCAGAAATGAATGCAGCGTATGACTGGGACTGTATTAACTATCCTGTAAAACTTAAGTCAATACCTAAATTTGAACAGATAAACAATATGTCTATAAATATATTTGGAATAGAAAAGAAACACAATAGTGAGGAATATATTGTATATCCTATTAAAGTAACAAAACAAGAAAAAGATGATCACCGTGATTTATTACTATTGAAAAATGAAACAACATCTCACTATGTGTGGATTAAAAACTTTGATAAATTAGTAAGCGCGCAAACCTCTAACCACAACGGAAGAAAATTTGTTTGTAAATCATGTTTAATCCATTTTAATGATAAACCTACCTTCGATGTACATAAACAGCTATGTAACAATCATGAACCTGTTGCTGTAGAAATGCCTAATGAAGATAATTGTAAACTTAAATTTAAAAATTTCAAACACCAACAACAAGTCCCGTACATTGTATATGCTGATTTTGAAAGTATATTAATACAAAAAAGTCCATGTAATAATTGCAATTCTTTTACCTGTAAAAATCCCAATGAATGTTGTATTAACTGTTTCCGAGTCAACTGTAAAAATTTGAATCAATGCTGTTTGAACTGTAAAAGACCGAATTGTAAGAACTCCCACACCTGCAAAACTAAACATGCTACGCAAAATCAATCTACCTCTTCAACTGTTGACTATCAAAAGCACTACCCATCAAGTTTTTGTTATTATGTTGTTTCAAGTAATGGTGAAAAATCAGAACCAGTCCTTTTTCGCGGAGAAAATGCTGTGAAGGTATTTTGCCAAAAGATCAGAGATGAAGCTCTTAAAGTGTACGAGACGTACAAAAATAAGTTGCCTATGGAGTTAACGGATGAAGAAGTGGACATGTTTGAACGTTCATCTTGCTGTCACATATGTGAAGAACAGTTTACTGCTGATAATTTAAGGGTTAGAGATCACGACCCTAATACAGGGAAATTTAGAGGTGCAAGTCATTCAAATTGTAACTTGTCATATCAAAATCCACACTTTTTGCCCGTAGTCTTGCACAATATGTCAAATTATGACCTCCATTTTATTATTAAAAGTCTCGATTATGATGAAATGGAAATAAAGGTAATCCCTAATACAGAAGAACGGTATATCTCTTTATCAAAGAAAGTTGCTGCTAGATTTGAAATTCGTTTTCTTGATTCGTACAAATTTATGTCTAGAAGTCTTGATGAACTAGTCAAAAATCTTGACAAAAATCAATTCAATGAAACACTTTCTTATTTCGGTTATGATAAACTTAATATTGTTACAAAAAAGGCTGTTTTCCCTACGAATACATAGATGGCTGGGAAAAATTTAATGAGACTAGCTTGCCTTCTATTGATCAGTTTTACAGCTCTCTAAATAAGTCAGAAGTTGCTGTAGAAGATTATAATAGGGCTGTTGAGGTTTGGAACAAATTTAACTGTCAAACCTTAGGAGAATTTTCTGATATCTACCTTAAGACTGATGTGTTACTATTAAGCGATGTATTTGAAAATTTCCGAAAAGTTTGTAAATCCAATTATGGTTTGGACCCAGGTTGGTATTTCACAGCTCCTGGCCTTTCGTTCGACGCGTGTCTTAAATTGACTAAAGTTGAAATCGATTTGTTAACAAGCTATGAACAGTACATGTTCATAGAAGCTGGTATTCGTGGTGGTATTTCTATGTGCACTAAACGTTACTGCGAGGCATCAAATAAGTATTTAGTTTCAGAAACAAATCTTGACTCGGAATCACAACCTGGTGTCAAACCTATGGATCAGGGACTCTGGACAGTTGATAATTCAAACTTTATATTATTCCTAGATATAAATAACCTTTATGGGGCTGCAATGGGAGAAAGTTTACCGTTAAAGGACTTTAAATGGTTAACCCCTGTTGAAATTGATGAAGTAAAAAATAAAATTAATGATATTGGTGAAAATGATGAAGTAGGGTTTATACTTGAGGTAGATCTAGATTATCCGGCACATCTACATGAACAACACAACGACTTACCATTTTGCGCCCAAAGAAAAGTACCACCAGGTAGTAAACATTCAAAATTGTTAACAACTTTAGAACCTAAACGTAATTACATAATTCACAGCCAAGCGTTAAAACAGGCCGTAGAGCATGGATTGGTTTTGGTTAAAATCCATAGAGGTATGAAATTTGTTCAGTCTAAGTGGTTGTATGGATACATCGAAAAAAACACAACATTTAGAAAAAATGCGCAAAATGAGTTTGAAAAGGAGTTTTTCAAACTCATGAACAATTCGGTTTATGGCAAATGTATGGAAAACGTAAGAAACAGAATGAATATGGAAATAGTTTGTAGCACTAAAAGGCTCGATAAGCTTATTGCTAAGCCTAATTTTCGTGATAGAACTATATTTACAGAAAAACTGATAGCAGTTCATCTAAATAAAACTAAAGTAAATTTTAACAAACCCATTGCAGTAGGTATGGCTATTCTTGAACTAAGCAAAATCGTAATGTATAGATATTTTTATGATATTTTTCCTCGTGTATTTGGTCAAGGAAATGTAGAACTATTATATACAGATACGGATAGTTACCTTATAAATGTAAACTCAGTTGACGTATATGAGCAAATCAAGGAGAATATACATTACTTTGACACTAGTGAGTACCCAATAACACACGCTTGTTTCTCTCTCGATAATAAGAAAAGACTTGGTGTTATGAAAGATGAAACTTTATCAGTTCCCCTAAAGAAATTCATTGGTCTTAGGACAAAGCTATATACTACTCTTAGTAAGAATTATGATTGTAAGAAACGTGCTAAGGGTGTAAAGAAAAGTGTTGTTAAAAATGAAATAACTTTTCAGGACTACGAGAGAGCTTTGTTTTGTAATCAAAACCAGTACAAAGAAATGAATATAATTAGGAGTAGGAAACATGATGTATACACAACGAAAGTACGAAAACTAGCGTTATCGTCTCATGATGATAAAAGATTTGTATTAAATGATAATATCCATACCATGGCATATGGCCATTACAAACTAATTGAGAATAAAAAAAGGAAAATTGATTTACACAAAGAACTGATTGCAAAAAAAGCTAAAATGACCAATGATTCTTGTTAAGCTCAAATTATTTGTTAGATTTGTATGTAAGTTAATTTAGTTTTTTACTTTTCAGATAATGTTTTTTTGGAAACTGTACCGGTCAGGTACGAACAACTTTCTGTTGACGAGGGCTTCCTTAATATGCCTGAATACGAGAACATGGGTCGGGTTGCTATACCTCTGCACGCATTTTTCCCTTCCTGTATTTACACTATAACCTTAAATCCTGGAGAAAGAAAAACCATATCTGCGGGTATAAAAATTAGAATACCTGAAGGTTATGAAGGACAAATTCGACCGGTAGCATGGCAAGCGGAAACTTTCGGGGTGACAGTTTTAGACTCTCCAGCGTCTATTGACTCCAACCATACAGACGTAGTCAGGGTTAACCTAATAAATCATGGAAACGAGCCGTTCAGCATTAATTACTGTAGTCACATCGCAGATCTTGTCCTAATAAAGGTTGCTAGGGTGTGTTGGGTCTTAAACGGTGGTTCCGAAGATCACGATGATCCGGACTGTAAATTAGAGGAAATAATTGTTGACAATCATGTGTCTGTCATTGTAAGAAGGGACATTATCTAGTTACAAATAAATCAAGTAATTTGAGCTTTACAGTAAATTTATGTAAATAGTGGAATAATAGAAAGTATTATGACTGTAATGAAAAAAACTGTAAACTTAACTTATCTATTTAGTTTGATTGTTTATGTTTTTAATTACTGTAACCATTGAATCTTCAAATTAATACATAGATTTTTTTTCATAATTTTGTAAGTGTAACAATTATATTTGACATTTGTTATGTATATTTGTAATTTTGATATGTTTGTAAATAAATATAAATTATTTTGACATACAATCTGTGTTCAGTGTTATTTATTACCTACCTTGTTTCAGATTAATTTATCTCCCTTTCATTTATCTGATATAAATATATATTTATACACAATTAAATATTACGTCATGAATAAAAACATAGTTATATCAATCAAAATAAGAGAATAGCATCATTTGATGTTTGACTTTCAAGACGATGAAACCAAGTATCGACAAGTTTGGAGGTTATATAGGTTTTACTTCCAAAGAAAACGTTGTAGTAGGACCTTCAGGAATAGGTTTCAAGCTAACTGATAAACAAAATTTTAATATTGAAAACAAAAGGTTAACAAACGTAGGGGAAGCTGTCGATTCTAGTGATGCCGTTACTTTAAATTATATTTCATCAAAATGTCTATTGTTAGAGGATAAACAAGTTAATTTAAGAAAGAGAAAAATTGTTAATGTCAATGATCCTGAATCAGACATGGATGTTGTTAATAAGAGGTACTTTCAAAATAGTATGGACAAAGAACTACGAGATACTATTAAGTTTGATAGAAAGAAATTTATTATTGATTGCGAAAATCATAATATTAAAAATATATCAAACCCTGTAGATGGAAAAGATGCAATATCTCTCGATTATTTCAAAAGCAATACTTTAATGTATGAAAATGGCAATTTTAATGCTAAAAGAATGAGAATTAACAATATTGGAGATCCTACCGAGTTAACGGATGTGGTTTCTAAACAATACATCGAAAATTATGTTAATTCACAGATTAATTTAAAATGTGTGACTTTTGGTATCAATGATGAAATTAATATGAAGAATAAACGATTGAGCTTTTTTAAAATTGAAAAAGATCCAACCGATAACTCTGATGCAATAAATAAACTTTATCTAGATAAAGAATTAGTTAGGGTAAATCAAATAATTAGCAAGACGGTGGAATCCTTCATTAAACCAGAAAAAGGAGAATTAAACTTTAAAAAGTTTATAATTAATATAAATGAAGCCATAAATAATTATTCTCCCATTACTTTAGGTCAGGCAAGAACACTCATGCAGAAGTATTTATACATTGATGACAAAAGTGAAGTAAATATCAATAATTCAATAATAACAAATGTCAAAAAGCCAATTGAAAGACATGATGTTGCAAACAAAGAATATGTAGATGAAACAGTACGAAGCAACAATACAACTTTAGTTGAAGTGGTACTGAGGGAAATGATAAAGGATTATATTAAACCTGATATGAATGGTGTCATAGATTTAAAAAAGTATAATATTCAATTGGTTGTCAAAGCGAGCGAGAATGAAAATTCACCTGTGACTCGTAAACAATTAGATGCTTTCAAAAACAGGATAAACTCTGATATGTCACGTATTGATGAAAAGCTTAAGGTTTTTTATCCAGCTTCTTCGTTGACTGCAAGGTCCCGAAATAGAGAAGGTAAGCCCATATCAGATGTCATGAGTGCAATGATAAATGACTTAGCTTATCTTAGGTCTGAAATAAAAACCTTGAAAGAAAGTAAATCAACAGAAGATGATGATAAAGACGACTTTTGGGATAGGGTAGGTAAGTTGAATAGCAAGTAGGACTGGTCATCAGTATGGTTCTGAGCTTCAAACGAGGTGGAGGTCTAATTAATAAGCTTATTGATAACCTACCTTTTGAGGCACATCTGTTGGGTGGATACCAATTTTGTGGGGCTGGTACTAAATTGGAGAAACGTCTGGCAAGGGGCGACAAAGGGATCAATCCACTTGATAGTTACTGCAAGGAACACGATATAGCATACGCTCAGAACAAGGATTTAACGAGTAGACACAAAGCTGACAGGCTGCTGGCCGATAGGGCGTGGACGAGAGTATCGGCTCCGGACGCTAAACTCGGTGAAAAGGTAAACGCTTTTTTAGTAACGAACGCTATGAAAGCAAAACTTAAACTCGGTGCTGGTATGAAGAAATCGAAGTCAGAAAGTGTTACAAAGAAAAGGCAGAAAAGGAGTCCGAAACATGACAGTAAGAATGGAAATACACAGAAGAAACACCTCAAGGATGCTATACTGGCGGCTAAAAACGAACTTAAAAAGAGTAAAAGCAAAGAACTTAAGGTATTGGTTCCTGCAGCGTTGAAAGCTGCAAGAAATGCGATGAGGGGTGGTAAAAAGGATCAAATAAAAAAACCTAGAATCATACCCATACCCAAATCTGGAGGAGCGTTACCGTTCCTGTTGCCATTATTTGCCGGACTGTCTGCCATCGGAAGTCTGGCCGGCGGAGCTACCTCAGTGTATAAAGCCATAAACGAAGTTAACAGAGCAAGAAAGGAAAATGTAAGTGACGTTAAGATTAAAACAGGAAAAGGATTGTATTTGAGACCATACAAACAAGGGATGGGTATTTTTTTAGATCAAACGCACTAACCAATCTGGATTTGGAAAGGTATGCTAAACGATTGAAAATACCTTACTTTAGAGGAGTATTCTCTAAGGATAAACTGCCTTTGCATCCATGGAATAAAGAAGCGATAATCATAAACTTAGACGATGATGATGGGCCCGGGACTCATTGGGTCGCTTTACGTAAAGATGGATCACATGCAAAGTATTACGACAGTTTTGGGAACCTCAAACCACCAATGGAAGTTATACATTATTTAAAAAACTGTATTATTTTGTATAACTATGTTAGGGATCAAAATTTTAACACTGAAATATGTGGACAGTTGTGTTTGAAATTTCTGTCTGATTGTAATTAAAATATTCTCCAATAACTATCTCAGTCATTATTTGACCATCGTACAAGCAACATGTCTCACCTATTTGTAATTTCGGGAAATAGTTCACTCTTAAGCTGTGAAATATTCCCCAAAATTGAACTAGAAAATGATCGAGATTACGTGTTAGGGTTCATCAATTTTGAAACATTTAATTCAATTCCAAATGTTGAGGAAGGGTGTAATATGTTTTATTATCTTACCGATAAAAATGAAGAGGTGGGTATAGAAATACCTACTGGATCATATGAAGTTAAAGATTTGCAAAAGTATTTACGAAAGGTTCTTGGAGATAAGAGAGGTGAAACAGAAACTGACATCGATACTAGCTTATCATACAAAAATGCGTATCCCATTAATCATGATGTACTGATAACAATTCAACCAAACAATAATACGTTAAAAAGTGAGATAAAGTGTTCCAAAGACATCGACTTCACTCCTTCAGACTCAATAGGTCCTTTATTAGGTTTCAAAAATAGAAAATTAAACAAGTTTTTCACTCATGTGTCGGATGGAACGGTAAACGTCTTAAAAGTCAATACTATAAACGTGGAGTGTAATATAATTACGTCTTCGTTTGTAAATAGTAATCCAAGTCATGTGATACATACATTCTTTCCCACTGTTCCACCAGGATTTAAAATAGTTGAAACTCCCGCCAATATAATCTATCTTCCAATCAACACAAGGACGATTGATAACATATCCCTTAAAATAACTGATCAAAATGGTAAACCTATCAATTTCCGTGAAGAAACCATCACAGTAACATTACATCTTAAACGTTTGTAATCATGCCTATGATCTTCACCCCAGTTAAGAACATACCGTATTTGAAAACCGTGAACATTTCTACACCGGACACCGTGAAGAGAGGTTCTCTTTCTAAGAGTAATAGAGACTTTTTAGTATCATTAGGCTTAAAAATTAAACATGGCTGGTAGTATATTACAAGTAAGAGAGCAAATTTACTTTGACGAATCGATAAATAAAATAGAAGTACACGCACATCAACCATATGCTAATTCTTCATTCAACAATAATGATGAAATTAGAATACCAATCCAACATCAAGATATCTATACGTATCCCTGCAACAGTACTCTCTACATCGAGGGGGTGGTTAAATCAACAAATACAAAATTCATTAATAACGGATATGCTTATTTATTTGATGAAATACGATACGAAATCGGTGGAGTTGAAATAGATAGGGTGAAAAACGTTGGAATTACAAGTACAATGAAAGGTTATCTGTCTTTTAATGATAGTGACATTAAAATGTTAACTAATGCAGGCTGGACGAGTGAAAAAGGTAGTTTATTGACTCTCAAAGAAGACAGTACAAATAAAGGTACTTTCTATTTTAATGTCTGCATTCCTCTTAAGATTTTAATTGGGTTCGCTGAGGATTATAATAAAATTATATTAAACGTTAAACAGGAACTTATACTTATAAGATCAAGAACTGACCTAAATGCTATGCTTGGTGAGGTTAAGACTGAAACAGGAGCTGCAGGTACAAGTACAAGTATCGAGCCAACGATGGACATTAACATCAAGAAAATTCAATGGAGAGTTCCCTACGTATTCCCATCAGATCAAGAAAAACTATCTTTACTCAAAGTTATTGAAAAAAATCAATCAATTTTCATCAATTTTAGAACATGGGAGCTTTATGAATATCCTTTATTACCACAATCAAATAGACAGACATGGAATGTAAAAACATCAACTCAGTTGGAAAAACCACGATATGTTGTATTAGCATTTCAAACGGACAGATCAAACAATATCAAAAAAAATGTCAGCGAATTTGATATATGTGACGTTTCAAATGTAAAACTTTATTTGAATTCAGAGTGTTACCCGTATGACGATATGAACCTTGATCAGTCCAAGAATCAGCTAGCGATTCTTTATGAAATGTATGTAAAATTTCAAGAAAACTACTATTTTAAAAAGGGCGAACCCCTATTCACATATAGTGAATTTGTAACACATGCTCCGTTAATTGTAATCGATTGTTCCAGACAAAACGAATCCATAAAATCAGGACCAGTGGATATAAGATTAGAGTTTGAATCGAAAAGTACAATCGCAGCTAAAACTACAGCATATTGTTTAATATTACACGATCGTGTCGTTGAATACAACCCGATGACAAGTTTGGTAAAAAAGTTAGTATGAGGTGAAAAAAGGAAAACAAAAGGTCAGGAACAAGGTCAAGGGTTAGTAGGTTGAGATTAAACAAGTTGTAACGTGATAATTCACAATTTTTATTCCAGTTGCTAACAAGATGTCGAACAGAACAGTCGTATGTGATATCCAAGGGTTCCGTGGACTAAAAAATGAGTTCATCGTGAAGGAAGCAGCTTTTCTCACAACTTCAGGTAGTAAAGTGCAATCGATTATTTTCAAACCACCTTTTCCATATACAGCGTTACCTGAAACACAACAAAAGGTTGCAACATGGGTTAAGCAATTCTGTCATGGAATTGACTGGAATGACGGTTACACTCCATATTTCGAAATGAAGAATATTTTTAACAGGATATTAGGATCTTACGATGTTGTATTAGTCAAAGGTATGGAAAAAAAGATTTTTATTGAAAATACTTTATCGAATAAAACTGTGTCCGTGCGGGATATGGATGAAATTTGTTGTCCAAGAATCAACGATCTGAGAAAACAGATGAGCTTTAGAAAGTGTTTTTACCATTCTCGAACGACTGATCAATGTGCAAGTGAAAATGTTAGACTGTTGTTACACTGGTATATAAACAAGGTTGAAAAGAAATCCACATTATTGGAGATCGAAGACAAAACAGTTGACAAGATTGGAGAAATTATTGATAAATTCAATACGCTTGATAAATACGGTAACAGAACTTTAGCCAATTTAAAAATACAAGAAATATCTTACCTACCGAAAGAGTATTTTGTACATCACGTGTCCCCGAGTGACCTATGGCACGTGTGGGACCTTCTCCCAGATCACAAAAAAGATAAGCTAAAGGATATAATTTACTGCTATGAACATTACAACTCCTCAGGTGCGGGTACAGATCACATCGACGGAAAACCTCAGAGAAAAGAAAATTGTGCAAGATGTACGCAATCGAATTAGAGCTTTTTATTCAAAGTAATCCACAAATCGTTCAACATTTTAACGGAATATTTCACGCTGAAGGTAGAATACCTTCATACATCAACTATCCCTCATCATATATATTCAATACTGGAGACCGATGGGTAGCCGTTTACATTGACGAATTTCATCGGGGTGAATATTTTGATAGTTTCGGTTTACCTCCACCTTACAAAATATTTCTCTTCATTCAAAATGCTACTGAAAAATGGAGTTACAATCGACATCGAATACAGAGTGAATCATCAGACTACAGTGGATACTACACTTTGATGTATCTGATCCATCGATCTTCTGGGCAAGACATTGAGGGGTTTACATCATTATTTTCAGACTGCACAGACGAGGAGAAAGATAAGCGTATCGGTGATCTGTTTTCAAAAAGCTTTAATAGTTCAAAAATTAAGTCAGTAAAACTTGCTGTAGAAAAAATGAAATCTTTATATCATAGGATGGAAAATAGAACCATGTGGAAATAAAATAGTTTTCATTTATATTTTTTCGTTTATTATTTATATTCCCTTGTGTACTACTTATAAGATTACATAAGAATTTAAGAATGCCGATCAATCTCATTTCTGCATAGAACGTGGTAAGAGAAGGTTATCTCATAATAATGAAGGTGATTAATCAAAAACAAAAATTAAACATTGAAAGTTTTGATTTAAAACCGGTTGATAATAGACGAAGACATAGTGGGCTCCTTCCAAATCAAATCAGATGTTTAATTACAGGACCATCATCTTGTGGGAAAACTGCTGTGATGTTAAGCCTAATTACAGATCCTAATGGATTAAAATTTGAAAACATATATGTTTACTCAAAGTCCTTATATCAACCAAAATACCAGTTTTTGGAAAACGTTTTAAAAAATGTAAAAGGAATTGGTTATTATAAATTCTCTGAAAATGAAGAAGTAATTCAACCTTCTGAGGCTAAGAAACACTCGGTGTTTGTGTTTGATGATATAATATGTGATAAGCAAAACAACGTAAGTGCATTTTTTAGTATGGGTCGACACAAAGACGTGGATTGTTTTTATCTTTGTCAATCTTATTCCAGAATTCCGAAGCAGTTAATTAGAGATAATGCTAATATGATAATTGTTTTTAAACAGGATAATAATAATCTTAAACATGTTTATAACAATCATATTAATCCCGACTTAACATTTACGGAATTTGTAGATATGTGTCAAATTTGTTGGAATAAAAAATTTGGATTTTTCGTAATCGATAAAGAAAGTGATCTGAACAATGGTAGATATCGCAATGGGTTCGATAAATTTTTTATAAGGTAATATTGTATGTGATACCACACAGTCTTCATCCAACTTCGAAAGGAAATGGATGTTAAAAAGGAGTTAATCAAAACAAGTAATACGGTAAGAAAAAAATATTTAGCACTGAAACGAGGTATTGTGGATGAAGAAGAAATATTCAAAAAGAAATTTAAACCTATCGTCGATCCTATTAGTGAAATAGTAAAAAATATTGAAGAGAAAAAGAAAAAAAAGAGTGACAAGAATTCATCAATTCTTGATAGTGAACAAACTCCGTCGTCATCACTTAAAGTTATGAATGAAAGCAAACCTTCACAAATTCAAACCAATGAATCATTATCAGAAGAATCGGATTCCAATAGTGAACATGATGAAAACGAAGAAAATTTTAACGATTATATCAATAAATCTATTAACGATAGTAAAAATGAAATGGATCATACGTATGGTGTATATTTAGGTGATAATGATGAATGGATGATTGGAAATAGTAAAATTAACTACGATCCATCTGATAGTTTCATTAAAATAAAAGGTCAAAAATTTAAACCAACAATTGGTTTGTTGGAACTTATGTTTAAGAAGAAACCAAATAAGACACTTATCACTAAAGATGATCTGAATTCTTTTAAAGATATATTACTGCTTACAAATGCTCATTTAGTGAGACATTCTGATGGAGAGAAGGTTCAAGCTACAAATACATTTAAATACAGAAACTATATAAAAAATATTTTTAAGAAAGGGAGTGGGTTAAAAACTCCCTATTTAAAATTGGATACTTATCCATGTGCTCCAGACTATGTGCATTATGATAATATAAATGAAATTGTGGACAGGCTGCGATTATTGAAATTATCAGAGATTTCAGGTAATACTAGTCACAATAACGAAGTTATAAATATAATATCAGAGCTCAGAGATAAAGGAGTTATAGAGTAACTAATATTATGGGTATAAAAGAAGATATTGCTAACGAGTTACATAAGTCGGTAAGAAAGAATTTTCCTCGACGAAAGGTAGTTGTGAAAGGGTTTGACGACCTTTGGCAGTGTGATTTAATTGATATGACAAAATATTACAAGGTCAATAAGGGATTCAAGTATATAATCACAGTAATTGACGTTTTTTCAAAATATGCTTGGTCAAGACCTCTCAAAACTAAAACCAGTAAAGAGGTTACTTTTGCAATGGAAAACATATTAAAACAGGGAAGGGTTCCAAAAAATTTACAATCCGATTTAGGAACAGAATTCTACAATTCCGAGTTTAAAAAGTTGATGGGTGATTATAAAATTAACCACTATTCTACCTACAGCATTTTAAAGTCGAGCGTGGCAGAAAGATTTAATCGCACGTTAAAAAATTTTATGTGGAAAAAATTTACAATTAATGGTACTTACAATTGGATCGACATACTAGACCAACTAATGGACTTCTACAATACAAAGAAACATTCGACTATAAAAATGAAGCCGTGTGACGTATCAAAGAAGAATGAAATGGAATTACTAAAGACCATTTATTCATATAAACAACCCAAACTACGAATGATACCTAAGTTTGAAATTAACGACTACGTCCGCATTAGCAAATATAAAGGGGAATTCGCCAAGGGATATACTCCGAATTATTCCACAGAAATATTTCGCATCACGCAAGTAGTTCCGACAGAACCCGTCACTTACAAGTTGGTAGATGCCGAGAACCAACCCATTGCCGGAGGATTCTATCAAGAAGAGCTAACTAAGGTTAAACATAAAGACGTTTACTTAGTCGAAAAGATTCTCAAGAAGAAGGATGATAAAGTGTTTGTAAAATGGCTTGGTTTTCCTTCGTCCAAAAACTCCTGGATTCAAAAAGATAATATTGTTTAACATGATATATAATAGACATTTTTTATACTGTAGTACTACTGCTTATTGTGAATAAATATATACTAAACTCAAAAACATTTCTTTTATTACATATATAAATTACAATTAAATATAGTAAAAATAAATTATCCTAATATACTTACCTTCGTCAGTCCCGAACCCGGTCCCGTGGCGTCGAAGCCCGAGACGATAACCGCTCGTCAACCTGAAACATGACCTACACAACCTACCTCGTATCGATATCAGTATAAAGACTTGCTTCAGATTGTAAACAAATAATTGGTATATAAATTAGACATCTTATCTGTTGTTTGACTCAAATGAATTGATGATGCACTCGCAGTTATCACTATCGCATGTTTTCTGCAACGTCACGATAAGCCACGATGCAAATCCATTAAGCGCTTATCTAAATACTATACAATCTGTAAATTGTTTAACTTATTTTAAAATACAACATATGTCAGTCCTAAGATTTTTTAAACAGATGAAACTAATATTTTATATATATATTTTTTTAATCACATGGTAGTTTTTAAAATATAAGTTTCGAACACAAATTCCCAAACAAAATATGTCACATATTTGTGGAAACAACCTCAACGTTAAATGATATACGAGCGCATGCCATAAAATCGCTTGCGATTCCACCATAATCGTTTTTAAATTAATCTATATAAACATATTATTTATCCATTATTCCTTACATCAGGCTAACAATTAAACACTCTATTTACTCCACGCATTTGGAAAACTATCTACACTCAACACTAATTGACAAAAGCGACAAGCGTTTGCGAGTTAATCATCACCACCTTAAAAATCAAAATGTTAATTTAAATATTTATAATACATCTTGTCACACCTGTACCCTCCACGGTGTCAGCTCTCTCGTCCGTCCACCACGACACACCACCGACACCTTTCCCGTGTGCCAGCCTCCGCGGTGCCAGCTCTCTCAACCGTCCACCCCGACACGCCGACGGAAACTTTCGACACCGTGTGCCAGCTCTCTCACCGTGCCAGCTCTCTCACCCATGTACGTTCTCCCCGTGCCAGTTCTCTCAGCCGTTTAATAACACGGTGGTGCTAGCTCTCTCATTTTTACCCTACTATCTTGGCAGCATTTGGTTTACAATCAATGTTTTTGAATGCTTGAACTTTGTTTGGATTAGGCCCGGAAATATTGATGTCATAAAGATGGAGATCAATAATCCTCAGGAATACGATTTTTAATTACCACCACAACCTCAGACGGGTGTTATCCAAAGATATACAGATGAATGACATAGATTGAACACAACGTCATCATTGACCTAGGATACTGCAATTAGACTAACCATCCTTTTATGACATCTAAAAAAGTTGTTTGGCGTGTGTTAAGTTGTGGTTACGTTTGGAGGCGCTGAATAGTTTATAATTTAAATAAATGAATATGGGGAATTACGATGTACATTGATCCAATGAGGGTGGTTTAATTATCAAGGATATTGGAACTGATAACGGAATGGATAATGAACATAGACAATTAATTACGTCAATATCTTTACTAGCGTTTTTACTTTTTAAATTCCTTCAACATGTGACCAGTTCTTTTGTTCAAATGAATATTATTTTTGACTCAGCTGTTTACAAAACAAACTAATATGTTGTTGTGTTTACTTTTCTTTGTTTATATTTATTTATTTAGCATTTGGATTTGATGCAGTGAAATTGACATAAAGGATGTGTGTGGACGATTCGTTTAGTGATGTCAGGACACCAACGTTATAATTATGAGTACTGTGAATTTTATTGGATGTTTTCGCTTTATTTTAGGGAGTTTCAATTCAGACCTACTGGAAATTGTGTATAGTATGAGTAATTGTATTGTGGTGATAATGATTATGGAAGAGGTAGGTATGCGATGGAAGGTGATATCATTGACTAGCCCTATACACTTCTCAATTGATAATTACTCTTTCTACTGTAGGCTGCAATAAAATTTGTCTTTATACGTGTAAACTAGCTGTTCTGAATTATAGGCCTACACCGTTTTAACTGACTACTCCCGTACGTAGGACGGGCTAACACCTCGTATATATAAAAGGCAAAGCCCTCACTGACTGACTGACTCACTCACTCATCACTAATTCTCTTACTTCCCATTTACCTAGGAGGCTGAAATTTGGTACACTGATTCTTTAGGCATTAAATAGGGAAACTAAGCTGTTTTTATTCTGATCGGACTCTCGGGATCCGCGCCAGTGGCTCTGGAGTTTCCCATGTTAACCTTACGAGTAGTCATATTTAAATGGAATTAATGAATCTTAACAGCTGTTTCAATTAAACAAGTTGGTTCTGTTCTCTAATGTTCAATAGCATTAAAGTTGCAAGGATTACCAACAGGGTGCAGCACTATTATTTATTTACATTTATGACAACAGCTAATTTGCAACCAAAAGGTGAGTGAGCGTAGCGAACGAACTTCAACCTGGAGGCGAGTTAGCGTAGCGAACGAGCTAACCTGAAGGCAAGTAACCAGGACGTGATTGAGCCATGCGAACGAGATCATCTTGAAAATTAAGAAGTTAAACGGGGCAAAGCCCGCGGGTTACAGCTAGTACCTTAAATTTTGGTCTAAGAACCTTCAGTGAAATACCGGCTTTCATTTAAGCCTTGACTATTAATACAAATACTGGATAGCTTCAGTATCCAATAGTCTAATGCTATTAGTTATTCAAATCGGGCGAGTTACAAGCAAAAGCGAGGTAATCATTATTTTTATTAGGGTTTTAGAAATCAATAGCTCCTGTTTATGTTTTTTATATGTTTTAGATTCAAAATAATCGATATATTATAGGCTTTAATTTGAGCTATTGATCGTTAGAATCAGTTAAGTTCAAGACACTATACTATATTACTCAATCAAAAATAAAAAAAATTATTTTTTTTCTGATAATATATTTATTTTAACGCTGCGGCGCAGCGCATGCTGCTTGGGCCCTATAGTATTATTTAATTTTTGAGCTATAAATTTAAAACACAAAAAATGGCAAACATCTCGCTGACAGGGCATTTTTGGAAAAGATTTAACTCTTGATTTTTGTTTTATTTTCAATTTGTTGTACTTACTTACAGGACACCCAATATGGATAAATGATCTACAACTAACTACAACATAACACACATTATATTAACGTTGTAATCTATAAAAAAAACTATCTATTCATAAAACATAATCTTGTAACGAGTTTAGTTTAAAACTCGACTTTAGAATTGTTCACTAGATCGATATCTTATTAGCAGCAAGAACGAGCATAATTTTGCTGAATTAGAATATCTACAATCTGCCACTTATCATTTTGACATGTAGTTTCTTAACAATGGCAAAGCATTGAGCGAATCAAATTATCATGCTAATAACGGATAAATTCTGGCCCAGGAATGTTCGTTCTCAGATAAAAGGCACGATTACTAGAAAATTGGAAAACAATTAGACCTTTTGAGCCCCTGATTTCTAGTAATCGTGATAAAAGGATTTATACATTTCTATCGGGTGTGGTTCAGTACTTATCACACAGTTCATAGTTACAAGTTTTCCATCTGTTCAAATTGTTTAGCGTGTCTAACCTTTATGCGTTGTTGTTGGATTATTTTACAGTTTTTGAATAGTAATTTGAAATATTGAGAGTTAAATATAAAATATAAAGACTTCCTATATGATTTAATTCACATCAACTCTCTCGTTAGTGAATTTTTATGTAACACATTAACAAAATTACGTAACTGGTCCTTCACGTTTATAAATAACCATGATCATAACAGAAACGGTATACAGTATCTGTTTCTATATTCGATTCTGCTGTGACTCGCAAACACAAAAAATATTAATCGGCGTAACTGTCCCGAGTTCTATAGCCTACTAATGGACAGTTGAATCATATCCTATAATGTTTACTTTTGTGCCAGTGAAATAATTTGTTAATGTTTACGATCCATGCCGTTTCTGTGAGTCTTCTGGTCCAAGATCACGTGATTCACACTGTGGCTCGCGACGTAACATCTGTTTGGGGCGGGTTTAAACAGTTCCATTTAAATATTTTAATTTAAATGTTTTTAATTCCATGCGTTGCGCATCTTTTACGTCTAAAGTAGCATTTTTACTCTCTAGGGAATAAAAAGCGTTTTTATGTCAGAAGCTTCAAATAGTAATTTATTTATTACTTGCTTTGTAATAACTTTAAAACTCTCACGACCACACAACTATCTAATGTAGGACAAACATCCAATTATGTATTTTAACGCCAACTAAAAATAAAACCTAAAATAAATTTACCCATTAAGCGTGATTGAAACTGTTTCGCCTGAACCATTGTGCTTTTACTGCTTTTACTTAGGTAACTTAGCCTCGAGGCAAGGTCCTGATCCTTACGGTCCTACAGACAGGGTCGAGGCTAGAGACTGTAATTATCTCTTGCTAAGTGTTGTTTAGAGGCTGGTGAAGTGTGAGCCAGAGCGATTGTAAATTGGTTTTGAGCGCGCGTGTACAGATAAACCTGCTGGATTGATTCCGCCTTCATTGTTGGGAAACATTCGACGTAAACAAATAATCTAACCACGGACAATGCTTTACAGATAGAAATAAGAATGAAGTATTTTTTTATACTTTGGTTGTTTGACATGAAATAAATTCCCATGAAAACCATGCAATTTAAGGACGCAAAAAAAATCAACAAAGGCTACTCCCTTGCTACTGTAAGGGTTGTTTAGAGGCTGGGGGACGTTTAAGACGTCATCTATGGGGTTTATCTATAAGTTTACAACAAAAGATAAGTTTAGTTGCACTATTCAAAGTCAACTAGTGTATCTGTTGCTCGAAATCGAGCAATTGTCACGTACCGGTATACAGAAGTTATTTTTAAACTACAGTAATAACATTCATAATTTTGGATTAGTTAGATTAGATTAGATTAGATAGAAAGACCCCACTAAATGCTTATGTAACTAATTGAAATAGGTACTCACGCTATTTAATAGCATTTTGAAATAATAAATGCTTCTTGTAAAAATATTTTAGCAGTTTTTGAACCCGGCCTTATTATTTAGTGTTTTCTACAAATGTTTCCCGACTTAAAGCTGTTACCTACTGGTTGTTTACTAACATTTCTTGCATGTATTTATTTGATCTGACTTTAGGTAGGTTTACTTTACCACTATGACAACATGAAGTGTATATTCTTCATGTTTTTTTTTTACCTTCCAAAATAAGTTTCTTAGCATAACTGGAAAAAATGATTCATCTCCATCTCCCCCAAGTGATTGTGTACCTGGATTCCTTACTGTGAGACCGGGTTTCTCTTCTACTCTTCTCATAAGTATAAGATTTCCTATTAATTGTCTGCTCTTCCTGTTTTCAATATTTCTCCTTTAAACTCAAGAAATTGTCTGTTCTTCCAACAAAACTGATTGACTGTTTAGATTTGTCTATAACCTCCTAAATATTACAAATATCAATATTAACTCCCAAAACCTGGTGAGTTTCTATTTATATACAGCTGTTTTTGTTTTCAAATTTGTTTTTAATGTAATTCTTATGGGGGAAATGCGACCTTTGAGAGCGTCTCGTGCCCTTAAAGGTATGAGTATTTCAATTTTAAAACCTTTATGCAAAACTACGAATTGAAACGAATTATTTGACACCTCAAACGTTAAAATCAGTCCAGAAATAACGGAGGAGTTTCGTTCACAAAAAACAGACCTCACGTATTAATATAAGAGATAATCAATTTTACTACTCCACATAAATAGGAACAATGATTAAACATACTTCCTCAGTAGATATCTCATCCTTACGGATCAGCTGAAGACAATTCTTAATTCTGTCCGGTGCACTGTAGAGGCTTGCTTTGGTTACAATTGGTTTATTATTATGTCAGTATTTTTTTTTTTTTTTTTTTACAGCATTTATTTCTGGTTCAATGTAGACATTATACACAGAAGTGTTAACAAAATTAAAAAGAAATGAACTATAATAACATCGTGGGTTCGCCCAAACCTGGTACACCCTGTAACATAATTAATTTAGAGAATAATTTAATCGTCTTTAGGCTTCATTCATCCAATAGATCTTGAGGGAGCCTTCGACGTAGCCTCATGTTCTCAGTTGCTTCACCAAGATGAAAAGTTAATGCACCAGGAACATCGTTTAAAGATTTTAGAAATTTTGAGGTGGTTTTTTCAATAAAGGCCGAGATAGACTCCACTCCTAGTTCTTCATGTATATGCCTGTTTCTAACAAACCAGGGAGCATTCACCGCTATTCTTAGAATTTTGTTTTGAATCACTTGAATTTTGAAGAGTTTGTTTTTTGATATAGCTAATCCCCAGATAGGAGATGCATATGTAATCAAGGGCCGAATTATTGATTTGTAGATTAGAACTGTACAAGCTGGCTTCAGAGTAGATTTCCTATTGATTAAAGGGAAAAGCTTTGCAAGGCGTGCATAACCTTGGGACAGTTTTTGATTAACGTGGTAGTTCCAATTAAGTTTTTTGTCCAGCCATACTCCAAGATATTTTATGGCCTGGTCATCAGGGTTCCAAGGTAGAAAGTTACCATATATTTGAATTTCATGTGGCAATGTATTTTTTTTCAAGGAAAATATTTTTGTCTCACATTTAGTTGAATTTAGGCGAAATTTCCACTTGTAGAACCAATCAATGAGAAGATCCACAGAGTATTGCAGGGAATACGTGGCCTCGTGGATGTCGGAATGTTGGCACAGGATAGCAGTGTAGTCGGCGTAGAGAGCTAATGAGGCGTCTTCTGGAAGAGGGATGTCTGCCATGTATAGATTGAACAATACAGGGCCCAAAATTGAACCTTGTGGAACTCCTGCATTGACTCGTCGTACAGATGATTTGGAAGAACTAATTTTAACAGAGAAGGTCCTGTGACAGAGAAACGATTTTACAATACTGGTTAAATATTTTGGAAATCCGAAATTAATCAATTTAAAGACCGTCATGCCATACCTTATCAAATGCCTGAGATATGTTAAGAAATGCCGTTACTGTGTGCTGTTTCCTCTCAAACCCTTTGACTATCGTTTCATATATTCGTAGGATTTGATGTATGGGCGAATGTTTTGGCCGAAATCCAAATTGATGAGCAGGAATTATATTTGCAGCATCCATGTAACAGGCAATTCGTTTCAAGATGATTTTTTCAAAGACTTTAGAAAGCGTAGAATTTAATTTAATTTAATGTCAGTAATTTAAAACGTCGTTTACCCAAATAAAACTACCTTATCATAAACAATAACTCTTCCCCTAGTTGGTTAAGTATGATAGTAAATAATTGCAGTTATTTTTTTTTGTCGAGTTCATGATTAAACTTTGTATACATTTCAGACCAGTTAGTCTTCTTGTTGACTCGGAGCAAACACATACACAGAAACCGCCTCTTCTTTATACAGTAATAGGTTTGATAAGTACTGACTGGTAAAGGTATTTTGTGGGTGAAATGTAGATGGTTTTAAATATGTTATTCCAATTGTATTACTTTGTAATAGGTACTCACAACCATCGGATTGCCAGAGTGTGCTCGCTGACCAAAACTACCACCACGGCAGCCAGCAGTAAGCCTACCACCTCCTTGTGATGGCACCCTCGCGGGCCCATGACTGGAACAGAAACAGCGGATTGAATAACAGTATCTTCTGAATTAAATATGAGGATTTCCATCCAAAATTCAGAAAACATATAAATAATACATTTTAGAAATATTCTCAGTATAATTTGGAAGTCATTACTTAAGTTGCTTGGACGTCCTCATGGGTATTATCATTGGCTTTTAAAACATTCAAGGGAATAGATTAACTAGGGTGGTCTGCCGTTACACTTTAGACGCATAAATGAGCGAAGCATTATTTAAAGATTGTCAATGGCTAAAGTAGCTAACAACCAACAATATATTCCCTATCAACAGATTCACAGTTTGTTTGCTTGATATTATTTAAGTTTTAAAGAATGACAGATTTATCTGATAGTATGTGAACAAAATCATTGACTGGTAGTTGGTGTAGCGCTTCATCACTAATGGTTATGTCAAAATATAATGGGTTATTTGCCTTCAGCCTAACAAGTGCTTGCTGTAGTTTTTCACTTCGAACTTTGAAATCGATATGGCCAAAGACGCCTTGACGTTGGGCAATGATGACTTTTAAGTTTTCGGTCAGTGTAGGTAAGACAGATGCTATTTCATTAATATCTTGCTCAACATTAATGATGTTACCTTTGTAGTGAAATTGGCCATCCTATCCTGACCATTAGCTTGTACTTTGTAAATGCGCATAGCGGGATGTACTCTTGCAATCAACATTTGTTCTGCAATCGTCAGGTCAGTTAATTCTTTCGGGACACTTGACACATCCATATTATTTAACGCCGTGAATTTAGTTGCATTTGAACGACAACGAGAACCATTCGGTGATTGGTTTGAAGCTGTTAGTTGTTGGCGATGACAGTAAGTGCAAGTGTAAAATTTTAGTGCATCTAATTCATGTTGGAATTGATTAGCTATAACTGCCTATCATTATCAGCTTCTTCCGCCACTGCTTCATCTGGTTCTTCTTGTTCACGACGCCACTCTCTTACAATATTTGCATTATTGGTGCGACGACCAATATTACGACGTGGCCTTTGAGACATGCTCAAAACAAATATAGCAAAACTGTTACTTCCATTAATAATCTGTTAAGTTACATCATAGACAAATCTATGGTTACATCCCAACCTAGGATGAAAGTAAACATTGAAATGTAAACAAAACAGTTACAAACAATTAACATATGTTTATCTTATTTAAATAAAACTAAATAAACCCAGTATAATTTTTCTTTCAACTTACATTAAAATAACAAGCGAAACTGAGTGACCCGTAAAATGAAATACAGAAGGAAATTTGCAAATATTTTTTTACCAAAACATTGTGCTCAGTATTCTTTAGCTGTTGGCCAAATTTCATATCAATTGGTCAAGCCATTACATTCTGATGCTCTTACAAAAAAGTTACAAAGTGAGGGAAAGTGAGCTTCGCTCAATAATATTTATTCCCTTTATGTAATTTTGGATTTTGAAGCAGACACCCAATCTACATGAATTACCTGTAGCCAACGTTCTTCAAAAAGTGCAAAGTTGAATGAGTCACTATGCTAATGTCACTATATCTCTGTTTTCTCTGTTAGTTTAGTTTTCTGTGATGGTTGATGTGACGTGAAATATACTACAGTTTATAATATGCTGCACCTTTTCTTTGACTTGGTCCAAATGTTGGGGTATTTGTAAGAAATCAGCAACTTTAGTGCACTCTGGGACTCAAATGTAACTACGTTCAATTTCATTATAAAACTGACTAACTTTAACTTTAACAGGGGAATGGCATGTCTAGTTATATTCATAGTCAAAGGTGCTACAGTATACACCACCAACTCCCTTGTTTTAGATGTATCTATTAACTAACCATTCCGTTATTATTCTTTAAGCACGAACTTTTTTATAGTGTAAAAGTGAAAATTTATCCTCCCAGCGTCAACAAAAACAAAGATCAGAAAACACCACGAGAAATATGTAGCTGTATATAGACGAGAAATAATTCTCCTTATTATCATTAATCCCTCAGTAACATTTAGGTGTCTCTCACTTTGATACACATATGTATTCAATACAATATAATCAATGTCAATATTAAACTATTAAAATTAGAATTTAAAAAATAACTCGAAGTACCCTTGTAAATTCCTCTTTATACAATCTTTTAGACTGTTTGGAGCTCCTATATTATGTCTCAAAATTTGGTTTGTTCCTTTAAATTGATAAGTACCGGTACCAAAAGTAATATTTATTTCAATTGTACTGTAGAGTTCCTAACATTTCGTCTCTATGCAATCATCATACTGATTTCAATGATTTATTGCAGCCTAAAGATATTACGATGTTATCATTTGTCTGTAAATCCCGAGTCTGTTCCATAATAACAACAATCAGGATTTGAAAGTGCCCAGTGCAAGGCGTTGCTAATCAAAATAATAAAGTAACAAATACTCTTCCGCTCGGAATTCTGGTAGGAGCCTAAGGTATCGTCCTACACGACTTTTATATTAGTCATTTCGTGTCAATGGAAAATTACTTAGCCTTTTATTAAATCGCTCTAATCTTATGTATTTTAAAAAAATAGTTTTTATTTACCGAGTTCGTTTGGCTCTTCTACAACCTTCTACCCGGCCGATTTTCATTATTGAGGTGTCAAATTGAAGGTATGTACGCGCAGATTTTACATCAGGCATTTTGAACTACTGGATGACCAAAAAACATAAATTTAATTTATTTTTAGATTCTTACTTCAATTAAAGATGTATTTCACCAGTTATAATTATATACTCCTAGATATTTTGGTCTAAGAACCTTCAGTAAAATACCGGCTATTATTTAAGCTTTAGTTATTCAATTCGGACGATTTAGCAGACGCAAGGTGAACAAACAACATCAACATTATTTTTCATAAGGGTTTTTTATGATTTGAAATCAATAGCTCCCATATTAATTATGTTTTTATGTTTTAGGCTCAAAATAATGAGTAAATATATGCTTTAATTTGAGCTATTGATCGTTTGAATCAGTCAAGTTCAAGATACTGTATTACTCAATCAAAAATCATACGTTTGATTAATTCTCGGCTGTGCTGAGCAGCATGAGTCCTCTAGTATCATAAATAAAATTGACTGATCATAGATACCAAATCAGAAACATTGCATTTAAAACAGATAGAATTAATTGCCTAAATGATTAACATCATCAACACATCTAATATTGTTCCTCAAATTTTATATACATTATACAACAAAGAAAATCGCCAGGGGAAAGTAGCTAAGTGGTTAAAAATAGTCAGAATTGAGAAAAGACTCGTTTCTGCTGTCTTTTTCGTGTTAAAATAAGCAAAAACTTAATGATCGTACGCAATATACTGAGAAAAAAACTTTTATCCGTACAAGTTTTTTCACGATAAAAAAACAAATGCTTCAATATCCATATGGCTTTTAAGCCATGAAAACATAGAACGCATTGTTGTAAAGTGAAGATGATTAATATACATCAATAACCCAACTAGTAACTGTTGATTGTTAATTGTTATTCACGCTGCTGCCATCAATCTAACTAATTGCTGGAGTCTGTCTGGATGTATCAGGTTTCGTAATTACGTCATCAAGTTAACTATTCATCGTGTTTATTGCTTAGCGGTTTTCAAACCATTTTTATGATGATTAGTTTCTTGAAATTGTCTGTAATCATTCTTCACGGATACAAACGAATTTTACAGTTTGCTGCTTTAAATAGGCTACCCTTAAAAAAGTGTTTATTTACGAATTTTAAAATCTCAAATTAAATCGTAAATTGCGATGAACTAAATTCTAAAATTGGCAGTTTTGAGGGGATTGTTTCTATTACTTGAAAAGCGGTAGAAGACACCGGTTCTATTTGACTGTTGATAGATTTCATTAGAAGTTATGTTTTGATAGCACAGTAATAATCAAGTCTCCTTTAATAACAGCCAATATTTCCATTCTTTAAAAGGCCATATTTTCCGCTTACAACTAATTTAACGGTAAATAGATAGCAAATAGCAAAATAACCCTTGGTAGCTAATTAGTTAAAGTGATATTCTTCAAATCTTAGGTCGCTGGATTGTGGAATAAATGCCACTTTTGTCATTATAATATCGGTTAATTATGATTATCCTCCTATTATCCTCCTAATTATCCTCCTAAATATGGACGTTATATACTAACAAGGCTGTTCCTATACAATACATCTATAAATAACAAACATAAATAATACAAGTATGAGTACAATAACAGCTGAAAAAGAACTGTACAAACAATTGTAGAAACCTCTTATAATATTGAAAGGTTTTACTTCCTAACAAATTGAATTTTGAAATGAATTAATATTGAATACATTATCGTACCAACTTATTTTTACCTGAGCAAATCGTATTTCCAGTTGTGACAAAGAGCAGATCTCACCAAGGACTCGCGCATCGTCCAAAGGACGGACCATTACTGGAGCTGGAGAACTGGAACTGGACAAGCCTGGAGCTGGAGCCTGGAGCGGACCCGCCCCCTGGATACAAAAACTGTAGACCTACACTGGTCACTGGAGACTCTGCTAAGAGATCAGTGCATTGTTTGAAGATTCGAAAAGTCAATTGAATTTTACAACTTTCTTACTACTAATTCATCTCAAGACAGCTTTTTTTTATTATTAAGTCTTCAGTGAATTTTACATTCCATCTATAAAATTTCACTGCAAATACATTACTAATATAATATATATAAATACCTCGTCACAGCTCTGAAGTTGCTGTATATTACAGCTGTTTCGGCATCAAAATGCCATCATCAGATACACATGTTTCCACCTAAATTGGCGTCGTTAATCTGTACACACACACGAACACGATAAAAACATAAAAACATAATTCTGTGTTCGTGTGTGTGTACAGATTAACGACGCCAATTTAGGTGGATACATGTGTATCTGATGATGGCATTTTGATGCCGAAACAGCTGTAATATACAGCAACTTCAGAGCTGTGACGAGGTATTTATATATATTATATTAGTCATCTAGTCAGCTCAGGGGCTAAACCATGTCTATTGGCAAATACATTATTGCCTTCCCTGTACCAGCTAACCAAAGGTACTCGCAAATATTGATATTTAAATAGGTAGGGAATAAGTAACGCGATAAGACTGGGACGGGTGGCGTCGTCCTGTAATCCTGTAATATTAGGGACAAAGATTTATAACTTTAGTTTTTACTTATTTTTTTGTTTATAGTTTTAAAAGTTTTATAAAAATACATTGTTTAGTTTATATTTAGTACATAAGAGGTTAACTGTAAGAAAGGACCATGTGGTCCTAATGTTCGCTTCAATAAAAAAGTATTTTCATTTCATTTCATTTCATTTCATTTCATTTCATTTCATTTCAATCCAGCTACTAGGAGATCACAAATTGTGGATATTTATATGCATGCACTGTGGATGCGATATTCTCTTGTGTGGATTAACGTCCGCACGAGTGAGTACTACGACTATCCGCAGTACTATCCTGGTAATTAGACCAATTCGTATATACCAAAGCAAAAATGTGGTTCGGATTCCACAATAAACTGTAGGTCCCTTAGTTAGTTGCCATTAGCTGTATGGGCTATCAATTAACAGCTGTGTCTAAGGAATATGTCGGCCTTAGTCACTAACAAGACTGCAAGATCGCGCCACTCATCCTTCACTCATATCCATTCATACTTGGCTTAAAATACCTACTTTGTATGGTCGCCATTTAATAAGAAAGTATTAAAGTAAACAAAGTGTTTTTAAGGAGATAATCCAATCAAGCGAATGAAAAATCGCTTAGTATGTAGGTTTGTTGCGGTAGGAGTATTATAAGTATAGATAGACCTATATTAAAGGATATTCACTTGATTGATTGTTAAATGCAAACTTAAACATACCAGTGGCCTCCCTACCATAGTATGCCCTCCCTAGTGAGTTAAAAACTAGAAAACACCCGTTGCCTATCCATCGAAATATATGGGACTATCCCTTGCACCTATTCTCAGTCTAAAGCTGGGTTTTCCTAGGCGCGTAGTCGGAGAGCGGAGAGAGGAACGCGGAGAGCGGACTCCACTTGTCTTAGGCAATTTAATGTTACTGTTTTCCTAGAAGCGGAGCGGAATGCCATGTTAATTTCAATTCCGCTCTCCGCGTTCCTCTCTCCGCTCGCCGACTCCGCGCCTAGGAAAATTCAGCTTTAGATATACTCGTAAATGTCGGGAGTTACCAGTTGATCGACCACTTCGTCGTCATGCCACTTGGCCGTCTTTTAAAATTAAATAGTCTGTAATATCCCGACCTTCATATATTTTTAGGGACTGGTAAAATCCGGTTGGATGGCAGTAATTCCTGGACAGTAATCCCTGCGCAATGACTTCCATCTCCACAATCACCTATTTATTTTCATCCTAAGGGTCCTTAGGATGTTTATGACACCTAGTCAATTACATTGTGAGTTTTAATAGTCGGTCCAATGGACATGTACTTCATTTGTCCCACTTCATTTAGTACTGTATTTAAATTTCAAATTTGCATCAAATTTAAAAAACTTTCGTTTGAATTTAAAACTGTTGCAAATGGCTTAGCCTTTTACAACCACTGTATTTTTGACAACTGTCATCTGTTTCATAGAGTATGCAAAACATTTCACTCCTCCATGTAGTAAAGAATATTTAATCCTCAACATTATGATTGGGATTTTTGTCGCACAGCCTTGAAATAATCCGTAAAAAAACTCAAGATACTATTTAGTCACTTATTATTATTTTGCAATAATAAATCAACAAAATGTCTTGTTACGTTATTGTTTATATTGAGATTAGCATTTTTCATTCTGGGTAGTTACATATATAATATTCCTACATATAATTCATCATACTGTATAAACAATTTCCACTTTACTCCATTTCGTGCGTTAAGTTTACTCAGTGTGGTGCTCCGGATCTTTGACCATGTACAGTGTTGTGGAGTCCCACGCCGCGCGCCGCAGAGCAAAGAAAGGCGTCCAGGCAAACTTCCTTTTCCTGTCATCATCACAGTTTTTAGAATTTCAATGTTATCCATAAGTCCATCGACTCGTGTCACTGCGCGAGATGGTTAGTGAAGCGCGAGTCTTATTGTGTCCAACCAAATCCATCGATTAGTGATGGTTTTAAATAAAAAATAAATGTCAGCAAACTGACAAAAATCAATAAATAAATCGATAAACAAATCAAATAGAATAATAAAAAAGCAATAATAATCAAAATCGTTCAAATATAAATTGTGAAAATCAGATTTCTTTCTGCAGTGAAAAATAGTTCAAAGGTCTATTTTTTTGTACGTTTTGAACACCCTGTAAATAGGGATAAAAAATAGATTAAAACTTTTCCCACTAAAATACTCAGGACTCAAAGACCTTTAAAATGAGGTATAACCTTCTTTACATTTGAAAATTTCCCATAAAACACCCCACCCCCTAAAATCTGTCCTTTGGGGTGCTTTTTTGGGAAATTTTCAAATGTAAAGGGGGGTTATACCTCATTTTAATAGGGGGTTCCAGATGCAATTTTAGGTTTCTGTTTGCTTTCATATTGGAGCTATAGAAGCCGGCCGGGTGGTCATTATACAGGGTGTCCGGTCATAAGTGTTAAATAAAATTTTGCATTAAACTACATGGTAATGGTGACAGAATGTCGCAAATTTGAGGTTCCCAACTTCAACAGTTAGAGAATAACAAATAAATTAAGATTTTTCAAAAATTATTGTAGTTGTTATGAAAAAGGTTATTTTACTCTGTTAAAAATGCACTTACTGTCAGTTTCAATGTCATTTTCAGAATCCTCACAAAATTTTAAATAAATATAACACATAATCGTTGGGGTACGTAAAAATATTCTATTTAAAATTCTTCGTTAAACAAATTATTTTTATATCGACGAAAATGTAAATAACATTCAGCAATGTATTTCTCGGTTGTTGAGTTCTGGCGAGGTTATCAAATATGACTAAAAACTTCCTTATTTAAAGGGCTTTACAATGATGTATAACAACATTTACCTACTGTCAAATCCATGGTGAATTTTACGCACTATTGTGAAAAATCACGGTCAAGCCAAAACAGGTATTGTAAAAAATAATAAAATTTTACTTACTATTTTATGAGCTGACCTCTGATGATGAGGGTATGTATAATTTATGATTGACCAGACTACACTTCCATCAAACTAAAGAGTTTTTTTTAAGACTTTGGAAAATTTGTAATTAAAAAACACAACACATTAGTAAAAAACATAATACACACTACAATTTAAATATGAAATGATAGTTAACCCATTAAACAAATCAATGACACACTTTGTCCGAAGCACGAATCACAGTTTGGGTGTAAAGTGCCCACCGTTTTCCCGCAAGCAGGCCCTAGCTCTTTTGCGGATTGCGCCAACTGTGACCTCATACGTCAATTTTTCCCTTACTTTCCCAGCAGCCTCAAGGATTCTCTCCCGTAACTCAACTTCAGAGTTTACAACAGTTGAGTAAACTAGACTTTTCATGTAACCCCAAACAAAAAAATCTAACGGGCTCAAGTCTGGAGATCGAGGAGGCCATGTCACACTTCCTCCACGTCCAATCCATGTCGGGTAGTTTTGGGATAGCCACAACCGAACGCTTTCAGTAAAATGTGGTGGAGCACCATCCTGCTGAAATATGATTTCAGCTCTTTGTTGAGGATCAATTTCATCCAACAACTGAGTGCTGAAGAAAATCTAGATATAAATCACCGTTCAGATTTCCTTCGAAGATATGAGGACCAATTAACCGATCTCCAATCACACCTGCCCACACGTTGATCCCAAACCTTTTTTGAAAAGAAGCTTCTCTGGAGGCTTTTTGATTTTCATTATTCCAAAGATGCATATTGTGAATATTTATCACACCTTCTCTGGTAAAACGGGATTCGTCAGTCCATAGTATTTTTTTAAGGAAGTGATATTCAACAATATCACGTTGAAGAAGCCAGCGGCAGAACTCCTTTCTGGATTCGAAGTCACGAGGCTCCAATCCTTGGACCTTTGTAAAATGATACGGATGGAAGTTATTGTCCTTCAACACTTTATGTACTTTCCACCGGGACATACTAGTTTCAAGGGCAAGCTGCCTAACACTAGTAGTAGGATTATCCATAACTCTCTGAATTACACCCTCTTCAGCTGCAACATCATGCACAGGTCCTACTTCTTTCTTCTTCTTCTCAACCGATCCTGTTTCCAGCAAACGTTGATGCACTCTAGTAAACACCTGAGTACTGGGGGTGGTGCGATCAGGATACCGATTCTGGTACTCTCTCTGAGCAGCCGACGCATTACCGTTACACAAACCATAAATAAAATGCATTTCAACATACTCCCGAATCGAAAAAGACATAGTTGACCGATCACTGTCCACATGTGACTGATAGATCGTTTTAAAATATGACTACTGGTTCGCTTTGTTTTCTTATCGCTTGGATAAAGTATTGTTATCAGTAAAATACCTGAATCTATTGACTAAATCCATTCAACAAAATAGAAATTCCGGGAGATAATTTAAATCTTACATGAAAGTTATACGATAACCGTAACTTTATCACAAACACATTTTACTACTATGTTTCTTTTCTTAGCTGGGTAGTTATAAACAAAGCGTTGCATGCGAGAAAGAAATACAAATTATTTGTTGCCTGCACTTAAATGTATTATTCTTCACAATAGATTTTCTTTGCCCTACCATGTTTTTTTCACAATAATGATCGAATTACATGAGGAAATTTGAAATTCGGTAAAAACTATTATACACCATTGTAAAGCCCTTTAAATAAGGAAGTTTTTAGTCATATTTGATCAACTCAGCGGAACTCAACAACCGAGAAATAAATTGCTGAATGTTATTTACATTTTCGTCGATATAAAAATAATTTGTTTAACGAAGAATTTTAAATAGAATATTTTTACGTACCCCAACGATTATGTGTTATATTTATTTAAAATTTTGTGAGGATTCTGAAAATGTCATTGAAGTTGACGGTAAGTGCATTTTAAACAGAGTAAAATAACCTTTTTCATAACAACTACAATAATTTTTGAAAAATCTTAATTTATTTGTTATTCTCTAACTGTCGAGGTTGGGAACCTCAAATTTGCGACATTCTGTCACCATTACCATGTAGTTTAATGCAAAATTTTATTTAACACTTATGACCGGACACCCTATTAATATATTTCCACTTATTTATTTATTTTTATTTTTAAAAGTCTTGATACACAACTTTTATTCTATACAAAATTCTTTAATAATGTATCTATTTAGTTCTTGCTCATTTGACCTTTTGTAACCAACAGATGATTATCAATCATAACAACAATCACAAATCAACATAACCAAATTAATCGTACACGTCAAGATATTTATCAAGCATTTTCAAACTTTTCGGTCTGAAGTTTTGCCACAATGGGTGACGAAACTACCAACGAAATTCCTTGTAATCAGAAACCCTGTCTCCCGCGTGTCCCGAAGAAACCTACGGTTGCTGACGACGAAGCCAGTAAGACCATAAGGGAGAGACCCATCTTGTTTGCTGGGGTTGTGTGGATTGGGGTAAGTGTTTCGTGGGAAAAGCCATGTAGTTGGATGTAGAAGGTAAAATTAGCATGCCCACCGTTACGTCATTCTACTGCACGGCACAGAAGTCCTGGGTGACACCGTGAAAGTCAACAAGCAGCCTGAGAATGCCATTCGTTCAGTACAGGGGTGCGTTTAGAGTTTCCTGTGTGTATTACAATATTTATGACGAATTAAGTCCATTTTAGTGAATTTCTCTATAGGGGTGTAGCTATTGCCGTAGGTGGTACGGTAAGACCTGGAGCTGGGACCGATGATATACTTTTTCATTTTGATGTCCCTAGAGGCCAAAAACACTATTCGTTCAAAATGATATACCTGTAAAATCGACCCTAGATGGTTTATAAATTCAAATTATGTATGTAGCCTTTCTTTTTCTGACCTTTTCTAGATTCTTCGAAGGTTTTTGATTCCACGTACATGTACGCAGCAGATCCACAAGCAGCCTGAGGATTTAAAACCTCACCAGACATCCAACAGACAAGTGTTAGAAACTCGACATGTTAGCGATTCTGAACCTTTGCATGTCAATCACAAGCTTACAGCTGTCCCACTTATTACAGAGTAAGTGCGTGTTAGTTCTGTTATTAATTCCTGGTCCAATCGGCTATTATTTTATAGCCCAGTCTGTTCATTGTGCTGCAAGGTTATCCAAAGAGTTGATACCATTCAGAGTATTGCACTTAATATTTCCTAACTTGTTTGTTAGTTTTAGACAAGTTGAATGAATGTGCCAATAAAAATTAATCCAAAGACTGAAAGAGTAGATTAGGTTTTTAGTGAGTAGTTCACTGGTATTATCCCTGTCCTAAACACTACAGGCCATAGTGGCTACCTACTGGCCACGTGTGTGCGTACACGCGAATCCCACCTTTTCCTAAAATATTCTACCTAAAGATTACCTGTGCCAGTGATTTAAAGGAGGCCAAAAACATTTAGTTTTGCTATACAAACACGAAATACGCGTACTTCACTCAACTTCGCCATTGATTATTAGTACAGATGAATGATTATTTCCAGGTCTCAGATGTTATAATATTTACGACCACAATACTACACCACTGCCACAGCTAAGTTTAGGCCTAGTTCTGGCTTAGGTACTAGCCCAACAAGTCCTTTAGTTGTTTTGACAATTTGTTTGCTATCGTACCAGTCCGTTAATGCAATGACCTCATGGTCGGATATATCACGCTAATTTCGACATGTTTACCACCACTTGACATGTACTTTCATTTTTTAGATATCCTGTGGTCACTGGTGACCCGAAATCAGAAACGCTCCAGAGTCCTATCAAGGAAAAATCATCTTCATATGTCAGAGAATTAGTGGCCCAGGCACAAGAATCATCTTCTGTTGTTGTAGCGCGAGCTCGAAACTTCCCTCAGGAGTTGGGCGCCATCTTGAGAGCTGGCCAGAGAAATGCTGCTGGTATGCTAGAATAATTAGAACGCTTTACAGTTATGCCTACACTACAATAGGGGAGTATAGTATACCTTTGTTTCGATTATTTAGAATTGTGAGTGCTTAAAAGATAATTGATCGTTTCTAGCCATTCTGCTGTTGATGCCTTCAGACATGGACACTGTTGTTTTAGTAGCTTGCTTGTCGTAAGTTTCCATGTTATTTCTTCAGGCAGTTTTAATAGTTAAGGAACTTAAAAGAACAGTTCTTGATATTAGAAACAGGCAATAACCATCCAATTGTAAACTCAATATTGGTTTATACCTGTTGCAGTAAACACTTCGGTAGCTATCAAATGAATCGTTCTATAAGTGTGAATGAATTTTCACAAGTGTAATTCTACTACTCGAAAGTAATCATTCAGACGTACAATAATATACAATTAACACCGTTCCAGAGTTCCATAGATCATAATTTTAGCAGATTGTTAGTGGAATCAAAACAATTCTTAGGTAAACACTGTGGAGAATTTAAACTATATTATTAAATAGCAGCTTTTAGTGAGTTTTAATTACTCTTAAGTGTATGCCTACTCATTATAGTATGTATTACAAAATCCTGTGTGTGTGACGATTAGCAAATAACCAAAAAATTCATCGAGACTCTATAGAATCACTCGCACTTCAAAATCACTGTTACAGAAGTCTTCGAGGCTTTGCGCCGAGAGGATAACCACAGTTCCAGGCTGGTGGCGATCTCCATCAGCAGTTTTGTAGGCTTGTTGTGCGGCCTCAAGAAAGGAGCTGTACCGAGCATAGGGTACACGATGACCGGAGCAACGGCGGCGGCGAGCTTGTGTTACCCTGAGCATACCAAGATCTGCAACCGGGCAGTCCTGAAGGTCTTACGACAATCAACCCCTGCCACGTCGAGGGATCAGTGTTCAATCAAGGGTGCGTTTAATAAAATATAAGGAAGATAAGTAATTAGTAGGAAGTTTTTGAGCGTAAGGTATAACACGTTCCCCATCAATCGTTACACTCCTAGGTGTATGTGTGTGTTGAGGACGGTCGTTAGTGAACGTGTTAACAAGTCTTCAATCTGGACTGCAAATTTAGATTTTACATTGAGCAAAAAATTATATTCCTATTTTTTTTTAAAGGACTTATTCCTATCTTTCCGCTATCTCGTAATCGAATTTCTTGTTCCTTTCGATCAATAAAACTACATATATTAGGTACACACAGTCATGGATGTTTTGAACTCAAAACGCAAATTTTTAAATACAGAGTTTCAATATCCGGTAATCTTATGATGAGTTGATACTTGATAAGAAAACTTTGCATCGTTAATAATAAAATGTAATATTTTGTATGTTCAGTATGACACTATCTTCGCTATCGGTTTGAACTATAATCTTATCTAGACTTTATTTTGCAGGCCCACCATACCCCCTTGTGATGGGTGATTGGTATTATTTCCAAATGCCCAGCTTAAAAGATGTTTTTGGATACGGGCAGTTGCAAGATACAAATGACAATTTCAATGCCACCGAATTTTCTCGAGCAGAAACAAATGTAACCAAAAATATCTCAGAAAATATCTCAGTTCTGTCCAATCATCCTTCTAAAAGTAGTAGTGAAGAAATCAAAGCTGAACCAAAAGAGCCTAGCATAATCTTGAACAGAGTGGAAGTCGAGCCTAACAACGAAATTAATAAGTATCCAATCCAACGAGATGTTTCAGAACAGTCATTGATTGAAGAAGTATTCCTCGCACAGTCAGATGAAGCTGAAGATGCACTTCAAAAGATTGAAACAGTGGTAAACGAATCTCATCCTCACGCAGTTTCTGACTCACCAAAGCTTGTAACAAAACATTCTGAAGAGGGGTCCGTTGAATCAGAAAATATAAGTCTTCAATCCCCTGTAGGAGTGGGCGAATCAAAGGAAGATATTTCTGATGCTGAAGGTGATCATGAAAATGGTTATACCAATCACTATGAGGCTAAAGATGAATCTTCCGATACGGTGATGATCATTAAAACAGAGAAACTTGATGGTCAACCAGAAAATCCAAACGAAACTGACAAAAAAAGTGATGGAGTGCCGCTGAGCAGGAAGTTAGCTCCTTACTACAGGGCATTACCAGACGATGAGGTAAATTACTCGTAATAAAAAATACCTAACACGAGTAAAACTATGTATAGTTGCAACTAATAGTTGTGATAGTCTTGCATACTGACTGGCATATTGCATAAGTCTTGCAATATGCCATCTCAATATTGTTCCTAGACTAGGTAAAGAGGAATGTGAGTTATGGATGTTTGGAACAATATTAATTGTAAACAGTATGCTAGAAAAGATAGGATTACATAATATGCGATTCAACTGGTGCTTAAATCCGCCAGTCATTCAACTTTCATACAAATGTTGGACGATGTATCAAGGGATGATTTAGTTCTGTTTCATTTAAAGTGTGAAACAGTCAAAAATATTCACAACATTGGATCCATGCAGTGTTTAAAATCCATTTTCAATCTGCATAAATACATCTCTAAGACCGGTAATTAATAGAAGGGTTACTTTAGAGGGTCAAAATACTTGTAACATTTTATCATACGTCTAAACTTAAGTACTGTATTTATATTAGTTTTATTTATATTTACTTATGACATGTAGTATTCATTTTTTTAGCGGTAACATTAAGTTTTTATTCTAAAATCAATAATTACAAGGATAACAAAAAAAACACACAGATGTTCTCTTCTGCGTCATCTTACCAATGCAAAGCACGAGTATAGCGGCTAGTGCTATAAACGAAATAACCACCCCTGTTTTGCATATAAAACAGTTTGTTTATCGTTTATATGTGAGCTATTCAATTCAGAGTTGTACATTGGATTCACCAATAATGTTAAATGTGTTTGTGTTTTGACTAATTTGAAATCTTACGTTTCAGAAAACCTCACGGGAGAAGGGCTACACAGACGCATACTCTAATCGTGGCAATTAGAACTTGAAAAATATTATATGTAACGTAAATTATATCAAACATTGAATTGTATGAAGCTAAATGACATTGAAAAATAATAAAATGGCTTTAACTAAGTTATGATAGGCCTACATATTTTTATTTGATATGAAAAATTACTCTTATTGGTAGGGCCTATCACTGAATTAAGCAGAAAAAGACGCATTTGTTCGCTATAAAATATCGTGTCAAAACTTGTTTACAGTAATCCTACTAATATTTAATGTTAAAAAGTGTGTGTCATTTCCAAAACTCACTTTATTTCGGTTGTATCATTAGAAAACTCACATAATCCACCAGCCAATAGGAGGGTTGTAGTTTTTGTTTTTCCAAAACCATCTATATCCTCTTACCCAATCGGTGTCCTGAATTCAGTCATGTGACTTTGTTATCATTCTGGCTCTGTCGTCTGACAACCACATGAGGAGGAGTATTGTGAAGGATACCCTGCTCAAGATGACAGATTTGTAGTTTAGAAGGGTACTCTTGCTCTTAAAATACAAATCAATTAATTTGAAAGATGTTAACATAAGTAAGTATCTCACTTTTAATTTTAACATTAGTCCAGAGAACGTCTAATGGCCTGTGCTTCTGTATGGTAATTCTTTTACTGTGAAATTAAAACAGTTCTTGAAACGGTTTTTTATAATTTTATAACATTTCCAGTAAGTACCACTTAGAAAATGGTAACATATTAAGGTTAATACAATATTAGGTTACAATATTAGGTTTGGGGAGCGAGCTGGCGTAGTGGTTATAGCGCGGGACTTCAGTCCCTGAGGTCCCGGGTTCGATCCCCGCCAAGTCACCAATGGATTTATCTAAGTGATAATGCCGCAACCCCTAGGTCTAGCCTGAAATAATGTGAAAAACAATCCCAGGCTCGTGCCTAGCGTCCTAGGACCAAAAAAAGGTTAATACAAGCCATGTTATTAGGTATATTATCTTAATATTTTGTTGTATTTTTTAAAAACAAAACTGATTAGTGTTATGCCATCCTAGGGTAAATACTGTCCTTCCAAAACCAACTTTATCCATAGGCGTCAGAGCAAAACTAACTTTATCCACACTTAAAACTTATTTTCTCAAAAACTACAGATATTAGGAAGAAAAAGGCATGCAATAATACACAAAGACACATATCTTTCACTTCGGATGAAACAAAACATAATAATTCACTGTCAGGATAATTAATTAAACGTTTTTTAATTTCCTGAAAATTTTAAAAATAAGGATAATGTGAGTTTAGGAATGGACCGCCTCAGTTATCGTGTTCGGATACATACACAGTACACACACACATTTGAACGAATAGTGTTTTTGGCCTCTGGGGACATCAAAAGGAAAAAGCTTCGGTCCTGGTCTTATCATGCCACCTATGATAATAAAGATACCTCCCGATAGGGAAATTCGCTAATAAGAGTATTTACCAACATAAGGGCACTTACATCTATCGTGAAACAGTATGGGTCTGAACTAACAAACACAAGTAGATTTCTGATCCCATTGTAAATTTTGAAACTCTTGATTCGTGTCTAGTTCATTTCCGGTGACACTGATCGTTAGTTTCGACGAAATTTTATTTCGATTATCTTAGGGTTAATTTAATGGTTTGTACATTGGTTACCCTATATAACTAGGGGATGAGTTATTGTTTATGGTTAGATCGTTTTATTTGGTTAAACAAAGTTTTAAATGGATGAAATAACCAAAAAATATTGTAAACCAAATACAATACGACCTCTACGCAGTGCACCGAGCAGAACTAGCAATTAAATTAATTGTCTTCAGCTGCTCCATAAGTATGAGAAATATATTGAGGTAGTATGTTTTATCTATGGTATCACCCTCATGGTTCAATGAAAGGCAAAATGTTTATGTTATTTCCGTACGGTTTATAGGGGGAATCATGTTGTGTACATTAGGCCTACTTTGTAAATAATTGTTAATCATACGCCCTTCAATAACCATAGGGTAAAGCAAAAATATACGAACCTGCCCAATAGTAAGAGAGAAACGAAGGTTTTAGCGAATTCCCCTATATTAATGCACGGTAAGACCTAGGCCCGGGACTGATTTACTTTTTCATTTTAATGTCCCCAGAGGCCAAAAACACCATTTGATCAAATTTTTATATATGTATATATACGTCCGTGAACGCGATAACTTGAGTAATATTTGTCCGATTTTGATGAAATTTGGTTTAAAGGTGTAATGTGGGATCAACTTGAATGAGTTCGCAAATCAGAATGATCGGACCATGGGAATGGGGCTTTACGGGGGTTTTGATATGGGGTGAAAAATGGTTTTTCTCATTTTTGACACTGAAAACACAAAATTTCCTAAATTCTCTCTAAATCTTTTTAAAGACCTTAAAAAACAAATAATTTAATACATCAAATAAGTGTTTTTGTACGGTTATTAGTTACGGAGAAAATACAAAATGGTAAATTTAAAATTCCCATGCTATTCTTAAGGAGAATATTGTAAAATGTTGTAGTTTGCTTAAATGGTTATATTTTGAACAAATTTGGCAAATTTATTTATTTTATACTAAGCTATTAATATTTTACAAAAAATACACTTTATTAGTTTCCTTGTATCAGCTGAAACCTAGGTACTCATTAAACCTAATGTTATTTAATTTGGTTTAGTTGAAAAATCAATTCAGACAAATGGAAATTCGCTTAGTCGGCAGGTTTGCTGCGGCAGGGAAATTTATCAAACTACTGTATAGCCACGGTATAGCGCTCAACGTCACCAATGGGCCCTGTTACACTATGGTGGCTAGTCACGACCAAGGTTATTACAAAAATAAACATGAGCCACGACGCCAGCCATGTCGCCGGTCGCCTAGCTAGGCTAGGGCCACACTTGGCGACTTTGCAAGGCCCCACTAAAAACCCACTAGGTTTTTCTAATGGGGCTTTGGACTTTGTCGCTGCGACTTTTTTCGTGCGAATTTGTCGCGACGACAAAGTTGCTGGGGTGGTCACACTAGGCGACAATTTCAACCTTTCAGTTGACTTTTTTACCATACCAGTAAATAGGAGTTTCAAGATGAGCTATGCTTCAAGCATAGATTAAACATACTGCCTTGCGTTGGTTAGTTTATGCTTCAGACATTGACTCAGTGGTGTGTAGTAGTAGTTATGAGTGAGGTCTACTTTGATACTGATTGTGCTGTTTATGTTTTCCTTCTTTATTTTTTGCAGTGCAAGTTGCAATTTTGCTCAATTTCGAGCAACGAGCTAGTTTTCAATAGTTATTTGTGTAACTAGTGGTGAAAGTGGCACTTTGCTGCACACGAGAGCAATGTTTACGCACGAGCCACAGGCGAGTGCGGAATGATCTCGAGTGCAGCAAAGGCCTTTTTCACTCGTGTTACACATTATATTTTTCCTACAGTTACTATAAAGCATATAAATAATTAGATTTTCAAACACTATACAACACGTTTTTAGGTTCAGCTGACAACACAAATGGTGCCCTAGAGAAAGTAGTACCCGCGGTCCGTATCACTCCGCTATTTTCCTCGGCAAGAAATGTGCTCCGCGTTTTGAGAATATAGTCCCGTATGTTTTTGTAATTTGAAGTGGTTTCTACGCCTAAAAAAATGCTTTAAAGGTATTTTCTTGTTTATTAAAGATCGTAGGAATGTTTTAAAACCGTTTAAAAGAAAAGTCCAGAAAGTTCAGAAATACCGAAACTATAAACACGAAATGACAGGTTAAATCGTAGTTATAATAGTCAATCAGCTGCTCATAGTGTTATTATCTTTAAGTGTTGCCAACCTATTTCCAAGCGTACACGGATTACGTGCATAATAGAACCACGCTGTTTTGTGTTGTTTCGTTGGAATCCTGATGTGCGGCAAAGTATAAACCGTACGGCAAAGTATAAACCGTACGGCAAAGTATAAACCGTGCGGAAAAGTATAAATATGCAGCAATTAGCAGCTTTCTGTACTATAAACAGTACAAGGAAGCCAACTTTGTCGGGTGACTGACTGTAGGAAATATTAATTCTCTTGTCTTTGCCAATCAATTGAGAGCGAAAAAAGCTCACCTTTTTTGCAGTTTCAGTGTTTCGTTTCATTTTCGAGTTTCCCTTCCTCTTCCTCGGTTATAATTAAAGTAGATCCAACTAGAAAGGAATGCGGTAATGGGGCAAATAACTTTATAATTAAATAATCCTAGTGCAAAATTTTATTCTAAATTCATTTATAAAATGTCGGAAGAAGTATACTGCCGGTTATGTGCGATGAAGATACAAAATTATATAAAAATTTATGGAGAAGAGGGAGAAAAATTGAATCTAGCTACCAAGATCATTCAGTGTTTACAGATTTGGGTGAGCCATTTTAATAGACACTGTCTTTACCAATCTCGAAGTAACCTCTTGTCTCATTCAAATTTGTAAACAAAGTCAAAATTAGACTTTTAGGCCTAGTTCATTTAGTTCAGTTTCGTTCAGTTCGTTTAGTTAGTTGCTGTTTCCATTGTGCCTTTAGACTATTTGCTTGAGCTGAAGGTTCCAGAAGTACAGATTATATTCTGTTTATAGTTACTTGGCCAGTACAGCCTTCAGATAGAAGAAAGATTATAATAACGTCCATAGCTAGCCTAGGCCTAGGCTCCAAGGATACTAAGTTTAGGCCTAGTCCATTGACTGAATCTAATTTGTTCAATTCCATTAATTGCTAAGAAAAACCCCCTGAAAGTTAATGACAAACCCTAAATAATTTATTGAGTAAAATCATAGATAACTTAAAACATAGGCTACTCCCTTAGTAGATTTCTCAGCCTAATGGAACAGCTGAAGACAATTTTATTGTTAGTTCTGTACGGTTTATGTAGAGGTCGTATTTTGTTTACAATTTGTTTCCCGTTAATACAGTCATTTAATACCTCGTTTAACCAAATAGTACGATCTAATCGTAAACAATATATTGTCCCCTAGTTATTTAACACGTTCGCTGCGGCATGTTTAATAGTGGCGTATCCCCAGTGCGGCGCAGCCCTCAGCACCGAACAAACCCGATTGCCGCGTGTGATTGGCTTTCCAATTTTGGTCTGACAAATAGCAAATAACGTGCAGGGATGTCCTGCTTTACAACGAGAGTCGACGTAGTTCACTAAACACCTACAGATAGCAGCACTGCTTGGAACGTAGCCGGTCTCATTGGAATTGTATTGCCAAATGGAGGGAAAAAGACGGGACAAAAAGTAGATTTTTGAGATTGCCAGACGGGGATTTTACGGGGAAATTTACTACCAACCTACACCACAACAAAATGCAAGTCACATACTACACGCTAACGTGGTATAGGTCCGCTTTCGGCCGACGCTAGAGCAAAAACGAAGAAATACAAAAGGCATTGCCGAGCGTTCCCGATGGGGTACGGACGCACCATACGGGGGCCAAGCACCGTACCCGATCGGGAACGGCCGCACTCTACGTGTTGACCAAGCACAAATCAAGAAATGAACCCTAAAATAATAGAAACAAAATTTCGTCGACACTAGCGCCCAGTGTGGCGTACATGAACTAGACATGAAAAACGAGCTTCCAAATTTACAATGGGATGAGAAGTCTACTTGTGTTGGTTAGTTTATGGTAAAATATACCTAGCCTACCTTAAAGATGTTTACCGACCTATAAGTTAAGGAATTAACTTAACTTACTAGGCTTACGGGCAAACTGCCGTATCCGTTGTTAAAAACAACCAAATAAAAATATATATCGATTAGCCTATTTCATTCAATATAGGCTATCGTTAGGTTGGTTAGGTTTGGTTAACCTAACCAACCAAACGATATATCGAATGAAATAATTGATAGCCTATTTTCATTTGGTTGTTTTTGACAACAGATACTGTTGGATTCAGTCAACTTCCGTCAGTTGGATTCGGTCAACTTTATTTACTTACAGTACATTGATGTTACAGTCTAAAACTCTTTTGGTAAAACACAATATTCCATCAATTTTTCATCGTCCATCTTGATGATTGTTACAAATAGTATTTAGGCTATGTTACCGGTACTTAAAAAATGTTAAAAAATATTATGAAAATTAAAAAAAAACAATAAAATTTTTTCTATGTCAAACACATGCATCACACGTCTGTCAGGTGTCCGAACAATCCCAAAATATATCGCTGGGAAGAAATCTGAAATTGACTGATGGATGCCATCAGAGCGACTGATAGTCCTGTGTTGGAGCTGCACTGGATGAGTGTAGATTGCAAAAAAGAAATCCGTTAAAGAATTTTTTTTTACTGTGACATAAGTTACAGTAGACTCCCTCTTATCCGGACACCTTTTAACCGGACATTGGTTTAACCGGACTTGATCGGCAGGAAGTGGGCAATACTGAAACGACTGTTCTGGTGGGAAAGATTTGAGACCAGTGATCACGTGTCTAAATACAATGCTGTCCTAAATTTAAGTTGAATATCACAGTAAACAGTCTTATTTTAACAAGTTTTTGGGGACGTCGGTTTAACCGGAAAACCCGTTATCCGGACTGGCCTCGCTCCCGAGAAGTCCGGAGAAGAGGGAGTCTACTGTACTGATGTGACATGCCAGAATTGATGTGTCATGTGTGTGTATAGTCCTTTATATACTACTTATTCAGAAATAAAGTTGAGTAGTCTGTCTAAGTTAAGTGAGACTCGGTTTTTCCTGAATATCACGCCAATAACTTAGGTGCAATAGGCTACTTAAAACACGATTAACTTAACATTCAACAGAAATAAGATAGGTTAATTGTTTTAAAGTTAATTTTTAACATAAAAATCTACACCTTGCGTATTTGTGTAGGTGTAAAATGTATGGTAACTTAGTTATTTTTCATTTATGTTGACGCTTAAATAAATCCCATCGATCGATGATTGTAGAACGTTTACTTACAGAATTCTACACACTGCTAACTTATACACACACACAGAAATAAATATTGAGCAATTCAAAATCGCCAGTATTCACACAATTTTATAAAGGCCAAACCGCTCGGTACCTATATATTTCTGTGTGTTGTAAAGCCTAAATGTCTGTAATTAGGCATACTCTACATACATACATCGCTCGATGTAATTTATTCTCAATGTATGAATGCTGCTGAAGATGAACTGTAATAACCACACACTCACTAAAATCCAATGATAATATTTACTAGAATAATAATGGACTCTAAATAAGTAAAACAGTAGGTTTACAGCAATTACCATAAGTTAATCTATAGATTCTCATCTTATTTTTATTTTCAGCTTTACCCTGAAGATGTACTTCCAAAAACAGTTTGCACCGAGTGCTGTTCAAAAATTAATCTATTTTTTGAATTTTCCCAAACCTGCTCACAATCTCAAATATCACTTATGACAATGTATAAAGAGAAAGAAGAGGAGATAAATGATCCGCAAGTGATAGAATATACAGAAATGAGTTGTGAAAACGTAAGTAAAAAGGACATTAAAATTATTTTTTGTAACGATTCTAAGCTTTGATTGATTACAAAATGTGTTTCAATTTTCTTTTAATACTGTACAGTATAATGGCAAGTTGTGTATATTATATTGAATAAATACCTAACTTAAAAATGTTGATTGTCCAATATTAGTCATTCTAAAAATTGTTCTTTTGATGATAAATTTTTGGTCATAACTTATACTCGTAACTAAAGAAATACTGTAGTTGGTCTTGATCAGTAACAAAGCATGCAACCTATTCTACACTCATCAATCTTACTTCACATTTGTGTCAAAACCAGCCTTATACAGTAGTTTCCATACTGTAGTGATGATTCCATGAAGACCCACCCAATATTTCCACTAAACTAACTTCATCGATAAGGGCTGAGTATTCAAGTAAATAAGTATTTTTGTATTTTTCATTCCAGAATTTTGATCATGACTACGATGGTAGTACAATCTGTGTCAAAGAAAATACCAACGATTACACAGATCTGGTTTCACCAGAAAAAGGTAAGTTTTCATGCAATCTGTTGCATGTTCTTTTTGACATTCAGTGGCGGCTGGTACATAAGTACTGGGACGGAGTTCTCATACTTCAAGACAATAGTAAAAATAATAATAATTAATAACATTAATATGATTTTAGCGAATTTCCTACTCTTATGTCATGTAAGTAGAAACCTTCTTATATTAAGAACAGCAGTTAGTTTGCATATTTGCAGAAATGCTGGCAAAACTATTATATATAAACCTTCGCAAATACAGTATCTGACAGTTCAAGCCAAAATAAATGCTTCGCAATTAAATGTCACCCGGATCGTGTTGGTTCATATGTTAAATCCAATGATTAAACTAAAAAATGCTTTATAGATCCACGTAGCCCTAAGGTAGGCCTATAATTGAAAGCTACATTCCACAATGGTTATACGTATTTAAAGTACTACCTCAACCTTACCATTTAACACATTATTCCGGTTGACATGTTCATTATCAAAGGTGCTCTTGTCCGTTCCGTGAAACTCTGAGAAATGAGGACATTAATGCGTTACCAACAAACACAAAAAAAATACACAATTGAACTAAGGAATTTGCCACGGTTTAAGCAAACATATAAAATTAGTATTTGAAATCTTTGTTAATGTAGGCCTAATCAAATTTTATCATAACAATTTATAATTGCTTGGACCAAAGATGACCGGAAATGCTGTCGAAATGACGGCTTACTATATGAAATGAAGTACATAGACAATTTAGATTGGTAATTTAGAATAAAAATTACCAAAATAGGCCACGAACTATTGATACATAAACAACGTAAAAGCGTAAACAATTCATGATGGTTTGCTCAGCAAATGTTTTACTCAAATGGGTTATCATTTTCTTAGCATACCGGAAAGGCTAAGATTTTGGAATCCATACAGAAAAAGCAAAACTTATACAGTTAAGACATCAATTAAATTGAATATGCCTCTAAGGTGCAACACCAACGATAACTAATTACATTACAGTGATGTGTTGGTATATAAAAATGATTCTTGCAGCTACCAACGGTTCTAAGGAAAATAACCAATACCAAAAACCAACGTTAACATTTAAGAACTATAGTACATCCTACCAAGTAAATGCATTAATCTAGTCCCGAGGTTATTGATCTCTCGATTTTGGATTTCGCAGAGGATACGCGACCGGTAACCGGACGTGGATTAGGCGTCCGGCAGTTACTGTCATAACCTAACCTAACCAACCAAACTTGCTGATAGTGAAAAAAATCAAATGAAGGTTCAATTCTCTTCATAACATAAAATTATAAATGCCGAAAATTCTAACAAAAGATGTACAGTTAAGAAGAAATTACATTCAAAGCAAAATCTGTGACAAAAAATTAAAGATACCGATGGGTTTCGAACCTGGGACCTCTCGCATGTCAGCCGAGCACTCTATCCACTATACCACGAACACTGATGGCTGACCATCGTATCATTGTGGTAATGGCGTTCCGGGACCCCCTACCGGACGCCTAATCCACGTCTGGTTACCGGACGCCTAATCCACGTCTGGTTACCGGACGCGTATCCTCTGTGTTTGGATTTTCTCGTAAGAAGTTATAACTTAACTTTTTTTAGTATGTTTAAACTTATCGGTGTCAGTTTAGGAAAAAAAACCTTATCCAAAAAACTTTTTTGTTATTTAATACGTATTACGTGTGATTACGTATTCTCTAAACAATGATTAGTATATCTATTAACATTAGAAGGGAATGTGACAAAAATCACACAATGTTGGGTTTTTTTGGGTTTTTTTTTATTTCATAAGTAGGTAGGCCATGTATTCTATGGAAAAGTACCGGTATCAAGGATCGTCGTCGAAAAGGTTGTTATGAATAAATAGGTAGGCATACGTACCCAAGAGATGAGCTATGGGCCTATTGGCTGTATGGTCCAGCGATTGCATCACACGGTGAGTAGAAACAGAAAGTGACACATTGGAAAAGCGAGTTTACCATCATCCGTAAACCTCTGTTACAATCACCCACTGCAGTTGTGATTTTTTACTTTACACGTTACACAACCGCCATTGAAATGCCGTCAATGAGTGGAAACCATGTTTCTAAGCTATTGGCGACGATCATTAAGTGTTCCAGCCCAATACAACACTGATTCAAGGTCTTCTTTCTGGTTATCAAAACTCAAGAACAATTTTATACACAAAGAATCTCTGGTTCCTGACCTTTGTTAATGCCTAGCTATTTAATTTCATTTACGGTTACACTATAATATTGCACTTGTGATTAATTAAATCCTTATGTAAGAAAAACATTTTTTATCCTCACTTGGTTGGGATTTGCTTTCAAAACGTGATCGGAAATGGTTGCAGTATTTGTAAACAACATTTGTAAACATATCAGTGACAGCTAGAAAAAATAATCTTGATCCGAACAGCTGTTCGTTATTTCATAGATGATTATGTGATAAAAATTTAACGAAATTTGACAAAAATCTCACAAAACTGCATTTTTGAACGTCCGTAATTTTATTTACAAAGTAGTAAGGCCATATTTTCATGGCTAAAGACACTCTCGCCAATCCAGTGAATACATTAAAATGACTTGGATCTTGATAGGTACTTTCGTTTTCATGGAGAAGATTGCGTTAAATGCCATCTTGAGTGTTACAGACAGACAGAACAACAGACAGACAGACAAAAATTTAGATGAGACTTGTTTCGGCTTCTTTAATGTATAAAACGTAAAAATAACCCAAAAATTTATGATTCTGAGCAATGTACAGACAAAACTCTAATTTTATTTATATAGATAATATAATATAATTTATATTTACTAAGAATTTTGCACACAAACGTTATGCTGATAGTATCTTGTTTGATTAAGTTAAGTATATTGATTTCAAATTGATGATAATTTGATAAATAAATTATAGGTTTTTCCATTCTAATTATACTGCCTAGTTGCATAACTTTGTCTTGGTGTATATTGTTCGTATACTTCTATCTAAGGTTTAATTTAACAATAGCCTATATTTTTCCTACAGTCACCTGACAAAGTGGGCTTCCTTGAATTGATTATATACAGAAATCTGCTAATAGTTCCATTTTCTTACTTTTGCCGCACTTTTTTTTTGCCGTAGTATTCTTTTTTTTTGCACACCATTATTCCAACCAAACAACACAAAACAGCGTGCTTTTATTATGGACGTAAACCATGTACGCATGGAAATAGGTTGGCAACATTTAAAAATACAGCTGGTGCAGTTGTTTCCCAGTTTGCTAAGGATTTAACCTAACCTAAAACGTATTGTAACTGTTTGAAAGACTAATTATTTCTATGCTTTATAGTAACTGTAGGAAAAATATAATGTGTAGCACGAGTGCAAAGTGCCTCAGCTGCACTCAAACAACTTTTTACACTCACTCGCAGCTCGTGTGTAAACATTTCTCTCGTATGTAGCAAAGTGCCACTTTCCACACTATAGTTCGGCCGCTTAGAAAACGACCTGCGCCCTAATGCTAACCAATGCTAGAAGAGGTCGCTTTCTAAGCGGCCGAACTATAGTTACACAAATAACTATTATAAAACCATATCTTGTACAGAATATTATATAAATCAAATTTAGTGGTAAAAATTTAATAATGGACCACAGGTCCTGATGATGAAGTTTGTCTCAATTAATAAATATTTTCATCAGCCTAATTATTGTACATTTTATGATTTTTATCATTTTCACCCTGCATTAACATAATTCTAATTTACTGCTAACATTAAGTTGCTTATCAATCATATAAAACTTTTCTTCCAGCAACATCCAAAAGAAAACTTCGTACCCCTATAAAGCACTCTGAATTGGAAGAGCAAAATGATGAGCAGACTAAACCTTTAATATCGGAACAAACCATAGAGGAGATCGATCAATCTGGGCAATCAGCTGTTGAGAAGAAGGAGAGGAAATGTAAAAGGATCTCGACCTTGGACCATTTAGGAGAGGAAGATGATGGGGCTGATGATCCAGATTATCTTTCAGAGGCGGAGGACGAGACCAGGACCAGTGGAAAAGGTGACGTTATTTAAAGTAAAAAAGTTTTCTCTAAACAAGATAGGCAGGTTTTTAGCGTGTTTACATAAAACTTCAAAATGGTATTGGAACAACCAGTGACTTTTTGTTGTTTTTTCACAGGGCTGGATGGATATATTTGGAAGTGTATTACGTGTTTGGCTGAGCTCAACACATTGTCAGAGTTGCGCAGACATCACGCAGAGGTTCACAATCAAGCTCCTGTGTTTGCCTGTGTAACTTGCCCAAAGAGCTACACCCGCTACCGCAGCTTTGCTAGACACGTCAAGACGCATAGCGAACCAAAGAAATTCGCGTAAGTTTGATGCATACTTTATTTTCTTTAAAATTTGTCCGGCTTATGTGTGGCCAGACATGTAATAAACGAAGAGACAGATTTTTCGTAAGCCGTTTGAGCTTCAAACTCCTAACTTGGTATTACAGTCATAGTGTCTGACTTTTTAGCCAGTGTGAAAATGTAGTCTTACATCACGTAGCTGCAGTCTTCAAATCTGTAGACCTTGCTTAGTTGCAGTTTGGATAAATGGTAGATGTCTTAGTTGGACAACATGGAGATTGGAGAGTGTACCGTTTTAATGCATGGATTCATGTTTGGTTTAAAATTATCTCATGTAAATTTTTCCAAGTGTTGGGTTGATCTAAAATTTGATGCAAAATGTGAACACAAATATTTTTCCGTGAATCCTTAAATTCACACAAAGAACACACAGTGATAAGAGAGCTCATGTTTGTCCTCATTGTGACAAGACATTCAAACAGTACAGATCATCTCACAACATTATACAATCATCCTTGTCTCATATTTGAGTTAAAATATGCACATAGCCTCATCTCAACTAATTGATAAAAAAAAATACACAGCAATTTTATGTTCTAGGTGTGATGTTTGTAACAAGAGCTTCTCACAGAAGACAGTGCTACAGGCGCATGCAGCTGTACACAGTGATGAGAGACCTCACGCTTGTCCACATTGTGACAAGACATTCAAGCAGTTCAGTTCTCTCTACATACACAGCAAGTGTCATCTGCCGGAGCAGGTTAGGGAGAAGTTTCAATGCTCGTACTGCCCCAAAGAGTGAGTATCTTGTGTATAAATCAGTATTAATTTTAGAACATTATAATATATAACAATAATTTCTACTAGATTTTTAAGTTATTAGTTTAAAAGTGCAAAGTTAAACAAATAAATAAGCTTATTTCTACATGCAAAATGGCTGAATATTGAGACTTTAACATTTACACGTTTTAAGAGTAAAAAATAGAAAAAAAAACAATTTTTGGAAACTTAAAACACCCATAACACCTTGTTTCCATTACCCCATCTTGCTGGTTCACTGGTTCAAGTTTATGCTGCCCTACATGTCCATGAAAAATTTGATCTCGTTTGGACCAAAATAACTCAAGATATCATTATATTTAGATATATACTAGCTGAAACCCGCGGGCTTTGCCCCGTTTAACTTCTTAATTTTCAAGATGATCTCGTTCGCATGGCTCAATCACGTCCTGGTTGAAGTTCGTTCGCTACGCTCACTCACCTTTAGGTTGGAGCTCGTTCGCTGCGCTCACTTGCCTTCAGGTTAGCTCGTTCGCTACGCTCACTTGCCTTCAGGTTAGCTCGTTCGCTACGCTCACTCACCTTTTTGGTTGCAAATTAGCTGTTGTCATAAATGTAAAAGAAATAATAGTGCTGCACCCTGTTGGTAATCCTTATAACTTTAATGCTATTGAACATCATAGAACAGAACCAACTTGTTTAATTGAAACAGCTGTTAAGATTCATTAATTCCATTTCTCATAAGGTTAACATGGGAAACTCCAGAGCCACTGGGGCGGAGCCTATTGGACGGATCACGAAATTGATGGTGTATAAACCTATTCCATGACATTCTACACGTATGTACCAAGTTTCGTGGCAATCGGTTCAGCGGTGTCCGAGTTTATCACCCCCAAACAAACAAATATATATACAAACATCCTCTTTTATACTTATAGATATATATATATATATACGGTATACAAAAACGAAAATGAATACTAAGTGTTGTTGGCCTCTGGGGAGACCAAAATTAAATATTAAATCAATTGTGTGTTTAGGGTTTTCTGTGCCGCCTACGGTAATAGCATAGACTAACGAACACAAGTAGACTTTTCATACCATTGTAAAATTTGAAGCACCTTTTCCGTGTCTAGTTCATGTACGGTGCCACTGGGCGCTAGTGTTGACGAAATCTTTTTCTATTACTTTAGGGTTAATTTCTTGATTTGTGCTTTAAAACTACAGTCTAACCTTGATATAACGAACCTCGATATAACGAATTCCTTGATATAACGAATTTTTTTTAATCCCCTAGAACCCTCCATAAGACACAATGTATATTTTACCTCTACATAACGAACAAACCATAACAACGACCTTGATTTAACGAATTTTTTGTGATTTTGACTAAAATAAGACACCTCAATATAACGAATTTGTCATTGTCAGAACCTCTACATTGCGAATTTAACCTCTGCATAACGAATTGTCTACGTCTTTCCCTCGATATAACAAATCCCCCACCCAATAATTGTTTTGGGAAAATCTGTTTCTTTATCAAATGAAATGGAAAGGTCACGTCATCGCTTGCGCTAACATTCGTCTGCTCCGTTTTACATCTTTGTCTGCTATCGCTGCGCGCGCTATGTTGCAACTGAGAACTGAACTGATTTCATTTACTGAGGACTGATGACGACGTAATGTTTATTAAGCTGTGATTGGGCGATATGGGATAACTATGGTGAATTGTACAATTTTTGGATAAAGAGAAAACTGAGAAAGAATATAAAAACAAAACCAAAGAGAGAGAATAGCAACATCGTTATCTTAACATTCCTTTTACGACTGTTTTTATTATCCTTAAGTTGGCTATGATTTTATACTTTTATAATGACTTATCTAATAATTTATTGTTTTCAATACGATTTGTTTCAACTAGCAACACCAATGCTATAGTTAATGATTAAGGCAAATAAGGTTTAAGTAAAGGTTTAAGGCCAATAAATTTTCAGTAAACAATGACAAAACTGTTTCAATTATTTTTTCACAGACAAATCTTGTATCTGAAGTATCAAATGCTAAACTGCTAGGAATCATATTAGACTGTAAGTTATCTTGGCGTAGTCATACTGAAATGGTTGTTGCAAGGTTAAGTAACTCTTTGTTTCTGCTCAGGAGGTTGAAAAATCATGTTAGTTTAAGTATGTTAATTAATGTTTATTATGCATTCTTTCATTGTCACTTAGTTTATGGGGTAATTTTGTGGGGCAGTAGTAGCGGGGCAGTTAACGTTTTTAAAAAACAGAAAAAAGCAATCCGTATCCTAGCTGGCATAAAAAGTAGAGTTAGTTGTAAGACCTTTTTTCCTGAATACAAAATTCTCACTTTACCAAGTGTGTACATTTTGCAGAATATCATTTTTGTAAAAACAAATATTGAACAATTCTCATCTCGCTCATTAACTCACAATCATTACACCAGACTAAGGAATAATTTAGAGTTACCATCATTAAGACTGGCCTCAACACAGCGCAGCTATAAATATTTACAACTTAAACTTTTCAATGCCCTCCCTGAAAATGTACGCAACTTGCCTATTAAGTCACTGAAAAATGTATTGACCGATTTTTTGAACAGAAAGGTTATCTACTCTATCGAGGAATTTTTATCTTTCAAACATGATGATTTTCTGTAAAATTCTAATTGTTAAGTAGGGTATTGTTTCTAAAGTATGCAATAATGGTTTCATGAACTGTGATATAATAGTCTTTCATAATAATGTTATTTCTGTCAACTTTATTTAAAAATTTATTGTTATTTAGTTTTAAGCTGTATCTCACTGCCAATTTTAGCCTTAATTATTTTGTTATAGGCACTTACCCAACTTGTTTGCTTAACTATAAACAGTATTATTATCATCATTATCAATACATCTCAAATACTTTTGTACAAAAACCCAGTATTATTAGTTTATTAGTATAGCATGTTCATCTATTTACACTTGACTCTGTACATTGTACTTTGAATTGTATATTATCTCCATTGACCTGGCCTATTGTATGACATGTATACTTAATGGCAATAAACTATTTGAATTTGATTATTATTGACATTCCTCTGTTGTGATAAATCAGTACGGTACTGTACTGTAAGTAGCCTACCGGCCTATCACGAGCAGTAGCTTACAAAACTTTCTACTGTTTTGTTTTATTCTTTACATGGTTTATGACTACGCAATACAGTGTTTGGCTAGGTTTTAAGAGGGTTAGGACAAGCTGTGATTTTAAACTTACAGTTTTTAACCTGTACCAAGGTCAATGCCATTGTCATGATTGCGCAATATTCAAGATCCCTCCCCTTTATTATGCCATGCCGGATAATTTAGGTTCTACTGTACAATGTAAACACTGTACTGTAAAGTATTGTAGCCTATGCTACTTTAATTGTATTTTAATGAGGTCAAATCCCGAACTATATTGACCGACGCTGGTTCTGAACCTCGACTTAGCGAAATTCCTGCAAACCTAACCTCTATATAACGAACCTCGTTTTAACAAAATCCTTGATATAACGAATATTCAGTTCGGTCCCTTCAGATTCGTTATACTGAGGTTGGACTGTAATTGTATACATAACTAGAGGACAGGTTATTGTTTATGATCATTTGGTTAAACGTGGTTTTAAATGACTAAAATTACAAGAAACAAATTGTTAACAAAGCATGACCTCTACAGTGCACCGGACAGAACTAACAAATAAAATAGTCTTTGTTCTATAAGACTGAGAAATCTACTAAGGGAGTAAGGAGTATGTTTTATCTATAAAAGTTTCTTCTCTGTAGGAAAATTCTCTAAATGGAACTAAATGAGTGTAAATCGTTAGTTGTTTGTTAGTTGTGGATAGCTCCATTCAAATGTATGTTAGCTCCAAGAAAATACATTGCAAAATAAACAAAACAAACCTCAAGAGGGAGTAGAAGAATGTTGACGAAGTTGCTGGAATCAGGGTTAGGGACTGTACAGGTACTAAAAAAATCTCGATTCAATGAAATAACATTCCACTGTTGAGCAACAATATTATCTTTTAAGTCACAGCCTAAAGAAAGTGATTTTCAAAATGGTAACGTGCATAAATAAAGAGTTAGCCTACTTGGACAAGTATAACACACAATGAACAGTTAATTTATATTTTACCAAGTCCTTTTAAGTTGCTCTTTTACTGATACTTGAATGTGTAAAGCATTTTTACCTCATGTTTCCAGGTTTGCCACCAAGCACACACTTGAGATTCATATCAAGATGCACACAGGGGAGCGCAACTTTGTCTGTGACATTTGTGGCAAGAGATTCGTCGCAAAAGGCAGTCTGGACTATCACATTCTGACTCACACCGATGCAAAGCCTTATTGCTGCCAAGCTCCTAACTGCGGGAAAGGGTAAGTACTGTGATTGGAATTGTTGGCCTGGTAGGCAATATTCTGTAAGATGTTGTCAAGATATGCTCAGGGATATGACAGTAATTTGTTGGCATACAAGTCATAAACTGAGGATAAAGTGGAGTCCAAGCTCAGGACATCCAACCCCATGGAATATGTGAAGAAACTATTTATTTAATCAAAATCAACATTTTAGGAACAGTATTTTATCTAGTAATTTCAATAACTCGTCTCAAAACAAAAGGTAAACAATAATAATAAATAAACAGTTCATCTGATCTTTTAAACATTAAACATATGGTTAATTAATAACACCACAGAATATGAGATTGTTTTTGCAGGGCAAGTACAAACATGAGTCACTTGTCTTTCTTGTGTCATTTTGCACAGTTCAGTTTAGTGAGATTATTGCTTTTTGGCTATAATTTTCAGCTCTGTTAGAGGTGATTGGCACTTTTTATAGTCTTGCATGCCAACTGTTGTTTAATAAATAATAGGGATATTGCTGAAGTAGTTGTAGGCAGTAGGCCTACTTTTATTTCTCGTACTACTAAGGTGGCTGGTTCGTTCCTGAGGTAGTGGTAGTACCACTTTGATGGTTCGAAACCAGACCCAGCTGTCCTATATCATTGGGCTTTTAACAAATGAGTCTGTCTAAAGAAACAACAAGTCCTAGTCTGTTGTACAGGTACCCAAAACAAGTCACCCATCCTACCATGTACCATGGCTTTTGATAAATAATCCTGAATAAAGAAGCAGCTGCAATTAGTCAGTAACAAAGATATCATTTTATTCATCCAATATGAATCCTTGTCATCTTTACCTTAGAATATTTATCCTAGTGTATAAAACTAAACTAATATTTAGACGCTTCACGAGTTAAAAATTGTTTTAAAAAAATTGTAAATTTGATGAATAGTTTTAATCTCAGTTTAGGCTTACTGGAAGGAAAGGTATTCATGTTACTAGTATTGTGATTCCGTTTAGTGTACTGTATATAGATGTATCTTTTCAAATATAAGTTTTACCTCGTGCAGGTTCAAGACGGCTCGACTTCTAGCCAAGCACGAGACTGTACACTCGGGCATCAAACCTCACCAATGTGATGTGTGTGGCAAACAGTTCCGTGAGCGTGGCGCACTCAGGGAGCACAATAGGATACACACAGGGGCAATGCCTTACTCTTGTGAATACTGCGGCAAGCTGTTCCGCTTCAAGGGCATCCTCACGGTAATGGTCAACTTGTGTGAGATTACAGAATTGTCATTATCGTTGTTATTTTAGGTTATAATTTGTTGAAGAACCCACCAGGGTTGCCACCCGTCCCAATTCTGCCGGGACAGTCCCGATTTTGGTTCCTTATGCCCGTATTTAAGCCTATGTTAATCCGGAAGGGAGGGGGGCAATGTCCTGATTTTTTCCTGACCTAAGGTGGCAACCCTGGAACTCACCTTTATAGAAAAGTTATTCATTTGAATTGGGGCTTCTACAGAAGAATGTGGCAAAACTCCTTGTTGCTTCAAAAAAGAAGCCCCAAGAAGGATATACCAAAATTAACGTGTTGTGAACTTATTGTATGACATCAACTGCCTAGCTAGAACTCTTTGCTAGCCGGGTTTACATGATTGCAGTAGGTGAGACCAATTGTCAGAAGACAACAGACTAGCATGAAATTATTGGCTTTGTAACACTTCATTCCAATTGCCTTGCCAACTGTTCTCGCAATTGCCCTGAAATTCATTTGTCTCCAGGAACGACTGGGCTCCGACAATCCCGCATCACGTGATGACAATTGGAGAAGACTACTGTCTCACCAACTGGCATCGTGTAAACCCAGCTTAAGAGTTAGCTGTGTTTGTGTTTATGTTCCTATTTCTTTAAATGTACTGTATTCTTGAGTCAATTGCCTTTTTCACCAAACCATGATTTGTGTTTTCATTGATCGTCTGATGGTGTGCCTGTGCAGGTACACAGGAGACAGCATACGGGGGAACGACCCTACAACTGTGCGGAGTGTAGAAGAGGGTTCACCAACTGGGCTAACTACAACAAGCATGTAAAGCGACGGCACAGCGGGGGCGGACTGTCACCCCCCACCCCTACACTGCCACCGCCATCTGAACCAGAGTACAAAGTGGAGGAAGAGGAGGTGAATGATTCAACGTTTGTAATATTAGATTCATCGCTGTTGTATTTGATGAAGGCAAGCCGGCCTTAAAAGCCCATTCACCCAAGTTATTTATCTCTTTCTTACTAAACTCTTGTCAGTAGCTCGGTTTGGTAAAATTGTACAACAAAAAGATCCCTGTGAAAAACTGTTTGTCTAAGTATGTTAAACATGTGTCCACCGTCACATGAAAACATTGTTTACCGAGGTTTAAATTTACTCTTGACATAACTTGAAACTTACTGTCCGGGAGTCAACCTGGAAGATTGGATGATGGCACTCTCTATTAAAGTCAAAACATCAGATAGTGATCGATGGGAGGTAATTGTCAGACCATGATAAAAAGACAAATCTTAAGTATTTAGCCTAATATTTCTGTCTTTTCTAGCTAGGTGGAGGTTTTAAAGTATTCAATTTGTTTGACAGGTTTACAGAGTGCCGAACTACATTCCCACCATGGGCTACTACATGCCTCCAATGCAGCATACGATACTGCAGACGAGAACGCAGTAGCTTCGGACTGAGAAGACACTCTTAATATAGCAATAGCTTGGAGCTGTGATAGTATTAATTGGTTGTGGATACTGAAGTAGACATATCGCTCTGCCCAGTTGTGTCTATAAAGAAATTCACGTGAAATGTAGGTGGCCTCTTTAACCTTGTTTTTGCCCGCCCTTATAGGCCTGGGGCCTGTGCACAGAACATATCCAGCGAGGGTTGAACTGAACTGAAAAATTAAGTGACGGGCACCAAGATCCTAAGACATTGCTGTCACGGATTCGTATCTAGCCCGTCACGTTACTGACTCAGTCGCTGACTCACTTTTAGAATGCTCAAAGATAGCATGACTCAGTTAACATGCGCCCCTTCCCTGTTGGCTGTCCTTTACAATTTAGCTGATGTTCCTAATTCAGAAGCCAGGAAGTTTTTTTTTTGTTTTTTTTTACAATATTGCTTAAGCGATTTAAAATAGAGCATTGTCCTACAGAAGCTAATCAGATTAAAAACGTTACTACTTTAGAAATAGTAACATTCTACAACACTCCTACCTTGTTTCTCTTCTTATTTTTTTTTGTCTTTGCAAATTTCCTATATAGAGAATAAGCTATTACCATAGTACTCATGGTAAGACCTGGACCCAGGACCGATTTTCATTTCCGTTTTGAGGTCCCAAGAGGCCAAAAACACCATCCGTTCAAATTCATATATCATAATATCATGTGTGTGTGTGTGTCTGTTAGCACGATAACTCAAGCAAAAATGATCCGATTTTTAATGAAATTTGGTATAACCGTGTAAACCTACATTTATTCAAACGAGTTCGTGAACTAGCAAGATTGGACTATAGGACGGGGTCTTATGGGGTAAAAATAGGTTTTTCCCATTTTTGACCCTAAAAACACAAAATTTCTCATATTTTTCCAAGCCATTTTGTAGCTTAGAAAAACAAATAATTTAGTATATTGAAGCTTTATTATGCGCCTAATGGTTACGGAGAAAATTCCAAAAAACTTTAAAATTTTAAATTATAATGTAACATGATGCTATACCCGTACTTTGCAACGGGAAGAAAATGTGACCTAGAGAGCTATGAAAGTGGTGCTGATGTGTGTTTTAAAGTACAACTCTATGATTTAGTTTGAAAATTTAAACTAATTTAAAATCGTAAACCTACTTACTTTCAAACCCCTACTTTTGATGTTAATAGATCCATACCTGAATACCTGAATACCTGCTGCGACGTCGTTGACCTGTCATAAGAATATGACAACATGCCTTAGTGTAGCAATAGCATCAATTGCTTCATATTTATGCTTCATGAATGACATGTTTTACCATAATTCTTCAATTTTAGTCAAGCCTCTTCACATGTAGCTAACTATATAAATTAAAAAGTGAAACTTAGATCAATCAATACTTTACTAAACGTATACAACCACACTTTAAAACCAAACATAACCCTCCTCAATCTACATAAAGCGTCACAAACATATTTTTCGAGTAAATAAACAAACACCAGTTCATTGTACTGACCAGCTGTTTCATTAACTAAATTAAATTAAATTAAGTCATTTAAACATTGGAAGCATGCCAGGCGTAGCCCTTTGGAAATCAGCCTGTGGGGCAGAGCCCTTAGGAAATTCGTCCATATCAATACTTTTCGGCAAATCTACACACTCTAAGCTTCATTTTGATGTGCCATATGCCTATATTTTTATTTGGTAAATGACCTTACCCGTTTACATAAAATTTGATTGTATCACTTTAATAATATAATAGATTTTTTTTTGAATAAGTAATCTGTTGTAGTTTACTTGTTTATGAACATATTTTGATCAAATTTAGAAAATACATTCATTTCTTAATAAATATTAACATTTTACAACAAAAAACACTTTTTTACCCTCCCTGTTGCAGCAAACCTAAGTACTCGTTAAACTAATTCTATTTATGGAATAAATGTGATATTTTTAAGGAGGCATTTTAGTGTAAATCCAATCAGGCAAATGGAAATTCGCTTAGTCTGCAGTTTTGCTGCGGCGGGGGTATTTTCTTTTCTTTTCCCCTGTCCATACTACTTCTCTGTGGCTTGGCTACAAATGCAAATTCTTGCTGGTATGAGCAAATCTCCTATTTTCATACTCAAGAACACAATCTGGTAATGAAATGTCTACTTTGGTATCCAATCCATACAACTTAAGTTTTAGAGTAATAGTACTTTAGATTAGTAGACAGTTAAAGCAGACACAAAACTGTTAAAGTTAGATAAAGAATTTGTTTCACGATTGTTAAAAATTCAAATTTGCTTGGTGCCTTGATTAGCAGATATTTCTGTTTTTTTAACATCACTGGCAATTTTTAGGACCGGAATAGTCGAAACTATGGTCATATGGCATCCACAATTAATTGATTAAATTAAAACATTTTTAGGAACATAGTTCTTACAATCCTACAATATTCTAACCCATTATTTCCTCAAGTGAGTCAGGGTCCTGGACCTGTCATGAGAATTGAGAATGGCGTTGTGGAGACAACTCACCATGAGTCATACAGGGTGGAAAATAAGTCCCGGGACGGTAAATATTTCAAAAAGTATTAAAAATAAAGCTTTAAAACTTAATACATTGTTACTTTTAACACATTATTCAGTGATGCGCTACCTCTTCTGGGTGACGGCCCTTTAGGAGTCAGAAGAAAATCAAAAACGTATGTATAGGTTGAAATGCACATCAAATCAAAGGGCTTCTTTATTAGTAGGATACAATGTCGCAAATTTGAACTCAAAATAACAACTGAGTAAAAAATTGCAGCCGTTCAAAGATTCAAAATGACAGATTCAAGAAATCTTTGAACGGCTGCTTTTTTACTCTGTTGTCTGTTTGAGTTCAACGTCCCCCTGAGGATGACTGTTATTAGTTTTTAAATAACTTCTGTGATACCGGTATTTGAAGATTGCTCAATTTCGATCAACAGGTGCACATGTTTCAAATAAAATTATATACAGGAGCCCTCAGCATAATGCCAAATAATTGCTTGATAAGTTACTTAAAATTCAAAAGTTTAATAGTCTGCAATATTTCCGCAATGTATTTTTATTGATAATCAATCTCGGTTAACCTTGTGATTTTTGTGCCATTTGTGTGTGTGTGTTTTTTTTTTTTTATGTGAGAACACCTCTTCTGCACTTATTTATTGCTAAAATTTTCTATTTCGGGGTTTTTTTTTAATTTCGTGATTTACCAATTAATTAGTTAGGCCTATTATAATTTATCAAATTATGTGAAAGACTGAAATGGAAATGTAAGAACTTGATGAAGATACTTTGCATTTTTTTATTATTTGACTACGGTATACACATGTCATTTCAAGCTTTGTTGTACTTTAGTTGTAATGTATGCTGATCAAGTTGTATTTTTAATAGTTGCTTTTTTACGTTTAGTTATATTATGACATTTTTGTAATTTGTTTTCTTGTTTATGTTTCTACACCTTTTTTGTTTGGATAGGATTGTACCAAACCCTGGCTTTGTTACTTGTCATTTTGTTTTTGTGTAAACATTTTGAATTGTTTGCTTTGAAGTATTGTTTACTTAATTTTCTCACTCATTTTCATTAGTGTCATGAACTGTCTAGTTAGAAGAAGATTGACCTAAAAAAATTTTCATTTAAATTTTATAATTAGTAGTTTTGAAACTTCATGTAAAAATTAAGAAATACCCCCCTCTCCGCAGTAAACCTGCAGACTAAGCGAATTTCAATTTTCCAGTATTAGATTTTCACTTAAATCTATTTAAATAACATGAGGTTTAACAATTATCTAGGTTTGATGCTACAGGGAGAGTAAAAAGGGTGTTTTCCTACAGTTACCTAACAATGTACATGTTCTCTCACTGATTTGAGAAAGCAAAGTGGCCAATTCGCTCATCAGTGAGACAATGTTAACATTGTCTCACTCTAATTACTTTGTCTCACTCCAGATTTGCAACGTGAATGCACGAAATAGTGAGCGCGTAACATGCAGGCAACGTCGTATGCGCGCGAAATACGTTGGCAGCACTGGCTGTAAATCAGCTGGTCAGCTGTTGTACTGTTGTATTTGTCACTTCACGTTAAATGTTATATTAAAAGTTCACTTCTGTGTAAAAATAGGTTATGTTTCTTCACCAATTTATTTGTTTTATGGTAACTGTAGGAAAAGTATAATGTGCAACTCGAGTTCAAAGTACAATTGACTCACTCGAGAAACCATTCCTCACTCGCCTACGGCTCGTGAGTAAGGATTTCTCTCGAGTGAGTCAATTGCTCACTTTTCTCACTAGTTGCACAAATAACTATTTTTTTTTTGTAAAATTGGAATAGCTTAGTCAAATATCAAAATATCAAATAAATAAATTTGCCAAGTTTTACCAAAATTTATCCATAAACATCAAACTACAACAGTTTACTTATTCTCCATGGGAATTTTAAATTTATAATTTATTCAATTTTCTCCGTAACTAATAACCGCACAAAAGACTCCAATATAAATAAATAAATAACTAATGTGTAATAAACTGTTTTTTTTTTTCAACTCTTTGAAATGGTGTCAAGATAAATTTAGAAATTTTATATTTTGAGGGTCAAATGAGTAAAACCAATTTTTATCCCCATAACACCCCGTTCTCATAGTCCGATTATGGTGGTCCGCAAAATCATTCAAGTTTTTCCCGCCTTAACCACAGAAACACTATGACCCAGAATGCCAACCGCATGGTAAAAAGCATTAAGTGTTTTGAGAGAGCTTTGCCTGTCAATTCGTAGTTAATGCTTTTTACCATGCGGTTGGCATTCTGGGTAATAGTAGTATGTTTTCTGTGCCTTAACCTTCAAGCCAAATTTCACATAAATCGGATAAAAATTACCCAAGTTATTGCGTTTGCGAATGTATGTATATTAAATTTTAATTTTGAATTTACCGTGTTGAGGTTTTCTTTTACCAGGACCTTTAAAATGAGGGGTCATCATTTGAAATTTTTGAGTTTCCCCCAAAATCCCCCATTTTGGGGATATACACCAAGTGGCGGTTATGCCCAAATAGTACTTCATAACATGCCATAAGTTGTGCCGAGTTTAGTTTTTCTAGTATGGGCCGTTAAAAAATTAACAGGGGGTCTCCAGACTTTTTACTAACCCTGTACCTATATATAATATATACATACATTTTTAAGGAAGATGAAGATAAATCATGTATGTGAAATAGTATATTTCATTACTAGGACCGAAAGTGGCATTTTCCGTCGCGCGCCCAAGTTTTTGTGTGAGGCGAAGCCGAACATAGGGAACTCCAATTTCACGTGCGAGGCGAAGCCGAGTATGTGAGAGCTATTTTCCCGTACGAGGCAAAGCCGAGGACGGGAATAATGGAGCAAGTGCCGGATAATAACTTTCGGTACGAGTTATGAACGATACTTTTCATCACGACGCAAAAATACACAAACACAGAATAGCAGACCTTAGTATATTAAAACAATATTATTTCTCAATTAATTTGATTGAACATCAAAATAAAATAAAATCTTCTAAAAAGAAACCTACGTATATTTCTCAATAAATTTGGTTTAAACATCAAAATAAAAGAATAACACAACTTTTATAAATACATACAGCTGATTAAAATCACTAAATTAAACCGTAACAAAACACTGGCGCGCGTAGTGAATAAATGGAGAACTAATTGAGAGCGAGGGAAAGTAAATTTAGAGCGAGGGAAAATCAGCTGATCGATTTTCCCTCGCCCTAAATTAGAGCTTGGGCAACGACTACTTTCATTGATATCAGCTGTTATCGAAAATAGTTACTTTCGTTAAGGAGTAATGAAAATGTTATTTGAAAATTTGGTAAGTTTTTCTAATATCAACCTACACAAAATTTAAAAGTAATCAAAACCAAAATGACGGTTTCAACTACTTGCTAGATTTAAAAGCCATAAACGTTTCTATAAAGGCCATAAAGGTTGAGTTTTGTTTTTAAAGGGTTGGCGGATGTGTAACTATTTTATACAACAGATGTGTTGATCAAAATGTTTCTTTTCGTGTCCTCTTCCCGTTGCAAAGCTCGGGTACAACAGCTGGCTTAATATAATTTTGCCTATGTAAAAAATGATGCACTCGCTCTGTTGCATAGATTTGAATGGTTACAGGGATTTGTGCCATAATTAAAAAGTTAAAAATCTCTAATGAATTCTAGCATAAACCATACCAACCATACAAACATATACCCACTTTTACGTCTCTCAATATTCACATATCATAAATTGAGTTCAATATTCGCAAGTAGTAAAATCGCGGAGTTGGAATATTTTATTGTTGTATTTTAAGTTCAATACCATATTACAGTAGGTAACTCAGAATTGTATAAAATGAATATGCTCTAAGCCTCTAGTTTGTTATGCATATTTAATAAATATTTTGTTATACTTAAAAAATGTGTTAAAAGTTTACCTTTCCACTATTCTATTTCCAGTTATGCAGCTATGAGCAAGGGCTGGTTTTGATTAAGAAACCATTTTTTTAGTATTTTCTGACAATGGGAAGGAGGCTAAGCTTCCAACTGATTTATAATCAAGCACGATTAATTTGATCAAAAATTAGTTACTCGGCTCTTTGCAGCATAGGGTTACATTTTGTGTAATACTAGGTCTATGTTTTTATTTTTGCCACCTAAACTACTGCATAGTGTTACAGAAAATATAACGCCAATTATTTATATATACATGTCAATGATAAAAGTATTTAAATTTATAAAGACAAGTTGTCTGTTACCCAAATAAACGAAAAACTCTAAAACATATGCAAATTTTAAGTTTTTATTAGTTCTGTGCAACATATGGGGTTGTTGATGGTTGGTACAGTACCTTTAATCTCTAGAGTTCTGATTTCAATATGTAATAATATTCTTTCTTAATTTTTTACAACACAATATCATTGGCTGTTATTGATACAACAAGACATTATATCCAGTGTAAATTTGTTTTTTCAGTTTGTAATAAAAATTGTTGTAGTTGATGTGAGCCACCTAAGATTGTGCTGATCTAAATTACTAATTTCTGTCGAATACACTAACATTTTTACCAAGTTAACCTAATGGAATGACTTGTTGTGAGCGGGAGTATCTTGCATGTTTAATCGATGGCTACATACATCATTTTGTCTAAATTTGCAGTACTTTTTAAATCGATTTAAAATACAGTACATAATTGGACTGCAAGTACGGTACTATATAATTTGTGGTCATTTTAACAAACGTCGGTACTGGATGCTGTAGGCCCACTTTTTTCACTATGACTCTGTGATCACAGAAAACATACTACGCTGTAGATACAGTGAGTAATAGTATAGTATAATCATAGTCGAATGCTGAATTTCCCCATTATATACACAAGGGATATTTCCTTCGTCTACGGTGGCACTACTGCCGCCGTCAAACGACACTACCAGCCGCAGACGAGATAATCTGTCGTCTGTCGCGGTTTGAAAAACATCGACAGTTAGTTTGGTTGGCGGTTGGCGTCGCGAACATAACGTTGTGTTTGGTGTAGTGTTTGTGTATTGTGTGGGAAGTTTTGTGTTGTGAATTGTGTATTACATCACTAAGGAGCCCTAAATAAATGTAAGTGTTTTACCAGCTGATTGCTTTTGTTAGATAGGTCAGGGAATTCCTGACGCATGCCATCTCGGTGGTTGAACCTAGATTTTGTTGTCATTGTAAACCGAATTCATTCATCTGTATTTATTTACTGAAAAATTCCAACTGGTGGGGTCAAGATCTTTCTGACAGTTTTTTAGCATTGTAAAATTTTAGTTTATTTTCGTAGTTAGGTTCGAGCGTTGAATTTTTCCTGGAATCCATAGAATAAAGGATATCAATCTTATAGTAAAATACCCCCGCCGCAGCAAACCTGCCGACTAAGCGAATTTCCATTTGTCTGAATTGATTTTCAGTTAAATATATTTTAACAAGGAAACTAATAAAGTGTGTTTTTGAGTAAAATATTGATAGCTTAGTTCAAAATAAATAAATTTGCCAAGTTTGATCTAAATATATCCATAAACAAGCAAACTACAACATTTGACAATATTCTCCATAAGAATAACATGGGAATTTTAAATTTACAATTTTTTTAATTTTCTCCGTTACTAATAATCGAACAAAAATACTTTTATATACTAAATTATTTGTTTTTTTAAGCTCTTTAAAAAGGTCTAAAGAGAAATCGGGTAATTCTGTGTTTTGAGGGTCAAAAGTGAGAAAAACCAATTTTTACCCCATAAAACCCCCCGTAAAGCCCCGTTCCCATGGTCCGATCGTGCTGGTTCGCGAACTCATTCAAGTTTATCCCGCTTTACACCTTTAAACCGAATTTCATCAAAATCGGACAAAAATTACTCAAGTTATCGCGTTCACGGACGTATATATATATATATATATATATATATATATATATATATATATATATAAGTCTATATATATATATATACATATATAAAAATTTGAACGAATGGTGTTTTTGGCCTCTGGGGACATCAAAATGAAAAAGTAAATCGGTCCCGGGTCTAGGTCTTACCGTGCCACCTACGGTAATAGCTACTTCCCTATAGGGAAATTCGCTAAAACTTTTGCAAAACCTATCATCTGACTATACTACTGGACCAAATTGCACGTGATTGGTACCAAATTAAAGATATTTTCCTGTATATGTGCAGAATCCCTTTACACGTTAAAATAGGCTCAAAAATAAGCACGAAAAATTAATTTGAAAATTAAATAATGAATACCGGTATGGGCCTTATGGTTTGGAATGCTGGTGACAAAATAACAACAAAATATAAACAGAAAATCCAAACAAATTCCAATCACATGTTATTTTACAGTGTGGGGTGAAAATAGAAGTCCGTACATTTACATATTTTTGGCCAAGTTTTCGACAACGGGGCGACCTCTAGGAACTGAACCTAAATAAAAATTAACTTTTCTTATGGAGATTTAACATGGGGTAAATTTTTAAGCTTACAACAGACACGCCACCGATTTACATGCGGTTGGTACCAAATGAAAGGCAATTGTCTGTATATTTACCCATTTTTCTTCTACTTCAGATATTAGCCTACTGGACCAAATGTTATAAAACGGAAATAAAAATCTCTATTGACAATTTAACATGGCGTAAAATTTAAGTCTATTAAGAGTGAGATCTGGAGTTCTATTGGGACCGATTTACATACAGGTTGTGTTAAATGAATGTTAATTAACTGTTATATTTTCCCAAGTGCCTGGAAAGTTTATTATTCCTTTATTTGATCTTCTAAAAAATGAATCTAATAATACTTAAAAATAAGCTTTTGTAAAACTTGTAACAACTAGCCTGGCCATACTACTGGACCGAATTGCTCGTGGGTTGTAGCACAGAAAACATTCTAAGTATGTTTTCTGTGGTTGTAGCAAAAGTAAGGTTATCGGTCCTATATGTGCAGGTTTTATTCGTATTTTGAATCAATAAACCATTTCAGAGTGTGTCATAATTTCTTATTGTAGTTTTTAAGTTTATTGAGACCTTCTAGAACGATCTGGAGTAAACTACTGCTTTTGCTACTTTTGTCCTTTTTTAGTTTCATTACAAGAGAGTAAAATAAAAACTACGATGGAGACAGAGGGTACCTACCGGTACCTAAAGGGGTTCTTTGAAAATAATAGAGGGGCGTTTAGTGACAGTTAAGGCCATCATAACAACCCTTAAATTTCCAATAGGGCGAAAAGTCTACTATTCAGTCAATTATACAAAAGAACCAGCCATGAACGTATAATAACTCAACTAGCCATAGACGGACTATGCCGACCATGTCAGTTGCATTTCGATGAACTTCATCAGGTAAAGCTGGGTTTTCCTAGACGCGGAGTCGGCCAGCGGAGAGCGGACAACGGAGAGCGGAATTGAAATTAACATGGCATTCCGCTCCGCTGCTAGGAAAACAGTAACATTAAATTACCTAAGACAAGCTGAGTCCGCTCTCCGTTGTCCGCTCTCCGCTGGCCGACTCCGCGTCTAGGAAAACCCAGCTTTACCGTAGTTAACGAAGCACAACAGTCGTCCACGTCGATGAGCAAAACGAAAACTTTCTTGTGCCGTCGCGGAGACTTTGTCCCTGGTATGGTCGCAAAACAACGAAACGCATTAAAACACCGTTCTAATTCAATTGAGAATGTCGAGTCGTGAGCAAACATTTTGAACGACGCACTTCGTTCTTTGTATCACGTTGACTAGATTTCTTTCTACCATACTGACACAGTTAATAGGATGCGTATTTTTGGTTGAATATGAGGTTGTAATGAATTAGATGACTCGATTTGTTACTGACTAAAGTCTGGGTCGTTTATAGAAATCCCAGTGATTAATAACGTAGGTATGGGTCCAGTTTCGAAGCATAAACGATTCTGACTTTATGAACCGCGGTGACGTTCTGATTCTAGTATTCGTGCTATATACTAGAACGTTCGTAATGTAACGATTCTGTTGTGGTTTCTTAGATTTTAACTATAGTAGATATTTTATTTAACTACGGTTGTAGGGTAACTGTTTTTTAGTACCAAAGATCAAGGTTCGCCGCACTCCTGGCAATATACCGATGCGGATGCGTCCAAATATCATCATCCATATTAATTGTAATAATCTGGAGATTTTTCAAATAATGATTAAGATATAAATGTTTTACTAAAGGTGGTGTAGGCCTATATTATACTCTAATGTCAGGGGCATGAGTTTTAAAGGCCACTTTAAAAATGCGTCTAAAAAAAACGTCAAAAATCAATACTTGCCTAGTTTCACCACAGATGAGCAACTTTTGCACAGATGAAGAGTTGCAACTTTTTATTCTGTGGCTTCACATTCACCAAAGGCCCTTAAACAATTAGAGAGATTTATATACAAATCCAGAGTATTCAACAAATGGACATTTGCCTGACTGTGGTTCTAGGATTTATAGAACATCACTCATGTATGTGACAGCGGTGCAAATATATAACAGATGGTGTGATTAATTGTTCTGTACTGTGCGCCGGCTGCATTTGGCTTTTGAAAAGAAAAATGTATACTACTCTTGACGTTTCAACTTACTGAACAATTTTTGGAATAAATATAAAACCTAATGGATATTTGCTTAGTCTGCACGTTTGCTGCGGCGGGGGTATTTATTCTTTGGTCGCAGTAGTATGTAGCTATGGTCTACTACCTTCTAAAATATCATTGATTTTCAAAGCATTTTTTTCCTACAGTCTTCAATATAGGTACGTTGAGGCTATAACTGTATGGTATTGAATGTACTCACATGGTGCATGTATATGTATGTTTAAATTTATGCCATAACTTTTAAAAGATGTGAAAGGATTCGTCCAAAAGTAATTAATTTGTACAAAACCTATACATATGTTAGCCATTCGTGTTTATAAATTAATTCAGAATCTTTTTTGATGGGGGGTTCTTGTTTGGTTACGTTTAAAAATGAGCTGATGTACAGGACAACAAAGCTAATATGGGAGGAAATACGTCAAATCTTTGACGGTTCTCTAGATTTATTAAAGTACCTATAACCATTGACTATTGGATAGTCAAAGGTATAACATTAAAGCAATTAACCTACAATTTTATTTTCTACTAATTTCAGTACCAACGTGTACGAATTGTGGAGAAAAGCATATTGAACGAACGCGCTTTTAGCACATTTCCATAATGTTAAATATTTATAAGTGGCGAAACAGACGTTTTGGAGGGTTGTTGGTGAAATTTTGTTAATCATTTTAAGCGAATATCTCTCTACAATAAAAAAAGTTGGCTTTCATAGATTACAGGTTAAATTTTATACTTTTCGATACTTTCCTGTTAAAGGGAACATTCATTATTATCGATGATATATTTTCGATATATCGATATTTTTGTTTTCCATCCGATATATTGATAGTAACAAATTGGAACATATCAGCTGACAAGTACGATATAGGATAGAGTAAATAAATATTGTTCAATATCAACCACTGTATCAACAAACAATTAAAAAAAATATATATATATTGAAATGAAACTGTTCTAAACTAACCTAACCAACCAAACTTGCTGTAACATTTCAAAATTCCGTTTGATAGCCTATTCCCCATATGCATTTTCTGTTATCAAATGGAATTTTGAAACGGTAACTTAGCCTATAGAGCAAGTTTGGCTAGTTATGTTCGGTTAGTTTAGAATAGTTTCATGTCCTAATCCAATATATAGGCCTAAAAAAGGTTAGTTCTTAATTTGTAATGCGTTTGAAGATATATAAACAGAAGGAATACCAATCGTGAAGTAAAACAAAAATATCGATATATCGAAAATAAATCATCGATAATAATGAATATTCCCTTTAACAGGAAAGTACCTACCGTCAAGCGGGGTAATTCTGACCCCCCAGGGGTAACATTGACCCCGGGGTCAATTATTTGTATTATATGCTTTTTTAAATAGTAGGTTATAAATAAATTGAAAATAAAAAATATGATAAATTACAGTAGTTTGGCAGCAATTTGAAAACAATTAATATTTAGCAGAAATTAGTTTTATAACAATAAAAAAATATTATAATACAATCATCTACAAAACAGCTGTATAATTTCATAACAAAAAACTTTTTCAGCCCAGCAAAAACTGTTGGTTCTGGCACTGCCAGGATTTTATATGGTAAAATATATATGTTTTTAGGAATATCTGAGCACTTATTACAAGTAAATAAAGAAAAATTAACAAATTTATTATTATTTTCTAAGGCCTTGTAACATTGACCCCTGAATTTTTTTGCCTTCAGATAACTTTGACCCCTCGTTATAATTCCAAGTTACTAATTACACATCATTTTTATTGATTCTGGTATATTTAATTTAACTGATATATGTATATAATGTGATAGACCTACTAAAAATATTGATTTATAATTGTTTTATTTTTATCTATGAAGTTGAGGTAAAAGCAATCTATGTAAAGCGAGGAAAACAACACTTTAACCAGGTCTTTGCCTGTTAAGTTAAAAATATTAACAGTTTGTTGAAGTAATGTGACTTAATTCTGTTGACACTAACTATGGGGGAAATTTACATCTAAAAGAAAACTATGTGTTTTCTATTCTGCCCCATCTGTAGATCTGATTAGTTGCCTGGAACTCTGGAATCTGATGGGCGCAAAATTTTCTAGAACTTTTTGGAAGGGTTTGAGTAAAGGAAATTTAATGATTTTAGTCTTTAATAACTTGTAGTTTTGATGTTTTTCCTTGGTGTTACATCCTAATAATGTGATTTTGAGAGAAAAAAATGCTAATTGGATCTATTCCGTCATTATAGCCTGGGTGTGTTCATAAAAAAATTGTTATGTTCACTCCTTGATGTTGTTACCACTCTATTGTTCTTAAGAACAAAAAAACCCCTTTTACAGGGGTCAAAGTTTCATTGTACACTAGTAACATTGACCCCAGTGCTTTATTATGTATAATTTTAATATAATAAATGTAGGGGGTCAATGTCACCCCAAGACACGGGGTAACATTGACCCCTTTTATTATTTTTTTTTATGACTAACATATGACCATAAAAAACAAAATAATTACTGGAAGGTATTCACACAGTACCTGTATACCATTTAAAAAAATATATTGTGAATATTAATCAATATAAACAAAAATTAATCAACAAAAACATCAAAAAAGGGGTCAATCTAACCCCGGTTGACGGTATTATTCTTTAGTATTCCGATGTTTAGGCTATCCGACCACTCCCGGTACTGTGCGTGTCGGATAATCGGGAGTCAACTGTAAAAACTACCCTTTTTAAAATTCATTTCCATTCTAGCTCCTGAGCTGTTGTATTCAATATAATAAATAGGTTACATACCTTATAAATCCGACAAACAGCTCATTTTAATTGAAGGTCGTTTACATGTTTCGGCTTGTATCATCGGCCATTGTCAAAACGTTGCAGTTGGATGGTGAAATCCTTGTCATTGTTTCCTACTAAAAGTACATACACAAACACACACACACGGACGGGACGAAAACATTACGAAAAACGAATAAAACTTTAAATAGGCCTATTAAATACACGGGCAGGACGCACGCACACCGTTGTCAAGGTCAGGATGCAGACTCACTACCCTTTTTGTTATGTTTTAACATTTCCCAACTAGTTCTTTCACAAATCCAAACTTTTCTTTGGAAATGTAGTAAAACAAAAAGTCAAGTTTAAATTTAACTACAAAAAGTAATGGCTCGAAATGCAATGAGTTGGTGTAATTAAAGGGAAGTTGACTCAGGCAAACTAACGCTGATGTTAAATCGTTGACTTGAAATGGAACAAGTAGAATTCTTCCGATCGCGAAATCTGAAACATGTTTTTATTTGTTGATGTTGTCTCGATAGATTTTAAGATCTGTGCTCCACTCTTTGTATTACAATTTTTATCATAAAATCAGTTTATTTGGTTAAAATTGATTGTAAATCCATAGCAAAGTGCACAATTAAACTTCGCACTGTAGTCCAAGGGCAAGAATACAGTACCTATACTTTGTTTAGTCTGAATCAGTCCTCACAACCAAACATTCATTTTGCACGTCGCAGTATGCATGAGTGCATGAGTATACATGGTGTAATCAGCTGTTTGGTTGTATCGTTGTATCCAGAGAGCACCTGTGCTCTCTGGATGTATCACAGAGAAAGGCAATCTGCGGATGTCTCATCATGCAGCTGCTGCCCTTGACCATTGTGCTTGAAATAAATGGTCCTGGCAAAACCAGCTGATCTAAGTCAGTAACAAAACTGCCTTCTCATTCATTGAACGCTCATCATCCATCTTCGGCTTAAAAATACGCACCGGCACCTTGGTGTGTCGACGTCATAGGAATATTTTCTTATTGATAACTAATAGGACTGCAACAGACCCAATGTATTCTCAATATATTTGATTTAGTAACACACGGCTTGTGGTTAAACATATGAGAGGGTGAGTCACTACCACCACACCCCGACTTCCGTAGTGGTGTAGGGGACACCGATCACCGGACGGGCCTGCAGCATTAGTTAATCAAACTTACCGTCCGTGTAACCACAATACAACACACAACATCCTTCTCAGCGGCAACGGGACTTTCAAAAGGTTTAGAAGTATCTTCTTTTGTGTTCTAAATACATTCTCGGTAGATCCAGATCACAGGTAAACATTATTTATTTACTACACAAACTGTGTCGATTGAAAAACTCAGTAGGAATTAGTTGTACATTTTCGTCACATACGCCTCCACTTTCCCAACCTTATGCGTGTGTTTAACATTAATAAGTATTTTCTACCTCATATTTCCACGTCTTCTTCGGGCGTTCCCTTTCATCTTGGTGTTTCTTACTAATTAGTTTAATCAAGTTTCTGCATCTTCCCTTCTTATAAAATATTCAATCCGTCACAAAAGCAAACCTATAATTTGAATAATGATTCAGTAATTCATCTGTGTATTTTCACTAGTGCATTCAACTTTGAACTTTTTAAGGACGGCTCAAGATTGTTTATAAGATACTCTGAAGCTTGTTTACTTCTCAACATTGTCGAGTTAGTGAGGTTTTGAACTACTTTCTGTTTGTTGACCGAACGAAATATGAAGCAATTGTCGTGAATAATTAAACTTAGTGGGCATATTTCATCTTAAACTTTCTCTAGAAATTATTTGAAACCGAGTGGAATGGCATTGGAGTGACTGTTTGGATAATTTTCTGCTCCCGAGTGATTTCACTACATTGGCCCATTCATACACACTTCCTGCTAACCATATCTTGAATACAGTTAAAAACTCACTGGTTACAAATTCGTCTACAACACTAAACACCACCACGAGGCTAACGCGTTGAAATGATTACTCGACTGTACAATACCCCATTGACACCCATTCCCGTTGTCCTGAGGGGTTTGTCGGTTTGTCATTATCTTTAATGGTGTCGGATAATTCCGTAGACTGCGGTGTCCGCGGGCGAAGAGAGAGGACTGAAGTGGTGGCATGAGTCACTGAGTCAGAGACAGGCTACCGCGGGCTGGCTATGGTCTTCGAACAGCAACAGCGGCAACATTGGCAAGGTCGTCTCCTGCCTTCCTTCCGCAGACTGTCTGGAAATGCAGTGTTGCCAACAAATACAGTACAACTAAATTTCCCTCTGACCGGTAGGACTACCATTGATTTTGGAAAATGAATTCTAATAGTATAAGGCAATCTGATGTGTGATTCGTTGTGCGTTTCACGCCCGCACGGTTGAGTGAGCTGATATTGACCAAATCCTTTGCAAACTCGACAAACGTATTGAATAACTTATAGCTATACTAGCTGTTGTACCCGTGCTTTGCAACGGGAAGAGGACACAACATAGAAACATTTTAATCTTTACTTCTTTTGCTTATAATAGTTACACATCCGCCAACGCTTTTAGAAACAAAATTCAACTTTTCTGGCCTTAATAGAAACGTTTAAGTTATGAGTTTTAAATCTGGTAAGTAGTGGATACCACAATTTCATCTCCCTTAATTACATATCTTTTTATTTATTACTGTATTGACATTTTAAATTTCAATTTTGAAGTTTCTACTAATTATTCAATTTAAATGAACATTTTTTTTATTTCACTCTTCTTAAATCACAAATCCTTCCATCTCCAGTTTCTTCACTCACAATAAATCATTAGCAAAACTAAGTAAGCTGTTATAAACTTCAGAAATATTGCTGTGCCTTATCAATACATTCTCTTGAAATATTAAAGAAACTATATCTATTGGTACAACAAATAATAAAAAAAATAAAATAATTTAGCATTAAAGACAGCAGACAAAACTAATATGATTATCAGAGCATCAAGGACTAAAAAATGTAATAGCAAATACAGTATATGTTTCATTGCATCTCTGATTCTACTCTACAAAAATATCAACATAATATACAAACCAGTTCTTTTAATCAGTTCCATCGTCCATTGCCTTTACATTTTCACACTTACCATAGTAAACATAGTAACAGATATTTCATTGATTTTAGAAACAAAAGAACACTGTGTAGGCTACTGCCATAGATAAAACATACTCCCTTAGTAGATTTCTCATCCTTATGGAACAGCTGAAGACAATTTTATTGTTAGTTCATGTACGGTTTATGTAGAGGTCGTGTTTTGTTTACAATTTGTTTCCCGTTATTACAGCCATTTAAAACCTCGTTTAACCAAATAATACGATCTAATCATAAACAATAACTTGTCCCCTAGTTATATAACCAAACAGTAAAGCACAAATCAAGAAATTAACCCTAAAATAACGGAAACAAAGTTTCATCGACACTAGCGCCTTTGTGTCACGTACATGAACTAGACACGAAAAACGTGCTTCAAAATTTACAATGGGATGAGAAGTCTACTTGTGTTGGTTAGTCTATGCTACTGCTTAGTTTTATGATATTTTCCTTGGTTTAATTTAATCAGTGGTGTAGCAAAACACAAATAATAAATTTATCAAATAAAGTAAATGTGAAAATGTGAACTGAAAGCTATGTTAAGATAAAATAAGAGTATTTTGTATTACCATTTGATAATTAATTATATTTACACATATACAACAGATAAAAAAAAAAATCAACGACTTACAATTTAGTTATTGATTATATTCTTTAGTTTAACTTAAGAAGAGGTTTAGCAAAACACAATAACTTAATTTACCTAAATATACATATAAAAAACAATGTGATGTGCAAGTTATGTTAAGTAATCTAACACATGTTAAGCAGTTAGAATTTATTTAAAGTAGCCTCCAAATTCATATAAAACATCTATACATTTTATTGTTCATACTGTTTCCATGAAATCATATCAATAGCATTATTTTCATAGCTTAGACGCTTTAAAAAAATCCAAAGCAGAGCCGGAGTTGATACGAGGAGTTGATACAGCAACGGTTATAGAATATTTTTTTTATATAATCATTGACATAGTTTTAGAATAAATAATCCATGATAAAAGGTTAGATTAAAATAAACCTACATCATAGTTATGGAAGATATTATATTTAATTTCTTTGTATCAGCTGTCTGAAATTGTGAAATATGCAGTTTAGCAGTTCTTCTTGTTTACATTTAAATGTCAAAGCAAATGTAAACAAACATTGTTAGTGTTCTCATCGCAGTCATGGAGACCAATCAATATTTACTTTTAAAATCTTCGCCTCAGAACTTTTAAAGCCAAAGGGGCAAAGCCTACGGCCAGTATCGAAATTTGAATAGTCCTATAATGGTCCTTGATATGGTAACTATATTTTTGTAAACTTTTAGCCAAGTTGGTTCAGTAGTTTTTGCACCTATTAGTAACACACATACAGACAGACACCATTAGATTTTTATATAATAGTATAGATTTATTGGGTTGGTGGCTTTTAATAAATACTTTTGGCCGAAGAATAGTTTACCTAATTATTTGATAAACGAGCAAGTTACATCATTGACTTAGTTTGAACACGTAAATAGTTGGATTCATTTAACTGATAGATTACCAACTATCAACTATTAACTGTTCCACATTATTGTTACAGACGAAGTGTAGGCCTAAATAACTAATGGAACATGTAGTTATTGGTTTCACTGATTACCAAGCATGATGGGTTTGGCGAAGTTAGCTTCTCATTTGCTATTTCAAGTGACACTTGATGTATTATTTGTCTTTGTTAAGTGTTTTCACATATTTTGCTAGCACTTGTTCTCATTCTTAATTCACAAAGATTTGAAAGGTTTGGACGAATTTTTAAAAGACATTTAGTTACATTCGAAAAATATTTTAGTTTCTTCCTCTGCATTTTAATCGCATCGGCTGTCTACACTTAGCACGTTACCTGAGGCAATGAATACAAACCACTATAGTAGTTTGTATTCATTGCCTGAGGTAGACTGCAGTCCTGTTCGAAATATATTCACTTTGCCGTCACGCACCGGTCGTTCTAGGGGTGGGTTTGTGATAAGCTGAGCGCATTAACGAGATCATTTACAGGGTGTGTGATGAATGTGACGGCGGACACGCTAGCTGACGTCACACTCACGCAGTCACGCCCGGCCAAGGCCAGTATTCACGGCCAATGTCACCGGTATCGATCATGTCGTCGATGAGTCATGCATCGACCCTGCATCTACGAGGGTGCTTTTAATTGGGGGCTCCCTTTAATATTCATCTTCCATCGGTGGTCTTACACAGAAGGGTTGAAGATCGTATACATAGGTATTGTTTGTTGTCTTGCCAGATTTTCATAAGATGAAAACTATTGTTGTGATGTAGTACCAAGATGGCCGAGTGTTATGGTCTATGAGCTGGTGTGTTGTGGTATATCAGTATATGGTAAGACCAGCTGCCACTCCATATAAGACTGGTGCAGACCACAACAAGCCACAGCTCTCCTTGACACCAAACCGACCAATGACGAAAAGTTATTGCTGAATTATTTAAAGTTGGACTTTTGTGTGACGTAACTACTCAGTTAATGACGAAGTTGTTGAATTGTGAAACTAAACTTGTGTAAATAAAATGTAAAGACGTTTTTATTTAGACAAATACCACGCAGGACTTGAATGGCCAATATGTTTTGTGTCCATCTGCTTGGCCTAATTCTAGAGAAAAACATTCGAATCATTTGATCAAAACGTAAAAACTTAACTTCGAGGATTGTCTTGTCTTGGACGTTGATTTCTTAAATTGGAAGATCACGTTGTAAAATAGTTATATAGCCTATAGCCACTTAAAATATCCTATGAATACTACTTACTTCATTATAAAAGAAAATTGTTTGTTTTTACATAAATAACTCAAACTAAGTAGTTGTTCGTTTTCCAATACTCATTAGTAATTTTTAAATTTAAAACATTCTAAGGTTAAATTAAAGTTATGAAAGTAGGTTAATGATTTATCGATAAGTTCATACGTCTAACCACCTCAAAATACGATCCAGGGTGCGCATGTTGAGGTGCTTGGTGATGAATGAATGAGATGGCAGTTTTGTTGCTGACTTAATCCGCTGGTTCTTTACAACAGTGATCAAGGACAGCAATTTTCTGGATTTGAGTCAGTAGATAATTCTTAACTGGACCCAGCTATCCTTAGGAAAAATAGTCCTGGCTAATTAAACAGCTGGTTTTAGCCAGCAACAAAGCTGACAACACTTAATCTTCACTCATATTTGGTCTTGGTCTTAAATACGCACCTAGATGGTGTCCCCATCTCAATTTTTGAATATAATATATCAACCAACATCTCTTCATGTACAATATGCGACGTATGATAGTTGTTGGTCTGAGTAGACATAACCGGTATGTCGCAAGTGGCAAGGTAGAATGTCTATGAGAGAGAGAGACAGTGATAGTGTAACTGTACAGTAACTAACCGTGAGAGTGATCAACAGAACACAACACCAACACTGACTGTGTGTTATGTGATATGGTCAACTGATACACACCAACACACTGCTGCGTTTGGAATCCATTTCTGCAACGAATCGAGTAAAAAGTCCGAACTGCGAGTTTCTGGAATAGAATAGCGTGCGATCGTGAAATTTAATCCGAGTTCTACGTTCTACTGGATATTCTTGGATCCATCCATCATTAGCATATCTATATCCATTCACCGATGAGACTTTCTTATTTTGTGTTTACAAAAACCACTGGAAGGTGTTCGTTTGCGTCGGCTACTCCTAAGTATTACTATTTTTTGGTAGCTGGATCATCGGCACTATTCCATTAAATGATCTCAGCTATGTCACCTGCAACACGAAAATACAGTATGCTAGGTAGTTCAGTGGTTATAGTGCTCTACTAGTAATTATATGGCTGCCAGTTCGATCCTGAGAAAAAAGTGTAGCTTTTTGATGGTTTGAATTCGGACCCAGCTGAGATTATTGGGCTTTAAATAAATTATCCTGGCTATTGAAACAGCTGGTAAATAACAAAGCTACATAGATCATCTCACTCCATTCCACACTCCTTCACTCATATTTGGTTTAAATCATTGAATAGTCAAAGGTTAAATACGCATCTAGGTGGCGACTAACTACCTCAGTGAAACGCCGGGGATCCTATAGTTTCATTGTACAGCATTGTTGTTCAAAATTGTTTAGCAAGCCCACACTACGTATTAATAAATCGCAACTCTTACGCTCTGGTGCGAGGTTACATTGTTAAATTCTCCGTGATTGATTGAAGACTGGATTTAGTGTTCAAAGTGTAATCCTTGTCTCAGGTGTTCCAAGACTGAGGATGACTAATGGGTCGTTCGTGATCGTTTTCTTTATCCTTAACTCTGATAACTTGTTTACCGTCTAGTTAGGTTTCTAGTTATACGATAGCTGCTGGTAATATAGTTTTTCAAAATAGTAAAGAGGTTTCCACACTAAAAGCTTATTTTATGTTGTTTGTCCTTGAATTTAATCTTATACAGTTTCACAAAGATTTATTTAATTGAGGTGCATTTGATGGCTGGGTTGATAAATGTGACTATTTATGAATCAACATTTCTTACTAACTATAATATACATTGTAGTGTAATAAGTCCTTCAACCTCTCCACCTACGTCACATTTGTTTCATTCAATGAAGACATCGTCCGCCTCGCCATTTCAGTAAATCTTAGTAAATCTCTGAATTCTGTATTGGCAGCTCTTGAAAAGCATTTTTGCAAAAACAAAATCCCACGATATAAAAATAAAAGGTTATTTCAATCCCGTTGATACATATACTTTAGATCTCTTCGCCTTCAGATACAGTGTCAAACCATAGATAAAAGGAGTCCTTTTATCTATGGTCAAACGAACCTCAAGGCTAACCTTGATCCTTGGTCCAAGACATCCATCTCTGTCGTCAGTCCAGCTCCTCAGTCCAGTCCAGTCTGTCGGCGTCTTTGTCTCAGACCGGAGTGACTTATGATCTGTTCCGGTCCAGACCGCATCTTCCGCTCTCACGCACCTGTCCTTCCCCTTGCCACCCCTCTCCCTCCCCCGTGACGTAACCCTTCATCACGACCAGGTGACAGACTACATTCCCATTGCGGTGATCACCACATCGTCACATATGAACGAAGGCGATGTATCATCTTCATGTGGGAAAACATCGATGTTTAGGTAACTTGATACAACATAGCAAGTAGGATCGGACTCCAAAGAAGTTTAACCAAGAATAGAGAGGTAGCAGAGAGTTGTCGGGGAAGATACTGGAGTTGGAAACGTTCATAATCCATAGAAAACCCATATAAACCCATATAAAATCCATAGAGAACCGTGCAAGGTTTGGGGCAGAGATAAAATCTATGATTTTGAGTAGCAGGCATGAGTGAGTCTCTGGCGCTGGTGTGGCGGGTTGTTGGCGGCTTGTATGAATGGACTTTTTGGGTTTAAATTTAATTTCAACATGTTTATAATATGGTACCTTAGATTATTTAATTTTATTTATAAAGTGGTTAGTTTATTTATAATTTAGAGGTTAAGTGGTAGAGAGGACTTGCTAGTCCTAACTTCGCCTCTTAAATAAAGACATTTTTCATTTCATTTCATTTTTCATTTCATTTCATTTCATTTCATAATCACTTTGTGATTGAAGGTCTTTTTGGTAGTTGTGTCTTCTGGTAAAACTGTGTTCACTTTTTGAAAGCTCGTTAGATTTGTCCTACAAGTTGTCGTTCAGTTAATTCAGCTGGTATTCTAAACCCTGGTATTCTTGACTATAAAACGAGATAAAATAATAACCGTAGAACTCATTAATTAATTACACTATCGCCGTATGGCATAACTTCACATCATGCTAATTGCTCTCTAACAAAGAGAGCTAATATAATATTCGAATATAATATTGGGAACCTTTATGGTTCCCATTGTCATAACAGATTGTCAGGTTTTAAATAAATCTATGTATCCACTATTATACATTAAATTATATTAATGTATATGATTGAAAAAGACCTTATTCCATAATCTTCTTTTTACATGATGTCTGAGAACACCAACATTAAATTTTTAAAAACTATGGTTTTAGACATTAGCAGACTAATCTCGGTGATTTTTTTTAACTCTTTGACATTATGACAGTTTGACATTATGATATTCTTAAATTAGTTTTATACTTTATTACACCTCATGTTGGTTTGGACATTATGAGAGAGGCTTAAACGTCTAAACACCCTCGTTCAATATACAGTACGAGTACATGCTAAGTATGTTTTTAGACAAAGTGATTACTACGGAAGTCTAAAATCCTTTTTATAATGCAAAAGATATAATCTGTATACAGTGACTTGCTCTTGCCGTTAATTTCACTCGTATTGTATGTAGACTCGTGAGTTTTTCTACAGATTCAATTTAATTCAAGTGAGACGTGAATTAACTCACTCAAATTGGTGGAGAAGTTGTCAATATAGTTTTCCACTCGACCATTACTTAGCGCAGGTTATAGACCTGGATGTAGTGTTGACTAGAGGACTTAAAAATTTGTGTTCAATGGTTATATAGAACCAGTTGTAGCGATAACTAAGGACTGTGTTTGTATCCAATGGTTTGCCCTACAGTGTTACACAGGGGGAGACTAAGAGTAGGAAGGCAGCTGTCGAAGTTCAGGTATCACGTTTCATTGTTCGAACCCTCCTCAGCTGTTATTCAAGCATTACGTCCCTAGTATAAGAAAGAACTAAAATCTTCAACTGGAAATCATAGCGATTGTGAAATATATCAACTACACTTTTGGTTTAGTTATTTATAAGTATACTAGCAGTCATACCCGTCCTTCGTACGGGGTTGGCATGTAAGTATAAAATGATTATTCCAGTTATATTCAAGCTTTGCGTTTGCAATGGGGGAGGACACAGTTTGATACATTTGTTTTCTTTAAATTTACAGTATACTATAGTATGGCACATCTACAATAGTCATAATGTTCTACCACTTCACCTAAACAATAGATAAAAACAAATTATAAAAAAAATTGCTAAATATCACAAATTATTCATGAAATAAAAAATAAATATAACTGTAAACAATCCTACTTTGACAGTTCTCATTGCTTATCACAGTTTTTTGCTGCTGCTTAGTTCAAATTAGCTGTTTTCATAAATGCAAAAAAAATAATAGTGCTGCAACCTGTTGGTAAATCTTATAACTTTTAATGCTTTTGTTTATCATAGAACCAACTTTTTCAGTTGAAACAGCTGACTAAATACTTTAATTCCCTTTAAATATGAATACTCATAAGGTTAACATGGGGAACTACAGAGCCACTGGGGCGGAGCCCGAAAGGATTTTTGAGACAAGAATATGCCTATATGTTAATCGGGAATGTGAGCTATCATCATGCCAAATTTCAGCCCAATCCGTCCAGTAGTTAATGCGTGATTGAACTTCAAACAAACAAACACACAAACTTTCACATTTATAATATTAGTAAGATTTTGCACTGTTTACACGTCACAATGTTCATTTCAGAGATGAAGGGTGTGAGCCGTGACTAATTCCACCGGGCGAATGTCACGACTCATATTCAATGGTTCAAGTGTTTTTTTTTATAGTAGGCTAGTTTAGTGTGTCGATTTGTTATTGCCCACGACCCCAAAAGGCTGTGAGTTTTGTTCTTATTACTCTTTTTCCGCCAGCAACTCATAGGTTGTGTGGCGTTGCTCGACTCCGGGTCGGCTCTTTTTGGTTATCCGATTTCATCTTAAAGTTTGTGGCATGGTTTTAATGTTAATTGCCCCTATTTGGTTCAAGAGGAGACAAACGTCGACCATGGAATAAATTTATCGCGCCACGCGCGCCTTTTGGGGCCTGTGAGGAGGACATGAAGCAGACCCGAGCTATTTTGGTGGAGAGGAAGTTTGTTTCGCCTTGCTGTCTCTGGGATTATGGCCTACCTCTCCGTTCTGCTCGTTTTCCCCTCCCGTGCTGCTCGCCTAGGAGATGGACCTTCTACTGGTAGCAGAGAAGCTTTTCCTACTTGGGGCCAATCTTTTGGACTTTGGGATGCCCCCTCTCTGCCCAGTTTCATCGCCCCTCCACCTAGTGACTGAGATGCCCTAGACAGTTACCGCCTAGTTACCGCAAGTTACTACTGTTGTTATTTAGTGTCATTTATTGTTGATTAATTTTTAGATGTTTATATCAAGATTTAAAGCCTATTCATTGTTATTCCTTTTAAATTTTAAATTCATTAGCCTATTTGTTTATATTTTAAATTTTATTAATTTTTTACATATTCTATTAAATTTCAATTTTGGGGCCCCTAAATTTTCTATAGTTACCATGAAATGAATTTATTAAAAGAGTCATTAGATATTTCATTGTTGTAATTTGTTAATTTAAAGGTTAAAACTGATTAAATTTACTTTGACTGGAATTAGCCTATTTTGAATTTTTTTCAAATTAATGTTTGTAAGTGAGTAGGTCAGAGTGGTATCAAAATTTTTTAAAGTTTTATTGAGAGTATTTAATTCATGTATTATTGTTAATTATTGTTGTGTTATTCTTTTAAATGGTTAATTACAGCTCGTTTCTCTCAAATGGCGTGTTGTTCTTGAGCCTCCATCCATGGTTCTCATTTTGTTAAGTAAAGTTTTGTGAGCCGCTCCTCGGGCCTGCGCATGGATCACGCTTCCATTTCGTTAGTCTGGGGGCAGGCTCGAGGGCATGGTTCATCTGGTAGCAGACCGTGGTTAGTGGGTTGCGTCCTGGTTGCCTTGTCGTGAAACTTGGTTTCACGACTCGGATACTTAGAGATGCGATCACTGTCCGCGTTCTGTTTTTTGTTTTGTTTTGAAGAGCCGTGGATGGATTGGTTTCTTGGAAATGTTCTGGCCTGGCAGTTTTGGAAAAAGGTCTTGTTGTTGTTGTGGTGGGGCGTAAACACATTTTATTAGGAGCTCGCCCTTTGGCCGAGGCACCGGGTGGAATCGGTGGTAATGACTTGCATCCTTCGGGAGCAAGAGTGTCAAAAGCATGGTCATGTGTAAAAAAAAAAAAAAAAAAAAATATATGTTTTTGTGTACACCCCATCACACAAGTGTTAGGTGTTGTCTAGTGTATGTATCGGTGTATGTTTGTGTGTGTGTACGTTCGTGGGTCATTTGTTGTTGTTTTTTCTTGCGGTACTTGCGGTATGAATGGGCAGGTTCTTCTTTTGGGCCCCATCAGGTGCGTAGGCATCAACGTCCAGAAGCCTTAGGAATTAAATTTCTGTGTTTGTTTTGTAAAAAAAAAAATTTTGTTGTCTGTTTTGAGTCAAGTACTGGTTGAGACTCGGTATGGCGTCAATTGTGCCAGAATATTTGAGGAAGCCGGAGCTGGTGTACGAGGTGCGATCCCGGGGGGAGACTCCTGGAACTGATGTACGCACTTTGCGTACACAGTTCCGACAAATTGCTAGCATGCCTCAAGCTTGGGTTGAGTCGCTCAGTTTGGATGAGGAACTGGAGGCATGTAAAGAGAGGATGGAAGAGCTAAGTGGGGAAATTAATAGTTGGAGTAGTTTGCCTATGGGCTCAGCTAAGGGTTCGGCTATCACACAGCTGACGCACTGGCGTAAGCGTCTACTCTTGGTTTTGGGGCAACCTGAAATCCAGGATGAAGACAAGAGCTGGGTGGAAGCCAGAATTCTTGAGCTGGAAGGAATTTTGGAGAGTATTAAGGCAGGAAAGTCTGTCAAAGAGAAAGTTGAAATTTTTGAAGACAACCGTTCTTCGGAAATTTCAAACGAAGTGCCAAAGTCTGTTGTTGAAGTTGTGGCTCCAGTGGGTACCCCCCAGGCTCCGCCTACGCCAAGTACACTGCTCCAGTTGCCTGCAAGTGTTCAAATGTCAAATGCAAATGTCACACCGTCCCCCTCTCACACGTCCACCTTGGCTGCGGCTACGCTGAATGTCCAGTCCCCATCTCCCTTTCCTTCTCAAGTTCATAGTTCCCCTTCCATCTCTAACTCCTTTGGCAAACTTCCCCATCCCCTTGCCTCTGTCCTGAGTGGTTTCCGGCCGGTGGACGGGTTAGATGTGAATGGTCTTTGTTTTTTTCTGGAGAGTGTTTTGCGCATGCGTGAATACCCTGGCATGTCAGACGCAACTTTGATGGAACTCATTGCTCCATACTGTCTGAAACCGTTGGGGGACAGATTGCTTGATTGTTTGCGCAGAGGCGTCACCTTTGATGTTTTTCATAAAGAAGTTTTGGAGCTTTTCATGCCCCGTCGGGTCATGGAGAAGCTGAAAGTTGAGAGAGTTTTTCGTCCTCAGCAGCCAGCCGAGTCTCTCAGCCAGTACGTGGGGGACATTCGCACGGTGGAAAGGGTCTTGCGTTTGGGGATCAGTGAGCTTGAGCTCATTGACATTGTGCTTCAGGGGTTGAAGCCTGAGGAACGCTCCCGTCTGGTTTTTGCACCACGGCCTTCATCTTTTGCGGATCTGGACAGACTTTCCATCCTTTCGAGATCTGTCCAGGACGCTGATTTTCAGAGAGACCAAGCGGCGGGGCATCTTCCCCTAGCTGGTCATCATGCTGTCGTAGCACCCGTGGGGTTGGGTCCTGAACCGCCGCAGTGGCAGAGGCAACCTGTTGTTTGTTTTGGTTGTGGGCAACCAGGTCACATTCGGCGGCATTGCCGTCAAGGTGGAAATTTTGGACGTGGTCCAAAAAACTAGTTTGCTCACAGGAGGAAAAATTGCCCAATCCTTCCTGTGAGGTTGTTGGTGATAATGTAAAGGGCAATAATTTGAATGTTTTTTCAAGTAAGTCAAAGTCTAAGTTAAAGTCAGTTAATGTTTCTGTTGCCTCCCCTTCTGGGAGTGTTGTGCCTGTGACCGAGCCTCTGCTGCGGGGGATTGCGGGCCTTGCTTCCATGGGCGTGAAAGCGGCGCGCTCAACTTGCCCACGTCTCAACATCTTCATAGGTTCCACGGTGCAGAAGGCCCTAGTGGATTCTGGGTCAGCCCGTTGCCTCATTTCCTTGTCCCTTTTTGAAAAACTTGAATCGTCTGGGCTTATCAAGCAAGTTGAGCGAAAAACCCCTATCTGCTGGACTGCGTCAAATTCACCCCTTCCCATCATCTATGAAGCCCGTTTCAAGTTCAAAATTGAACATTTTTCTTGGGTTTGGAGTTTTTGGGTGGCTAAGGACCTTTGTTTCCCTGTCATTTTGGGAGCGGATTTTATCAAGCACACTGGCCTAATTTTGGATTTAGGCAGAGGTCAGTGTTTTTTCCGATTTGCGAGACGGGTATTAATATCTTTTGCTGATGAAATTGGTGGTGGTGCTGCGGTAGTCGAGCCTGAGATACCCAGCAAGCCAACAATTGATCCGTTAGGGCATCTGACTACTTGCGAGGCTGAAGCCATCAGAACCTTGTGTTCTCGTTTCCCAGATGTGCTGACGCCAAAGCTTGGAGTCACTAACCTGTTGGAGTACGAGATTCGTCTAACAGATACCCGTCCCGTTCGCTCTCACCCATACAAATTAGCTCCACCCAAAATGGAAACTCTCAGAAAAATCATTGACGAACTTCTGGAAAATGGTGTCATTGAACCTTCCCGTTCGAGCTACGCTAGTCCAGCTTTTCTCGTCCCAAAACCCAATGGCAAGTCCCGAATGGTTTTGGACTATCGCAAATTGAATGCGCAAATTGAAATCGACTCTGTGCCTCTCCCCGATTTGCATTCTGCGTTTGATTGGTTCGGTAAGGCCAAGTATTTTTCTGTTTTTGATCTGAATCAGGCCTATCATCAGATTCCTTTGAAACCTGAGTCTCGACCTCTCACTGCTTTCTGCGTTCCGTGGAATTTGTATCAGTTCACAAGAGTTCCGATGGGTCTTGCTGTGGGGGCCCAGACTCTCACCAGACTCCTTGATTCCATCTTTCATGATGTCAAGTTCAAGTTTGTGTTCAATTACCTCGACGATCTCTTGGTGTACAGTGAGAGCTTCGAAGATCACCTGATTCATCTTGAAGAAGTCATGAGTAGATTGAATAGGGCTGGCCTTACCGTGAATCCTGACAAGGTTAGTTTTGCAAAGCCGGAAATTTCGTTCCTTGGTCATCTTATCTCTCATAGAGGCGTCTGCATCGACCCCGCTAGAACCCAGGCTATCAGGGAGTTTCCTCCTCCCAGAGATGTCAAGGGTATTGCTAGGTTCATCGGCATGGTAGGTTTTTACCGACGCTTCATACCCAATGTTGCTGAATTGGCGGCTCCTCTCAATGAGCTTCGGAAGAAGGGCGCCAAGTTTGTCTGGGGTGAAGCGCAGCAGACGTCTTTTGATCTTCTCAAGGAGGCTATCATGCAGCCGCCTGTTTTGGCGATGCCGGATTTCAATCAAAACTTTGTCTTGCAAACAGATGCTTCCTCCGTCACAATTGCGGCTGTGTTGTCACAAGAGGTGGATGGTGTTAGGCAGCCAATTGCGTACGCCTCACGCACTTTGAGTCCCTGCGAAAAGAAAAGCTCTTCTGTGTATGAACTCGAGTGTTTGGCTGTCGTGTTTGGAGTCAATAAATTCAGACGCTTTTTGGAGCACAAGGAGTTTTTATTGGAAACCGACAACCAGGCACTCTCGTGGCTTCTTGCACATCCACGCCAGCTTGGGAAAATTGGTCGTTGGGTTGTCCAAATATCGTCCCTTAAGTTCCAAGTGCAACACGTTCGAGGCACACAGAACGTGATTGCGGACACACTATCTAGGATGTACCATTCACCCGACGATCATCCTTCTGACCAAGAGCAACCGGGTTGTGCCGTGCTCTTGGAGTTTCCACTCGCCTTTTCTGATTTCATTCCCCATCAGCTGAAGGATCCTGAGCTGGCAAAGATCATTGGTGAGCTTCAAAATGGGGGAGCCCACCCCCCATATTTTCTGTCCCAGGGTGCCCTTTGCTGTCGCGCTCGGCAGCGAGGTAAACCTAAAGTTGTGCTGCCTAGTCTTCTAATCCCTATGGTCTTTGAGTATTTTCATTCTTCTCCTGTGGGTGGGCATCTAGGTATCCACAAGACCATTGCGAAGGTTAGGGAAATGTTCATCTGGAAGGGTATGGATCGGGATCTTGCTGCTAGGGTGCGTTCTTGTCAAACGTGCTCACTGAGCAAGCCCGCTCAAAACTCTAAGTTTGGTTTGTTGTCATCTGAGGTGGCGGAAAGACCTTTGGAGAAGGTTTTCATTGACTATGTAGGGCCTCTCCCGCGTAGCAAGTCAGGAAATAAGTTCCTACTTGTTTGTGTGGATGCCTTCTCCAAGTTTTGTTGGCTTTTCCCCTTAAGGAATGCCACTGCACAGCTCACCGTGCAGGTACTTCGAACACACCTCTTCCAACATTTTGGAATACCCGCCACCATTGTTTCCGACAACGGAACACAGTTTGTTTCCCATCTGTTCAAAAGAATGTGCTTTGGGCACGGAATCCGCCATGTGACTACTTCCCCTTACTATCCACAGCCTTCTCATGCTGAAAGGTTCAATCGCAATCTTCGCTCCGCTCTCATAGCTTTCCATGCTGACAAGCAGACCACCTGGGATCAGGAACTCCCTTGGCTTCAGTTTGCTTTCAATACTGCTCACCATGAGAGTCACAAGGCGGTCCCTTTCGAGCTGTTTCTAGGCTATCCGCCTAACAACCCGTTAGCGAATGTGTGGGGAATTGGCGACCTTCTGCCACCTCCTGGTGCGGCTGATGTCAAGGCAACTTGGCAAGCGGCCAGGAGAAACTTGATCAGAGCTAGGGAATTGGTCCGGAGGAAGCACAATCGTGGTAGAGTAGACAACCCTTTCCAGGTGGGGGATTTGGTGTTTTGTAAAGCTCATCCAGCCAGTTCGGCTGTGGACAAGAGAGCTGCAAAGTTGTGTCATCGGTGGTCAGGTCCCCACCGCATCCTGAGGTTTTTGACGCCTGTCACGGCGGAGCTTGGAGATCCGCGGACTGGAAAAGTGTTCCGGAGGGCGCACATTTCTCATCTCAAGCCCTTCCGCGGAACTCTTCCGTAGGCAATTTTCTTTCCTCTTGTGTCTGGGTGGGAAGTGCACTGGGCCAGAGAACCTGATCACTTCTCCTGTCCCCTGTGTTCTGCGAAGGAATTTCCCTCACAAAATTTTCCAGCTCTGGCCAGAGCAAACCCTGGGGGTGAGTTTTCCCCTCAGTTTGGAAGTCCCTTGGCGTTCCCCACCACAGACACTTGAGTTGTCTTTCAGGTCAATCTTTTCAGGAAGTGGGGGAGAGGCTTGTTTGTTTGTCCCTTTTGGAGAGGAGTGTCCTCTTTTGGGGAGGGAGGTTGAGCCGTGACTAATTCCACCGGGCGAATGTCACGACTCATATTCAATGGTTCAAGTGTTTTTTTTTTATAGTAGGCTAGTTTAGTGTGTCGATTTGTTATTGCCCACGACCCCAAAAGGCTGTGAGTTTTGTTCTTATTACTCTTTTTCCGCCAGCAACTCATAGGTTGTGTGGCGTTGCTCGACTCCGGGTCGGCTCTTTTTGGTTATCCGATTTCATCTTAAAGTTTGTGGCATGGTTTTAATGTTAATTGCCCCTATTTGGTTCAAGAGGAGACAAACGTCGACCATGGAATAAATTTATCGCGCCACGCGCGCCTTTTGGGGCCTGTGAGGAGGACATGAAGCAGACCCGAGCTATTTTGGTGGAGAGGAAGTTTGTTTCGCCTTGCTGTCTCTGGGATTATGGCCTACCTCTCCGTTCTGCTCGTTTTCCCCTCCCGTGCTGCTCGCCTAGGAGATGGACCTTCTACTGGTAGCAGAGAAGCTTTTCCTACTTGGGGCCAATCTTTTGGACTTTGGGATGCCCCCTCTCTGCCCAGTTTCATCGCCCCTCCACCTAGTGACTGAGATGCCCTAGACAGTTACCGCCTAGTTACCGCAAGTTACTACTGTTGTTATTTAGTGTCATTTATTGTTGATTAATTTTTAGATGTTTATATCAAGATTTAAAGCCTATTCATTGTTATTCCTTTTAAATTTTAAATTCATTAGCCTATTTGTTGATATTTTAAATTTTATTAATTTTTTACATATTCTATTAAATTTCAATTTTGGGGCCCCTAAATTTTCTATAGTTACCATGAAATGAATTTATTAAAAGAGTCATTAGATATTTCATTGTTGTAATTTGTTAATTTAAAGGTTAAAACTGATTAAATTTACTTTGACTGGAATTAGCCTATTTTGAATTTTTTTCAAATTAATGTTTGTAAGTGAGTAGGTCAGAGTGGTATCAAAATTTTTTAAAGTTTTATTGAGAGTATTTAATTCATGTATTATTGTTAATTATTGTTGTGTTATTCTTTTAAATGGTTAATTACAGCTCGTTTCTCTCAAATGGCGTGTTGTTCTTGAGCCTCCATCCATGGTTCTCATTTTGTTAAGTAAAGTTTTGTGAGCCGCTCCTCGGGCCTGCGCATGGATCACGCTTCCATTTCGTTAGTCTGGGGGCAGGCTCGAGGGCATGGTTCAGGTGACACAGACACCTTTATAGAATTGTTCTCGGTTGCAGTAAAATTTAAAATGTAGGCCTATGAAATAGCCATCTACCTATGAAGCAGGCAGGTAGTATAGTGTAATATCAATATTTTTTCCTACAGTCACCTGACAAAGTGGGTACTGCCTTCCTTGCACTGATTATAGTACAGAAAGTTGCTAATTGCTGCATTTACTTACTTTTGCCGCACTTCATTATTCCAACCAAACAACACAAAACAGCGTGCTTTTATTAGGCACATAATACGTATACGCTTGAAAATATGTTGGCAACACTTCATAATAAAACTACGATCAACTGGTGCAGCGTTTCCCATTTCGTTCAACGCTTGGATTTAACCTAACCTAAAAACGTTGTATAGTGATTGAAAAACTAATTATTTATACGCTTTATAGTTACTGTAGGACAAATATAATGTGTAGTGCGTGTGCAAAGTACCTTTGCTGCTCGCACACTAGTTACACAAATAACTATTACTCTGTTCAAACAATTTTATAATTTCCAGGTGGCTGCAACTTCTCTGCATAATGACGAAGAACCCCTTTTCATGTAAGTTATTATGTTTTAGTTTAATTTAATTTATCTTTGTAATAGCTGATCTGTACATTGTTCTTATTATTTATTAGTGTTGGACAACGTGCTCTACAAGATATAATTGTATTTTTTATGAGTCCAACATAGCATTAAAATTACTTTAGTACAATGAACTGACCACACTTTAAGTACTGACCACTGATCCTGTTCCGGCCGCTATGAATATTATTATCTTACTAATATTATAAATGTGAAAGTTTGTGTGTTTGTTTGTTTGTTTGAAGTTCAATCAAGCATAAACCACTGGACGGATTGGGCTGAAATTTGGCATGATGATAGCTTACATTCCCGATTAACATATAGGCATATTCTTATCTCAAAAATCCTTTCGGGCTCCGCCCCAGTGGATCTGTAATTCCCCATGTTAACCTTATAAGTATTCATATTTAAAGGGAATTAAAGAATTTAGTCAGCTGTTTCAACTAAAAAAGTTGGTTCTATGATATGGAAAAGCATTAAAAAGTTATAAGATTTACCAACAGAGTGCAGCACTATATTTTTTTGCATTTATGAAAACAGCTAATTTGAACTAAGCAGCAACAAAAAACTGTGATTCGCAATGAGAACTGTCAAAGTAGGATTGTTTACAGTTATGTTTATGTTTTTCATTTCATGAATAATTTGTGATATTTTGCGAATTGATAATTTATTTTTCTCTATTGTTTGGTGAAATGGTAGAACATTATGGCTATGGTAGATGTGTAATACTATAGAATACTGTAAATTTAAAAAAGCAAATTTTATCAAACTGCGTCCTCCACCCATTGCAATCGCAAAGCTCAAGTATAACTGCAATAAGCATTTTATACTTATATTCCAACCCCGTTCGAAGGACGGGTACTCTGCTAGTTTAGCCATAATTGTGTATTTGTCTCTGACGACTCTTCTAACCACCATGATGTAGATTTTCTTATTCCCTTTTTTGTCGATTTGAAAACAGTGGTCGCATAAAAACGGTGAAACCACGATATCAACGGGTTCATACGACGAACGGTTGATTGTTATAAGTTTAGTCTAGCTGTTTCTGCTTATGCAGTGTTCATTTGGATAGACAAATATTCTACATAGTTGAAGTATAGTTATATTTTACACTAGTGGCTTGTAGGGACATAAGTCCCTAAAAAGCTCAAATGTAAAACAACTTTTTGCAATACCGGTATTTAAACAAACTCAGAATAACATTATCTATGTGTCAGAATAGGCATCCCTACACCATATCTTTTGTGTAAAAACCAGTTTGTTGTTCTTCTTTGTTTGCTTTTGTTGATGTCATTTTCAATAATTAATTTGAATCACTCCAGTGGTTTAATATGAAAAGGCAGCAAACATATCATTGTTTGTGAATAAATACTGGTTTACTAAGGTAGCTTTGGTCTTGTGGTTAATGAGGATAAATAAAAGCTTCCCTGTTTGGAATTTTAAAAATTCATTGGAGGTTCGCCTTCAGATGAATTGAAGACGCCTGCAATTTCATCTGCAGTAGGCTTATTATACCTACGACGATCCATATTTATCCTGTCTACAAACCTAAGTTCTAATTCATTGTCACCTTGTACAACCATTTCTTCCGAAGCTCTTTTGTAAATTTGTGCAAATGGATTTTCTAATAGAATTTCAGCTAGTTTTGACAATATTCAGGTTTTAAGTCACTATTTTCTCGACGCCTTTGACGAATTTCTGTTGCTGTTGATGTGTCAATAATGTACAATTGGCCATACACGGGGTCTTCATCATGTTGAGGCAGCAAATCTGAGATTGAACGATAAATCTGTCCTTGAATTTTGAAACAGTATGGTCCTTTTCCTGGAATATCTTTCTTACTAGCTGAAAAATGAGCAAAAGCCATCGCACTGTTGCATTGTCGAATGAATTAATACAGTTGTGGGCTCTCTTCAAACAAACTTTTAAGTTCTACATTAGTTTTTGACTGAGGAAGGTTAATAAGTCTGTTATGGCAACATGTCATAAAATGATTATTCGTTAGTTCTTCTCTAAAATGAAGAGCACTACATTGAATGCACTCTTGGTCCAATAATCCTGCATCATGGATCTTTACATTTCTCTCGTCTACCATGGGTCTCCTAAAAAGGGGTTGTAACATATCTTGATTAAGTTCGTCATTATCTACTCTTGCTCTCCTACGCGCACTGTCATTCCTATGAACAGTTCCCCGCCTTTGTGGTGTACCGATGGTAGTTAGTTTTTATTTGAAATAACAAAACAAAATCAATATTATTTAATCATTGGCTAGAAAGATTAAGAAAGAGTGACCAGCAGTTTAGAAGTTTTAGTTTTGTAGGGTTGGTAGTGGTTAGTGATACCAGGTTCAACTTTGTCAGTTTTAAGTTCATTGGAAATATGGTCATCTAAGTTGTGGTTGCTGTAGAAAATTGTAAGTAGTTTTAATATTGTTTAGTAATAAGATTTTAGCTGATTTATTGTATATAGCTTTGTAGAAATCACTTTTGGAAAAAGATGAAAAGGAATGAATAGTTTTCAAATCAATTTTAATGCATTTCACAAGAAAAGAAAACAAGTAAAGTTTATACCTAGACCTGTTGAGTTTTGTTCTAGGAGAAGCACATTTTCACAAGGAGATGTAAGGATCTTAAATCCACTTTTAATTATTAGAATTTATAGAGAATAGTTTTTATTGGGTTTGTGTGATGTTTTCAGACAGAAATCAACCACTTCTTGGTACTACCACTTCTTGTTCACCTTCTTATGATTGGTCCAGTAGCTTTTTGCACCACTTCTAGTTTGCATGGTATCTGCTAGTGCCTGTTCTGACCATTAAACCAGTGTCTCTGTTTAAAGTAAGATCTTTCCACTATTTTATTATTTAGTATAATTTTTGGAAGTAACAACTGCATATTTAATTTCATTTGGAAAGTGTATTTTGAGAAATTTGACATCCATAAAATAAATGTATCTTTGGCCTACTTTGTCTTTTAATTTATCTCACTTCTACTACCAGCTTAAATTAGATTTATCCTAAATTAAAGTATACTACCTAATTGGCTACAAGGTAGGGGTATAGTGGTATTCCCCTGGCGTTCATATTAATTACAGTACTTATAATGAAAAGAATATATATCCAGCAGCCTACATACCAAAACATCTTGAATCCCTGGTGATTTTATAAAATAATGATCGAATATGATTACTCTACGTTGTATATTCACTGCACTAAAAAAATTTACTTACGAAGGAATGCAAATACACTATTTTAGAACCAATAACATTTATAGGTTATTTTAGTTGTATATATTTACACAACCTTAACCTTAAAATGTGTAGAAATATAAAGAAAACAACATCATTTAAAATAAACTTGAACATATGATTTAAAAATAAAAACAAAACAGAAGTTAGATTTAATTTCGACTCTTTGATTATTTATACAGAATATTTATTCTATGTCGTTTATTCCTTTAACACGACAATAACGTAAAAGCATGAAAATATGAAACTTGAGTATATGATATATAAACAAAGAATGCAGACGTTTTTCCGACTAATCTTCAATATTTCAGTTTTATTATAGTATACATTTCATAGTTGACTGGCTAAAAGTAAACCAAATGTGTGTATTGATCACTGTTTTCAAATCTGTGGCACAGCTGTTTTAATTTCAAAAGATGTAAACAAATTAAACCCCATGTTGTTTTAATGGGAAAAGTTTTATTCTGTTGCGAATTTATGGTAAAAAAATAAGAAAAATGAATAGTTTTCCCTCAAAATTCACGTCAAGACCTTTAAAATAAGACCCCTCCCATCCTTCTACGATCCAGTCACTCACAATTTCTTTACAAAAATTTGACTTACGGAATTATATATATAGATTGTAACTCGTGGTAGTAATATGCGTTTGCTATCGCATACGCAATGTAGGCCTATACCACCCTAGGCCTCGCTCGGCCTGGTTTATATTCTCTGCGGTTTAACGGTTGGAGGCCTCAACTCTCGCACATTTTACGAGAATTTTGGGAGTTTTTAATTAGTAATCTTCTTTACAAAAACCTAACACCTGCTTGCTAACCTATCCGAAAGCGAACTGCGCTCATAATGAGCGCTGTTTCGATGGAAGATTACCCAATTTTTGAACCTTTTACTATCTTATGAAATTATGAATACATTTCAACAACTTGCTATGTAATGTATTTAAGAACAAACGGAGACTCTTTGTGCCATAAGATGATCAATTTGTACTAAATATCACTTAACCATGATTTTTTGTGTATAAAAAGCGTTTATTTTATTTGATAGGTACTACCGGTATGGATCTTAAACATAAACAAATGACGTTGTTGGCCCGAATCCTATACTAATAGCATTGAACATATGTTTTGGCAGTTCCATTTAAGCAATGTAAAATAATGTTTATTTCCGGGCCAAAAACGTCATTTGTTTATGTTTATGATCCATACCGGTATTTTTCTAGTAATCGTGGGTACTACATTTGACTGGATTATCCAATAATTCTGGGACGGAGACGTCGTCCTGTAATCCAGCTACTAGGATTTCACGAATTGTGGATGTTTATAAGCATGCACTGTGGATGCGATGCTCCCTGGTGTGGATTAACTAAATTCATCCAACGATCTTCGCATTCCTTTGTATAATTGGTGGCGATTTTTTGGTGCTGTCACGGTGGCGGAAGTGTTGCGACATGTCGGACGTAGGTAGCTGGTACATCGGTAACTGTTCCAACCGTGGAGCCGTTACAGGTGTAAATGTCACTGTTGCACAACCATCAACCATAAGCACGTATTGCGGACCGCGGGCAGAGGCAGATACAGTGGCGATGTAGGAGTTATGCTGTGGTATTTAGAGAAAGTAGGGGACAACATTGCGTAAGTTACACGTACCATTGACGACGTAGTGGCCCACTACGTCATGTGTGGAATTTCGGCCAATGAGAGGCTACTTGGAGTCCATATGATCAGCTGTTTCAGTGATAGTGTAGTGGAGTGCTGTTGGGCTTGTGTTCAGAGGGCGAGCTTCTGTCTTTTAAGGTCGAGTGGTTCGATGACTACGAATAAGCTGTAGAAAATAAGATAAAACCAAGTGAGGGAGAACAACCCCTAATAAAAGACGTGATCTATTTGTTTACATCTGTAGAAATAGGTTTAGCGTTATCGGAGCTTTGGGAATTAACGATAGGAGCTGACAATTTAGGTGGTGGGTAAAGAATAACATCTCACTTCTTGTAGAGTGGTACAGATGGCACGCGTGCGGGGTTGAGTGCAGGGCACACGCTCCGTTTCCCGATGGTAGAGTCCCGGATAGTTTAATGCAGTCAGTGTCTTGGTAGGTCTCTAGGGCTAGGATAGCGTTCTACGTATTTAAAAACTTCCTCCTCCTAAAACCTCATGAGATTTAGTGCGCTAGAGTCTAACCGGAGGGAAATTCAGGACGGAAAGTGGTTTGTACAATAAATGATTGATATTGTAAATTAAGTTTGAATTATGAATTAGTTATTTTTCTGCAGTTTTTAAACGACGGTTTCGACGCTATTCCTCATCAAACATAAGCACAGTTCTCGATCTAGTAGGAATTCCTAGGGCTACATGAACTCTCTCTACAGCAGCAAGTCGTGTGTTGGAGTTTTTATTTCACACTTTGAAAACACTGAAATGCATATTTATCTTTTTTGACGCATCAACACTTGAACAAGCAATGGAAGGATAAGCCTGTTTTATACAACTTGTACAAAGAAATCACATTCAGACGATCCCGCTATCTCTAACAAGAAAGATACACAGTGTAAAGATGGCTATATAATGACAGAGAGTTGACACCATTATAGATCAGCAACTGCCACACCGCGGTAGCTTACTTACACGCACTCACCACTCTTTCTGATGTTAGGAATGAGGTAAAAATCAATTATATTTCTCGTTAGTGTATATTATCTTTAAAATATTCTCTTTACGACCGGTGAGGATGAATTCGACCACATGTCCCACCCTCGCTAATCGTCTATAACCATAGACATAGGCATTAAAGCACTCTTTAATCTGTCTAATTCTTTAACCTATGACAACATCGAAGCAGTTCAATAGAACCAAGCATGTATCGGATTATTTTTCAGCTCACGTTCTTAATTTAGCGTTAGGTGACTAAATTGCTTAACAAGAGTTGGTACACCTTACTGCATTTCACTCTGTGTATATGTATGGAAAGGTTATGAAGTATGAAGTTACCCCAATGCCAGTTAAAATAGAAACGCAAATGGGTATGTTTTAACTCAAATAACTGAGGTTTAGTGGTATGGATTGGAGAAGACTTTAGTAGTTTTGTTACTGACTAAGACTAGTAGCTTGGTACATTTTATAATAATAAAAAAAGCTTTTGACTTTTCTCTTGATCGAACCGGCAACCTGATAATTAGTAGGCGAATGCTATAACCACTCAGCTACCCTTAGGGATTGTTAGAACCTTCCTCTTATAGACTCTTCAAGAATTTTGCCAAGTTCTTGGTCTGCCTGTACAACGTAGCGATATCCGTGTCACATAGCAGCGCAGGACCTCGCCAGGACCAAGGACATGGCTGCACGTCGCACGTCGTGTCCTGAGGGAAAGCATCTCTAGGAAAGTCTCTTTTTGTTCCGCAGGATCTACGCTGTCTCGCGGTTTTCCCAGTTATTGAATCCCCGTTGTCTGACAACATTTATGACAGTGCCAGAGTGGTTTACCAGTACCATAGACATTCTATAAATCATTCTTATGGATTATCTGAAAATAATTTTAAGTTTGTCAGGCTTATTTCAGAGGATGTTTTGTTGTTTTATATTTATTTTCTGTTATTTCATTACTTTGATGTATACCTAGACCAAATTAGTTATTTTAAAAATGCAGTATGTTCTCGTCATTCAAATACAACAATTGATTAGTCTGCTTTTTTTATAAAGTAGAACCTCTTTAATCCGAACTAATTAGGACCGGGGGTAGTTCGGATTATTGAATAGTTTGAATTACAGAACATATTGTTGTTTTTACATAAAAATAGCTATGGAAAAGTGAAAAATGCTTTATAAAGTAAAATACAGCCTTTATTTATAAACATAGGGAATAAACAGTACTTCACATTACAATTGAAATAATTACGGTGCGTATATCAATAAATACAGTATACAATAAAGAACAACTTTACTGTGTATAGAGTACAGCAATGAGGCGTTCGGATTAGTGGACGTTCGGATTAAAGAGGTTCTACTGACTACGGTATCCTGATCCTGAAATCTGATACTAAATAGGCCTATCTCTAAATGTACTTGTTCATCATTGTTGACTTGACTTCACTTTTAAAACTGTTGTCGCCACAACAACAACCTACAACCATTAATAACTAATTGAACTGTAACTGTTCTTAACAACCCGTGTTGTCAACTGCACACTTATAATTAATTCTTCAAAGATTACTTTGCAATAGTTTACTTTTATACTACAGTATTATACATCTAATTATTACATCTGTTATTGTTTAATTGCTAGAAATCACCTTTTCACAATTTTGTAAATACAGTATATCAAAGATAACCAATATGCTTGGTTTTAAAATGCATTCACTCTAAATAAAGTAGACACTTTCACAATAATTTCAAGGTACTTAGTGTTTACACAATTATAGGGTACTTTGATGACGCCAATTATAGAATTTCCTTCTGTCCTGTACACCTGTAGGCCTACAGTAGTTTGTAAGGTGCATTACACACATGGCACTCAGAACGCTATTTCGGTTGCAATTTGTAACGGCTACATGACAATTACGGCCGCGGCCGGGCCTCATGTTAATGGTTGTAGAATGGGACCGTCGGAATTTTCAATTCCGTAGTCCCTCCAACCAATCATACAACCTGTGAATCGTTGATAGAGTGGTGTGAGGTCCAAAAATAACCGACAAAAAGGGGGATGTGATAACAAACACTAAGGTACGAGCGAAACCAAAAAATGTATGCTTTCGTTGTTAATGTATTTGGTGATGGTAATATTGCGTCATGTAGCGAGAGAACAAAAATACGCAAACAAATGCCTTGCTTGCTCTAATAATCAATGCTAACCGTAAAGAAGAGTTGGATCATCTTCAAATGGTCCAAAGTCGTTTGGTCCACAGTTTATATTGCCGTTCGTTTGGTCCAAAATCGTTTGGTCCAACAGTTAAAAACTCGTTCGTTTGGTCCAAAATCGTTTTATCCAATTTCATTTGGTCCAAAGTCGTTTGGTCCACAGTTTATATTGCCGTTCGTTTGGTCCAAAATCGTTTGGTCCAACAGTTAAAAACTCGTTCGTTTGGTCCAAAATCGTTTGGTCCAACAGTTAAAAACACGTTCGTTTGGTCCAAAATCGTTTGGTCCAAAAGTACAGGCCAAACTAGAAGTAAAATGTTGCATTGTAGAGTAAACTTATGAAATATACTGTACGTTTATATTGCCGTTCATTTGGTCCAAAATCGTTTGGTCCAACAGTTGTAAAACAGTTCGTTTGGTCCAAAATCGTTTGGTCCAACACATTAATACGAGTTCGTTTGGTCCAAAGTATAAACTATTGCGTCCCTCACATTGAAGGCGTTCAAATATCCGCCGTCGTATACAATAATAATATTAATACAATTTTTGCTTTAAACATGTTGACTTTCTATGTTTTTAACGTTAAAGACGCCATGTTTTGTTGTATTCAAACCACTAAAGCGTACATAAACAAACTTAAAGCTCAATAGTGTATCATACGGTTGGAAATCTTATAAATTAACAGTTTTTATCACATTTGGCGACCTTCTAATATACAGAGTGTTCAGTGGACCAACGTGTTTTAAATGTTTATCATACACCTTAATTTGTATTGTTGTACCGGTACCTATTTACAATGGAGTGTTTACTATTGATCATGGTTGTCTATAATTCTTAATCAAAAGGTTAAAATAGAACATGAAAATTACATTAATTAGCCTACTCATATTTTCTGGACGTCCACAATTTCCTGGTAAAAATTTTGTCTTACAGAATTATATATAAGGATCTTATTTTCTTATTTTAAAATTGATGTTCTTAATAATGTCATGTTTAGCAATATAACGTTCCATTACGAACAGTTATATAATCTTAATATTACAGTAACTCTTTCAATCATTTCTTATTGCATTATGTTATATCTATTGTACTGGTTGGTGTCTGCCTTTTTGACTACTTTTGCCGATATTTTGTCTTATTATTCAATACTGACAGATCATCACGAGATTATTGTTATACATGTGTATTTAATCATTGGACAATTTCCCATTATGTAATACGATACAGAATAATAAAAGTGCAGAAGGCTTTTACAGTCTATGAAAATGAATGTTAAATAGGCTACTTTTATTTATCATAGACATATCATTAAGGTACATCAATTATAGGTCTACTCTTTGTGATATGCATAATTGTCTGAGACAAACATTCAGGCACGTTGCCCATATTTTTTTAAAAATAATAGTGGTTTTCAGAAACTGGATTAAATTTTTAATAATTTTATGAATAAATGCATGATAAGTTATAGAAAGTTATTAATCCTAAATTCCAGTTTATTACATACTTTTAGAGAGTTTACTTTGATGCATTCATTCAGCTTAGTGAAAGAATACACAATGGAGTCAGTGAATGTTATTCAACTAAAGATGTGATGGTCGAACAACGGATCTAAACCTCACTATACACAAACAATTCGGAAACACAACAGTGTCATCACATCTCATCGCATTTGCATAATTTTTTACCAAGGCTGGACTAGGTTATGGATTTGGTTCAGCAAATGTTCAAGATTTGTGGTCAAACTTCCTACAATTATGGTTCATTCCATCCACGAAATACATGCACAGCTTTATGTGATCGATATGGCCAAGGCAAAACTACCCCATAAATAAACGAATTATCAAGTAAGACCAGGATGATTAAATACATGGGTCAATATGGCAAGAGAAGGAATAAAACCAACTATCACAATTGCTTATTGGTAATTGATTAGATCGAAGTAAGAATGTTACTGCTTTCTGGAGAATCAGATATTTGTATCAAATAAAAAAAACTAATTTAATATGCTGATAAAATTCTGTATTTTTATGACCAAAGATGAAGATTTACTTATAAATCCGGATACAATCTGAATGATTTTCCTAAAGCAGATGGAATTAGTTGTTAGTAATAAATATTGACTCTTTCCGTAACATGATAGACCAATTATATGAACTCATTCTCCCATATAGTGAAAGTGGCTTTGACATGAAACAAACTCATGAACAAACAATTATAAGACTCCTAAAAAACCTTTTGGGCAACCAGCCGATAAAAAGGTAGGAAATATTGTGTTAAACGAATTCATCAATCACGTTTTTTAGGGAACACAATCGTCACCCTTACTATTGCTTATCCTCCCTTCATTTAACTAAGATTTTAATGACCACTCTATCTATCACAGGAAGCTGAATTTACATAAAACCTCAAGATTAACCGTCGATTTCGACGGGGTTCCACTAGTATATATTATTTAGAAACATATCACAAAACAACAAATAATAGGCCTCGGAAGGCAGGCGGTTGGGTTGACGACGTGACGGCGATTATTTGAACGCCTTCTATGTGAGGGACGCAATAGTTCATACTTTTGGACCAAACGAACTCGTAATAGAGTGTTGAATAAAACGACCCGATCGAATGGTCCACAGTGAAACGTACAGTCTATTTCATAAGTTTACTCCACAATACACAATCGTAATTCTGGTTTTGCCTGTACTTTTGGACCAAACGATTTTGGACCAAACGAACTGTTTTAAAACTTGTGGACCAAACGATTTTGGACCAAACGAACTGTTTTACATCTTGTGGACCAAACGATTTTGGACCAAACGAACTGTTTTACATCTTGTGGACCAAACGATTTTGGACCAAATGAAATACTCCCCAACTGGATCATAAAACGATTTTGGACCAAACGGACTGTTTTAAAACTTGTGGACCAAACGATTTTGGACCAAACGAACTGTTTTACAACTTGTGGACCAAACGATTTTGGACCAAATGAAATACTCCCGAAGAGTTTACGGTTGAGCACGGCTCAGAATAAATGCTTTATTTTGAGTCTGATCATCCTCAGCTATCGTATGTCCTGCTTGATGAAACATGAGTTCATAATTACTTTTAACATGTAACGTTTACTGTATAACTACAAATTAAATAAAAATTTATGTTACCCGTTTTGAAAATTTTCCATGAGTTCATAAATCTACAAGGAACACTAATGTTTTTTCACAAATTTAAGGAAGAGAAATCAGAAAATAATTTCATTCACTTAAAATTAAGCTACCCGATGATAAATTGAGCTAAGAATTTTAAAAATCCGCTTTGGACATTGGCTAAAATTAAATGTAACCTGCGACATTACACAAGAACGCTAAAAATGATGATTACTGTAACGCCTGCATAGCGGAGATGCAATGTAGATACTCTCATGTCGTGCGCTTCTTGCATAGTTTGAGATGTACGGCGTCAGTGTTTTAGTCTTCTGTCTAACTACCGTTAGTGTTTGTGCCCCCAAAATAACTTTTTATAATTGCATAGCGCCTTTTTAGACAAGTCAAACTTTTAGGCCACTTACTGCAAGCTCTACCATCTTTTGTGTCACGTCAACTACAGTAGCCTTCTCCGCAACATAAACTAAGGGAGAGTAGATTTTTGGACTGTAGCACATTGTGTGATTAGTTTTAATTTCAACGTAGAATTGGTGACATCTGGTCCATATAAATTGTATGTGCTTAGTGCTTGTGACTGAGCTATACAACCTGGAGGTAGAACTCGGCCACTCTGTTAAAAATTCGAGACGTTTTTATTTTGTTAGGTTGGTACCAACCAGAGAGAACAGAATAAATATTTATTCTTTACTCTCTGGTACCAACTAAGGTGAATCACCTCACCTGCTCATGGTTTTATACATGTACAATCCCACAATCCCCTCGTTCAAATGTAGTAAGTGTTGTATTTCTAGCTCAGTGATTAAGTCTATTTCAGTAAATAAAAGTCAATGGTCTAATCTACGTTAACTTGATGGCCATCAAGCAATGTTATCGTTCGGTAGGGTCGCTGCACTATCCCTAATCAGCTGATCGTAAGAGGACCCTACACTTGCGTTGCCATGACTAATGTGAAAGATTGCTTTTTGTCACCTCCACCACCATAACAAATCTGTTATCCGTGTTGTTCGTTATACAGCTACAATAGCAATTAACGTACGTGGAATGTGAGACACCCTCGTGGCTAAAGACGAATCAGTTAAAGAATCCTAGGGATAGGTCAGTGAAGGTATCGCCACAGAAAATATAATCGCTAAGGTAGTTTGACACTTAAGAATAGATTTGTACGTTTCCAATTATTAATACTCGACAAACCCATGAGTAGAGTAGTAGATTAGTTGAGTAGTTGGGTTTAAGGATGTTTTTGTGTAATTAAAATATAGGGTTTCCAGGAAACTGTAGTTTGATGGTTTCAATTTGCAAGGAAAACGTGTGTGAAAAACAAAATTCGAGCGTCATGTTTATTCAGAAACTATGACAGTTCTCAGTATAAGAGTAAGTTACATCACAGTTACATCCATAATTACATTTTTATAAGTTATAACAAAAGTCTAAGTAAGAAATAATTATTTTAGTATGAGTAGCCCCTAGGTTCCCATACTGAGAATTTATTTATGCAATTCTTAACCCAATGTCTTACATTTTATATTTCCCGTAGTTAGTGTTACTGTGATAATCGATGTTACATAAATTATTACATAATTTGCAATACGTAAATCAATTTGTCATGTTTAAAAACTTGTAGTATTCATTACCATTACCATGAGATGGGGACGCTACTACTCAGTAAGTGAGTATTTTAACCCAAACAGCAATTTCGTAGAACTGACTATCGTTAACCTAGTTCAACTTAGTTCACTTTTATACATTCTTGAAATGGCTTAAACTTTAACATGGAAATGGTATGTACCTACTGTATACCGTCAAAGTCATAGCTATAGCGCAATTAAGTCCTACTTTCAATCATTCAAATTTTTGAAAGTAACCTTATCTAGGACATTAGCCTAAGGTCTGTTTACAAGCAGTTTAGAGACAAATGATCTAACAGATTGTTTCTAGTATCTCCCCCGCAGATATGTTTGACTTCCAATCTGACCCTTGCCCTTGTCGGAAGTACCCTTCTGTCCTTGTAGACCACTGCCTCCTGCCTCTACTGTGAGACTAGCGCTTTCTGACCGCCCTAGGTCGTCGTGCGTCCAACTTACCATATTTACATTTTCAATTCACGACCATTTCCGCTTTTTCTGGGAAGTATTTAATTATTGATTGTAACAGTTACAGTTTTACGACTACTTTCACCTCATGTTCTCTTTAACGGTTACTTTTATGGGAAATGTTTACTTTTATGTATTTACTTCATGTGGTTAGTTTTCACTTACGTTGTTTATTATGATGAGTTGAATAAGGTGATTATTAGTGATCAGAATTTGTAGATCTTAAATGTTCATGTGTTGAAACCCGTAGCACTATGTATGTATACAATGCATAAAGCAATGCAGATATCATTAAGTTAAAAAAAAGAAAAAGTATACCATAAAATTAATACACGCCAAATCTGTAAATAATTTTTGTTTTGTTAAATTGTTTGAAATAATTTTCTTCGTATAGCCTAGCTTTTAGCCAGACTGTGTTATACCTAAACCGGAATATGTTGATTGGATCTTTTTAGTGTCCAAAGACTTTATTTGAAAGACAATTTAAACTTTTACCTGTTCGTGACATGCTCATCTTGCAGTTGCAGGACCTCAACCCCATAAAGAATTATTGAAATTACCGTCATCCGCCATCCACCATTGAAAACTGTAAGATAGGTGATGGAGTATGTTTACCAACCAAAACGAATGGTTGGAACGAAATAATTGGAACTAGCGTACATGTTGCTCGAATTCGAGCAATTGCAAAGTATTACAGGAGTTATTTCAAAACGAATAACAGTCATATTTACAATGAGTTTAAAAGAGTCAACTCAAAGATTACCGGTGTGTAACTCAGACCATGTTTATCTTCGTTATTGATAAGCCTAAAGCATTCCGGCCGGTTTTCTCCTTCTAAAAATGTCTCGCTGTACAGGCAACACAGGTAATTGATAGAGGGACAATTGAGAACGAAAAGTAGTTTTGGGGTAGTGTTAGAGCGCATTCGTAAACTAATAGTTGAGATTGTCCAGGGTCAGGTGCTGACTGGGATGCCTATTACGCGCCACTGTTCTGTAGCTGCGGTCGTTATCACGATTACACCTCTTGTCTATTTTATAATATGTGTCGTTGTCGTCGCGGCGGAGGGATTTAAAAGAATAAAACAACAAATAATATAGCGACATAGCGACACAAAACAACGATAAATACACAAATTTAAGATACAACCATACTAACATGATCCGTCTTGGGGGTTATGTTTACACAAACTCAAATCTATATAAATAAAATTAGAGTTTTGTCTGTACATTGCTCAGAATCATACATTTTTAGGTTATTTTTTACGTTTTATACATTAAAGAAGCCGAAACTAGTCTCATCTAAATTTCTGTCTGTCTGTCTGTCTGTATGACACACTCAAGATGGCATTTTACGCAATCTTCTCCAGGAAAACGAGAGTACCTATCAAGACCCAAGTCATTTTAATGTATTCACTGGATTGGCGAGAGTGTCTTTAGCCATTAAAATATGGTCTCACTACTTTGTAATTAAAATTACGGCCGTTCAAAAATGCAGCTTTGTGCGATTTTTGTCAAGTTTTCTTCCAATTTGTATCACATAATCATCTATGAAACAACGAACAGCTGTTCGGATCAAGATTATTTTTTCTAGCTGTCACTGAAATGTTTACAAATGTTGTTTACAAACACCACAACCATTTCCGATCACGTTTTGAAGGCAAATCCCATCCAAGTGAGATTAAAAAACGTTTTTATTACATAAAGGATTTAATTAATCGCAAGTGGAATAATATAGTGTAACCGTAAATTAAATAACTAGGCATCATCCAGGTCAGGAACCAGAAATATGTGTATAAAATTGTTTTGGAGTTTTTATAACCAGAAAGAAGACATTGAATCAAGATTGAATCAGTGTTGTATACGGCTGGGAAACTTAAATTTACTAATTACCGTCGCCAATAGCTTAGAAACAATGTTCCACTCATTGACGGCTCTTCAATGGTGGTTGTGTAAAGTGTAAAGCAAAAAATTACAACTGCAGTGGGTGATTGTAACAGAGGTTTACGGATGATGCTGAACTCGATTTTCCAATGTGTCACTTTCTGTTCCTACCATTGACTATATAAAGTCAATAGTTCCTACTCACCGTGTGATGCAATCGCTGGACCATACAGCCAATAGGCCCATAGCCCTTCTCTTGGGGGGGTAGCGGATTTCTACCCCCGGATATTTACCCCCATGAAAAAACGCCTACGTTATTTTGACGTCACGAGGGGCGGGGCCTATACACGGTCGAGAAACAGTCCGCGACTGGAAATTTACCCCCGATATATTATTAAATAATCAACATGTAATTGTTTGATTATAAAGTGATTTGCCATAGCACGGAAATCTACCCCCGGATATCTACCCCCGGACATCTACCCCCGGATATCTACCCCCGGAAATCTACCCCCGGACATCTACCCCCAGACATCTACCCCCGGACATCTACCCCCAGACATCTACCCCCGGACATCTACCCCCAGACATCTACCCCCGGAAATCAACGGCTCTTTGGTTAAGCATTGTCTTGTAATATCCAGTATACAGCATGCGATATGTCATTGTCTTGTTTAACATTATCTATCTTCCTAATTCAGCAAGCTGTAACAGTCCTTTTTCACCCGACCTACTTCGCCGATTGTTACGATTGATGTGTCATTTTAAAGCTTAAGATCTTGCGAAGAGCAAAATGGCAATTAAAAAGGATATTTTGATTAGGGCTTCAAAAGGTTGACCCTTAAGCCTTTGATTTATTCCAAGAAGGTGCTTCCAATGGTTGACCAACTTTCACACTATACAGTAACAGTTTGAAAGGTGAAATTTGAGCAGATTACTAATCAGTTCAATTTTTAAGTCAGGTTGAAAACCAGAATAGATCGTCTGCAACTGTAAACAAGAGATGGAACACTACCCCAAAACGACTTTTCGTTCTCAATTGGCCCTCTATCAATAACCTGTGTTGCCTGTACAGCGAGGCATTTTGAGAAGGAGAAAACCGGCCGGATGAATGCTTTAGGTTTATCAATAACGAATATAAACATGGTTTTAGTTACACACCGGTAATCTTTGAGTTGACTCATTTAAACTCATTGTAAATATGTTATTCATTTTGAAATAACTCAATTAATACTTTGCAATTGCTCGAATTCGAGCAACATGTACACTAGTTACATATTATTGCACATACGATTTATTTGATCCGTTTATTTACGTGAATCACAACTTACTTGGTTTTGGATTTTATTACAAAACGTGATCGGAAATGGTTGCAGTATTTGTAAACAAAATGTAATAACAAATTTCCAGTGACAACTAGAAAAAATCATCTTTATCCAGCTTTTCATCTTTCACAGCTGTTCGTTATTTCATTGATGTCGTATTCTCAAGACAAATTATTAGTATTTCATAAATTACTGGTAAACATTAGGAGTAGCCTAAACTTGACAAAAATGCAAAACATTGGGGGTTTGAACAAAATTTATTTTAATTCAAAAGTAGTGAGGCCATATTTTAATGGCTTAAGTTACTTGTGTCAATCCACTGAATCCAAAAAGACTATTTAAATCGAATCACGATCGGGATCGATGCTCTAGTTTTTGAGAAGAAGGCCACGTAAAATGCCTTCTGGGCCTTGACAGACAAGACAGAAATTGAGATAAAGACTTGTTTTGGCTTCTTTAATGTATGAAAGGTAAAAATGACCAAAAAATATATAGTTTTGCAATGTTCATACTAAACTCTAATTTCATTAAAATAAATTCGTAAAACCAAAAGAACCATGAGGTAAAAATACCTTCGAAACATCAAATTTTATTCTTTTACATTATTCTCCGTTATTTCACAACCAGCATTGACAACCAGAACCAATCATAAAATATGTTTATGTTTTATTTTTTACGGTTAATTATTTGTGTAAACAACTAGACTTTTTAGCCAATGTAAAACTCCGGATAGTGTCTACGACATTATGCTATGCTATTTCGTATTACTAGGAGGTAATTGATAGTGAAACAATTATTAATTTATTATCAACCTGTGGTAGGCTTTTTATCAACATTTAATTGCATTTTTACCACTAGTAGTCAGAAAATAACCTCCTTCAGTGATATGTTTTAAATTTCACGATCTGCGCTCGTACATGTGCCGTTAGCTATGAGTGTTTGTGAAAATTGGTTAACCATTTAAATCACTGTCTGAAAATAAATCAAATGCTTATGGGTTAAACTTTTGGAGCCCTTTATCAAAATATCCTTTTTAATTACCATTTGCGTTGCACTGAATCTTAAGTTTAAAAATGACACCTAAATCAGTTACAGCTTAATGAATTGGGAAGATAGATGACACTAAACAAGACAACGACATATCACATGCTTAATACTAGATATTAGAGGGTAATTATTAAACGAAGAGCCATTGATTATTTTTATAAACCAATAACTAAAATCAACTACAACAATGAATATTGGCTGATACGTAGTGTAGCACAGGGGGTAGATTTCCGGGGGTAGATGTCTGGGGGTAGATTTCCGGGGGTAAATGTCTGGGGGTAAATGTCCGGGGGTAGATGTCCGGGGGTAGATGTCCGGGGGTGGATGTCTGGGGGTAGATTTCCGGGGGTAAAGTTCCGGTGTCAGGTTTATTAGCATTTTGATTAATTACAACTGTTAAGCAAACCGTGAAATCCAAGTTGATAGAATATATAATAATTTATCCATCCTAAAAGTTCGCGGCCGGAAATCTACCCCCATACATGTGACGTCAAAGTGACGTAGGCGTTTTTTCATGGGGGTAAATATCCGGGGGTAGAAATCCGGCGACCCCTCTTGGGTACGTGTGGTACGTATGCTTACCCAATTATTTATAACAACCCTTTCGACAACGATCCTTGATACCGGTACTTTTCCATAGAATACACGGCCTACCTAGGTACTTAAGAAATAAAATTATAAACGTCCAAAAACCCAACGTTGTGTGATTTTTGTCACATTTCCTTATAATGTTAATATATATACCAGCAACCATTGTTTAGAGAATACGTAATCTATTAAATAACAGAAAGTTATGTTGTATAAGGTTTTTTTTTCAAACTGACACCGATAAGTTTACATTAAGAGTTGTGTACAAATAAAGCAATTAATGGGAAATAACTTTGATTGCTGATAACTTTTTACGAGAAAATCCAAAACCAAGAGATCAATAACCTTGATTAACGCATATAATTGGTCGGCTGTACTACAGTTCTTAACTGTAAACGTTGGTTTTTGGTACGGTACTGGTTCTTTTCCTTTTAACCTTTAGTAGCAGCAAGAACCATTTTTACGTACCAACACATCACAGTAATTTACAAATTAGTTATCGTTGGTGTTGCACCTTATTTATTACAGGCGTAGGCCTATTCAATTTAATTTATGTCTTAACTGTATAATTTTTGCTTTTTCTGTCTGGATTCCAAAATGTTATGCTAAGAAAACTATAACGCATTTTAGTAAAACATTTATTCAGCAAACCATCATGAATTGTTCAAACACTTTGTACGTTGTTTATGTATCAATAGTTCGTGGCCTATTTTGGTAATTTTTATTACAAATTACCAATCTAAATCGTCTATAGTAGGCCTACTGTACTTCATTTCATATAGCAAACTGATTCAGATAGCATTTCGACAGAATTTCGAGTCATCTCCGGTCCAAGCAAATATAAATTGTTATGATCAAATTTTATGGCATTAACAAAGATTTCAAGTACTAATTTTATATGTACCTTTTTATGCTTAAAGCGTAGCAGATTCCCTAATTAAGTTCGGTATTTTTGTGTGTATGTATGATAGTAACGCATTCATGTCCTTGTTTCTCAATGTTTCACGGAAAGGACAAGAGCGCCTTGATAATGAAAATGTCAACCCGAATAAAGTGTTAAATTAAGAGGTTGAGGTAGTACCTTAAATACTTTTAACCATTATGTTATAGTCCTTTAAATTCTGAACAAAATTTTACAAATCCCATTTCCGTATATTTACTCTCACCGCTTACACATGATAAAGGTTGTTGACAAACTTATGGGAGAAAGTATGTGTCAGAATGCTGATACCGTTTATTTAGTTTAATCATTGGATATAACATATGGACCAACAAGATCCGGGTGACATTTAATTGCGAAGCATTAGTTTTGGCTTGAAACTGTCAGATACTGTATTTGCGAAGGAACAGTTTTGTCAGCACATCTGAAAGTATGCAAACCAACTGCTGTGCTTTATATAAGAAGGTTTTAACTGACTATGATAAGATCCCCGTGCGTAGAACGGGCACACAGCTAGTAGTAAATAAATTTACTCAATGCGTTTCGTTGAATCGAAAAATAAATAACAGCAATTAAATTATACAGCTGATCAAAATGTAAACAATTATGTTCTCCATAAGGATAACATGGGAACTTTCAAAGCCACTGGGGCAGAGCCCAAGAGACGCTTTCAAAAATGTAAGGTCAGTTTGCAAATCTACGCGACGCGCTCTTTCCAATGAGACGTCAACTGTTAAAATCGGTTAAGAAATGGTGATTTGAGGAGTTCAACCGACAAAGTTTCATGTAGCGTATTAATTATATAGATACTTTGATCAACAGAAACAATTCATTTCCTAACATCCAACCCAATAACTCACAAATAAGTGGCATACAATTAATTGTTCCACATAGAATGAGCTTTATTTGCCCAGTTTCGCGCCAAATTATGTAGGTCCAATCCCAGGAAATGAAAATGGAGGAAGGTTCTCAAAACTCATGAAACTGTGGGGTTACACGTCTGAAAATAAGCCATTTTCCTTTGCATCCCTAACAAAGTGTATTGAGCTCATTCCTAAAATTCATCCGCTGTTATTGATTATCAACCTAGACTTGGATCAGAAAGAATAAAGTTTATGTGTGTTTGTTAAACGTCCTAGATTCTTATTAAATGTTGGAAAGTAGACTCGGCCATTCGGCTAAACATATTTCAGATATAATACGGTTAATATCTGATACCGTGCGTTGAATAACAAGGATATAAATTACACAACTTTCTGAGTTCTGATTGGGATTGTAGAGAGGTAAAAGAAAGGATAAAGCCTTGTTTGACAGACTATGATGCATGTGAAGGGTCCAGAGTGTGGAAGCTGGTGAAAGGCTGCAGCACTTGTACTGTGGACTTAGACTTAGACTGAGGCGGTAGGAATTGCAATACTTTCTGCTAAAATATAAAATGACTGGCACTATGAATAATTCTGGTTCAAACGCCATATTGAAGAGCATATATTCATTAGTGTATTGAGTGTGACAGATATTTATTTTTCGATGGTTAACATTAAGTTTTGTATTTTTTTGTAAACACTTGCAAAAAAGCCTTGCTTGCCGACTGAGTACTAGTTCGACGATGTCCCGGCCGATGGCAGCACAGTAGATTGTGGACTACAGAGCACGTTTTCAAACCGCGCCAAATAAAATGCATTTAAACTGGCCACAGATCTGTTTAAATAAATAAATAACGTTATGTGGTTACATCCCTGATGTATTATAATGCCAAGGAAATGATGATATTTAATTCACAGGAATCTAAGAATCTAATATTTTTGGACTGTGTATTTACCGTATGTATTAAAATATTACTGTCATCAGAGATAAAAGTAGTTTTATAACACCCGGTTTGATACAAACCATTCATCAATATAAAACAAGTTCCGTTAGAATAAACGTCTCTTTTGGTCATACTTAGTACGTTGATTAAGGACTTAGCTGTATAAAGATAGCTGCTGCAATTTACACGATTTGATACCAACTATTTGTCAGTAAGAAAACAAGGTCCAGTGGAACAAAAGCATTTTCTGACATACGTGGTATATACGATTAAGGTTTTCCAGGAACCAAATCCTTTTAGCGAATTTCCCTATAGGGAAGTAGCTATTACCGTAGGTCTCATGGTAAGACCTAGGCCCGGGACCGATTTACTTTTTTTCATTTTGATGTCCCCAGAGGCCAAAAACACCATTCGTTCAAATTTTTATATATATATATGTCCATCCGCACGATAACTTGAGTAATTTTTGTCCGATTTTGATAAAATTTGGTTTGAAGGTGTAAGGCGGGATAAACTTGAACGAGTTCGCGAACCAGCATGATCGGACTATGGGAACGGGGGTTTACGGAGGGTTTTATGGGGTAAAAATAGGTTTTTCCCATTTTTGACCAAAAAAAAAATAAAATTTTGCAAAATCTTTTCAAACCATTTTGTAGAGCTTAAAAAAACAAATAATTTAGTATATTGAAGTGCTACTATGCGCCTAATGGTTACGGAGAAAATTCCAAAAAAATGTAAATTTTAAATTCCCATGTTATTCTTATGGAGAATGAGTAAACTGTTGTAGTTTGTTTGTTTATGAACATATTTTGATCAAATTTGGAAAATGTTTTTATTTCTTACTAACTATTAACATTTTACAAAAAAAAGTTTTACCCTCCCTGATGCAGCAAACCTAAGTACCTGTTAAAATAATTCTATTTAAATAGGAAATAAATGTTAAATTTTTAAGTAGACATTTTAGTGTAAATCCAATCAGACGTATGGAAATTCGCTTAGTCTGCAGGTTTGCTGCGGCGGGGGTATTTATATATTAGAGGCACAGGATAAGGCAAAATCTAGAAAAAAACAGCCAGAGCCAGATTGCAACTTCAAATGGCTTTGAAACGTAAAAATACGACACATAGGACCTACTGTTTTTATTTTTTATATATTTTTTTTATTTAAATCGTTCCATATATCTATATAAATAAAATACAGTTTTGTCTGTAGGCCTACATTGCTTAGAATCATGCAGTTTCTGGTTACATTATGTTTCATAGCCTAAGAAAACCGAAACGAGTCTTATCTCAATTTCTGTCTGTCTGTCCATTCTTTTATTCTGTCAGTGACGCCAAAATGTCATTTTACGCGGCCTACTCCTAGAAAACTAGAATACCGATCAAGGTTCAAATCATTTTCTGTATTTACTGGATTAGTGAGTTTCTTTGGCTATAAAAACATGGCCCGCTTCTTTGAAAACAAAATAACGAACCATCAAAAACCCAATTTTGTTCGATTTTTGTCAAATTTTCTTCCAATGTTTACTATTAAATTTTATGAAATAACGATCAGCTATTTGGATTAGTTCTCACTTCTAGCTGTCACATATGATATGTTTACATTAAATACTGTTTACAAATACCGCAACCATTTCCGATCAAGTTTTGTAAGCACATCCAAACCAAGTGGGATTAAAAACGTTGTGCCTTACTTAGCCGGTTTAATTAATCGCAAGTGCAACGATTGTTCTTGGGTTTTGATAACCGGGGAAAAGGCCGTGAATCAGTGTTGTATAGTGCTCAGTGCTGGGAATATACCGATCATCGTTTAGAGATTACGTAATCTTTCAAATGAGAACCCTTTGTTTGGATAAGGGTTTTTCTTCAAACTGTCATTAATATGTTAACATTAAAAGCTGCTTACAAATAATGCTATTAATGGGAAATAACTTTGATTTTCGAAAAAAAAATCCAAAACCAAGGGAGATTAATAACTTCGATACTGTTTGAATAGGTGAAACATGTTGTGAGTTCTACTTACTACAATTGAACTGTTGACGTACGTAAAGGTGCGTACCTCATATTAGTCTAATTAAAAAGTTCAGGGGCTACATCATGAATTTTAATTTTACTTCGATACTGATACCAAGATACCACATCAAGTGAAAGATTTTTTGGACAAACCATAATGAATTTTTAAAGCGTTACGTTGTCAACGTATCAATGTTTTGTGGACTGTGTATTTATTTACTTATTTATATATTTGCCAACGGATGTACACCAATTTTACAGTTTGATTAGGATTAGGCCTAAATACGATTATCATAAAACTTGATGACACTATAACAACTTTTAAATAAATAATTTTGTTTGTAATTTGATTTGGTTAACGCGTAGCAAATCCCCTAATTCAATTCTGTAGCCTATTTTTGTGAGTATGTCTGTTGATAACGCATTAATGTCCTTAATTCTCAGTGTTTCGTGGAAAAGACAAGAGCACCTTTGTAAATGAAAATTTCAACCTGAATAAAGTGTGCAGTAGTGAGGTTGATGTAGTATTTTAACTATTTTAAACCAGTGTGAAAGGTGAATTTCAATTACAGGCCTACGTTAGGGCTATGCCTCATAGATCTAAAAGAAATTCCTTCTATCATTAGATATAAAATATGGACTAAGACGATCAGGTGACATTATATTGCGAAGCATTCGTATATTCAGTCTTTTGTAAACCATGTTCAGTATTTTTCATAGGTATTTTAATGTAGTTTAATTAGGGACAATATTTGTAGTTTTTTATATAGGTTTGAGCATATACTTTAAAGGTTTTATTTATGCTATTTTAATGTATTATAAATTTTTTTAACGTTCAACATTTATTTTTACGTGATTTATTGTTTGTAGTTTATGTACATATACCATTTTATTTTTTACAGTCTACTAAACTGTGAATTTTCTCCGTAACCAATAATTGTACAAAAACACTTTGATACACTGAATTATTTGTTTTTTTAAGCTCTTTAAAAAGGAATGGAGAGAAATTGGGAAATTTTGTGTTTAGTTAGAGGGTCAAAAATTAGAAAAACCAATTTTTACCCGATAAAACCCCGTTCCCATTGTCCGATCATGCTGGTTCGCGAACTCATTCAAGTTTATCCCGCCTCACACCTTCAAACAAAATTTCATCAAAATCGGACAAAAATTACTCAAGTTATCGTGTTCACGGACACACATATATATAAAAATTTGAACGAATGGTGTTTTTGGCCTCTGGGGACATCAAAATGAAAAAGTAAATCGGTTCCGGGCGTCTTACCATGCCACTTACGGTAATAGCTACCTCATTACAGGGAAATTCGATAAAATGTATGGGATAGGCCAAGTAGTTACATTATTTAGCCCAGTAGCACTAGTATATTATTTATAATTGAATACATTATCATGTATTTTGATAAGTGTATAAATCAAAATGTCTTACTGAAAGTGCTATTTGTATCTCCAAAACATTTTTTGTGTGGAAAATGAGCATATTGTGCGGTGACGAACTGAGACCTGCTCCGGCACGTAATCGCTGAGACGCAAAGGGTGGGTGAGCGAAGGTAGCAAACCAGTGAAAGTGAAACATGCGGTGGGACAATAGACAAGGGCTAGGACACAGGCTGAGGGTAGTCGAGTTGATGCTTTCAAGTTTCTAGGTAACACAGGGTTGTCAACAATCTCAGATCCCGTTATGCGACAGCCACGAAACTGGTGGCCAAGGGTGGTACTATTACAAAAGTCTGTTTTGGGAAAACTGTGTTGTTGCTCGTGACGCCTGCAAAATATGGGATACGGGGCTCTATCCGACCGCCTCTTAAACTGATGCAATGAAAGAGTAAGCCTTATTAACTCATTTTGATTATATGAGCATATGACAATGATTCTATTGCAAATGTTATTGTTGTAAAAAGTGGATAAAAATAGTAAACTCCAAACGTAAACAAATGCAATCTATCTGTACCCTTCCACCATGATCTGTACCATTATAACATTGAGGTGGTGTCTGTCTATGTGGCTGACACGACTAAATACTAAACCGATACATCCAAAGCACAAAGATGGTCCACATATCCATGAATGTAGGTCTATTCACTTCGCCGAATTCCTCTCGGCCCCTTGGATGTCCAAAGTTTTGGGGTGAGGCTTTCAAAAGTAAATATTAGGGAGCATGAGACAATTCACAATATTTGTTTACCTTTGCGTTGAAATTTCAATGTAAACAATCATAACTGCCAAATGCCTATTTAGTCCAAGCAAACTAAACAAACTTACATAGGGATCGTTAAAAAATTTGCAAGAAAACGTTTTATGGTTTTATTTTGTAGAGTTGGGTTTGCAGAATGACTTACTAAAAGTTGCCATAAATCGGTGCACGAGAAAACCACTAAAATCACAATTTAAAATGGCGGCTTTTTCCAACATTGGGCAAATTAAAAAAAACATATCTCACATGCATTTGTTATGCACATTTTTGAGATATTGACTTGGGACCACCACCTGTATTTATTGGGTGGTTAGTACTTCATTTTGATAGGGAACATGTTTTTGGCCGCCATCTTGGATCCGCCATATTGGACATAGATATTTCTTTTTCAATGTAATGATAGTGTTGTGACACATCATTACCAATTACATTTTTACACTGATTTCAATGCCGAAATCCGTTTTTAAATATCTTTACTCATTTAGAAGATATATTCAAACGAAAACTCGCCACCATACATTTCTTATGGACGTTTCGTAGTTTGATAATTGTTTTAAAATTATTTTTCTTATATCTCCAGTTCTTATTGACGCTTGTAGTTCGTTCTAGGCTTAAAATATTCAGTAATGTAAGTGCTTTCATTTGAGCTCTTGATCATTAAAATCAGACGAGTTAAAGACCAGCTACGAACCTCAGAACAATATTAAATTTAACTTTTTAGAAATATATTTTTATTAAAAGATTTATAACTCGGGTTGTTAATACGTCACCAAGTTCTTTCTGGTCTCAAATTACTCAGTGAATCTTTAGCTTTGATTTTATTAATCACTAAACAAAATCTGACAATTTTCAAATGAGTCGTGGTTCTTAATTCAACATTAAAATGTATTTATTTTGAAATTTGTCTTTAGTTAAGGACATATATCCCAAACCCTAACTCCCGGAAAGTAATCCATAGCTTAAATAAAAGTCAATAATTTGGCGAATTATTTAAGACTATAAAGAGTTTTGGGAGTTATTTAGAATTGGGGATATACGTCTTTAACTAAAGACAAATTTCAATATAAATACATTTTAATGTTAAATTATGGTCCATGACTCATTTTAAAATTGTCAGATTTTGTTTAATGATCAATAAAATTAAAGCCAAACATTTACTGAGTAATTTGAGACCAAAAATAACTTTGTGTCGTATTAACAACCCGAGCTATAAATCTTTTAATAAAAATATATTTCTAAAAAGTTAAATTTAATATTGTTCTGAGGTTCGTAGCTGGTCTTTAACTCGTCTGATTTTAATGATCAAGAGCTCAAATGAAAGCACTTACTTTACTGAATATTTTAAGCCTAGAACGAACTACAAGCGTCAATAAGAACTGGAGATATAAGAAAAATAATTTTAAAACAATTATCAAACTACGAAACGTCCATAAGAAATGTATGGTGGAGAGTTTTCGTTTGAATGTATCTTCTAAATGAGTAAAGATATTTAAAAACGGATTTCGGCATTGAAATCAGTGTAAAAATGTAGTTGGTAATGATGTGTCACAACACTATCATTACATTGAAAAAAAATTATCTATGTCCAATATGGCGGATCCAAGATGGCGGCCAAAAACATGTTCCCTATCAACATGAAGTACTAACCACCCAATAAATACAGGTGGTGGTCCCAAGTCAATATCTCAAAAAATGTGCATAACAAATGCATGTGAAATATGTTTTTTTAATTTGTCCAATGTTGGAAAAAGCCGCCATTTTAAATGGTGATTTTAGTGGTTTTCTCGTGCACCGATTTTTGGCAACTTTTAGTATGTCATTCTGCAAACCCAACTCTACAAAATAAAACCATAAAACGTTTTCTTGCAATTTTTTTAAGGTCATATCCTATATTTCTCCGACTAATTTCACAATCTCAGACAGCTGATCCAAATAAATTAAATACAACATTTTACACAGCTATGGGGTAGGTTTATTTATTCTAAAACTATGCAATTGACTATGGAAATAAAGAAAGATTCTGTAACCGTAAGTTATAAAAGTTATGTTATTGATATATTTTAATGATAACAGTGGGACAATTACAATGTATGTCATACATTTTTGTATAACATTTGTGGCTTCGAATTACTTAACAAGTGTTTGTATTAGGTGGTATGGTACATCTTCCCATTGCAAAGCACGGGTACATCAGCTAATTTCTTATTAAACGAAATGACATACAACTATAGAGTACAGTTTAATTTAAATAGATTAAATTAAATAGGACCACAATAATAAGGATTGTTAAGGTAAGACTTTACTATTTATTTGATTATATAAGCAATCCAGAGGCTGAAATGATAGTTAAATAGATTACAACAAAATGTCGTATTTATTTGGAACTCTAGAGATCATGTGGTTATAGAGCATAGTTCCCAGTTAGCAGTTCCGAGGCTCATTTTTAAATTCGTCTTATAAATTTAACAACACCGCTGAAATAACAGTTTATGCTCATGACAATGACAAAATCCTGCCCAGTCGCGAGTTCCAGTTCCTTGCGACTATTTATTTTAATCATATAAGGAACTGTTTCCCTCGAGAACAGTTTAAGCAGAAACCAGATTACAGTACAGTGAATGGTAGACCTGTTCAGTTCTGAGTCGGAGTCGCAGTTCTTTGGAACTCTTTATTAGTCATATAAAATGGTACATTAAATAAAAAGAACAGTTTATGTAGATCTTAGTGATAAGATCAAGTCACAGTTCCTTGGGGCAGATCCTTCCGTATTAGCCACATGAAGTAACCGTTACAGTAAAAGAACAGTCAATTCAGATTACAATCACACGATTTTACCCAGTCGCAAGTCGCATTTGTTTGGAAACCATTATTTAAACGCAACTGTTACACTGAAAGAACAGTTTATGCAGATCGTTTACGAGATCCTGCTCAGTTGCGAGTCGCAGTTCCATGGGACTCCTTATCCTTATTAGACTTCTATCGCTCGCCGACCTTTCCGCATTTGCTGGGAGATCCAATGTTCCCAATATGGGAATCATTACAATACCTCGTGTTGGGGTAGAAAGCTGTGGGCAGTAGGACGCGACAAACTGTTGTGTAAAATAGGTTTGGGTGTGGAAACTATCGCCACTATCACAATCACTGCCACTATCACTTGTTTTGCCTAGCATTTAAATTGACTTTTTTTTGTATTCATGAAAGAACATTTTTTTGATGGAAAATTTGTTTTTAGTTAATAACTATTGACAGGTGCATTGACAGCTAGACCAGGACAACATTTTCGCGAACTATACAGCACTACAGAAGTTGATTGACAATCAGTGATGTTTAAGTCTTAAATATTTGGATTACACAGCTTTGATGTAGGAGTTGCATCTTAAGGAAAGCATAAACTGTTGACTAAGTGTGTGTTTTGTTTAGTAGGTAATCTACACATTTAAAAAAGAAAGAAAAAGGAAGCGAACTTTCACTGACGGGTTTGACTCCCATAAATTTAAAAGCGCACAGGTTTTGTTATAAGTTAGAAGTTAAATGCATACATTTATTCTTTGATGACATCTCTGTTGCCACGTCGCGTCGCTAGAGTCGTAGAAAAGCCAAGAAAGCGACTCGTTCCGGTTTGAATTATGCAACAAAAAGTCCGCAAGTTTATAGTAGCAAGGTGGAAATAAATAGCGAACTAGACCCCTTTCGCCGTCGTACCCGGAACGGGTCGTTTCCGGTTTACATGTACCACTATTTACACACAAAGTTGTGGTGGCAGTTCCTTTGTACATTCAATTATTCCGTAACCGCCGCTGGAGGTGGAGGTCAGTAGGTTATCTGGTGTCCCCAGAGCTCCAGAGGCTAGTTGGCTGCAGCTTGCTGGCTGTTGCGCCCACGATGCTAGTGCAGGTCCGACATTTCACATCACTACTCCGAAAATTCGTACCTCCAACGGTTAAATAGTTCGAAAATGCGTTTCTTAGGCGATAACGGCTAAAAACGTGTCTCAACGATAATTCATTACTTAAAAAACTCCGTTTCGTCGACGATTAACTCCAAAAACATGCGTTTGACGAATCACAAAACTCCAAACACGGATACCTCCAACGTCATATAGGCTTAGGGACAACTCAAGTACTGTAATATTACTTACCTCGTACATATAAAACCTTTTTGAATTGGCTAAAACACGAAACCTTATAAACTATAACCTGTTATAGCTTTTTTTTCTTTCTTTCTTTTTTTAAGACTTAAGGTTTTAGTTATAAGTTGAAAATGTAGATACTATCTTCGAGAAAGGCTCTGCAAAGGTCAAATGATGCAACTCCGTAATTTTTGAAAGTCAAAAAGCAATATGCGTTTATTATGGGAACATATTTTAGTAATGTATAATAGTACTGGCACTAGTGTATGGGAAAAAGGTTATCAGACTATTCACGGCCATATAACAATGTTATGCTCCAAAAACTGACAAACAGGATTTAATGAAATAGTATGCCTATCTCTGCGGTTAATCTATATTGAGGTTCGGGCTTGTTGGCGTACGTCATCCCCTGGAGCTGGTGATACTAGAGCAATCTGGCGGATGAAAGTGGTCACGACGCGACGGAGACCGTTTAGGCTAACCATGGAACAATTGAATACCGCGAGCCGTGACGGCCCACGCAAGACATGCCTGCCCTTTCCCGCCAATATGGCATGATCGCACCAATAAAGGCGGGAAACAGCTATGAGGATGTTAAATGGACATTAACTTGGAAGAGAATGTGAGTAGTGGCTGGTTAAATGGCTTTTGCGAGTATGGCCTTTGGTTTGCAAAGTTTGATGGGTGTGCAACGCAGATTAGTTCTAGAATAGGCCTACGTTTCGTTATCTTAAATATTGACTAAACTATGGTAGATTGTTAAAAGTTAATGTTAAAATATAATCCAAATTAGTTAGAAATTGTTGTAAAGATTATGAAATGGAACAACTGCGTTTATGGCGGATCTCTCATATTTAAAAGGTAATTTTTGTATCGATTTATCATTCCCTTTGGATCTATTCCCATTCAACAATTCCAGAATGCCCAAGCATTCACAGCACTCATAATCAATTGAAGGCTCTCAGCAAGAAAAGGTATATCTTCCATTATCAGATCCGATCTGAATCTATTCCACTGTCGTCACGAACGAAGAAGCCCTTCTCCATGTGTGACGCCTTGAGCAAAATTTTACTCTCCTTTCGAATTCCTTTCCAACCAGAGTCATCACGACACGGGCGGACGCGTTTGATGATCACGGCGTTGCGTTCGCGACGCGTTGCGGGCGTGGTGCGTTGTCATCTTTCGCTCAACATTAGCCATTCACTTTCGCTATTTGTCGCTCGGTAAGGTGCCGCCCGCGCCTAAGTCCGCGACTTTCTCTGGTATTTGTCATATCGTGACTCGACCCGGACCAATTTGCAGTTAACTCGCTCCAGTCTAGCTCGTAGCTCGTCAATCGAGAATGGAGTGGATCGGACTGACTTGGCGTCGCTAGAGAGTGAAGTTGCCGTTAATTAGGACCATTGGTGGCGCTGATGTGACCGGAAGATTAATGAGCTCTATTGAGACTTGTATTGCGGACTAATTGCGCAGTGTGACAACTGCGCAGCTGATCTGGTTTTATCAGCTTATCAATGTGAAGGTAAGGAATGAGTTTTTCAAGTGACTTCGCAATTCTTCATCTTCCACATAAATTCTTTATATGAAAATCAACTCCCATTTTTTTTACAAAATATATTTTTTTACAAGCCAGCTCAAAAGATACATAAATCATTCTCAGCCTTTATATTCGATCTCCCAAAAGAACCACGATTCTGGAAGCGCATTAATTTATCGTTTCTTTGTGTTTGCATCTGTCGAACCATCTGGGTGTCTGGATTTCCTGATCGTGAGGTTCATTGTTACGGATCAGCATATTTACTCTGATGACGCCAACGCTGATTAGGATCGAAGAAAGCAGCGATTGCCAAAAAGACAATAGGTTTGATAACCAGCAGGACGACCTTTCAGGGCTTCTGGCAGCTTTCCCTGGACTCTGGTCCTCCTGCAGGCGCTGTAACCTGAAGAAATCAGTCAAATCATCGGGGATTTGAATTTTAAAGTCCGTTTCAGCACTATTGAAGAAAACACTCGATATACGGGTTCTTTATGTCAGTTCATGTTGCATAATCTTTTCTCATACGAGTTCTCAAAGTTTAGAGAAAATTAAAAACTCGATAGAGTGCTTGAGATTGAACTGCACCTTCGTAGTCATGATTTTTTTCAGAATCAAACCATACCAATGTTTAATATTTTTCAACCCGCGTGCTGTGGCTGACAGAATGTGAAAGGAGCGTACACTATTGGAGTGATAATACAGTATACTTTTGAACCTGTACCAATTGATTTTGTGCTATTTGTTGGACGATCATGTACAGACTTAAAATGCCTATTGAATCAGGAATACACTAGATATTTTACTACATTCGTCCCTACTAGTAACTCCATAATTTAATTGAGTAGCCTTCGTCTAGAATATTTTGTCTTAATTTGAATTGAACTTTCTTGACAGGACTATCGTTGAGAACAAATCCATTCGAAATGTAGGCTAGGTGTACAGTAAGCAAGATCACAAATTTCTGTAAATATTAGGATACCAAACTAATCTAACTAAGCCTCACCTAACCTAACCTCTGCAGCGCACCGTGAAGGAATGTCTTGAAAGACTGTCTGCGACACCTTATCAGGTTCTGCATGTGTTTACAGAAAAGTAGAAACCACGCGCGACTATCGGTATCCAACAGCTGTCGTCGTCACAGGTGGATTTATTCACCCGACGCTACGCTCCGTGACGGTTTCTCCAGAAGATTAAACTGCAAGATTTATCTAAATGCTTCCATGTAGAGCTGGAGAAGATTAACCGCTCAGATTTGTCCGAGAGTGTGACAGCAGCGTGAAAGCGCGGGTGAATGGAGATGACATGACAGAGTCAGGTGTATGGGAGTTATGGGAGGATGCGAGCAGAGAAAGGTTTTAGGCCGGTTTTATGATGGATTGGCGAGACTAGGGGTGTTAAATTTGAGCCATGGTCGTATATTTAGCTGAGGTGTAAAATCTCGCTTGGTAATCCAGGTGATCCATAAATTACTGAGATAAGTTTGGAAACTTGGTTAAGCTTTTCTAGGTTTTTGGACCTTAAGTAAGCGACCCAGACTAAACAATCAGCTACTCAGTAACAAAGTGTTCTTTCATTCATCCTGAACTCATCTTCGGCGAGAAGATTACGTTAAGAGACGTTAAGATTTCTTGACTTGACACAGTTTTAGTCCTATAGCAAAAAATCCTTACTTCCCGCCGGGCAACGGAGAAAATACGTGCTATTTTCTGTCTTAGTACATCAATTTACGAAAGTCTCTGAAAGAAACTGAGATTACTATACTTTTGTCACTAACAATCGTTAATGCTAGAACATCTAAATACAGTAATACAATGACCTAATATAAGAATCCTGCATTTCTACTACTGACAAAAAAGTTAGGAAGTCTTTGAAGACTTTAAATACTGTTATGTCTATCAGTCCTTCAGAATGCAAGCGAGTAATCCAACTAGTGACTACTCTGCTATCCAAGGTCTCATATTTACTATTTAAACTAACAGTTGTAGCATACACAACATTTTCTTCTGAGAATTACTTTGATTCGATCAGATCGCCTATCACAGCCAGTTCGCAAACCCGAATTTGCCGAAAGCTGCATAGGTGTCTAACCTCTGTTCAGCAAATCTGTTTCTTAATTTTGCGGTGGTTTTTGCCATTTCTAACATAGATTTGTAAGACAGAGCTGAAGTACCGTACATCGCCTGTGGTCGCCCAGCCCAGTAAGTTCTGTATTCTGCAGCAGCGAGGTCACACAAGTCAGTGTAGGCGGTTCTGTCTATTGCCGTTATACGTCAGTTGCAGTTTCAACTAGTTTACGAGCCCATCGCCCCTTGCTTCCCACGGTGCAATACTGTATCATGAATCACTCGTACAGCCTCTGTTGATGGGAACGCTATGAAATCTACTGACCAACTAGAGAGCTTGTAATGTTCTAAGCTCATGATTCAATCATTTTCGCTTTACAACTCGAAGTGGAGATTGAACACACAATTATTGTTCCAAGACCTCCAGGACCTTATAAAGTCGTACGAAGGGGCTGTTTCTCCTGTTCTATTGCATCTAGGTTCGGAAATAGTATACTATATTACCTAACCTCCTTTGTCTAATTTGGGGAAGGTTGGCCACTCTACTGCATTTTTATAGTTTATAGAGAACTAATTTATTGTGAATTCTGAACTGGAATAAATCGCGTAGATTAATAATGGTTTGAAAGTAGTTTTAAGCTTTCACCATTTTCTTGTATGACTGACGTTGTCATAAGAATAAGATGTTGGTATCGTTCTTATTCCCGCCAGGATCGTTCTACCCACCTGAAGACTGTTTGAAACTTCCTGCAAGTAGCGAAAATTGACTGTACCCATATTTTGTTAGCAGTATCAATGAAAAAATAAATCCTAATATCCTTTAACATTTGAAAGAAATCTTCAGTAGAAAATAAAATTGGGTTTGAATAGAACACAACTACACGTTCATAAAAAAGAGATTTTTAGAACCAAAAATAGCCAATTGGCTATTATAGCTATCGTGTTGTGATTGTGTGGTGTTGTGTGGACAAGTTGGTCACATTTTTTTTTAATTTTTGGTTTTGTTTCGATTGATTTTGATATTAGTTGTTACAGCTATTGAATTTCATTTACCGGTTGTGCATCATGCTTGCCACTTCTACATTAATTCCCGAATGAGTGAAGTTATCATACACTCCAGACACTTTTTGTGCCAAAATGTGCAGTATTTGGCACGAAACCCAAGATAATCCAATTCTTCTATTATTACGTATTTGGTACATGACGCGAAGCCTTACCGATTCGCAAACAGGCCTAAAAGCGAGTGAAGTTTATGCAGTTATATCACCTAATTGTATTTACCCAGACCAGACGATACGCAGCGAGCATCGCATCAACATGCTCCAGGCCTACTTACAGGTACGTTGTGTTGTATGTAAATTTAAAATAATTTAAGACAACTTAGAGGTAACATTTAATAATTGAAAGACCGTTGATTTTTTATTTGTTTAGCATTAGCTCTTGAGTAGCCTAATATAACATTCGGTTTGAACTAAAATAAAATAATAAGTAATATTAGTAAATAATAATAGTATAGTAAATTGATATTTTTATTTTCGATGGCTACAATTTTCGGACATTTATTTGTCCCTTATGTTATATTTCTTATTCATTGTCATTGTCTTATTAATTTCACTGTTGTGAAAGTGATGTAATTGAAAATGTTTTAACAATGAAATTATAAATTATTTTGGTTTGTACGGGTTAATTGGCGCAACTATACAGTTTTTTCATAATTGACAAGTGAATTAAATATGAATAGGTCATATTTGGCGTGTTGCCTAATGGTCTTATGACGAAATCTTACGAGACGATTCCCAAAATATTCATATAAAATATAGGTTTATGGATTGTCTATTCTTATAGACAGATTGATGTTTCTTGTTATAAACCACCACTGTTGTAGGCATTTCCAACATAGAAAAGGCTCAACTATAGGTCTGCAGTTTGTTAATATTTATTTCACGCATGTAACCATACAATGCATCATATTTAGCTTGACTTTTACTATATACATCACACACCCAACTTCTTACAATGAGGTCGAGACTATTTTTTAGAGAATGGTATCTATTTTTTTGGAGGACAGGGTTTAAATCCTGTAAATCGCCAATTGATTGCCTTTGTATTTTGTGGTAATTCAGTAACCCAGTGGTTCCGAGTCCCCCAATTAAAAGTGTTCATTTCCGTTGTTAAAGTGCTGTGGTATGTAGTTATTGATACATCCTTGTTGAAAGTTGCAACAATACAAGTTTAAGCACTGATAAGAGACATTTCATTTGTTTGGGGTGAAATACGAGATTATACTTCGATTTCAACTTGATTAGTTGAGATTACAGTTTAAACAATCGGTAGGTACCGTTAGCTAAAGGATCCACGTATGATTGGATAGACTCGGTATTGCCAGGTTCTTCTGTGCAACAAAATTTATTTGTCAAAAACGCGCCGCTATTTACTTAACCATACTAAAGAAGTTTGAACTTCATCAGTTCGTCTCCCTGTAAGGCCAGTCGCTCTGGGACCGTTTAAAATAACGTGGAAGTTGTTAAAACGCAGTAAAGAGCAGATAAACGTTAACGCGCCATCACTGAGCCCATTACATGATGGGACGGTCACTTCAGTATCTATATAACATGGGAAAGAGAGGGTAATGCGCTCTCTACAGTGAGGTAGTCTTGAGTGGTGTTAAGTAAAAGTTTGGGCCAAAATTACAATGTCGTTGGAAGTATTTATTTTACTACATTTTCGCTAGAGGCTTTCCTATTAGCGTTCGCTGAATTCAAAGTTATTATTTAGAGTTCTTGACATTTTTAGGGACTTTTATCGAAGGATTGATTTGATCGTAAGATCCTAAACTTGTGCATTAATTTTAATTTCCTATATAACTCTTTGTTCCAAAAGTTTGCAGAGGAAAGAATCAATCATGCAACCATACTGAAATTCCTTCAATTCAGCCAACCAACTATACCTATCTAAATATCCCAAGTGAAATACCACGAGGCAAGTGTACCAGTATATCACAGCTGAACTTGTTTTCGCAATTTTGCGCTCGCGAGGGAAAGGAAAAGAAACCTGATCCAAGGTGAAGGCTGGGCTCAGTTTTGGCTCCATAACTCAGCTGATTTACCAACACAGACCACGGCATGTGGTTACTGATACATTATGTGGAGTGAGCCGCATAACTTGGCCACACGATGCTGGGACCTCACACATACAGGCTGGTACGGCGGTGAATTGATTTAATATAACACGTAATTTTTTTGTGAATTGTGAAATGTGTAGTAGCGTAAGTACTGTAAATTCTACCAATTCATTCGTCAATTCTACAGTAGAAATATAACCAAACAAAACAATTACCTAACTACCACGCATCTCCAATAACTTTAGCGCGAGGCGTCGGCAAAACACAACTCACCAGGCTATTAACGTTATGTACCGTAAATGTTATACGTTAATATTTGACAAATGGTGAGTCAAGTTTTAGTGTCTATTCGAAAATAAAAAGTTATACATCAGTTCTGTAGTTTAGCGCCAAATGGAGTAGGCTAATATCAATAGATTATGATATATCGTGTAATTTAAAATGTAAACTGATTGGTTTTCAATTCAATGATTTATCGCCTCCTAAATACTCCACTATCTGAAGATAATTATAACAAAGAATTAAAATTTATAAATAAATATAATGGGTATGAGACCAAAATGATATACAACATGTTGATAAAAGCTTTAAAAAGAAATAATAAAAAGAAAATAACGAAACTAGAACCGAGAAAGGGAAAGAAACAATGGATGAACACCACCTATACAACGTATTATAAAGACATCAAGAAAACATTTGAGAAAATGCTAAATTAATTGTTTCATTTTAACAATAGACTAAATAAAAAATACTATTGAAAATCCTAAAATTAAATTAGACAAACAGACCAGAAAGATCAGCTTTAGCGAAACATTGTTTAGAAAAAGACCATACAATTAATTTCAATTAAAAATACTAATTCGCTGAAAAATGTAACCAAACCCAACGAACCTAACGCTTGGGAATCATTATTCATAAATAAAATAGACAGTGTAGTAAATAAGATAATGGTCCTATTCAAAAGTAACATTACTAAATTCAAAATTACTAATTTCAAAATTAACAAAGCTGTAAGAGTTCAACTAACCCATTAGACTAAACTTACTTCAGATTTTATTTTTGTATAATTATTTATTATTTGTATTATTAATTATTTTTATAATTTTACCTTAATGTACTTAACATAATATTCCTTTTAACTTACCCTACCCATATGTTTGTTATTTTTAACATTTATTATTGTAAACATAACCTTCAGTTTTTGTGATGTGTCTGATGCATCGATCTCTATTACTACAACGTCTGATGATGACAGAATAGCTGGCGAAAGCACTCATAAGTTTTTTTTAAATATCGGTGCAGGTTCTATTTTAAATTATTTTCAAACCAATAATAGTTGTTATTGTATTTGCTGAATGTTCTAAAAATGAACAGATTGTAAATAAAATTGTGATGAAAAAAAATGTTAACAGTTTTTCTTGAAGATATAACGTGTGTTTAAAACAAGTTAATACTACTACTAACTGTAACTTGAATCAAGTTGCCCAAGTGATATTCTTTTAAAAACTCAACTTAGTGTTAGTGTAATGTGATTTCAATAAGAATAAGTATTGCGAATTCACATTCATAAGCAACATCACCACTAAGAAAGTTGATGGGCCCAAGTTGGTGGGACCCAAATATTTTTTTATGAAAAGTTTATGCGTGAATTTATTTAGTTTAGTGTGACAACGGTTTTTAATTTCAATTTTTCACTTTTAATGGAAGAATTCAAAACTTTTATATATAAATTTGTAACCTCCAAATTTCATAGCAAGACAAAAGAGATTTATTTCATTGTAATCGAGTTTATTTTTCAAATGTAACTCTTCAACATAAAAAATGCAGAGGTTTGTCAATTATTGATCTTGTTTGCTTTATAGGTTAGTTACTTGTTGCTGCCCCGTTCTTTGTTTTTAACTTCTTTACTCATCCTTCTATGTTTCTATGTCCTGTCTGTGTTTGGACCTGAGTTTCTTTAAGTTTCTTGTTGTTGCCCCTTTCTTTTCTTCTTTGCGCGTGTTCTGCGCCTTTTGGGCATGGCCCCTTTCTTTTCTTCTTTGCGCGTGTTCTGCGCCTTTTGGGCATGGCCCCTTTCTTTTCTTCTTTGCGCGTGTTCTGCGCCTTTTGGGAATGGCCCCTTCCTTTTCTTCTTTGCGCGTGTTCTGCGCCTTTTGGGCATGGCCCCTTTCTTTGCTTCTTTGCGCGTGTTCTGCGCCTTTAGGGAATGGCCCTTTCTTTTCTTCTGTTTTCTTCTGTTTAGCCTGTTTGTTCCTCCTTACTGTCCGGCTGCACTGTTACCCTAGATGGTCGTGGGTGATTGTGTCTCTGTAGCTTGTTTGTCTTAATGGTCCCCGCTGGGGCCCTGCACCTGCACCTCTGGCAAAACGTCCTGTAAACATATTTGCACATACATTAGTAAAATGTATTTCTGGCTTGAACTCATAGTGAATACTTCTCAGTTCCAACTAAATAATAACCAGCTAGACTCGTTCATGGAAGGGATCTTTGTTTGAGATTATCCTCTAATATGAGACGCACAATCTAAGGATTAAATGTCAAGTAAATATATCAATTTGTAAATATATAAATATATCAGAAAATAATCATTGGAAAACTCAAAAATATAAGTCTAAAAGTTTGTATTTTGATTATTAGTAACCACTTATTTTCACTCATAATGCTATGATACATCATATTATGCCAAATTTCCGTATTTAAATCTGAAATATTTCTGTTGGCAGACCCCATGCCATTGCTTTTAATTACATAGCATTAATAATATCCAATCTATTACTGTTTCATCGAACAGGGTTTTTGGTTTTATGATACTCTTTACATGATACTTCCATTCTTAAACTCAATCTTTTGCGAAAGCTTTCCTAAGAAATTAAACAATCTCAATCAATATGAATACTCACGTCCAGCTCCTCGTTCGCAGAATAGAAGATTTGGCTGTCGCTGGACGAGGAGCTGACGGAGGGGCTTGGTGTTGGTGGTGGGGTTGGTGCAGGTGCAGGCGGGCGCTCTCTCGTCATCCAGACGTACCCCAGCGAGGCAGTGCAGCCGGCAGCGAGCAAACAGAGGATCGGGTGGTCCCTGAACATGTATTTATTTTAATAAATACAACCTTTTTTATCGATTCAACTACTAGATTTAACTGAGGGTGCATGTAAGTAGTGCATAGTTCATCCAGTAACATATCGTTGGTAACAAATAAAAAGATCGCCACATAAGATTCTCCAAATACCATGTGTTCTATTTCCAGTAATGAGACTTTAATTATGAGTATTTAGACTATGAGTGCAAAATTGACCCTATAAAACATTAAAAAAATATCAAGTGCAAGAAACAACAAGACTTTTAGTTTGTTAATTATAATTACATACACTATTAATACACCATTAAAATACACTATTATACTATTATTAATTATAATACATGGAAACATAATTACTCATCCAATCATTCGTAAATGCCATTAGAATGAGTTTAGTTGAGGAGATTGAAACTGCATTATGTTTAGTTAACAGTTTGTTATGAGTCATTTTTACTCAATACAACTAAGACACCAAACATTATTATTCTAACATCTTACAATACTACAAACATCCTACAAACACGTTTTTTAATATTATAAGACAATATGGTACACCAAAATATAAAACTATCTTTCTTCTCTTTGTGGACTCAAGGATAGGAAATTTCCAAATGAAGAAATCGTGTAATTATCTTTAATGAAACAGCATAATTAAAATGTACATTATAATATTGAAAAAAACATTACTCACCGAACAAAGTTAAGGACCATCATGAACGTAGAAAATTAGAAAATAGTATATAAGCAGCAGATAAAACTTGTAAAAATAGAGGCTATAAAAATATGCTAGTAGTTCCAAAGGTTGTAGAAAATACTCTGACCTGATGGTTACCATGGATTTGATAAAGTTGTAAGTAATAAACTTTGTTACCTATATTGGACCTTTGGTTGAACTCAATTTGGGAATACATAGATATTTTAGCTATTCACATACTGTAGGCTGCTACACTTAAATTCGTGTTGGATACAAAATCCTGAGATAAGTCCATCTTAACAGATAAATTCAAACATTTGCAGGTGCATTTAAAAAGAGATGTACCAATCTTTCATACCTTGGGATATTTGTTTAGAGCTTGTTGTAAGCTGGCCACCATAGAGATCCTTCATATGAGAAACAAAAACAAATTGGAAAGTTGGTGCTAACAAGACTATTGTCTGACAACACTAAACAAACGGTCAGGATAAGCCAGTATTTGTGTGTTTCGGAATTGGTACTAACTTGCCTTAGTGGAAGTAGTCGGATTGTATCGGTACATTTCCAAACACAGACGTGGATTCTTTTTGAAAATTAATTTCTTCTATAAAATGTTGTACACCTTTAGCATTTTATTTATCTTTCAGTACGGTGATAAATTGATTTTAATCTTACTTTTCGTCTGCAGCGACAGCTGTGATTTTTATTTGAATTTTTGTTTATTTTGAAATGAATGAAATGAATGTAAATCGTAAACTCAAAAGAAAGGTGATACTAAATCTTGGAAAAGAAAGAATTACTAACCAACAAACAATATTGAACTCTAATTACTGTGGACGGACCTAGATAACAGTGAGGTAGGGATCTCATACCAGAAACGTTCTGCGGATGGTGTGACTTTCAAAGGTAGTCGGGGGATAGGAAATAGACAAAGTGCCATGAATCATCACATCAAACAGTAACAGCTACAACTGCTCCCAGGGCCAGAGAGTGCAAGCCACTGATATAAGAACTCTGACAATGGTCAACTACTTGTGTTCTGCTCACTCACAAAATATTCTTACCACGGAACCAACACAACCCTGCACCTTAATCTCAACGAAATATGAACATCCGAAGTGAATCTGTCAACACAAGGTCCACTTCTTCTCAAAACCAAACCTAGAGATGACAGACGAAGCCACTCACAACGAGGTGGAGCACCGGCGAAGAGAACAAATCAATCATTGGATCATTAGACTAATCAATTCATCCCAGAGTGTTCACATGACTTGGGTAAAGGCAGCTTTGAAACACATAGTAAAGGTAGGTTGATTGAATCTCCTTTCTGAATATTACACAGTAGTTAAAAATCAAACGCAAGCAAGGGTCATTGAACAAGTGATAGGCTAGTGTGTATTTAGAGCAACACAAAAACTGATCTGGGATTTTTATTTTTTACATAGATTTTGAATTGTTAACTAGAAAATGAAAAAAAGGTAATGCACAAACTTAACCCAAATCTCATTTAACTTATTAACTTACTAACAACTAAAGTGAAGCAGACCAATCATATATGTCTACAACTTAACACCTATTCACTACAAGTGTATGCAAACATGCCGTACCTACAGATATTCAACCCAGTTAGCAAACCTTAGCCATACTAAATCTTTTGACCCTAAAACACTTAGCAAAACATTAAAATACACTCCCATATTCAAGGAAAATATGAATAAATGCAAGTCAAGCGCAGGTAACAAACAATTCAGTTATTCCTCGATATCAAGCAGTCAAACTTATACTGTCAAGTCAATAAAATATTAAAACTTGTATTTACTTACCGGACGAAGTCCAAAATCATCATGAAGGATGAAATCTAGAAAGTGTAGACGTTAGAAAAATGTAAAAGTTTGGACAAAATGCAATACGATGTGACTTTAAGGACCACAGAAATAGCACTGAAAATATCGTTGCTATGGATTTGATAAAATGTACTTTTATTGTTAAAATCTTATAGAATGGCATGACGACTACCTTTGTTCGTTATAGATATAATAAAAATCTATTAATGTATTAAAATGTGTACTATAGTTAGATCTGTATTTAATTTAAATACAGTAATATTTTCTTTGTTTTTATTTTCTTTACAAATGCAGGTGCTATTTACCAATCAGAAATGATCAATTTAGTATATTTAGTTAATTCTTTTTAAGTAATGAAAATACTGTACCATTCTCTACACATCCTAACAGGAATATTAAAGCTTTTTATATTGAACATAAACAAGTATACCTCACATTTAAAAATAAGTATATGTTTAATTTATAGAAGCTATTAATAACAAAGGCAGATTAAAACAAATATTTTTCTTAGTATTTTTTTATGAGTTTGATAAGGATGTGTTAAGGACGTTTATATTTTGTACGTTCATAGGGATAACTCTGGTAAATCATTGAAGTTTGATAAAATTATGCTTAAAAGCGACCATAGTCTGATTATTTGGAAAACATAATCAGCTAAGGTATCTATATAGTTGACTGATGCAGTTTAAATTGCAGTTTTTTGTATTGCTTGGTAGTAAGTTTTCTGTTTGGTGTGGCAGTGGCAGTACCTCAATAATTCAGCTTAAACGGCAGGACCACCGAGAGACCATTGAAATAATTAAATTAATTAGATTGACCAAATGTTAGACAGCTAAAGACACTGGTATTAATTTATTGAGAGTGGGTGGCAATAAATATCTTGAAGTTATTATCATAAAAATCTAGAAGGTTGGCAAGCCTTTTAATTCGTAGATATGTCCGTTAGCACGATAACTCGAGCAAAAATGATCCGATTTTGATGAAATTTGGTACAAGCGTGTAAACCTACGTTTATTTGAACGAGTTCGTGATCCAGCATGATCGGACCATGGGAACGGTGGTTTACGGGGGGGGGGGGGGTTTATGGGGTATAAATAGGTTTTTGCCAATTTTGACACAAAAAACATAAAATTTAGCAATTTATTTCAATTTAGAAATGACCTTAGTAGTTTTCTAATTGTTTTATGAGTTCGGAAAGCTATGCTCTAAGGGCTCTAAAGATATGTGATCCATGTGCTGATAATTATTGGTTCCTTGTTTGATGACGCAATATGTGAAACACACACAACGCTGCAGGCTGTATACACAAGTATAGCCTCTGGGTCTGATACATCAACAAACATGTGTTATGTAAAGAATACGTCATGATGTAAGGGTTCAAGTTTGAGTGTGGCCAAATTCGAATGCTAATTCTTCTGGGAAAGCTGATCAGGCGGAAGATTCATGAATTTACTCATTTGTTCATTCAATTACGAAATAACTTGAGATAAACAAATTCAATGCAGCTGTAGAACACGGTTAGGTCTAGCTAGAGGGGTCTAGAGTTGATAAGGTTAACTACAGATAAGAGAACATTTTCTTTTGCCCGTCACCCTCACAAACTACAGCTCCACAACTGGGTTCGCCATACACAGTGCATGTTGAAGTAGAGGACTTATCATTAATATGTTTTTGAAGTAGTACCTTTAACCATCAATACAACTAGACATTCCATTCCCATGTTAAATTTGTAGCCAGCTTTTTTATCAAAATCGTAGTAGTTGATGTGAGCCACCTACTGATTGCGCTGAATTCTTCAGGATCCAATAGTCAGTGGTAGTACCTATCTGCTACAACCTTTTTTTTTATTGCATTACAAATTGTGATCGACCTGATGATCATAATCTTAGTAAACCATTACAAAATTGGCGTATAACTACATATTATTTATAAAATAATTAAAGTAGTTTTACTATTTATACTTTTTTTTACTTTTACCTGTTGAGGCACTGCCCCAGGCCACCTCGTTATTGGTGTAATGCATGAATATGTAACCTTTGATGATGTGTTACTCATATTAGGGACGAGGGATGGAAGATTAAATAATTGAATCGACGGGAAGTTTAATATATAAAACGTGATCGTAGAAACTATGAATATCTTTACAACAAAGCATATAAAGAGGTTGATCTCCGCGTAGTAAATTCAAATTCAAAACAACCGTTAATATTTCAGTTTGATAAGACATGAAACGATAATTTAGTACTTTATGGGAAACGGTCTTGCATTTCTATGACTGATAACTGATAAGTGATGTAACCTCTTGTGTTGGATTATCAATAAGTAATTGGGGTCAGAGATAACATTGAGTGGTTACTCATGAGACTGAGACTGAGCTGTCTGCAATACGGAATTGCTGTATCAGTGCTTGATGTTTTTGTCAAATTTATTGTTAAGGAAACTTGGTGGAATCTTATAAAAAGTATAATCGTTTTGTCTTAGACCCATCCCTTATCAAACTGTTGTTATAGCCTAAAGTAATTTCGTAATAGCTAGTAAGGCTATAATTGAAAAGATATTTAATGGTAGACTGTAGACTATATAGTTGTTGTTATATTTTATTGTTTTTTATGGAACTTTGCTTGTTGTGCATTTCTGGTTCAACACTTAGACGTCTCATCCACGTTTCTTATATTTTGAAAAATGTGTTTTTTCTGATGTAGGGTACTGATATACATCGGATTACGAAACACTTAACACTTTTCTACTCAACTTGTAACTTTACGGCTCATTCCTTTCATTATTTTATCAAACTCTTCATTACACCCGTTGACGGAGCCTATATTTAACCTACACTATTACCCACGATTCCACCTATTTCCCTCTCATTTCAGCAAAAGTCACAGATGAGGCCAATTTGAGAAAGGAAGTCAGTCGGATAAGTGACAGAAACGCGACCAGTTTTGACGTGGCCTCAGTCAGTCACGCTAGCCCAGATGTCGTATCCGCGATGGCAGTGATAGCCTAGTGTAGTAGTGTAGGTCAGCTAAGCCTACACACTAGTAGATCTCCGGTACTGGTGCAGTAGCAGTAGGATATAGAACATGTGACATACGGGAGTGTCACTGTGCGTTGCGCGGCACTGCTCAAAAAGGCACTATTCCGAAAAAGTATGCTCATCTAAGGCATCTAAGGAACTAGTAAGTGCAACTCAGTCATTCGTTTCGGCCGCAGTGGTCCTCTGACACGGTCAGATTTTTTCAGTCCAAGGGGTTGGCCCTTATTAGCGACGCGAGTGAGGGATAGGCTCTCTGACATGAGGCCTAAGGTTTAAAATACAGTCTGGTACAGAAGTATGTTCTTAAAATACATGACAATCAATTGAGTTGGATGAATATATAATTCTAGTCCAGAAATTTTAAATTGAAAGCATTTAAAATTGCTACCTGTATGGAGTAGGCAAATCAGCATCGAACCACCCAATCAGCATTAGTTTACTCACATTCCTGTCGAGACTAAATAAAATCCAACCAAAGCAATAAGCCATTCAGCAACTCGCAATTCGACACACAATATAACGAAGACTATCGGCTGAATAATCTTCGAATTCGATTTACACCGACATAAACGACCCTGCATAGCTGGCTGACTCGAAACAATGTTGAGCAATATGTAAAATACGACATTTGCCGCGACAGGCCGGGCTTTCATTCCATTACCTTGCTCACTTTACACTTGTCGATCAGCTGTTGCTGAACAGCTGTTCTTGTCGTCTGCACACATCATGCCACCTTGTACTTGTTGTGTTTCGTGTGAGTAATTGGTGACAGTTATCGTTGTAACGGCAGTGAGGACGTCTTTGATGTTTTACAGGTTTGGTTTATGTACGGCTTGACGTAACTGAATAATTTGTGATGTGATCATGAGTTAGTAGATAATGAAGGAATAATGTACCTGCAAAGGCCTATTGACTACCTGAGAATAAGGGGGAGAGGCTTCAACTTCAAAGGAATTGTTATTTTTCATTAACTTTTTATTAATTTGTATACACAGTATCATGGTTGTTTAAAAAGTGGTCATTGCTTATGCTGTTTATTGGTCAGAAATAGCACAAATGTACGTACAGAAATGTTTATTTGCTATGTTAGTTTATTATTTAGCAACATTAAGCCCAACACATAATGACAGCTCATGACCTTGACGAATTATGACTGAGGTCTAAATAAAATATCAAAAACTAATTTACGCACTTCGTTAACGGAAAACGGCAGTGCTTTCTTCAGCATATGCAGATGAAAACTGAATGATGAACTTAATTAAAACTCACACAATTATAAGGATAATTTGTTTTATTTCTTTTCCCCCTTTTATTTTTCGTGTAAAATCCTCCTACGCTCTATTTGTATCTTGGGATCATGAGTTTGGGTTTAAACATCGTTTAAAACGTGTTATGATTTATTTTGAGCAGAAAAAACTAACCTAAACGGTATGGATTCGACTTTGGATCTAATAATTTGTCCTTTTGCCATTTGTCTACGATATGCAGATTTTGTATTAATAAAACCAGGACTCAAACCGTTCATGTACAAAAGGAAAACTACAATAGACAAATTTGAATGACTGAAGCCTCCAAACATGACAACTCCGCCCGCGCGCCTCCTTGTTCCTTGCATAACCTGTAGGACGGATGCGGGATGGTCACCCAGGGTCCGGAGGAAGTGACACAACTCTGGTGGGGGACGGCGTAGCGCCGCGGCGGAGAGTCGTGCCTGCCTCTACTACAGTCAGTCGGGCTCGTGCCTGCCTACGACGACAATCAAACCGAGTGTGCCATCAAACCGCGTACCTCGTATCATGTGATAGTGACCGCGACCGCGTACTGTGAAACATCGTGTGCTGTACTTTGTTTTGGATTATTTTAACCTTCAACTTTTTCAATGATGGTATGTATTTTTACATTGATGTTGCATTTTTGGTTAGTTTTTGAAGTAATTTTTCTTTTTTCTCTTTGGTTTTTTTTACGCAGTGTATTCTTTCTATTCGTAGGTGTTTTACCTATTTAGCCTATGTTCACATTACTGTAAGAGTAGGCCTACCTACCTTAATTTTCCTTAATTTTGAGACAACCACATCACATGGACATTGACAGTTTTTGTTTGGGCTTTCGTTAATTGATTTATTTGGCTCGTAATAGTTAGTTGTTAAATTATGTTTTTTTAGTATTTTTATTTTCAATTTAAATGCGTTTAAGGATGATTTTGGAGGTTTATTACTGTAGTTCTTGTGATGTTTTTGCTTCATTCTACCTTTTTAAAACTCTTGTTAACTGTATAACTAACTCATGTTTCTTGAACTTCTTGAGTTCCCCATATAATTATAATTATGACAGGGACGTCACACGATGAATTCTGCTGTATGCTGTTGAGGTTCCACTCATGCGCAATCGCAATAATAGTAGACACAGACACTTATCATTGTCACAGTAAAGAAGACCTATTATCATCAATAAAGCGTTTACTGCCTCTGTCTATATTCGGCGGTAAAACTTTACTTTTATTGCCCAATAAAATGATTCAGTGAGCCAAAAATAACTTTTGCATTTTATCACCTTGTAACGAGTTGTAATTATCCCGGTTATCATATAGTTTTTCTGCAGTACAACGTTTGAAGATTTGTTTTATCTTCAGTGTTTTGTTTGATAATATTACGAGTAATCTTAATGTCCTCCTGTTGGACGTGATCAATTAATAAAAATTTACAATATGAGACTAAAATAGCTTTTTAGTTTATAACGACAAAAAGCAGACTTTTATCAGCATTTGGTGGGTTTGGTGTGACTTTTATCAGATTTGGTGTGATAATTGACTTTGAAGAATTTATTCTTCGTTTGGCTTTCGTCAACTTTATTTTCTTGACTACTTAGCTCTAATTCATTAGCTCACCTCGAATATTCCAATTTTCGCAACTGATAGCAATTAGGCCTACATAGGTATGTTGCTTATTTACAATTTATTATTAATTCAATGCTACAACAGCATTGAATTATTTCTTTCGGTCAACATGACTTTAATTAATCCTTGATTGACTCAACGATTTAATACAGTTTATACACATATAATTGGTTATGCTGTGTTTGTTATAACGTTTTTATATTTATTTTTTTGTGTTCGCCTAATATAATTTAGCCGAATCACTACCAAATTTATTAAAATGTAAGTTTTTTTGCAAAAATCAATCATAGGATTGACAAAAGACAGTTTCAGAGCTATCGAGTAGTTGAAAATTTATTTAGTAGCCTAGAATTTAAATAGATGATGGGCTGATTGAGCCTACGAATGAAAGTAACTAAAAACATTTCAAATTGAATCCTAATTTTAACGGAAGATTACACGCACTTATATTCTGAATGTGTACACAGAATTGACTAAACCGATGCCTTACTACAGTACCTATTTTACATGTACGGGTTTACCATACGTGATATGATATCATTCAAACCTAAAAAAATATGCAGTTCCAGTAGCAAATTTAATCTCTCCAAGAATGAAAGTGCTACTTCTTCCATAATGCACATGCAAAATCCCCTTTTGTTTGTCTTTTGTCCTAGAAGACACGTGGTGTTACGGTAGTGGGTTTAGGCCGTTTCCCCGACTTGTGTTACCAGATACGAGTCACACTTCTACCACACTACCACACACTAACTACCCGAGTGTGACTGGGTAGTGTTACTACACGTTCAACACTACATGGTCTATATGGCGCAGTAGATCGTGTCTTTGAGAAGTGTCAGGTAACTTCAGGATTGGTGGTACTTGAATTGGATCACAGATACTTGAAACTTGAATTGCACACTTTGTGCAAGAGGGAATTTTAAATGTTCAATCTTATTTGTGAGACTTGAAGTTGAAGTCAAACGATAGACGAATCAATTGTTAAATGTACAGTATCCCAAAGTAGGATCGTAACAACCTAACCGAACTGTACAGCTTGGTTCATCCGTAGGTTTTTAATAATTCCCCGCCTACCACAGTTACGTTGGGCGCAACAGTTCTTAGCGGCGATTTAAATAATTACACCACAGAATGTAAATTACATCTGCTTCACGCAACAGCCACTGTTTCTGTTAGGCGCTGCTGAACACTCTGAATTTACGGAATTTACTACTAAAGATCAACAAACTCGCTGCATCTTATAAATACTACTTCTGGTTATGTTCTATGAGTGGTTTTAGCGTACACGTGATATACGTTTATTTGTAAATTGTGGTTATGTATTTTAGTTAGTATAAATAATGTGTTTAGCTTATGAGCGTGGTTCTGGTATACAAATACAGTAGGTTAGTAGATGTTCTGATTTCGACAAACTATAAACACCAATAAAAGATAGGTACTGTATTATAAACCACAGTAGTTAATTTACTACATAACATCTTTCAGTAACAATCACAACAAATAAATTCACGTTCAAACAACTTAAGTTACTAAATATTAGATTATCAAAAAGTTTTGTCAAGATTAATACATAAGTTTTGACATAATCGACTATACTTTTTGACACGAAAGTAGAAAGTGTATAGTTGAGAAGGTATTAGTTTGAACTAGAGCAGTTGTCGCCCATTCCATACCAAGAAGTAGGGAACAGTTTGGCAAGCAAGAAAGCAAGTAGGCCTACTGTATAGATGTCAATGAGTATCAATTGTCAATACTGTATACTGCAGCCTGTATTTGGTTAGTTCGTAAAATCAAAACATCACTGCAGATGCCTTGAGAGAACATTGCACCATATACCAAGGATTCTTCCAAACTTCTCTTGTTCTCCCAACACTACCATTTACACAAAATGAAACGTTACCAACAACCTGCTTCACGTAAACATTCTACATCCTAATTTTACCGAAAGCCGATTAAACACACACTTTAAACTCCGAGATAATCTCAGCTGTAATCTCCTACAGAAGAAATCAGCTGTTAGCTAACTTATCAGACATCGGCAGATCAGCTGATCGCCTTATACAGCAAACAGCGACAACTGACAGCAGGGTTTATCTTATCACAATGGACCAATTATGGCGCGAATGCATCCTGGTGGAATTAATGGCGGTGTAGGTGGTCGTTAGAAGAAAGTGAACGGCAAAGGCTTAATTTGTTTACATAATGTTCCGCTAAAGACGCAAATCAAAGGAGAAATGGCGAGGCAGAAATGATTGGAGTAACTTGCAGCAATGGATGAGGGAGTGTGAAAGTAAGTTGAAAAAGTGGGAATAGGTGAGCTAGAGCACTATAGGCGTAACAAATGAGGGAGGATTGCTAGCTGTGATTTACATGGTTTACTGGTTGCTATTAGTGCACACAGTCTAAATGTAGGGCCTATGAAGTTTTCACAAACCCGCAGTCGACCTCGAGTTCACCAAACATATTTGAGAGATTTTGTTCAATTCAAGAGTTTGGCAGATTCGATAAGTAGAGTTTTCAATACAATTACAAAGTGATTTACACCACAAATCAGTTATGCGATTGTACTTTATTCAATTTATTATTCTTTTAGTACACGGGGTGTATACACGATCGAAGAATTATCAATGAAAGGCTGGAAGAAGTGTAGCAAGTGGATTTATGTAGGAACTTAGCTCTTATATATTCAATACAGCATTTTTCTCACTTTCGTCGTCCCAATCACTGAATTGTATACGATGATGCCAATTTACTCGTATAGGCAACTGCCAAAGAGTTACATATTTTGCATAGGCCTACTGCCTTGATACTTTACCGTGAAGTAAATATTTGATTAACATTTCTATTTAACAGCATTCATCTTGTAGGCGGTTTTGGAATTACAAGGAATTTGTGGATGGAACCGACGACTGAAAGTGTTTATAAGTACAGCTCTTCTTTAAACACAATTTATTTGTCAAGCCAAACTAAAATTGTAAATGAAATCATACTCAAGTCTATGAATACTAGAGGTCGTCCGGTGGTCGAAAAATCTACCAAAAATATGTACAGTATATAATGTACAGACTTCTCTATTTTCACCCTACGCTGTAAATAAAATCACGTGATTAGAATTTCTCGCATTTGTTTTGATTTTCTGTTTATATTGCGTTGTTATTTCGTCACCAGCATGGCAACCCATAAGGTCCACGTTATATTTTTTTAAATTTAAATTAATTTTTGTGTTAATTTTTAGCCTTTAATTTATGAAGAAATTCTGCACATCTATAGGAAAATATCTTTCCAACAGTGTGTGTAGATTTTCGCTGCGATGCACACGATCTGAAAAAAAGGTTTTAAAGAAACATTCTTGCCTAGATAGATCGTCACAATCTACGAGAAAGATATTTTAATTGTGTTTTCTTTTAGTAAAACAAAACTTGATACACGGTCCATCAAAGTAGGTCTGCAAGGTCAAAGACACTAGTGACCACATACTTGTCCACACTCGTGTTCCACATACATTTTAGTGTGGAAAACGTTCAATATCCTCAGGCCGGGGCCACACTCGTCTTATCTCGCTGAATTTTTTCCACGGGCGTTACCCGTGAGTTTGAGAGATACATTACGGTATATGGGGCAGGCCACACTAGAGTAAAAACGTCCGTGAACGCGTTTGTCAGTCTCGCTGGTTTTACCAGCGAGACTGACAAACGGAATTGCACGGGTATTCTCTACTAACATCCCACGGGCGTTGCACGTAAAACTAGTCGCGGGGCATTGCGGCTTATGGGAGTGAACACACTCATCTTATTTTGCTGAACTTTTTCCACGGACGTTTCTAGTTTTAACCTGTACAGAGAGCGTGGAGGGGGGGGGGAGTGCGTATCACGGACACGGACGATTTTTATTGCCAGTGTGGCATGCTCTATCAGTCTCGCTGGTTTGCCCGAAAAACCTATCTCGTAGACGAGTGTGGCCACGGGCAAACTGTTTCACGTGCGTCGCACGTGAAAACGGAAAAAACAGTCTCGCTGGTTGAAAATTACAAGTGTGGCCCCGGCCTCAGGCTGCCGGGACGTTCACCTAGCCCGGCCTCGCTACTGTGGCGTGTTCCTCCGGATCCCACTTACCTACTAAGACATCCGGATTATCACAATTCAAGCGGGACAATTGCGTGCATCGCGTCAGGCACATGCTAGAACAATGGACAATTAATGTACAGTAAAGTCCCATCACACTTCCGTGTACCTAGGCGCGCGTCGTGGCTGCTTTAAAACAGTACTGGGAAAACGGTCGATAAGGTAGCGCAAAACACTTATGGGTTTGAAGTGGTGAATGACCTATTATTTTATTTTTATGCTAGGCTTTAGCCTCAGGTGGCTTTTCGTAGCTTACAAAGACACATCAAACAACTTTTTAGCATTATCTTTGAAACTGGACATGATATAAACTATAACCTAACCAAACCTAACCTAGTAGCTCCCGCAGAACAACTTTCAATATTGGCGGTCCTCTTCTTGAAAATGCTCCGACAAGTAATCAACGTTTAGTATATTACATTTTTCTACATGAAATCGTAAAGATGCAAAACTAAACTAATACACTATTAAAGGGCGTCACAGTGTACAGTAAAAGCATGATTTCTTGATCGCTACTCGTGTGTGGACCTCCATATCATCTCTACGCTACACAAGGATGTTACTAGTTGACCTCTGTGTTAGTCATAGTTCACCAACCTAATTAGTCAATGTTGTGTCATCGTAGTGAGGTGTTACAGACACAGCTTACTCATTGTATTACAGGGCTGAAGGCACAGCTTACTCATTGTATTACAGTGCTGAAAAGTGATACTTCCTTTATATGTGAGATCAAAAGTCAACACTTGTAAAAGAAACAATCGATTCGTTTTGATTGATTCGTTCAATTGATTTGTTTTGATGATTAACAATCAATTGTTTTAATTGTTTGTTTGTTGTTTGTGTTTAATTGTTTTGATCTGTAAGCCTATAGTTGTGAGATATCTGACAGGTTCTTAAAGTGTAGGGTCTCTTCAAGAATTTTTAAATGAGGTTAGGTTAGGTAAGGTTTGGGTTGGTTAAGTAGATTCATAAGGCCCCGACATAATCCCACAGTTTATTATGTAGGCTATGATTGTTGGAAACGGGATCAGGGTAGGTTTGGTTGTTTCCTTACGAAATGAAAGTTAAAAGATTCATTCCAGTCTATTAAAAGCAACGATATACTGTAAACAAGTGCTGCATTACTGCTTTATATCGTTGATTAAATGTATGTACATTGACTATTTACATTTATACTATCTTTATTTGCATTGGGGGAGTTTCAAAACCTTTAAGCTATGGTTCCCTCTCTTGAAAATATCTAAAATGTCATTTCCTGAAGAAAATTTAGCCTACTACCATAGATAAAACATACTCCCTTAGTAGATTTCACATCCTATGGAACAGCTGAAGACAAATTTATCGTTAGTTCTGTCCGGTGCACTGTAGAGGTAGTCTTTTGTTTAAAATTTGTTTCTTGTTATTTCAGCGATTGAAACCTGATAAAATGATCTAATCATATACGACAATTTGTTCTCTAGTTATATAACCAAACAGTAAAGCATAAATCTCAAAATTAACCCGAAAATAATATAAACAAAATTTCGTCGACACTAGCGATCAGTGTTACCAACATGAACTGCACACGACAAACGAGTTTCAAAATGTACCTACAATGGTATGAAAAGTGTACTTGTGTTCGTTAGTCCATGATACCATGTAGCTAATTATATTGCCTACTGAAAGATTATTGCAAATGTAAAATTAAAGTAAAAAGAGGACGTAAAAACATTTAATGATTTCAAAATAATTTGATCAGAGTTTTTGCACTCTCAAGAGGGAATAACCGAAGTTTCTAAGTTCAGAATTGATTGCTATAGGGCAGTATTATTGCAGCTAAGCTCTTTCAGGCTACGCCCGCCAGCTGCGACTCTCGCCGATCTGTAAGTGGATTGTAAAACGTAATCTGCATTACTGCTTACTGCTGTTGAACCGTTTCAAATCTTAATCGGTTTCTGTGCAATCGTTATTAGCATTTTCGAACGTCCTATAGGAACACTTACGGTATTTTAGTGTTATTAGATTTTGTGGTAACTGTGGTAATAATAGGAATGAAAATAAACTAAACGGAATGTTTACTACAGTAGTGTATGTTGTAGTGTAGCATCCAGGTTAAACACAATTTAAAATAGTTATTTATAAATTACAACGCTTCACTATTTATATCCAATTTAAAACGGAGCTTTACACAGCTAAATAAAATTCCATCAGGAAGTCCATGTATTTTCATAAAAAACCCACAATAATTATTTTACATTTGACCGCTTTGTAAACTAGCAGTTTCAGTTCAGTTTTTTTGAATTGAAAAGTTTCACATAACAGAATTGTTTATAACGGACCAATGAGGTTCAAGGATTGAGAGAAAAAGAAGTGAAATTGTAATGATTCGAACTTTAACTAATCAGCTGTTCACGCCAATTTAATTGTTGAGTGGTGCAATTAGTGTTTGGCACAACGTTTCGTTGCAACCAGTTTTACAATTCTATACGAATTTCATTACTTATATTCAGTGAACAGTACTTTTTTATGATTCCTAATAAGGTAGTTAAATTAAAACTACGTCATTACTGTATTATCACCTACAAACATCTCAGCTGGCTTTTGTAGGCTGTACAGAGGTTGAGGTCACTTTAAAACCACTTAAACCTCCATTGTTGATGTTGATACTAGAGGTCTTGAATTGCGATAAACAGCTTTGAGTGGTTTGTTAATGCACAAACCTTTCTGTTGTTAGAGCACTGTGTCAAATGGTTTTATTTTTGGCCATGGTGTCATTGTCATACACAATTACTAGTGAATCTTTACTACACTTTTTTTTTAATATGGTTCGAGAAATCTATCTTTGCTTTTGTAGGTAATAGCTTTTTCAGATGTTTTAGATTGGGACAACTGTGACGTATTTAATCTAATTTCAAACTCAAGCGGTTTATAAAAGGTTCGAAAGCTTTGCGAAGATGGACCATAAAAGCACTTGAGGTTACATTTAGGTTCAAGACGGAACAACAGGGGCTATTGTACCTGAATTCCAGTTAAATATCAGACAACTGTAAATAATTTATTTTTAAACTTGAAAACATACACAATAAGTTGCATTTATAGAAAACCTTCAAATGCTTTAAAGACCGAACAAATTGTCTTTAATTTTAATTTGGATTATTACGCGCAGGTATTGGTGGGACAGACACTGAAAATCAGGTATTTCTTAAAACGCACAGCTTCGAAAACACTGTTAAGAAACTTATTTTCGGGGAAATGTCTTCGAAGCACGGCTTTCGGAATAACACATCTAGTTTCTATAGCTTTCGGATATATGTGTCCCTGTTTATGATTAGTTTTCGGACCAGTACCTTTTGGATCAACGCAGCCCTACTATTATATTGACCTTTTCATTTTCAATAAGTATTTAAGTGTCGGACGAGTTGCAATATTACCACCAAAACCTCACATTCCCTGGCTGAGGCCGCTGCACCAGGCGACCTCGGTTTCCACACTACGCGCCACTCCTGACTCCTGGTGACCTGTTGGCCTCACTCATATTATGATCGCTGGTCGTTCACCTCCTCCGAACTGTTGTTATTCTCTGTTGTTGTTGACTTGTTACTTCTCACGTTACTGATTATGATTGGTAGTTGGTTACTAGGTCGGTTGCATCTGTTTATTGGTGGATATTTTCTAAATCAATGATTTGTTTTGCCATTTCACAACACTTATTGTCTGCTAGAAACATGTTTGGTCAAAGAATCGAACTGTATGAATTAAAATCAATCAAATTTTGCATATAACATCAACCTGTAGTTCTATCTTTGTTTTGCATCAAAGTGAGAGCACAAAATTGGAACGATAGTTCTTTACGGGTTTATCCTTTACACACATTGATCAGACAATCTGGAGCTCAGAATGAAATTGACAACTTAAGTATAGAACAAAATGTCAACGATGAAGTTTTATTTTAGTTGCCCTGATAACTAATAATAAACAAGATATATATTAAAAGTTATGAATAGAAACGGTGGGAACTAACCTACCTATGGATTTTCAAAATCAGGAATAGATCCAAAACTTTCCCAATTTCGCGGACACAGAATTGTCGATGGTCATCAGGGAGACATACATTTCAGTTGGTACACACAAACAATCGTCACGTAACAATCAAGTTATAAAACTGCAACACGCTCAAACTGTTTGTAAACATTAAACACTAATTCCCGCGCATGTTTCCTTGATTCCACGATACAACACGCGAACGAACTCGTGTTGCGCGAAACGCACGCATCCATGCGTCCGACGGCGAAGCTTTCCCGCGTTAATTGCAGCCGTAATGCACGCGCACGCTTATAGACAGCAAAAACCCCGGGAAAGAAAGAGACAATGTAGAGGATGTGTTGGGAGGTTGTGTCGAACCGTGAATGGTGAAACTTGATTGAGAATGCGACTAGCGAGACTCTTGCAACAAGTATCGTCTGTAGTTGGAAAATGAGATTCTTGGCTGAAAGGTTGCAAAGGAATCTTGGTATTGAGGAGGTCTCCAATTTTAAACATATACTTATTCAATTTTCAGTTAAGTTCATAAAAGAAAAGAAACCTATTAAGAAGACAATTACAGTGCCCATTTATGCCAAACCTTACTCCTGACGGCCCTAAATGACTAGGAAAGAAGCAGTAATAACTACAATGTTATGATGGTCATGGGGCAAAATCTTAAGTAATTTGAGCAAACACACAAGTTGTATGAGAGATATGGAATCTTATCCTCGAGTGGGAAGTACCTAAAAATAACAATATTAGTTCATACACAAACCAACTAAAGCTTAAAAATCACAAAACACCCTAGAATACGAAACGCTGTGAAACTTGAACTTTAGGACCATAAATCGTTGCAACCTAGTTTGATTTAGTAACATCAGAATTCCATTGATCCAGAAACGTCAGAACGCAGAACGGTACCAGACATAAACAGTGGCCTTGTCAGCGACCTACCGTGTTACCCTGGGGGACGCCACAAGTCACCAGCAATCTCATCCAGCATGCAACCAGTAATCTTGTGGGAGTAGCGGAATCCGAGGAAACCAGCGAACAACGCCTACTCTAGGATAACATCTCAATAAATCTCTACCGTTGTCTGCTGCTTGGATAAATGTGTTCTTGTAGTCATGCAGGAAATTTGGGTGGAATTGAGTCAGATTTTATGTTTCTAGATCTTATGAGTTTGCAATCTATTTTTGTAGTAACGATATCATTGTGGATTGACCTTTGGATCGTTAGAATTAATAAATGAACAAAATTATTGTAGTTAATCGATCAGCGTCTTCATGCTGCAAAAAAAAAAAAAACATTTTCAGGTCAGAATGTTCAGTTAATCTGATAATGATTGTCACGTCATAGTATCAATAGAAATTGATTGATTCCAGTAGAAAGAAGTATTTTCATTCTACATGATGTGTATACTTACTGTTTATTCATCATTGTATTGCATCAAGATTGCATCATAAGTTACCTGACTCGTCAAAGGTTATCTTATGACTCCTACTTGACACCCCACCCAGGAAGACCCGGCAACTTGTGAGAAAGTGTGGTACAATGCGGCGTGTCCAATGCTGCAAGCAGGTGAGGAAGACCGACTCCCACGACCGAAGGTGTCGTAATTATATACGACAGTCGTCTTAGAGTCGTAGAGATGTCAATACTTGGATAGGGAGAAAGCACCACCCGCACCCCGCGATACTTTCACCGATCAGCATCTAGCCGTCTCACGAGCGCCGTACTTGCCTTAAATCAACTCATTGTCGGACTCGGGCTTAATTAGCCTTGGCGAACTGTCTGCAGACTCCACGCTGAGGGAAGGCACGTACCTGGAGGAAGAACTGAAACTCCTTGAAGTGTGCCTGCAAATTCTTAGGTTCGTGTATTCAAGATGTAATGTTATGAATTAAACCATGCGTATTTTATGATCTTGATGAATTAGTCTTGCGTAACTCTAAATTTGTATAAGCATTGGTTCAAACCCTGGTCTTGTTGTTATCTAAGATAGCATACTCTAATGAAAGCCCAATGTAAATTACAGTCTGGGTACCGAATCTATCATCCTTTGCATCGAACAAACATTCTTCATTTTATTTGAAACGAGGTGTTAGCCCGTCCTACGTACGGGAGTAGTCAGTTAAAACGGTGTAGGCCTATAATTCAGAACAGCTAGTTTACACGTATAAAGACAAATGTTATTGCAGCCTACAGTAGAAAGAGTAATTATCAATTGAGAAATGTATAGGCCTAGTCAATGATATCACCTTCCATCGCATACCCACCTCTTCCATAATCAATATCACCACAATACAATTACTCATACTATACACAATTTCCAGTAGGTCTGAATTGAAACTCCCTAAAATAAAACGAAAACATCCAATAAAATTCACAGTAAACGTTGGTGTCCTGACATCATTAAACGAATCGTCCACACCCATCCTTTATGTCAATTTCACTGCATCAATTGCTAAATAAATAAGTGTAAACAAAGAAAAGTAAACACAACAACATATTAGTTTGTTTTGTAAACAGCTGAGTCAAAAATAATATTCATTTGAACAAAAGAACTGGTCACTTGTTGAAAGAATTTAAAAAGTAAAAACGCTAGTAAAGCTAGTGACGTAATTAATTGTCTATGTTTATTATCCATTCCGTTATCAGTTCCAATATCCTTGATAATTAAATCACCCTCATTGAATCAATGTACATCGTAATTCCACATATTCATTTATTTCAACTATAAAATATTCAGCGCCTCCAAACGTAACCACAACTAAACACACGCCTAACAACTTTTTTAGATTTCATAAAACGATGGTTAGTCTAATTGCAGAATCTTAGGTCAATGATGACGTTGTGTTCAATCTATGTCATTCATCTGTTTATCTTTGGATAACACCCGTCTGAGGTTGTGGTGGTAATTTAAAATCGTATTCCTGAGGATTCTTGATCTCCATCTTTATGACATCAATATTCCCGGGCCTAATCCAAACAAAGTTTAAGCATTCAAAAACATTGATTGTAAACAAAAAGCCACCAAGATGAATTAAAACATGTAAAAATTGTGATTTTTCTACCCTTTCCTAAAAAAGTTGAGCAGTAAAATAATTTGCATATCATTTTTTAAGACTCGTGTACAGAGCCTCGACTTGTATACTTCGATGGTGTTACTTATCTCGGTGGTCTACTAATCTTACTTATTTCCTATAATCAATGACAAAATCTGAGTAAATAAAATAACCTCATAGTTCTATAGAGCATTTTTATATTTAACCAGCTGTTAGTTAAAACAAATTATATTGCTCTAAAACAAATCGAAGATTACAAAGATTGCTTTGAAAAATAATTTGAACATCCTAGTATTTTACTATGTATATTAAATTAATCTGTCATCCTCTTACAGAAGAATTGAACATATCAATGATTAGCATTACACATAGTATAAATAAAGTCAACCCTAAGTATGTTTTTACATTTTTATCCAAATGCTGAATTTGTTACACAAAAGCTGAATGTTTACAGCTGTTATGTTAAGCAAATTATTTTATGCCAAAAGCTAGTTTAGAATCTTAGCGTCGGCTGCTAGACTTTAAAAAAAATTAAAACTTAATTTCTAAAAAACTGGGACCCTAAACTAAAATTATGGCTTCGACATTCCCTAGTTCTCAAAATGATCTTTCTTTCAACACAAAAATCATGAAAATCTGTCGAGTGGTTGATTCAGAATCGTGAAATAAAAAAACACTGTTTCGTTTTAATATTATAGATTGAGCACTTCCAACTCAACTCGAATCCTGCTTTGTACTGCTCGACCATCAAATAACATTTTACGAATATTTTTATCATTTTATGCTGTAGGAAAGTACTCTGTTCCAGTAGTTGTAGATTCAAGTATGGGCTTTAAATTTGCTCAAACGTCGTGACTAATTAAGGACTATCGTTGAATTCGTTTTGAGTACATGTCTGTTGTTCTAAGAAATTAAGTAAGTTTGGCTCATCCCTAAAAATAAAAATGTGGTATCATTGTCCCCATGAGACCTTTATTAAAGTCCATAAGTCACGTTTATTCTTCCTAAAATAGTTTTTCTTCATGTAACAATAAACTTACAAAGATTGATCTAGATCGCATGCCTCGCCGCAAACCGATACATTGAGAGCAATCAGTTACATAATTCTCCATCATCTAAAAGACAAATTTTTCACAAAGGAATCGTACCCTAGGGTCCTATAACGTATCGGGGACATAGGGAATTACTTTACGTGTGTGGGTTGGACGGAAAATAACATATAAGTGCATTATGTTGCTGGCTAGATCTTACCACATTTCAATGTTGCATCCCATCTATATAGACCACCGATCTCTAATTAGAGATCGATGATATAGACCAGCTGTAACCAATTTCTTTTAATAACAAAGTTATGTGTGAGCCAATCACAGAATTCGCTAGTTTCAAAAATTTTATTTTATACCTTATTTATTGTTGGTGACCAGTTTGATGGGTCTTAACAGTTGCTATAGCTCACCATAAGTCATTCCCTAAGTTTGACTTGGCAAAAAGTTTGTTTATTAGACAGAATTTAGTAATTTAGATCAGCGCAATCTGTCAGAGGCTCTAATCAACGACGACTATTTAGATAAAAAATCTTGCTACAAATTTATCATGGGGATGGAGTGTCTAAGTCAAAGGTTGAAGGCTCAAAATTTAAAATATAAATTATAATTTTAAATTGTCATAAATACAAAAACTTCTTTTCCCCATTGCTAAATGATGATTTCATTAGAGTCTTAGACTTGTTATACATACAATAGAAACATCTCATGGTTCTCCACATGTTGCATGGACATCATTACGGAGAACAACAGACGAGCGAGATTTGTTTTATCTGTCCGGGATAGAACCATTAGAACACAGAACATGTTGGTGTGGGTGCGGGTCACATGGCACTTCGTGTAATGGCACACGTGGTTCATAACTCCCGCCAAACAGCTGGCACTTGACCTCACCCACGGCCACCATGATAACGTCGTCGACGTCCGATTGTACTATATGAATGTGTATGGCTCACCTGTGTTATATGAACGGCCCAGTTATATGAAAAATGCAAAGCTGCTATTACGATTTTTGGACTGTGAAAGAGAATCAGACACACATTTTTCCTATAATCTACGGGTTTTTCCAAATTCAAACCATGGGTTAAATCTTAGAAGAATTCAGGTAGCTTAAATGATAGATCATGTTTTCTTGTTAAGTATAAGTCTGATCTGAGTTGCACGAAAAGTAGGCTACCAGGACTTTAGAATGGTTGAAGGATATCCGAAAAGAACACGAATTGACACAAATACGTTAATGTCTTTTTACTACGCGTGTCTTTTGAGATTTTCCTCAAATAGTATTTTGAGGATATCTGAAAGGTATTTTAGAAATTACAACAACTTTAAATGAAACAATCACTCTCCCTATTAAACACCTCTATGTTTGAGTGTTGCAAATTAGAGATCAGGAATTCCACCGGTTATGATCCGAGTTCTAAACGAGTCTATTTTACGACATAACGAGATACGAATCTCGCAGATCACGTTGTTGGTCGATAAGGTTAGCAGACAAAGTTATGCGGTGCCAGAGGGCCCGGCAGCGGCGTTACTTCCTCTACCAGGATGTATCACTCCCTCGCCGCCGCCGACTCTGATGGTACACCCGGGGCGACCCGAGGCCGTCATGGTAGAACACTCCGTTATACGGGAGCCGGAGGAGAACAAACCCCAACGAGGCTAGGGATATGTTAAAATATATTAAGTACTTTTCTGGGTGGTTTACTTTTTGGACACACATGTTAATAATTTCTTTTATCGCCATAAAAACATATACCAACACAAACTAATGAAATAACCGTATAAAAAATTGAAAGCTTTTCTTAAAACACAGTAAAACTATGAAATATATGCCTGTAAGCTTTTGTGTTTTAGCCACAATTTGTCATTTTACACGTATCTCAAACCTGATACCTTATCTTACATTGGAAATTTGTGAGACAGAGGTGTATGTAGGAACTTTACCACTGGAAAGTGATTTGTTATAAGACACGTTAACAAGTGACTCGTTGCACTAGGGCCTCATGTTTTCTGATAAAGCCTTCACAGTCGCCAGTAGAATGAGTCATCAGCTATGCCATGCATATAAACACCATGACGGTCCTTGAGGAACTTCGTGGCGTGACTCGGGAACACGTCTCTCGGTCGTCTTTGATTTCTGTTCCGTCCACAGACGTCTAAATCAATCTGTTCTGTGTCAAGCCCACTTCCTGTTTGGATTATTCCCCTAACGAATGTGCCTTGAGTCTGGAGACTACAAAACGTTACAAATTAAAACAAGTATTTCTGGATCGAACAACAAGGGAGATTATTTTCGTAAAACGCATCACTAGAGACAGCAAAAGACAGATGGGCTAGGACTCTACTCTTGTTTGTTGATATACATTGTGGCAACACTCTTGTAAGAAACCTTTTGTCAGATTAGTTTACAAGCGGAACTAAATTGACCTATTTATTTAGGTCCTACACGGTTATCATTTGGTATTTTAATTCTCATTCCACTAATCGATAATTGACTCAACCAAAATATTGACGTTTATTGATTCCATGCACACTTGCACATTCCTTCATGTTCTATACAGATTCGGTTTTTACTGTATAAAACTGGTAAATATGTTTGAAGTCATCATTTTCCAATTACCTTTTATAACATGTTCAACTATAACACTTGAATTCATTAACAGTACAGTAGACTATTATGATGTTCTCTTTAGTCACTGATTGTCAAGTTATTCCAGTGGCGACTGGAATAACTCACATTCCTCCAAACCCAACCCACGCAGTTGTTATTCAACAGAGGTACTGGAGTCAGTGTGAACGACCTCCCTGGAGCCTCCAGTTGACTTATGACGTCGACAATCAGCTGTTCGTGGGAGATAGCATCTGTGACGTCAGAAATGGCAAGGCCTGACTGAGGTACCGTTTCATTCAACTGATGCAGTTCTCACACACATTCCCCCCCTCTCACGCACACAAGATTGCGTAACAGTTCGATCCCCTGATTAGGATTGGTTTTCATTGTACCCTCTGTAATCCTCCTTGGAGGTCATGAGCCCAAACCCAATTACGAGGGGAGTGATTTCACAGTGGGTGGGTTCCGAGACGTTCTAGATATCAAGGCAGTAGTGGACAATCGGTAAGGGATACCATCAGTGATGTGTTGATACCACGGATGATGTCCAAGTGATATAAGCCATATGAGTGCATGTGGTTGTAATGAGAATACATTTAAAACTGTTTCCGGTTATTTTTTGTTTTATTACTAAGCGTCCCGTAGCAAGGATTCCAACTAATGGACATGATTTGTATTCACATTTCTGTCATGGCGTCTAGAGCATGATGAATAATTATCTAAAAAATTTAAGTGTTCAAAAGTTACTAATATGAAAATACAACACCTTTTACTTTTCAAAGGCAATTTTAAGTCCTTGAAAGCTATACCTACGGTACATTCAATGTACATCAAATCAAATCAAATCAAATCAAAAAATTCTTTATTCATATTGTATGTACATACATGAATAGTGTCAGACTATAACTAATTTGTATGCATTTTGATTTCGATTTACAGAAAAGTAAGAACCGCATACAGTTTCATTTTTTTATTTTTTTCCATCAGAGCACCTCAACCTTATTTATTTAGTCGTTTTTACATTGAAAAAACTCTTCAAATGAATAATAACTCGTTTGCAACAGATGATTCTTAACTAGTTTTTTGAAATTATTTTGGTTAATTTTACTTTTTAATTTTGTAGGAAGATGGTTTAAAAATTTTGATCCCATAAAGGTTCCCTTTTTTTCAAAGAAGCTGAGGTTATGTTTTGATAAATTTATATCATTAATCCAATGTACATTAATTCAATGTATATTATATTTGTAATTTAATCACCTATATCGAAACTGCAATCAGTACTGCTAATGCAAGATCTCGCATCAAAGTAAACCCGACTTGACGTTCCAGCGAATATGTCACAAGATTCTCAATTAAGGACATACACGACGAAATGTCACTTTTCCAACAAAACTGTCACTCTCTCTGTTAACCAGGCCGTGGTTGTCTGTCGCACCTGCAGCCGTGCAATCGTGCATCTGGAGCGGGAAAACAGGATCCGAGCAATTAACGCGAATAACGAGAATCTACGAGTCATTGGAGTGTGGAGTGTGGAATGCGAGTTGACCAAAACTATCAAACAATTAGTGGCTGCAACCTTCCAAGGTCAACTGGGACAGAGAATACGATCAAGAGATGAGAGCAATTAGAGAATGGCTGATTGAGGAATGGGAATGCAGACACTAGTCCTGCTACAATGTGGAAGAAGAGACTTCGGTTTTTGTGTATTTGGAATTTCTGTTGATGAGTGAATGGTACACTAAATAATTGAAGTTTGCTTTATCTTTTTTGGCTAGGTGAATGAGGGGATAGAGCTTGGCCAGCTATCCGAGAATTGCTCGATTAATTCTGATAAAGGTTTTAAAACTTCAGTTAGAATCTGTGCTTTCAATATTTGATCACAGGAAATAATTAAAATATGTTCTTAGTCAGTTCGTCGTCAGTAACTAAACTTTTACGTCATTCATTCATAAGTAAGATCATTCATCTTCTTCATCCTTAACCACTCAATATTTTGTGTCAGCGAATTACCCCAGCAATAGTAAAAATTTACCAACGATTAGGAGACTTTTGAAATGAAATGTTCTCATGTTTTAAGATTGAGTAAAACACCTAGTATTGCATTATGTGTTTAAATCTAAACTTTTGCAGCTTCATATAACCTATATGATTTGTTGTTAAACACACCAAAATGCAATTTACACTCCTTTCCGTATCTTCTTTGACTCTTTCTGGTACTAAAACGTCCAGCTATGTTTTGCAAGTCCGCTCAAGTGATCTTTCTGCAACATTGTAGTTGAGACTTGAGTTGTGCTCTATTGGCCAACTTCCCCTGCAGCCTCTAGCATGTGCAGTTCAGTTCCTGGTGCAGTTAGCGCTGTCAGTTGTTACTGCAAGAGTCACTCCCTAGGGCGACTGGCCAAATTAGCTCTAGCTCTAGCTGGACTATAGAGTCTAGACTGGTACATCCGCCTCCACAATGTTGCATCACCGCTTGTCAGACCAACTCGGCGATGTAGAATTGATCATTTGATTAGGTTTTGCATGAATTATCATCAACAACACTCTAGGATACGAGTGCAGCTTTGTCCCTTTTTCTTTCTACAATCGGTTGTCTATTTATGTTAATTTTTGATTTTTAAGTGTTTGAGTTATAAGTGTTTGAAATAGTATATTTCATCATTAGGAGTGAAAGTGGCTCTTTTTGGTACGATCAAGTACCAAAAAGACACGTTTTATTCGTGTGATGAACAACTATTTTCTTAATACTGTACTGTGGAAATAACCTTCTAGACGTTAAAAAATTAGACTACATAATTTGAGGCTATAGATACTCGTCATTAATGTGTACATTTCTGTTGTTTACAAACATAATTACGCTAATTACGATTAATTTTAATCAAATTACGCAGTGATGCTTCATACTTACTTCTTGACTAATTTGGAAGCAATCCTTTCATCACCTTCCTCGACTCTTCCAATACCAAATCAGGAAATCCTTCTTCCATGTTTTTTATCTTTCTAATTTATGTGTTTCAAATGGTAAACAAAATTTATAATGTGCCATCAGCAAGATTTTAGGTTAGCGACCGAAAAATGTACCATATGTTTTTTTGTTTCCGTTAAAAACGTTGATTTTGCGGACGATTAAGAGAACTGAAAACGGCTGTTTTACTGATGGTACGATAAAACGGAATTTTACTCAGACTACCTGCAGCTGTGGTTTTTGTGCATGGCGTATTATTTACTATTGGATTCTAAATTATATCCCCATCTATATGGACCAGACGTAGCCATGTTTTTATGTTGAAATGAGCCACTTAGTTACCGAGTTACAAGACTTCTAAGCTAATATTGTTTTAAGATAAATAATAATTTCATCAATGTACTACATGTGTGAAGAAACTGTACGACATCTGTTAACTTTCATTTCTCTGTTACAGGTAAGTGGACGTTTCGACTGACCAATTTGTTTGCGGTTGCGGTAAGTTACTCATAACCACACGTCCATTATATAGTGGCCCACGTCATCTCGATACTTCTTCTTGACGTTGAGATATTGCCTATTTGTCGTACAATTTGAGCTATATCAGTTACTCATTTTGTCACTCGATACATAGTACGATGTAGAATAGCCAAGATGTATTTGTGTAACAAATAGTCTGCCTCATTTATATTTTCATTGACTGGACTATAGCGCGTATTGTTGGTGTAAAGGAGGAAATCTAAGGGATTTTCGACACATTTTTGATATTATGATGAAACAATTTTAAAGGCTGATGTCTGCCAAACGCTTATGCAATAATTATAAAGCTAGGCACCTAGCTGTGGAATAATGTGGATGATTATTTTTGTGAATTATGACGCTCAGTAAATCAACATTTTTCTCGGGACGAATTTATAATGCTACCCTAGGAACAACTCTCACTTCAAGTGTTACATTTTCTTGCAATACAGTTAGTAAAACCATCACTATCTTGTCCCCACATTTTAAAAGTTTATTTCGTGTCTGACAGCCACAAAGTGTCGCTGACGCAGGCGCGGCCAAGGCTATGGCGGTACGCATGCGCATATCCCACACCGCGCTGCGCCGTGCCTCTGTATGGTAATGCGCTGTTTAGCCTGCGCATAGTCACAGCCGCGCCTTCATTTAGGATTTTCACGGTCGTCTAGTGTTCAAACAAAAACTGCCACGTGTAATTTATTCACACAGGGTCGTTAACTGTTTGTAATGTGACCGCGTGATGGAAACGCGCGCCTCGTCAACGTTTTCCTCTCTTTTTGGATGTCGCGCACCTATTGTTGGCCAACTTGAAGTATGAGCTCATTTGCTAACAATTGTGTTGAGTTTGGATTTCAAAACGATGTTTTATAACTTTTTGAGTTAATGTTGTTCAAAGGTTTATTGCGGACATTTTCCATCACGATGGTAAAAAACAATACACAACGTTTCGGGATCTGGAATCTGATCCCGTCCTCAGGTGAAAAAACTTAACTAACACATTACAACTAAACGCCCAACCTAAGTTGGACTACACTACAGAGGGTAGAAGTAAAAAAATAAGCACTGTATAGCAAACAAGTCATGACTGAATCATTACTGAGTTATTTTTGAGTTAATTGATTGTGTTCGGCTTAGTTATCTAGGTAGGCATATCATAGTGTCAAATGAAATCAATGCTTATGTTTCCAGTAGGTTTTTATCCATATTGAGTTATATTACATTATTTTAAACACACTTTACACGTGTTTCAAGTGACCTAGAATGTATCAACTAGGTGCTATAGTTAAAATATCTTCATTAAGGGTTGACCAATCTCGTAACTATTTTGTGTAGCGTGCTATCAAATGCTTTGGAATATTGACTCTTGAATGCAGATTTTTACTTTATTGTCGAAACACATAGGAGTCGCAAGTATAAATCGCAACAAATTATTTTACTGTGTAAATTTCCTTTAGTATTAACTAGCTGTTAAACGTACTACGCTGTAACGGACTTCACTATTAATAAAACTATTGATTGGTTAAGTTAAGCTGAAATAAACAAAACAGAATACAGTAATACACACAAATAATCACACCTGATTTTAAATAAGGTAATAAATTGAAAGAAACAAACACATAAGTACAGCTAATGTATTTTTAACGTTACGTATATGAAAGTTCCCTTTAGAAAGGAATTACAACCCCAAAAGGGCAATTTATGAAATAATGGATAGTTTTGCGTCATGACGAACACTTTAAGTATATGGTTTATGGGGGTGTGACTTGTAGTTTTCTCAAAAGTTCATGGGTACTTTGGGATTTATATATGTTTATCTTATAAAAATTTCGTGTATACAATTACAAGTTGCATAAACAATTGTTCCTTTTAATCATCCTCCCCACAAACCCTACATTAAAAGCCCCTGTGCTGTTTTTGATGAACTGTTATGAAAGGAGCAGAAGCACACAAACAATACCAGCATTGTTGGGGAGACTGCTGTGTGCAAATCGCCTCCAGCTCTAGAAATATATAGCTAAAGAAAAAATGCATAAAGCCTCGAGGTAGTGCAATCTTCTATTTTGCGCCGTGAGACGCTTCTATCAATCTGAATGAGTTGGTCATTCGATATGTGTGTGAAGTTGCAGTAATATCCCTTCTTTTGTAAAACCATTTTTGTAAAAGGCTAACAAAGCCACATAATCCTGTTCCTTGGTAACTGATAACAACTGTTGTTGGTAACTGTTGGTTTTGGAACTGATTGAGTTCACGGAGATATTAGCTCTTTGGAATAGGTGATGTTTTTTGCGTTGTTTGTCTAATGTTGCCAGAAAGGTGAGAGAAAGTTTTTTTATGACAATTATGTTTCGAAAAACATAAACAATATAAGGAAATAAAGGGTCTCTCTTTACTCAACAGTACCACTATTACCTCGTAAACCATGACTACTTATTAAACCATCATATTTTAGTACTTACGTTTAGAATCCGTCTTTTAGACCCATATATTCACTTCTTTGAAGTAACAATCGTTCCGATTGTACATCTAAACAACTTTAAATAGCATTTAGAAGTAATCGCGACTTTACACTGCCTAGGTTTATCCGAATTCAGATTCCAAGAAACATCAATTTCTCCTCATCACAATTATCTTGGCTCATCCATACATGGAACCAAATTCACTGATTTCAGCACCATGACCTACTCCACTCCCGTCGATTATCCGACCACCCTCGGTTATCCGACCGCAAAGCTCCTAGACCGGTCCCCGCGTCCCTATAAGGAACCTAACTGCTCGACAGATTGAGCGTTCAGTTTTACTCTCGGTCTGGTTTATTTAACAATGAGCTATAAGTTGAGGGGTTTCGCTCTTTAATTTTTGCCGCTTTCCCCAACCGCTTGTATATGTTAGGACGCTTCGTGTGTGTCCAGATGTGGATGACCCGAATCGCTAATTATTCTACATTTTATTCGGGGTCCTCTCGTTTTGGAGTACACGGTGTTTTGCTTATAAGAAGCAAAACACCTAACACGTAAAAACACCTAACACATAACCTAATATAAACCTAAAATATAGAGATATACAAATACATATAAAGTTTAAACTAATAGGTACAAATTTGCTAATTTTCAACGTGGTTGTGTTTGAAATAATTTAATTCGGACTACAGGTCATCCAGTGGTCGAAAATTCGACAAAAAGTATGACAATGTGCACTTCTCTATTTTTACCCTACTCTGTAAATTAAACATGTGATTGAAATTTCTTCCATTTGTTTTACATTTCTGTTTATATTTCGATGTTATTTCGTCACCAGCATGGCAACCCATAAGGCACATGTTGATCTAAAAAAAGTTTAAAATTAATTTGTTGTGCTCATTTTTTAGTCTATTTTAATTTATAAAAGGACTTTGCACATCTACAGGAAAGTATCTTTCTAATAGTATGCGTAGATTTTCCCTACGATGCACACTCGCTGAGAAAAGAGGGTTTCAAGAAACTTGTTACGAGATTTTGACACTTTATTTAATTTTTTTAAGAAGCAACAGTTTCGATTATGTCTATTAAGGTCAATTTTACAGCACTTTGAAACTAAATCCATCCTTGAAATACTTTGTAAACTAGGCTATTACTAAACCAAACCAATAGATACAACTCGCGTTTGTCTTTTGATACAATATTATTCCAACATTTTTTGCTCAGTTACATCCAATTCTATTTTAGTAAATTTAATGTACATCGACAACTCGAGTGGGATCAATTCTGGATCCTTCTTTTGGACAACCAATTATTATTGATGCTTTCTAACTAAAGGTCGACTTGCGATATTAACAAGGCGAGGGTTTTTGTACTGTTTGCGTAAAAATCCGTTTAAATGTCACTTTTGTTGGAAAACATCAAATAACACACCGAGTAATACAGTAAAGAAAGTTTCTTCTTCCCTGGTAACCGATCAGGTCGCCGTCACGCCTTGTAACCACAGACACAAGGTCACGAGTTCGATACCCGACCTTCCCGTCTACAAACCAATGAATTACAAACTGACCGTCTGGCACATCCTTGGTCAGTGAAGTGGTATACATCGTGTCCTTGGAAATACGGATACAGGAACAGCTGTTGTTGGTGTAATTGGTGATCACGATAAATAATTATGAAAACCTAATATTACTGTAAAAATAGAATGTCGGGAGAATACGAAAATGAGAATGTATGTAAGTATGTGCTCAACACATTGTTTTCGACAGCCTTTAGCTGAACAATGTATGAAATTTCTTCATTTTCAGTTAAAATTTAGGATTTGTACACAAAAAGGCCACCTATTTTTTATTGGAACATTTATTTAATGAAAGGTTATAAGACATTATATTTTTATTTTATATGATTTATTTCCAAAAATGCAAATTTCCACGCGTTTTGCTACAAAAGCCATTTATGGCTTGTCTGCAGCAATTATTATATTTATTTATATTTCACAATGCCTTTTTATTCGATCAGTCTTTTGTTTCCCTTGTTTTTCTGTAAATAAACTATACCAGAATACAATAATACACAAAAATAAAAAAGAAACCAATTTAATTGAACACATTAAATTATTTAATAGAAAATTAACACTGAATTTACCTTAAAGTTGTTAAATATTAAGAAAACCATCGTCAAGCATTGAACAGAAACTGAGAAACAATCTTTTTTAAGTCACGTAATGCTTAAATATCGCGTTACGGGAAGGCAATTAAAACATTGTCGAAGGCAATTCATCAAGTTTATATTGCTGTAAATTAAAGTCTTGTTCCAGCCTTGTATTTGCATATCTGAGGTCAACAGATTTTCAAGGTATACTCAATTTATTTTTACACTCGTGTTTTTCGGTTCTTATGCACGTAAGTGTTTTTTACTTTCATACAATAAAAACAAGGTACTTTAATAGTAAAGTACAGTAGAGCTTAAGACAGATCTAGTGAGAGATAGAAGTTATTGGTTAATGATTTAAATATGAGTAAATGCATCAGAATAAATTTAAACCAAAATTACAATTGATAAAGTTGAGGTTCCCACGTAAACAGTTAATCTATTTGTTTTGTTAACAATTGGATTAGGTCTTCTATAGTGGAATTAATGTACTAGCAGAGTACCCTTCCTTCGTACGGGACGGGGTTGGCGTATAAGTATAAAATTAATGCTTATTGCAGTTACACTCATGCTTTGCGTTTGCAATGACAGAGAGGACACGGTTTAAGAAAATTATGTTCTTTTAATTTACGGTATGCTATATAGTATAGCACATCTACCATAGCCATAATGTGCAGTAACCACTGCACCTAAACAATAAAAAAGTGAAATTCTAATTTTTTATAGCATTTTGTTGCTAGTTGGTTCAAATTAGATATAGTGCTGCACCCTGTTTTTAAACCGTCTAACTTTTTAATGCTATTTAATATAGCAGAACCAACTCATAAGGTTAACTCCAGTGCCACTGGGGCGGAGCCTGAAAGGAGTTTTGAGATAACAATATGCCTTTATGTTAATCGGGAATGTGAGCAATCATCACCCCAAATGTCAGCCCAATCCGACCAGTATTTTTCGCGTTTACTTCACTGTCACTAACATACATACATCCATACATCCAAACTTTCTAACTTATAATATTAGGCCCTAGTAGGATTTATACTTTACCCGATTTGGTGGCAAGAACATTAAACGGAATTATAATTAGTTTTTAGTAACGTAACAACATAGTAACAACCCTATCTCTAACTCTAACATAGTAACGTTAGAAAAAATGTACGATTGATCGTAGAACATTACCAAATTAATAAAATCTATTGGATCAGTTAGTTATACGGGAATGAAATTATTTGTAAGACGTAAACAAAATATAAATGTAAAAATTGCAGTTTTGTTTTGAGTTTCATAGAAAACGATCCAATGAATCCATGAATACCTCCCGTTTTCCAGTTACATTTTAGATTTATTTGGAACCGTGGCGTAGGTGCAGAACCTTTTTTTTACTGGAATACGCCAATAGTAATCTTAGGCCAAGATAAACAGATAAACAAGTACCTTATTTTTATTAGATAATGTAGGCTGTGTATAATGTAGGCTGGAACATAAACACTTGATAGTTTCACTCTCCTTATAATTAGATAACTGATTTACTCTCCCCATTTCAACACAGCCTGTCTTCAGTTTGGCCCCAAGCAGCCAAGTGCTAACTGCAGTACAGTGTAAAGTATGTTCCAAGGTCGTTATAATCATTATGCTAACCATCCCGTCTACTGACTGGCTTCGGCTAATTTTCACTAAGAGTTTTCACCTTGCCCCGAGCGATTGCTTCTATTTTCTTTTCTTTTCAAATTAGCCAAGACAGTTGGTTTAAGGTGAAATATAATTGAAAAATAATTTAGTTTCATGGAAAGTCTTGTACTGATTATTTTACCTGTGCATACCCGAGGCTATTTTGATTATGTATTTGTTCAAGTGGGTTTTTAAGTTAATTGCACACACTAGACAGTTTGGTTGTGTAATTCTTTTTACTTTTAGTATTGATTATTACGTGTTTTTTTTAGTTTATTTTCTTTTAGTAGGAACATTATAAAGGGTTGATGACTGTAATATCATGAAAATTAATTGTAGTCGGAATTACGAATATTAAACTTTAAAACAAATACACCTAATACGTTTTTCTAAAAAAAACACTAAAATTTTTTTTAATTGTAAGTTTTTTTAACAAGATATCATGTGTATAGGCCTATATATTTAATTTTATCAGAAACTAAAATCAAACAAACGCAGGGATGTATTATTATTATCGTGTAATGATTAAATATTATCGATGACACTTAGAGACACAGCTGGTTGGTGTTCGACTACTTTCCCGAAGTTTCGGGTTCAAATCCTGCCAAATCCGCCAAATCTTGCTATGTGATTATGGTGTAATTGGTTTCTACCTGAAGCTGTAACTAATCACTTCTTAAAAATAATCGCATTTTTCAAGTTTGTGAGAACTTACTCTTTATCGGAGAACGTACCCTTTATAAGACAATTCTACCATTAGCAAAACCATTATTGATCCAAATACTAGTTGATCGGATCAGCAATCAGCATAGCGATCAACTGTCGCATCGATACTGTTATCTGTAAAGTCAGGCTAGGGCTTGTTCAGGACTCGTCTGTGATTAGTAATTGTTTCTGGTCTACCAATTAACATACCAGCCGTCCTTGGTAGCTATAAATGATTTTAGTTTGCATAAGAATTAAACCCCCAGTTATTATGATAATTTCTGATACTTTGTTTTTACCGCATTGTTGCAAACCAACATTTTAATTTCCGAACATTATTTGTTTGTAATAAAGTTGGCCATAGTAAATCTTGAAATCCAATTTTTGGGGGAAAATGTAAAATAAGTTACAGCTTTTTAAAATGGCACCAAAGATTATCTTATCTTAGTTTTACGAAACAAGCTTTCAAACTCTTTGTAAATAACAGTCTAGTTTTACGAATTTTTGTTCATTATGCACTCTATTTTATCAATAATTGAATGATCAAATACTATATGAGCTGATAGACTTTGTTTAAAATGTGGATTTTGACAATTTTTATTGTTGAAAATAGACACACAAGAAGTTGTTGGCTAATATTTGACACACAAGAATACGTACAATTAAGTGCACAGTCTCAATTAACATGTCAACTTGCGTTAATTCATTTGTAATTCGTTTGCGTCACGATCATTTTTTTGTTCTACTATTTATCATAAAGGTGAATAAATGAAATCGAGAAAATACACTAAGGTTGCAAACAAATCATGACTGTGGCCTGTATTTAATTTTGTTAATTTTTAGCGAATTTCCCATATAAGCTATTACCGTAGTACTCATGGTAAGACCTGGACCCGGGACCGATGTTTTTTTCGTTTTGAGGTCCCTAGAGGCCAAAAACACCATCCGTTCAAATTCATATATATAATATAAATGATATATATATATATAATAAAGAAATCATTCTAACTCAGTACCCTGAAATTATTTTTATTTTTAAAACACACACATATATACATATATATATATGTATGTGTCCGTTAGCGCGATAACTCGAGCAAGAATGATCCGATTTTGATGACATTTGGTGCAAACGTGTAAACCTACGTTTATTCGAACTAGTTCGCTAACCAGCATGATCGGACCATGGGGACGGGGGTTTATGGGGGCTTTTACGGGGTAAAAATGGGGTTTTCCCATTTTTGACCCAAAAAACATAAAATTTCGCAATTTCTTTCTAAACTATTTTGTAGAGCTTAAAAAAACAAATAATTTAGTATATTGAAGTGTTAAAATGCGCCTAATGGTTACGGAAAAAATTCCAAAAAATTGTAAATTTAAAATTTCTATGTTATTTTTATGGAGAATAAGTAAACTGTTGTAGTTTGCTTGTTATAATTATTCAACGGAACATAATTAATTTTATTATCCATACTAAACCATTTCTCGCGAATCGTGTAGTCGTGTAACAAACCAAGCAACATAACAACAATGTGAAGTAAGGTACATCCTAGACGATTATTCAGACCAACACCTTGACCTGTAGATGGTAGACCAGTCTCAGACCAGTTTAGAGAGTGTTGGAGGCAGGTATTGTCCCGGCGGATCCTCAATTAGAAGATCTACAGATAACTGATTGACAGGTTATCAATGGATAGCATCAGTCCAGTGACCGTGAACCAAATCCTATACTTTCTCTGGCATGCTTCGTTAGATCTCCTATGTGCGATATCCTTCCGCGCTACCAGAGAACTACTAAGCTTCCTTCCTACTTCGAGGAGATTCGTTTTCATCGTGTTCTTGCTTGTTTTCAATAATATTGTATGATGGCTGTATTGCTTCTGTATATTATTTTGCTGTGTTTGACGCTCTGGAACAGATTTAATCAAGTTTTAGCGAATTTCCCAATAGATAAGTAGCTATTACCGTAGGTGGCACGGGAAGACCTGGAGCAGGGACCGATTTAACAAATAATTTAGCGTATATTGAAGTGTTTTTTACGGTTATTGGATACGGAGAAAATTTAAAAAAATAGCAAAAAGGCACACGAAGACAGATACGTTCAGACACAGCATTGACAGGAGGTAACGCTTCGAGTCAGTCGTCCGTTGCCGTTAGACAAATGGTTCATGAATTGTTAATGGCAAACCATTAGCAACAAAGCCTCCATTGGTGTTGCATCATACCACTAACCAGCTGTAATTAGCTTATTGTCACAAACTCTGTCTTTTGTCTAGGGTTTTATCTAAGGTTAACTTCCTGATGCCGTATTTGTAGCTGATGAAACTACTTTTTATCCATGGATCTGAACATTTAGCGAGTCAACCATGGTTCTGAACGATAATGTCAGTTTAAAAACCTATGGTCTATTTACGCAATATAAAAGTATGCTATACACACACAAGTTAGGCTTCAGGGTCTAGCAGGAAATGGTGTATGTAAAATTCGTGCTAGTTTTGTGCAACGAAAATGTATAACTCTCATATTCAAATTTTTTTAATAGTAGTCTTCTCTTGTTCCACTAATACATTTCCATTGATTAAAATTACATTTTTAAGATTTTTTTCAATGGATTTTGTATAGCAGATGACTGGTAATGTACGCTTAACATACTGCTTAACCAAACTAATTATAATCTCCCCTTGTATATGCACCAATCTCAAAGCTCGCACCTCGCAGTGGAGGTGCGTAGTGGCATTGACTATACACCTCTACAGAAAGGTGTATAGAGGTGTACAGTCAATGGTAGTGGTTGCCTGTCTTTATTAGTGCGCTGGTGCGCCGACGCCGATCGTAGTAGCAGTGGTGGGGATAATCAGTACCGCCCGCGGCCACCAAAGCGCTGCAGTCGCTATGCACAGTGCAGGCTGCTACTCTATACTGCAATTGATATTGCCCGGTGCATAGTCATTACACTAAACCGCTTCATGCTCTAGTAACATCTTCAGACCCCTAGGACGTCATTGTACTATGGTACACGGTGACTTTCTATGGTTGGCAATCTAGAAGTAGTTACGGGATATGCTTGTAGTCATAAATGGTGAACTTGTAATTGTACATTACAGAATGTATCATACATTAATTGATGCATAAGATTTTTAACATTAGGTTAATGTAGCTTGTGATACTGTATTTGATATGAAACCACATATATATAGTAATATTTTTGTAAGGTAATACATCAAAACAGCAACTAGGTTCGATACAAAATAAGACTGAATGATCTGAGTTTGATAGCAAATACAGTAGGACCTTTTGGTATAACAATGCTTTGTATAAATAATGGCCTTACGTGTATAATCTGATCAAACTCAATATTTAACGTGCAACTCATTTGGTTTTATGTGACGTTTGGACATAATGTTCACCTGAAGCAAAGTAGGCGGTAAGACAACCAACGCGGCAAGTAGGCGGATAATACAAACTCGAATGGGTCAGTAAATATTAACAAACAGTTCCAATAAGATAATGCATTTTCAAAAACCACATTTAAAATGAATAGAAAGGACCAACGCTTTAATTTAGAGGGACTCATTTACAAATAAGGGTCTCGTACATAATCTCGTAATGTGAGTGGTAAATATACTTAGGTGTTTCAATTCCCATCTATCTATGAAAAATAAACACAAATATATTTAATTCCCGTTTTTGTTTAAGTTTGTTGTAGGGGTTTTAAAATGTAAAAATTAAGTTAGGGCCTATATCAAACCATGTTTGTTTGTACAAACAGTAGTTAAATTGTTTTCCCCAAAGAAAATCTTAAACAACCTTACAGTACATTCAATCTAAATAGTCATTTGGCTATGTCGGCTCTTATTTATGTAATTTACTTCAAATAATTTAATCAATGAAAGTGCTCTTTACAAGTTATAAATAAACAAACCCTAACAGAAATTAGCAAACAAGAGTATTGTGTAGATGATGCAACGTTTGTATATGGTTCTATCTTAACGCCTGTGTTCTAGGGGACTATATAAACCCCATACCGTGAAGTGTCTTTGACCTTGACCGTGGGGTCTGGTGTCATCGGTGTCATAGATGTTTGAATCTAACAACAGTACTGTGGTATTCAGAATTTAACAGCGTAAAAAACATTAATATAATTCTTCATTGCAACTAAAGGAACCCCGTGTTTTCTTATAATGGCAGTAATTGAACCCAGCCATGTCTCATCGACGTTTAAACTACTAATTACTTAATCAGACTCGGTGGTTCGGAACCCTCAGCTTGTCCACAGTAGAGTCAATGTCCCGTGTTGTGGTGACGTCATAGTCCGTGTATAGCGTGTTGCGAGCGTGTATCACCGTGTATGGTTCGTGTACAACACTCGGCCTTACACGTCAACAGCTGATCATCATTATGCAATGCTTGTACAGTGATATTCTTAGACCTGTAGGCTGTAGAGAGGAAGAGTGCATCCTTCTGCATTCAAAGTGCACCATGAAAAGCTATCTGTGGTGTATTCTTAGGCAATTCGCCATGACGGTGTATCATTTCATGATTGAAATCTATTACGCTTTTCCAAATGAAACAGCTTGAACTTACAAGATTTATGAATTTATGATTTATGTTTCAAAAGATAAAACCTGACGGTAGGCGAAGAATTAAGGTCGATTCACACACATCAGTCCAGTCACAGTTCCGTTACAGTCCAGTTGCAGTCCAGTTACAGTCCAGTCACAGTTGCATCCGCAATTTCTCAGTCAATTGTCCGTCAGTTGGTTTCAGTCAGTCTTCCGTCTCTAATATTTACAGTAATTTACAGTCAAAAAATTTAAATTTTAAACCTATATTCTATTAAATTATCATTGTCCATCTTGTTGATTGTTACAAAGAGTACTCAAAATGCAAACGCAACCATTTAAATACAACTAGCTGTGTACCCGTTCTACGCACGGGGATCTTATAATATTCAGTTGAAACCTTCTTATATAAAGAACAGCAGTTGGTTTGCATATTTTAAGATATGCTGGCCAAACTATTATACATAGCTTCATTTTATGTTGTTTTTTGTTGTTCCGGATCGGTATGACAATCAATAAAAGGTTAAATTACCTCTGTGTCTGCCGGTCGATCCTATAACGGTAGGCTTACTTTTATTTTTACTATCTGATCTCGTTTGCATGGCTCAATCACGTCCTGGTTGAAGTTCGTTCGCTACGCTCACTCACCTGTATGTTGGAGCTCGTTCGCTGCGCTCACTTTCCTTCAGGTTAGCTCGTTCGCTACGCTCACTTGCCTTCAGGTTAGCTCGTTCGCTACGCTCACTCGCCTCCAGGTTGCAAATTAGCTGTTGTCATAAATGTAAAAGAAATAATAGTGCTAGTGCTGCACCCTGTTGGTAATCCTTGTAACTTTAATGCTATTGAACATCACAGAACAGAACCAACTTGTTTAATTGAAACAGCTGTTAAGATTCAATAATTTCATTTCTCATAAGGTTAACATGGGCTTCCAGAAATTCCACGTCAAAAATCGACAAAAACTTGATTTTCAAGGGTTTACTGTTAAATATCTAACTGTCTCATATTCGATGAAATACGTCTAAAACCATCTCATATATGTATAGTATTTGGAAAATAAGTTTCAGGCGGGACAGTGCTATAGTTATTGAGGAGTAGTTGTAATAAAGTGCGTATTTTAGCGTTACCAAGAGAATGACAGATAGACAGATAGACAGACAGACAGACAGACAGACAGAAATTGAGATAAGGTTTGATTCGGTTTCTCTGACCTATGAAATGTAAAAATAACCAAAAAGTGCATTATTCTAAGCAATGTACAGACAAAACTCTAATTTTATTTATATAGATAACACTATTTTCTAACCTCAAACAGTTCCGTCAGCTGTCCGAAAACTCAAAAAGTATCGTTGGAAAGAAATCTCAAGTTGACTGACTGACATCGGCAGAGCGACTGACGTACCTGCGTCGTAACCGCGCCGGGTGAGTGTAGACAGCGAAACAGGAAATCCATTAAAGAATATTTTTGTTAACTGTGGCGTGCTTGAAGTGACTGGACTGCGACGTGTCGTAACTGATGTGTGTGAATCGACCTTTAATGAAACGTATTTCAAAACGGAAAGTCGAATATCTTTTCACATGGTTGAATGGAGATGAAGTGTCGATGAATATTTCAGCTCAAGTAATTTTGTTCAGTAACTAAATCTAGTTTGAAGGGATTAATTTTCTGGATTATCTGTTACCGTTTGAGATGGTCTATTGGTTAGAGCGCGGGACCTGGCGACTTAGTCTCTGAGGTCCTGGGTTCGAATCCTGCCAAATCACAAATCAGACAGGTGTAAAATTGAATTGTCAATTACAAGCTTACACTATATACATAAAATGCGTCTACGAAGAAACTTCATAGACCACTCGAACCGCTTTTACACTATATAATTGTTACTGAAGACACTTAATAAGCTGTTGATTCAATCATCATAGCATCATTTATCCACTTACATTAGTGCACTTGAAACGCCGCTTCAATCTTCATTTACTTTCATTCCCGTAATGAATAGATGCTCACTCCACCTGTTCTAATGACGCGTTCCCTCTTCTCAATGGACCGGAGATCATTAGTTTGGTTACGTCTTTTTATAGACCGAGATGTGATTGTTCAAACAGCTGTTCATCCAACACGATCAGCTGTAAAGGTGCTTTGTTTTGTTTTGGTGCGTCTAGCTAGATGAAACCTTGGTTATCTTGATATTTTTGTGCAAGTTTCAGTCTTCCATACGTGGACACGAATTTGACTACTTTTAAGTACCATCACTAAATGTCAAGTACGTGCATAGGTCTAAAGGAACGTGCTAAACATTTTTTTGGCCCATCTTTATATCCTAGTGCCCAATTTAGTATTTGGTTGATTAGGAGACTCACTAGAAAACTGGAATTGTTTGAAACCCTCAAAACCAACAATAGCGGTTTGTTTACGAGTCTTATTTGATTGGTAGCCTGAGTTAGTAATCCTTTATGTTATCCTCCCTAACTCACAGAAAAATTGTGTGTTGCGTGCTCGAGAATTGGTAAACCCTTTATAATCCTTCTTTAAATACTAGTTAACGTCACCCAGTTCATGCCCATTGCCCAGCCTTTATTTAACCTTCAAAATATTCAGTACAGTATTAATTTCCTCCAATCGGATTATTATTGTCAACTATCCTATGTAAAGTTCAATGGGATAGCGTAATGAGATGGTTCTTTAAGTTCAATGTCTGTATCAAAGACACTAAGCTATGATTATACCCTACCCAAAGCTTGGGTAGACTCAAATAAGTCCTAGATAATCTGGTTTCTAGGATAACCACTCCCAACCATCACAGAAACACTAAATATGATGTAAAGTTCATGGCTTATTAATTGACTAGTCTTTATATGTAGTACAGCAGAATTAAGGAGGCATGTAATCAATCTATTAGCGTCATAACCGTGGTTAATTAATCAATTAACTGCTACAGTTTGCTCAAGACGGAAGCTGTTTAGCGTGGGAAAGTATTGTATTTTGTTTGGGTTGCAAATCAACCTAAGCTACTTCCCAACCAATCTCGACTCTCGCAATTGGATCAATTACGTTGCTCTTACACCTATATTCATGTGTTTGTTGGGCTACAATGAAGGTACTAAGCGTCTTGACGTAACTCGTTTAAGTAACAAGTAAACAAATATTTAATCTGGAATTCGTGTTGTAAAATAAAAATAATTGTCATGCATTGGTGCCCGTATTGGTTTGGTACCGTATTGGTGGTGGTCCGTATTGGTGTATTGGTACCCGTGCTTTGCAACGGGAAGAAAACACGAAATAGAAACATTTTGATCTTTACATTAGTTAATAAAATAGTTACACATAAGCCTTTTAAAAACGAAATTTTACCTTTATGGCCTTAATAGGATAGCTGTTTAATAGGATATATATATACTTATATAAAAATTTGAACGAATGGTGTTTTTGGCCTCTGGGGACATCAAAAGGAAAAAGTAAATCTGTCCCGGGCCTAGGTCTTACCAAAATAGCTACTTCCCTATAGGGAAATTCGCTAAAATAATGGTACTGCACCCTTTTGGTAAACCTTGTAACTTTTTAATGCTATTCAATATCATATAACCAACTTGTGTAGTTGAAACAGCTGACAAAATTATTTTATTTATTTTAAATACGATTACTCATAAGGTTAACATGGGAAACTCCAGAGCCACTGGGGTGGAGCCCAAAAGGACTTTTAAGATAAGAATGCGTCTATATGTTAATTGGGAATGTGAGCTATCATCATACCAAATTTCAGCCCAATCCGACCAGTATTTTTCGCGTTTACTTGTCACAAACATCCATCCATCCATCCATACATCCAAACTTTCTCATCTATAATATTAGTAGGATTTATGTAGAAAAATCTGCTCTTATCTTGTCTAATAAAATCCAAACATAGAAACCTTGCCTAAAATGGTACTCATCTTGACATATTATTTGCACTTGCCTATATTACGGACTTTGGCATACTGGGTTGGTAACATTATTGAAAATAACACTACATTTTGGCTGTAAAATATGGTACAAAGAGAAAATACGATTTAAGCAGCTACTTTCATGACAGAAAGGTCATATTCCTTTTAAACTAGATCACATAATCCTTTATAAGATACGTTGATTACCAATATGTAAACGTCAATATATACGTAACAGCCAATTTACAGTATTTTTGCTTTTTGGAAATGTCCCATTGCTATGTCATTTGCATTATTTGTTGCCAATGAAGCCGCCAAGACCATATAAATGAGGAGGTCCCTAACAGTTCAAGAATAAAACCCAACTTCACTTCATGTATTCCACTACACCTAACATTCCGTAGAGAGATTATATTGACAACTTTATGTTATTGATAAGGCTGAGACAACTAACTGACATCCCCCATGTCAAGGAATTCCAGCTTTAATAGTAACCCCACAATCAATTTCTTAAAACTATGCTAGAGGGTTCATTCTTTGTCACAGAAGTACGATATGAACTGAAGCGACGTAGGAAAAATCAAACTTACACTGTAACGGATATACCTTCCTTTGAAGATAGAATATGTCTTCCCAAAAAATATTTTCTTTTCAAATAAAATCATATTACACTGATAAAATCACAAAAGTGTTTAACTACAAAAGACCCACCAATACGATTTTAATACTATTTAAAGGTTCTTCCAAAGAAAGATATATCATATAACATACTAATAATAACTCCGATGAGTCCGATGACGTACGGGATGGGAAATATTTTAATCATTGAATGATCAACCAAATTTGGCAACTAACGCAATTAAAATCGTTATTGTTTTTACACTTATTATCCTTTATTCAATGCTAAATGCTCAACATACACATATTTTACCCAATGTATTGCAGTTAGATGAATTAACGTAAGCCTTAAAAGTAGCCGTCGATTTTGACGTTTGAGGTGTAAAATAATTCGTCTCAATTCGTAGTTTTGCATTAAGGTTTTTGAGTTTAAATATTCTTTCCCTTAAGGGCACGGGTTCTCTCAAAGGTCGCACTCTCCCCATAAGGATGACATTAAACAAATTTAAAAACAAAAACAGCTGTACATAAAATGAAACTCACCAGCTTTTGGTAGTAAATATTGATGTTTGTAATATTTATGAGGTTATCAACAAATCTAAAAACAGTTAATCAGTTTTGTTGGAAGAACAGAAAATTGCTTGAGTTTAAAGGAGAAATATTTAAAACAGGAGGAGGAGACAATAGGAAATCTTATACATATGAGAAGAGTAGAGGAGAGGCCTGGTCTCACAGTAAGGAATCCAGGTACACAATTACTTGGAGAGATGAATCATTTTTGCCAGTACGAAGCAACTTATATTTTGGAAGTAAAAAAAAACCTTGAAGAATATACACATCATGTTGTCACAGTGGTAAAGTAAACCTTAATGTCAGATCAAATAAATAAATGAAAGAAGTGTTTTCTGGTAACAGCTTTAAGTCGGAAAACATTTGTAAAAAACACTAAAAAAATAAGGCCGAGTCTAAAAAATGCTAAAATACTCTGACAAGAAGCGTTTATTTTCAAAGCACTATTAAATAGCGTATTTCAATTAGTTACATAAGCTATAAGTCGGGTCTTTTAAACTCATAGAAAATTAATTATGACTGCTATTACTGTAGTTTTATAATAATAACTTCTGTATAATACCGGTACTTGACAATTGCTCAAATTTGAGCAACAGGGTGCACTAGTTTAATTAAAGACTTGAACCGTCACAAACTATAAAAATGAAATATGTATCCATAGAGACGAATCACCCAACTTTGACACCAAATTGATTTGATTTGAGTAATATGAGTCTTTTTATCATGCTTGGTGGTTTGGCAGTATGGTGTGCTGCATGTTGGCTGTTAGACAAAATATTCTGCTCATTACCTCCTCCTCCTTCACCGGTGCTGATTGAAGTAGTAGTCCTCCCCCAGCCGGCCCCTGCTGGCTAAAGTGCTAGTGGTAAAGTAAACACTCCTACAAGTTTAGACCTAGGAAATTCTGCTAATAATGAGTCTACAAACCTATACCTTGCCTTTCAACAAGTCCCAGGCGGAGCTGGAGTCTATGGTCTTGTTACCAAAGACGAGTTTAATGCTGAACCTAAACATCCAGATTATGATTCAGCTTTTGAAGATTTAACTGAAGACTAAAAAAAAAGAGATTTTATAAATTAATCTGCTTGGCCATGGGGTGTGTGCGGGATGAAATACCAGTGGAACATTTTGCGGCCAATATTGTGAAATTTCACAGGCTCACAGGAGCCCAGGTAGAAATAATATCCAACAAACAATGCTGGGCCTCCAGAGTGCTGTGGAATAGACTTTCTTACGAGGAGTTTAATGCCAGTTTGAAACATAACATCCTAATTAAATATTTACAAGCTGAATCTTCCCCTGACGCCTTTCGTGCAAACCAGCCGGAGACCTGTTCTCCTGTAACTGTGCAATACTGCAATCTACAACTGGAGACAATACCAGTACCACGGATGACCTTTACCCTGACCAACCTCGGACCTGCAAACCTTTAAACACATGGAGACAATACCAGTACCACGGATGACCTCCACCCTGACCAACCTCGGACCTGCAAACCTTTAACACATGGAGACAATACCAGTACCACGGATGACCTCCACCCTGACCAACCTCGGACCTGCCCACCTTTAACACATGGAGGCAATACCAGTACCACGGATGACCTCCACCCTGACCAACCTCGGACCTGCCCACCTTTAACACATGGAGGCAATACCAGTACCACGGATGACCTCCACCCTGACCAACCTCGGACCTGCCCACCTTTAACACATGGAGGCAATACCAGTACCACGGATGACCTCCACCCTGACCAACCTCGGACCTGCCCACCTTTAACACATGGAGACAATACCAGTACCACGGATGACCTCCACCCTGACCAACCTCGGACCTGCCCACCTTTAACACATGGAGACAATACCAGTACCACGGATGACCTTTACCCTGACCAACCTCGGACCTGCAAACCTTTAAACACATGGAGACAATACCAGTACCACGGATGACCTCCACCCTGACCAACCTCGGACCTGCAAACCTTTAACACATGGAGACAATACCAGTACCACGGATGACCTCTACCCTGACCAACTTCGGACCTGCCCACCTTTAACACATGGAGACAACACCAGTACCACGGATGACCTCCACCCTGACCAACCTCGGACCTGCCCACCTTTAACACATGGAGGCAATACCAGTACCACGGATGACCTCCACCCTGACCAACCTCGGACCTGCCCACCTTTAACACATGGAGGCAACACCAATGATGACCTCAAGGAGCCAGCGAACCAAGTGTCCAGTGAAAGTGGAAAATATGGGCAATATAGTGTCAGTGACCTGTGCTCCAAAGTGCAAGCTTTAAACTAGATCTTTATGACAAAGAAAATATTTCTGCATGTACATATAGGGATCTAAGAAAAGATAATTGTTTTAATAATTCCATCAAATGTTCTAATAAAAATTCCTCTGTACCAATAAAAGTCTTTCAACAAAAATATGTTTTACAAATCAGTAGTTCAAATAATATTAATAAACAACCTTGGATTTTGCATTGGAATATTCAAGGCTACATGAACAACCATAATGATTTAAATTTATTTCTTGAAAACTTAGATAAAAATGTCAAAATAATATCGCTAAATGAGCATTGGCTGTCTGATAACAATATACTCTCTTCTGTCAATAGATTAGGAAAATTCAAGGTTATGGACTATTTTTGTAGGAAAATTAAAATACCCCCGCCGCAGCAAACTTGCAGACTAAGCGAATTTCCATTTGACTGATTGGATTTACACTGAAATGTCTACTTAAAAATATAACATTTATTCCCTATTTAAATAGAATTAGTTTAACAAGTACTTAGGTTTGCTGCATCAGGGAGGTTAAAACTGTTCTTTTTTTGTAAAATGTTAATATTTAGTAAGAAATAAAAATATTTTTCAAATTTGATCAAAATATGTTCATAAACAAGCAAACTACAACAGTTTACTTATTATCCATAAGAATAACATTGGAATTTTAAATTTACAATTTTTTGGAATTTTCTCCGTAACCATTAGGCGCATAATAACGCTTCAATATACTAAATTATTTGTTTTTTTAAGATCTACAAAATGGTTTGAAAAGAAATTGCTAAATTTTATGTTTTTTGGGTAAAAAATAGGAAAAACCTATTTTTACCCCATAAAACCCCCCGTAAACCCCCGTTCCCATGGTCCGATCATGCTGGATTGCGAACTCGTTCGAATAAACGTAGGTTTACACGTTTGTACCAAATTTCATCAAAATCGGATCATTTTTGCTCGAGTTATCGTGCTAACGGACATATATATATATATATATATATATATATATATATATATAAATATATAAATATATAAATATATATATATATATGAATTTGAACGGATGGTGTTTTTGGCCTCTAGGGACCTCAAAACGAAAAAAAAATCGGTCCCGCGTCCAGGTCTTACCATGAGTACTACGGTAATAGCTTATTCCCTATATGGGAAATTGAGGCTAAAATGAGGAGGATGTGCTATTTTAGTATCTAATGAACTTGATTTTAAAGTAAGAGATGATCTAAAGTTTGAAAATGAGGAAAACTCTTTTGAAGCTAGTTTTATTGAGATAACTCATTGGAAACCCCTTTTTATTTCAATATACAGGATTCCAAATCATGATATTGATAAATGTTTTTTGAACAAATATGACTCTTTGTTAGATAAGATTTCACACGAATTACAGTTAAAAAATATTGTTATCTGTATGGATCATAATATGGACTTTTTGAACGGCGGTAACAGAGGAAAGCAATTACAGTACATTTGTGAACAGCATGGTTTAAAACATCATTTTGTGGATCCCACAAGAATTACTCCATTGTCTAAATCATGTATTGACAATGTTTTCTCAAATCATAGATCTTTAACCAGCCAGGCTCATAAAACTGTAATAAATGCAGGTGACTCGGTCCACGAAGCTCTATTATTATGCCTGGGTGAAATCAACACAAAACATTTAGCTAAGTCTAAATCCATTTTCAGAAGATTTTTTTCATGTAATAGGCCTAACATGGAAAATTTCAGGAACAATTTACAATTATCATTATGGCAATTTGACCCCTCTCTTAACGTTTTCTTACAAATTTCTTGTTGAGTTTCAATAATGCATTCCCTTTAAAACCATTTAAATCTACAAATAAAAAAAGTGAACACAAAAATTAAGACATATAAAAAATTTCAAAAAAGTCACTACAAACAATAAATTCATAGAAAATCAAAAAATCACAGACAGTGCTAGTGGGTTTCATGCTACTAGGAACGGATTTGGTAAATTCTGAATTTAAAAAAGCCCACTCAAAAATTATAAATCTAACACTTTAAAAAAATACAGTGGTGTCAAGGTTACTAACATGTCAAAGTTTTGCCATTTTGCTGTTATAATATAATAGCGAACATTTGCTTTGGTTAATGCAATACTTAAAACCTAAATTCTATTAAAATATCTGAGGCCTGTTGTGAATGTGTATTTCTTAACCCTCTGAACACACTAATTTCGTGTGGATGTTTCCATATTGTTTAGGGTGAATTTTTTCCGTTGTGTTAACCTTGTTTATAGTAACTTTTTAAATTAAGTAAAATTAAAAAGAAATAATTAAACGATATTAACACTCTGAAGCATTTTTATGGAGCAGTTTTTAAGAGTAAGAAGTTAATTTACTACAAACTTCCATTCTTATTTAAACTCCTACCTTTCTCTCCTTAGTTTTAAACCTCTAGACCTTTTGACTTTTTTATGCTGGCAAAGATATTTCCGGAAATTTGGGTCTTTTAAGATGATGGCTGCCACTAGTTAAACTTGTGCTATGCAAGTTTTTTTTAGGTCAAGTTAGACTAGGCTTTATACAATTTTCCTATTGGGTGAATTTTAGTCCTGTGGCCCTTTTCTGAAATATACCACAAAAGTAAAAATAGTTGCTTGGAACATTTTTACTTTTACGTTCATGGTACAAAACTTAAGTTTCAGTATAATTTCTGCTTTAACAAATACATTTCTGCTTTATACTTAATGCAGAAACACAATTCTCTATTTTACATAAAACACTTAGAACCGTTCAATATCCTAAGCGTAACAATGCAAAAAGTAGTCCCTCTCAGTAGCGGCGTTCCACCCACTTATAACACTTGATGTTTGATCACCCAAGCCAGACGTATCGATTACCAAACATCGATTGCGACATCGCATCGCACAATCGATCATCGTTGCGATTGTTTTGTTGGATAAACCTGTTCTGTGTGTCAGTCGATAATTTCACCTTGAGAGCGATAGTTATCGTATCATGTTGCAACTAAACCCTCGCTACCGACAATGCAACTTGGCTGGTGGGATGACTTAGTTATACCAATGAATACAAAACTTATAAGGTGCAATGCCTTTGTTAAAAATTCAGTCTGGGAATATTTCAATAGACATGATTTAGCCCCTGAGCTGAATTGATGACTATAATATAACTGTACAATTACTTCTTCACAGCTATACGGTGTATACGGAAACTACGGGGCTGTGACGAGGTAATTGTACAGTTATGTTATAGTGGGAATATTTGATTTTCGGATAGATTCCGCGGTGGCCGCTAGGTAGAAAGAGTTTGTATTCATCGGTTATACATTTACATTTTAAGACTTAATAAGAATCTAGTCCCTTCTTGTGAGAATGACGTGGTATGTTATTTATAGGAAATACACCCTTTACATATTTTAGATTTCCTCTGCTGAAAATAGTGTAGTTAGTAGTACAACCAGGAATTTGCCATCTTTGATTTTAGATAGGCATACGGACATTTTATTCTATAGAAATGCGGATTTATGGAAAGTACCTACTGTGCTGTGCAGTTGGCCATAAAAAACGATGCTTTGAACACGTTTATTTCTTTGCCAAACTGAAAGAGTAGTATAAGATTGCGCCAAATATAATTGTTGCATACATATTTACTGTATAGATAGACTTATCAAAAAGATAATGTCATGTAGATGGAATGAGTTTCTACTTGTTTGCAAATTCAACTGTGCCATGCCATTATGCTTTCAGAATGTGTTAAATTGTTGCGAAAAAATAATGAATACCTTATCATGTGTGAAGACGTGTTTTGTAACAGTTGTTAGTCTAACAACACATTGTGTAGTTTATTATAATAAAAAAACTAAGACTTTTCAATACTTGCATGTGAAGCTTATTTGCTATTTAGCTCTGTTATTCAGTATGGTGATAAAACACAATCATATGACAAGCCGCACCCGCTGTGTGTCATGGTACTGTACAATAGTGGCAGTCCGGCCAAGTAATAAATTGCAATATAATAACATGCACTGAATTTAAATTTATGACTTTGCTTTCCCTCTGTGACCTTCTACACAACAAAAGTATATTTATATTTTATTCATACTTGTATTGACTTGCAAATGAAGGCATTTCATCAAAGCAATATCATGGGGCTACAAAGTTTCTGAAAAATCGCGAAGTTATTAATCTATGTAAATGCAGTCATCTTAAAATACCATTGAACTAAATAGCTTGAATTAACTAATGTCAAATCAGCTTGTGATAAAAAGTTTTTGGAAATAATAAACTTGCATAGAATTATATTAGAGTGCCTAGAATTAACAAATCAAATCACTAATGCAAGTACAATGTAAATTAACATGGCAGCTATCATAAACAATAATATTAGTAAAAAATGATTTATATAGTATCAAATATAAATCATACTACAGTCGCAAGATTCAATTCAAACAAAACCGCCTATCCAATCCACTGCCCTTTTGAATTTATTATTTAACAATATATTGCACATTGCTGTAGATATAACGGGTTTTAAATAAGTTAACGGCCTCTTTTGACTTTTTTTCTTATGTCCATATTGCATTTGTCCATCTACCATGGTCATCAAAGGCATAAGCGCGGGACGGTTTGAGCAAAGAAAGTTTTTGGTACACAACAATACTGAACAATATTGAGTGTACAATACAGTAGAAAATAAATGTAAGTAGAAAGACGTAGAGAGACGTATAAGTAGAAATATAAGTAGTTGGTGCACGAACCCACGACATTGCGTCGTTCTACGCGAGCCACCGACTCGCCATGTGACTGATCAAGTTGAATTACTAATAGCCATTTAAATTCCTTCGATAAAAACGGCACGCCTTCATACCTATTTGTTCACCTAGTCGCTCAATCAGTAAAAAGAATCCGCGAATAACATTGTTCAACAAGATTCAATTACATGATAGCGTTTTTCAACCAGATAAAATCCCAACAATCAGTTATATTCACAGTTTGATCCGTGTAGCCACAGTGAGCGTATATCACAGTCAGCTGATTTGTCAAACAGCTGATTAATGAAGCAGATAACAGCTGTGTATCAGCTGATCGCGGTACACACAAAGTCTGTTTCACAATCACCTGCCTTGTCCGTCGTATAAGGCGTAGTCCTAGGCCTACAGACCTGAATAGCTGAATGTACTTTCACTCTATACACGAAGCTAGGTGCCGTGCTAGACCACTTGTATTGTTTTGTCATCATCCTTAGTTGAAAGCCTTCCGCCGCGACGCTAAATTAGTTTCTAACGGTTAATTTAAATCCAAATATAACCACAATGGGAGAAGTTTGCTATGTTTGGGACAATGGTTGAAGTGTGTAATTGTGTGTTTGAAATAGAGGCTGTATGGAAATGGTCTTGAGACGTCGTAAATTAACAGACAGACGACGAGGAGGTCTTTTTGGGTTCTTTACCCATAGGTTATTGTATTTACAGTATTATAAACAGAAATAATATCAGCCAAAAGCATTTTTCATTGGTTTTATGAATAGTAGTCTTCCAATTAAAAAGCAAGAAAAATTCCTTTAGTTATAAAGATAGTAATCAGAGGCCAACTAATTTTTGCAACCAGGTATACGCTCAGTAACTAGTACAAATATGCGAGGCTCGTTTCTGGTTTCATATAAAGTCTTCCCAGAAAGGGTATTCCCACGATGAAGAATCATGTTCTTCTTCTTCTGAATGTAAACTAATGTCTTCTTTGATCATACTAGACGAGTAACAACGTAATTTTGGCACATTGTACTAATACTGAAAGTTCCTCCCAAACTAATCAAACTATACAATGATTAGTAATTTTTATAGCTCACCACACATTGTAACCATCATTAAATATCTCCAGGCAGTGCAAAAATCAATAGAGTATCATCAACCACCCATTATATTTATTTCACACGAAAAACAAAGGCATGAAACAACGATGTCCCGCAGTGCCTATTATTTGCTCACTATCGATTGTCGGAGTTTGAAAGGCTTCATGTTTGGAATTCGGCGGCTCGGAGCGCCGGGGGCAGCCTGGTTCAATGTCTTGGGTAATGAATTCAGCCGGAACAACGACTCCGGACTCCGCCCCGGGCACGGACGTTGGACGGCACGCGGAGGAAGTCTGGTTCATCTCCAGAATGTACGGCGGAGTCCTCGTAGACAATGTGAATAAGCATAACAGTACTTTATAATAGAATTATCACCCTCGTGAATCAATTAAAAACTATCTGTGTGCATGTTTAGAGTGTGTTTTGATATTAATTACTGTATTTATTTCCCGTCGCAGAACTATGTCAAATATACTACCGGGTGGCCCAAAAAGGTACTCATCCTAATACAATTTAATTTAAGTAAGTAAATTAAAGGAGAGTACATCTTACATGTAAATAAGAGAAAAATAACAACATTACTGTTAAAATGACTTATAAACAAGAAATAGGAGCAAAATAACAAGAATGCATCGTTGTCTATTTAACAGCTGATTTATGGAACAGCTGATTAAGAATTATGAGTAGCAGTTTAGATGAGTACTTTTTTTGTTACCCTGCATAACGATTTAATAGAATGATTAATTAGTAAACAGCTGATTCTGCTATGGTGTCATCGCAACAGATTATTTAGCATACAAGGTAAATACCATGAATCAACTAAAAACTAGATGTGTGCTTGTTTGGAGTGTGTATATATATTCATTACTGTAGTCTGCAAACAGCAAGGTTTGATTGTTTATTTGAGGTGTTGTTATTGAGTGATTTGAGGGGATCTTTCCCGTAGCAGTACTGGACCAACAGTACAGGTTGGCCCAAAAACAGGTACTCATCTAACTACAATTTAATTTAAGCAAGTAAATTAAAGTAGAGTACTGTACATCTTACATGTAAATAAGAGGAAAATAACAAACTTACCGCTAAAAACGACTTGTAAACAAGAAATAGGAGGAAAATAACAACAATGAATGGATAGTTATCTATTTTACAGCTGATTTATAGAACGGCTGATTGAAAATTATGATCAGCAGTAGATGAGTACTTTTTTTGCTACCCTGCATAACGATTTAATAGAATGATTAATTTGTAAACAGCTGATTCTGATATGGTGTCATCGCAACAGATTATTTAGCATACAAGGTAAAATTAACACTAGTAAAAATACATTTAGTCCTCATACACCCTTTAAAATATTTTACAAAAGGATGAGCGTTCCACTTGTAATATTCAAAGACAAGGCAATGCTATTAGGGTACTACGCCTAGATAGGTATACTCTCAGCTACGATAAAACGTTGGATTGTTGTATTTGCCTCACACTGCTTATTCGCAGGTATGTGCACAAAGTAAACCAACAGTTTCAAATTTAATTTACCTACGCAGTTTCACAGTTGCGAATCGTGAAGATGTTTTTGTCTCTGGAGGCAGAACGTGCGGTTTCTAATCATGATGAACATTATCCAGTCATTGCCACTTTTCAGTTTTTTACACTCCGTCTTCACTCAACGAGTCCCATCTACCATTCACGTAATTAGCTCCTCCTTTCTCCCGTTGTCAACGCCTCGAATGTGTTTCGTGATTTATCACTTGTGAGGTGTGCGGCGTTGTATACCGATAATTGTTTCTCCGAAATTCATTACGGTACTACTAAAATCATCACTCCGAAGAAATGCGTCAATGTGAAATGCATCACATCACTCCGAAATGCATCGCACTGAAAAAGAATTTGCGAGGCTAGGTACTGCTACGAAAATGTGTTAAGAGCTCTGCATTTTCATGCAGTGCCTTTCGCAGTTGTGCTTTTCGAAGCAATGCCTCGATCTCATGCTAGTGAAAGGTCGTAATTTAACCCATGCTGCTTCATTTTTATAGGTTATTGAAAGTAAAGGGAAATGTATAGGTCCTGTAATGATGTCCCATAAATAACCGATTAAGATGTTGATTAGGAATGTGATTTGTAAACTTTCTTTGAAGTTAATGTATACAGCATTTTTAAATACAGTCCCAAAACATTCTTCTTTGATAATAACTTTTAATGCTAGTTTGTGAATTTGGATTTAATTTTTTTATAAATTACTGAAATGATTTATTTTTGTGTTCGTAAAAAATATTCCTACCACCAAGTAAGTACATTACACACGTTGTCGCTTGATAATCAAAAGTAGCTCATTCGATAAACGTTTTGAAGAATCCTATGCTATTTCCAATTCAACCTACTTTTTATCCATACATTTTCTACACAACATTTCTTACCGTATATAAAAATTAATTTTTTGTATTGATTTATTAAAAGTTTTTATTGAGATGCCAACAAGTTATTGAAGTTACATATTTCTACATTACTCTCCATATTCACCCGGCACCGGACATATTCAGAATATGTCAAGTTGGAAAGTATTATGTATGTAAATGGCGGTCATATTGGGTTACACGTGTTACATTCACAATTCAATAAACTCCGAAGGGTGGCCAGTGGAGTGTTATTGGGTTAGCGGGTGACTAAGTGTTGTAGACACCATCACTGTCACCATATCAAAGTGCCTTAATTACATACTTCGGTGGTGGAATTGTCCATTTAGTATGCAATTAGATTATCCTGCAAGGCTATTTGTTAGCAACTCTGCAAAGGCAAAACAAGACATATGATGAATGATAAATATTGGTAAATTTGACTCACTTGTGATGAGAAAATGATATCTGATGTTCTTGTGATGCTTTTGCAATATTTAATACTCACAAAATAGTTTTATCATCCTTATGGATCAGATGAAGACATTTTATAAGATCTTTTCTTGTATGTATGGTGATTTCTTTATGATTGTGTTCTTGTTATTTCATTGACTTAAAAACTTCATTTCAAACACTACAAAGGCAATATAATTATAGCAAAACAAGACATATGATTAGATATATATTGGTAAATTTGACTCACTTGTGATGAGACAATTATATCTGATGTTCTTGTGATGCGTTTGCAATATTTAACACTTACAGTAATAGTTTTATCATCCTTATGGATCAGATGAAGACATCTTATAAGATCTTTTCTACCCGGTGTATGTATGGTGATTTCTTTATGTTTGTGTTCTTGTTATTTCATTGACTTAAAAACTTCATTTCAAACACTACAAAGGCAATATAATTATAGCAAAACAAGACATTATGATGAGATATATATTGGTAAATTTGACTCACTTGTGATGAGAAAATTATATCTGATGTTCTTGTGATGTTTTTGCAATATTTAACACTCACAATAATAGTTTTATCATCCTTATGGATCAGATGGAGACATTTTATAAGATCTTTTCCACCCCGTGTATGTATGGTGATTTCTTTATGTTTGTGCTTATTTCTTGTTTATTTGATTGGCTTAAAAACTTCATTTCAACCAAATAAATCCACCAGTGTCAATAATAAGAGAAACAATTGACATCATGAGCATACTGAAATAAAACCAGGCACGAAACTTAAAAGTATTTTGTAAGCCTAATATAATTGCAGGATATAGTTGCAGTTCGGCAAGCTTGAAAATCGCAATAGAGACTACTGGAATTAACCAGATTAATTATTTATGAAATTTTTATACATATTATAAACTTAATACAATCACTTTACTATTCGACCATCTTCTTTTCCTTTGTCCTATCCACTCTCAAACTTTGAATCCAATTCAAAACACAAAATCAAGTTCCAACTCAAAATGAGTTTCAATTCATCGTTGTAATGTTGGCAATTTGATAAAAGCTTTCAGTGCAGTTTTCTCAATTCAATTATGTTGAAACCTTTTGTCCTGGCAACCTTGAGAGTGATCATGGATTAATTGTTAAGGGGTTTCTACAGACCATTTAATGCTCAATGTGATTAATTTGGTAATATAAAATAGGTTACGTACCTTTACGTCGTCAATCCTAGGTTAGTCTTTTTAGCAGCGACTAGTTTCGAAACTGACGTTTCATTTTCAAGCCTTGTCAAACATAAAATTACTTGAACATAATGTCGTCGTCAAAGTACACAAATATAACATTTAACACGCACAAATACATTAAGATACAGAAAGACGCGCGGCCGGCCATTACACGCACGACGGACACGACTCAACTACCCAGGTAGTTGAGTCGTGTCCGTCGTGCGTGTAATGGCCGGCCGCGCGTCTTTCTGTATCTTAATGTATTTGTGCGTGTTAAATGTTATATTTGTGTACTTTGACGACGACATTATGTTCAAGTAATTTTATGTTTGACAAGGCTTGAAAATGAAACGTCAGTTTCGAAACTAGTCGCTGCTAAAAAGACTAACCTAGGATTGACGACGTAAAGGTACGTAACCTATTTTATATTGTCTTAAATCAATCCTGGAGGCAATGCTGAATTAATTTGGTAAATGCGCGTCATGAACTGGATAAGTAACCGACATTACCATCCACACACGATTTACACGTCATAAATATCACATTCATAGTATTTTGCAGTAGCCCTTCACCCTAAACAATGTCGGAACAATTTCCATCTTGTCTCCAATCATACTGAAAGAGAAAGACTAAGTTATTAGTCCAGTAAGGCATTGTTTACTCTCTCCGCAAGAAGTTTAATAACGTCCATCTTGTAGCAATACATCATTACAAGTCCTAACATGTCGGGAGAGAGTAGAGCATACACAGCACACGGTACATTGTATTGTTCTGTGTATGGGCAAGTCAGTGGTACACTCCACACTGTGAGAACCAATTAAACTCAATTAGCAATATGTTCGCTGTTCCCATATGAGGCTGTGATCATGGTGGTCTTGGACAGAAAGTGTGAAATCGTTAAGTTGGTAATCTGTGTAAATGTTTGTGACGCATTTAGGCGGTGCTAATTTTATTTTTAAATCTAGAATTATGGACGATATGATGTTGAATCGTATAAATAAATAAAATTTGTCAAGTCCAAAAGATTTGCTTCAATTTTAAGAAGACAGTTTGTTATTTACTTCAAGGTAATATCTAAACAGGTATAAGCCGCCTCTATCGTTAGCTGAAACTAAAAAAGTCCTTTAGAATAATACAAATTTCTTCAACAATACCTTCGCTTTCTTCAACCCCTCACTTCACTTTCCCGCGGTAATCCACACTCTCGCTATCCCTCCACAAATTCTCAAAATAAGCCAATTTATCCCTCACTCCGGTAAAGTCGTCGTGAGAAAAGTGAATCCGGGGAATCGCTCAATATTGTGGAATCTGAACCGTTTATAGTTTTCTTTTCTGGTCTCGTACATCAGAACAGCTGATTGAAGTCACGACCACGTGGAGGTGGACTTTCCCTTGTTTACATGTCGTGAGTCCTTGTTGACCGGCTCGGCACTTCTCACGGACCGAGTACAATAGACAGACTAGGTGTCAAGGTGTGTGGAAAGACTAAGTGGTAATGCATACAGGCTGTAGAAGAGAAGTGTATGGGACCTGATAAGTGTTTATGGAAAAGTACTTGGGGACTGAGCTTTGCTCGGAGAAAATCATAAATATTCTCTGAGAGCGGTCTTTGGTCAATGTCAAACGTCAAGCCAGCGATTCGGCGACGCTCCTGTTGAAGATGATCGGCCTGTTCAGCATATTGCTTGGCCATACTTTCATTCTTCGATGGAAGACTTGGCCGAAGTTCTGAGACGTTTGGTGAGATGTATGGTTGGAACTGGGTCGGTTTTGCAGTTTCTGTATAAACTTTCGTTTTGGAGGTCTTCTGCGATTTATTACTTGAAAATTAACCTTGAAAACGTTTAACACTTATACGTACCTAATAAACCAAACTTAATTGAACTATTCTTGAAAACGTTTAGTACAAACTAACTAATACAGTTAGTTTTGTTTCCACGTAAAATCAAATTTTAGCCTGTAATAACTGTTTTTGTTAACTACAGCTACAAAAAGGTATTGGCGATATCATGGGCTGTTAGGATGGAAACTGGACTTTCACAGCCTTGTGACCAACTCTAATAGATTTTCGTTGCCAAATGCCACAATAAAAAATTAACTATTCTTTTAGGACGAAAAATGTTGCCCGTACACAAGTTTTAAAATAAGATAACTTCGATTGTAGTTTGGAAAATACCTTCTACTTCTCAGTAAAACAGGAGTGTCTAAAACAGTGTCGTCCGTATTTCAAATGTTTTTTTAAATTAGAGATTGATATGTTTTTATAATGTAAATTTATAATTTGGCCAATTTAAACTGAAATATTAGAGAGTAAATGGTATATGGGCAATGAACCAATGCTATTTGATCAATACAATTGTATATGAAGGATATAATACTAGAATATAATAGCTTATCTCTGAGGCGAAATCAAATAAGATCATTTTCCTGTAAACATTTAAGTTTTATTTATTTCCAATTTATATATTATCTTTCTGATTATGATGTTGTTAGCTAGTTGACACACAAAATGGTCTATATAATTTTTTTGTCTACTTTTATTTTGTTTTTACTTATACTTTTTTACGGTTTGATGTTTTCTAGCTAATTAAATTTTTGTATATTTTTTAGTACTGTACAGTGTAAACTATTATTTTTATAACAATACTAGCTGACCCGGCGAACTTCGTATCGCCTAAGTTATAGGTTTCCCCTAAGACAGACCGATGGAAAGAAAGATCCGTTACGTTTAATTTTCAAGATGATCTCGTTCGCATCGCTCAATCACGTCCTGGTTGAAGTTCGTTCGCTACGCTCACTCACCTTTGGGTTGGAGCTCGTTCGCTGCGCTCACTTGCCTTTAGGTTGGAGCTCGTTCGCTACGCTAACTCGCCTCCAGGTTAGCTCGTTCGCTACGCTCACTCGCCTCCAGGTTGAAGTTCGTTCGCTACGCTCACTCACCTTTTGGTTGCAAATTAGCTGTTGTCATAAATGTAAAAGAAATAATAGTGCTGCACCCTGTTGGTAATCCTTGTAACTTTAATGCTATTGAACACCATAGAACAGAACCAACTTGTTTAATTGAAACAGCTGTTAAGATTCATTAATTCCATTTCTCATAAGGTTAACATGGGAAACTCCAGAGCCACTGGGGCGGAGCCCTTTTAAGAATTTCGAAACGGGAAATAGTTTACGTCCGATTCGCATACCTACAGAATTTACACACCAAATTTCATAACGATCGGTGAAGTCGTTCCGGAGGAGTTTGCAGACAAACACTGTGACACGAGAATTTTATATATTAGATGTTGATACGTTTTTCTTTGGTTGCATGTCTTATTTTATCAGGGACAATATTTAGCAATAATGCTATGTATACGACAAATTAATTATCAACTTTACTTGTACTAGCATTTTATATGAATCATAAACGATTCATATAAGGTTAGGATAGTTAGGATAGTTATGATAATTATTATTATTATAATTAAAAGTAACATACAAAAAATTAAATCTGCAGGAGCAGAATCAAGACCACCTTAATCAGGATCATAATTTGCGAATAAATTGCAAAGTACAGATTAAATCAATTGATACTTTCGTGTCTCAGCGCCATTTTTCATCCAGTAATCTTTATAGCCGTCGATTCCATGCATTTAAAGCACCTCTTTATTTTTCTCAAAATTTCCCTAATTTAGACACGTCTTTGCCAAAACGGCTGTTCGATAATAGTTTAAGGTTTCTGCATGTAGCTGTAAATTGCCTACATCGGTCTCACTTTTACTTCCTCTCTCTCTTTCCAAAAGTCTCTCAGCTGATTGATTTATCTGCGTTTATCAGGTGAGGGTCAAGTATTTAGGGCGACCTCTTACTTTTACCTTTCCTTCGTCAGTGTTTTTGAAACTCTACTTTGCAGAGTTTGATCGATTCCCCAATAATGTTTTGATTATTTTCATTAATCAATCAGCTGATATGTTTCTTAACTCAACTCACGATAAGTAGGCGTTCATTGTTCAGTAAACTAAATCGCAATTGCAAAGCCGACGTTGTTCTCATCAGGGCGTACCGGGATTTATATATTTGAACAGAAATGTTTGTTCTAAAAGTGTATATTATTAATTTAAAGTTTTTGATTCAATTATGTACATTATGCATTAAATATCCTGCGAAAGAAGCCTTTAACCAACCGATCAACCTTGCATACCAATTTTTGCATAATTATGAATTTTTATAATAACGGTATGCCCGGCGTTTAGTTGGCGACTTATCAATGATAACTTCAGTTACACTAACAGATAAGTCAGTGTAGCTTTCTGAACAACTATATTTCTAGTTAGGTTTCTTCCTACAATCATGATCCTGATTAAAATGTGGTCTTCTTTCAGCCCCTGTATTGTTGTATTCTTATTCTACGGTAATTTTTATTGTATTATCAGTTAATTATTTGTGTTAAGCAAAGTTGAAAACTACTGTTGTGCTTTATTGTGACAAACTATTGATTAGGGATGTTAAACGATGAAACGGTTGAATAGCGTTTCTTTGAATTAGTTTCCTCAAGGAGGACTGAGAATTAAACTAGTGTTAATCGATATTTGGTTTCCCGTGTCACATAAGCTATTAGACATACTGTAAGCCAAGTCCCGGGGAGAAGGTGTCCGAATTAAATTGAGTCGTTAACAATTTGTTACATTTTCAGCCGTTCCAAAATATTTGGTCAGGTAAGACTTTAAATAATTAAACCAATGTTTTCCAAAAGGTACCGTGATACAGTTTATTCCCACATTTTCCACGTGAATATCTCCCCCAACACAGTTTACTGTAGGGATTGCACTCCAGCCGCATCACGTGACCGCACCTGCGCGTGTGTGTGTTGCGGTGTGACCGCACGTGTGTGGAGATTATAGCCTGTCGCCGCCGCGTGTGAAAATAGGTGTGATAACCGCAGTCGTAGCAACAACACATGCATTCTATCAGACGTCGGACATCACAAGACACGCACTGAATATGCACATCCACTCGCTGCTCTTGTGATGTGCATAGCGTTCTGATCGTCGCTGGGTGATAACTCCACCTTGGTCTGATCAAAATAGTTTTTACGTTGAACGCATGTTAAGAGTTTACAAATTACATGAACTAATTCTTGAATATATAAATTAAGTATAAATAAACATTACGCAACGTCAGTGAAGAAACACAGTGACATTCCAGTTTTCTTGAAATCGTGAAGTAGACATCTTGTATGGCTGTGTGAACTACATTGCTCATGAATAATAGTAAGAAAAGGGTATCCTAATCCGTGAGCCTAAATTGATTAACTTTTTAAGGATTAAAATTTGGACTGGCAAGTGAGTTAGTCTTCTGGCTAATTAGTCAGTTAGGTTATCGAAGAAGCCGAACATGTTTTTCATTTGTCAAATATTTTTCACGCCAATTCTTTATACAGTATTACTGGTTCTTAATAATGTTGTAATAACCATTAAATTGACTTACCAGCCTACCTAGAGATAAATGCATGCTAGGATTGTGTACGTAACAGTCAATACCAGAAAGGATCAACAAATAGGATTCAAAAGAAATGGTCAACAGAAAGGATTCAACAAATAGTTAAAAAATTGAAAATTTTATTTATCCAATTAGGCTACACCATTATTTTTATATAACTAGCAGAGTACCCGTCCTTCGTACGGGGTTGGCATATAAGTATAAATGCTTATTGTAGTTATGGGAGAGGACACGGTTTAAGAAAATTTGGTCTTTTAATTTATACGGTATCCTATAGTGTCCTACAGTATCTACCATAGCCCTAATTTTCTACACAAATATTAGAACAGACTCAGTATAATAGATCATAAACATAAACAAATGAAGTAACTGAAAGAATCATAGGTACTAATGAAATTTAAATTACATTAACATATGGTTTGACAGCTCCATTTAAGTAATGATAAATAATGTTTACATTCGGGCTAGTGACATCATTATTTAAAAATTTTAATCCTTGCCCTCTCTGTTCTAATATTCGTGCAGTATTTAATATGTTTGAACCAGCTGTGTGGAATTATGAAATCAAAATTCATTTGACAGTTAGTTCTGCTTGTTTACATTTTTAAACTTTGTAGGTTTGTTCTTTGTTACCATGGATACCATCAATCAATATTTACTTTTAAATCTCTCACCTCAATTTTTTGAAAGCCCACGGGGCAGAGCCCTAGGACAATATCGAAGCGGGAATAGTTCAATATGTATCCTCGGAGCTGTAGCTTCATTTGTGTGCAATTTGAGCCCAGTCGGTTCAGTAGTTTTTGAGATTACCTCATACAAACACACACACACACAGACACCACCTCTTCTTTATAATAGTATAGATTACATTATAAATTAAGCTGGGTTTTCCTAGACGCGGAGTCGGCCAGCGGAGAGCGGACAACGGAGAGCGGAATTGAAATTAACATGGCATTCCGCTCCGCTGCTAGGAAAACAGTAACATTAAATTACCTAAGACAAGCTGAGTCCGCTCTCCGTTGTCCGCTCTCCGCTGGCCGACTCCGCGTCTAGGAAAACCCAGCTTTAATGGAACAAGTGTACAGGGTAAAAAGTTTATTTACACTTCTTCTCCATTGTTCGGTTCAAAATATGAACATTTCTCATGCCAGGAGGAGATAATAGTAGACCCACCTATGCCGGAAGTATTGTGAAAAATTACCGTATTGTGCAATGTGAATGTGCAATATACCAGAGATTCCCGTGAGAAATTCCGTGACAAATCGCCAGTTTTGGCCAAATTAGAGGCGTGCACTCGTAAGGGGCGTGTCAATCCAGCAATAATCATAATATCCAACGCCTACTCCTTTCTATGCCAAGTAGGTCTTTTCACTTGGAAATCTCATAGGTCAGCCCGGTGAGGAACAGCTCTGCTATTATTTTTGGACTGTAATTGTGATGTTTTGGTTTAGCCCGCGGGGTATGTTGCTGCACTGGCTTGATACTGACGTTAATGCTCTTTGATTATAGCACTGATAGTGTCGGAGAAGAGTTGGTTGTGATGGAAATGTTGTGACTGTTGGGTTATTATTATTATGATTGAGTTGTCAAATGTTAAATGTTAATTTTGAAACTCAAGGCCTGATGCCACAGACATTTTACACTTTGTTGCATAATTTTATAAGTTTGTTCTAATTTTTTTTTAACTTTCTGGATTTTTTCAAAGTGTTTAGGAGTGGCTATTAGTGTATGTTCTCCAGAAAGGTTTATTCAGTTTTATATTTATTTAGGTACAATGCTATTTTTACTTTATTGTAAATGGTTTTATGTCATTTGTATATTATCGTTGATGACTGTAAGGAAAATTAAACTCATTTTGTTTTGCGGCCATCATGAACATTTATCAGGCTGCTGTATTGGAAAGCAAATATAATGAAACAAGCGTCCTTAGCCATCCACAGTTTACTATAAAAGGTAAAAGGCTTAATTTGTTTTGCCTTAATTCTTCTTTTTTACCCTGTAATCTTCCGGGAGGATTTGTGTTGTAAAAATATTCTACAAACTCAATAGCCAATATTGGACTAACACAATTTGTATGTCACCTATTAATTTTAGATGCGTGAGATTTAATGTCCAATTCCTTTTTTAAAAACGATGCAAATATAAACTTTACATGTTATCTATTCTCCCCGTTACTTAATTGTTGTAATTTGATAATTAATTAATAACTCACTAGTGTACCTGTTGCTCGAATTCGAGCAATCGCGAAGTATTAAAGGGAATGTAGTCCAAATCTCTCACATTTTTGTGGATGAACTTGAAACGAACCTCACCCCTCTTGCCGAAGTCCCATAGGTTATCCTATTGTTGTTCGCTGACGATAACAGCACAGTGACGATAACGTGACAGTTAGCACCTTGTTAATCTTGTTTCAAAACCACAAATTACTCTTGGCAAACAAAAGATGCGAACAATAGACGGCAGTGAGCCAGTCAGCGACATCAATTAGGTCCATCTGGTGAAACTCAACTAGCCTAGCCTAGGCAAGATACATCAGCTGCTCCCACGATAAGGCACGTGCCTAGATTTGGCCACAGGAAACTCATATCTGCGAGAAGAAAGTGTATTACACCACAACTAACAGAGAAAGTCACGCCCACGGACGACGGACTTCCGCACGAAACTGCATCCCCCGTGCATTGTTCAAGATGAAATTTGATTAGTCTTGGAAATTTGTATTTAGGGACTTTCAAGAAGGTTAATCATTGATAGGCTCATGCTATACCGCGGACTTGGGTACGAAACTGCAAGCCCCACGTATTGTTCAAGATTAAATTTGTAGCCTTGGACACTTAAAAAATTAGAACATTTTATCTTCAGGTAATTTGTAGGTTAGTTGAGATACAATAACACTCATATGTTTGAGAAAGTTTATTGCAAAAACATAGGTTTTAAGTATAATAGGATTGAACAAAGATCTTTGATTTTCCTTGAAATGTTCTATCGAGGTTTTCAAGCCTTTGTTCGCAATTTCTCAAATTTACAGTTTACCTTTTTTCAATTAATTTCTCTCTTCGCAAGATTCCTAAAATCCATGATTCAATAGTTTCAACACTCCAGAAATTTAATTTTCTTCTGCGTATATATTTTCAGAAACACAATTTCCCTTTTGTTATAGACACATGCTTAGTTCGCAATCTCCCATTGTTGATGTTAGTCATGAAATAGAAAAAGAATTACGTCAAAATGATTTTTCAATACTGCATTACGCATAAACCGATCTTTAATTTAAATAAATTTTCAAAAAAGAATCAGAACTGAATGAAGGTTGGCTACTACAGTTTTTAATTGGTGAAAACTAAGAAGTTAACCTTAAAACTGCATAAACCAAAAAGTAACATCATAACATCAACAGTTTCTTTAACTACTAAGATTAATAAATCTACAAGATTTTATTATGTGCTAAATCAGATTTAATTCGTGGTAACTAATTTTAATCTAGATCTACCAGATGTTTAAAAATGCTTTTTGATAACAGCGCACCCTATAGAGTTTTTGGTAAAACAATTCGATTTTTGTACAATGCAGTATATATTACAAGAATGCAATGTTGGTTTGTATTTTGTAGTAGAATTTTAGATGATTTCTCAAATTATTATTATGTTACTAGCTTCGTCAATCAGTTTAAAATACTTTCAAATTAACAAACAAACACTTGTCAAAAATCTATGACCTGTATTCGTATTGAATTACAGAAAATTGGAAAGTTAAGTTCTTAGTTCTCGCTATTGAACATCAACCCTCCTCTATATATGTTTGTTTTTAGATTTGTTAATTTTTGTCAATTGATGGCCCCTGGGCTCCTATAAATATCTCTGAAATCCTCAAACTTCCTCTAAAGGAAGTGAGAGGATAATAATGTGTAAATAACTTAGAATATCCCTGAGCTTGGCTCACACCACTGCAGGAGTATCAGGAATTAAAACCAAGAAAATCGTTTGAAATCTATTAACTTCTCCATTGGATGATTCAGTACTTGCCTATTTACCATGTTGGTTTATTGTTTACATAGGCCTACTTTAGTATTGGTAGTAATTATAGCATACTTAATACTTTACTATACATTGAGGTTTTCTGATACTTGTAAAAATGTACAATACACTATTACAAAAATAGACATTAAGAACAATTTTACCCACACTTTTCTGTTGTAATCAAATTTGTGCTACATCATCATAAATGAAGAATACTTAATGGATTGTTTCAATGGTTTTATATTATTTGCAAATCTTAAAAATGCATCCTAAAGTCACAACAAAAGAATTTAAAATAATATAGGCTGTTTTGAACCAAACTGTTCTCATTTGGCAACTAAGATGCACTCAAGATAATTTACTCAATTCTTATTAAAAAAAACATCTAAGTTTAGAAACCTCTTGTTTGCCTAAGAAGAGTTATTTTATATGCTGTCTCTTTGTGCACAAAATGTTACAGAGAGTTACTGTATGTAGGGCATACTAATGGTTTATAGTCTGTGCTATAGCCAAACAGTAAAGCAAGCCCAAATCATGAAGTTAACTCTAAAGTAATAGGAGCAAAATTTCGTTGACACTAGCCATCAGTGTCGCCAACTAGACACGAAAAACGAGCATCGAAATTCACATTGGGATGATTTCTACTTGTGGTGGTTAGTCTGTTGTACAGCAAAAGCTACGACAATCAGATTAACGAATAAAGTGTGTTAATACATTTCATTCGTGGTTCATAGTTTCATCTAATTCCTACCAATCACTAAAATTAGAAGTAGTTCCTAAAATTAGCTTCAATAAACCTATTTCAAACAACTTAACCTTATTAAATTTGCCACAGTGGAAATTTGTTTCAATTCTCCATTTTTCACAGTTATGGTTTTTGTGTGCCATTAACTTAATACAGTTGTGTCTTTCATGTAGGAGAAAGCTGTAACAATTAGAATTATGGAGCTAATACAGTAATAGCAGTTGACGACGTACGATTTAATTATCTTTTAACCGATTTAAACAAACGATACACCCTATTACATTGTCAATCCTCGATAACTAGACACCATTCTTCTGAATCGTTACGTGAACGAAGCTCATTACAAAGATCTGAAGAGCTGGTCACTGGTCGGGTCTTGTTAAATCTATTAGTACCTCGTGTCCAAGGATCACAATGCCCAATCTCCCCACGCACTCTTCATCCCTCTCGCTGCTCGCTGCGGTTGTATCGGTCTAATGCAGCTAATGATAGCTCCTTGCGCTCATTACGCAGTGAATGGCCTGGACTGGAGTGTAATGTAATGTAATGACAACAGCGGTTACATCAGCGGCCTTGGGGATACCTTCCTACCTCGGCTGTGGTACTGAGAGTAACGAACCCGTGGATAACTGACTGATTGTTGTAGGAAATGAAGAATATTCATTCCAAATATTGGTGGAGTTTGTCTTAGGACTAGGGATATGAGGAAGTTGAGGCTAGAAACCTAAGAGGTGGCCACTGAAAAACTAAGAGGGTCTTTTCGTCAGGAAGGATCAGTAGATTTTCGTGATGAGCTATACATATAGGCCTAGTCATTCCAGGTTTTGACGGAGCTTACATATGATGTGAAACTAAACTAAAGAATGTAATATGAGGTAAAATTCGGGTTCGGTCTAAAACTCAGGAGTTGGTCTCTGAATAATAAAAGGATTGATTTTCTCATTGACAGAAAAGTGTAGTAGAATATCGTGGGTTACTATTGGTGGATATTCCACCACCAAAAGGCTCTGAAGTAGTCTAAGGAAGTTAAATTTGAATTGAGTTTGAAAATTAGGAGTTGGTACATTCCTAGTACTGTATTGGTGAGGTTTTTAATTGTATGTACGTTCATTAAATAGGTGAAGAGTTCTTTTAGAAGATAAAGATCAGTTTGATCATGAAAATCTGCGTTTGGGCAAGTCATGCCTTGTTGAAAAGATCATAAGAACTTGCTGAAGATAATTATCAGTAGGAGTCTAATAATCAGGAATTTAGATTTTTTTTCTTCAGATTTGTGAGGATGAGGTTTAAATAAGTACGTCTTAGGAAAGATCACAAGAACGTGTTGAAGATAATCCTCAATTTCAAATTGAAAATCCCGAGTTAGCCGATAAGTTATAGTCCTGTAATTGGTGAGGGGTTTTATCTATATCCTTCACCAAGTAGGCTGAATACGTTCGTCTTCCAAGGTAACTGGATAAAATAAAATGTCATCAGGTATCTAAATGATGATGAATATCTCACCAATGGTTTCAGTGTAAAATCAAAGATTAAACATACTCCATAAGGGAGTATGTTTAATCTATGGTAAAACCTGAAAACCATACCAAGTCACAGAACCATAAATAGTCACTTTATCTGTTATCTTTCAAGAGACCTCCCTCAAACAATACTTCCCATTTTCTTCCCTCTTGGTAAACCTATATTTACCTCCCCTCACTTACCCCAATATATCTTTAACCCTACAATTCTCCCTTAGCTATTATTGCACCGCAGCTGTCTAAGCTAATCTACTTCCAGCTTTAACTTACCTCATTTGTGTTTACCTTTGGACTGAAATTTGTTTACGTTTTGACAATGTGATACGTATAAATGTATTTCAAGATTGCGTTTTGTTGTGACTGGCCAATGTTAAAGTCCGGGCCAGGTAGTCTTGGCCAGGTAGTCTCGGCCAGGAGACAGGTTCCATCATACAGCCTATAACGTTGTAAATTGCACAAATATAGTGTTAGATATGGTTCTTTGTAGTTGAATTTTGTATATTTCGTGTTTGGTTTCACACTTTATGTGCAGTATCACCACATTTACAGTTGTCCATCCACGATAAACAAGTTTTCTTAATTATGATGGATTAAATTAAAATTTATAATTTGTACGATTGTTACCTGTATATTACTTGTATATATTTAAAACATAATTTTGTGTTTCAGGTAAGCCCTACTAGTCAATCGTTTATTTCCGGTTTCTGTGAGTATTTTATCAAGTTTCTAATTTAATATTCTGTTACACTGATTTTGAACATGAACTAGGGGGTTTCTATAGCAAGTTATAAAAATAATAATGGTTTAATTTACCTCTGTCAATATGGTCCTTGCGTTAGGACCATATTGACAGAGGTAAATTAAACCATTATTATTGTTGCTGTATGGTCCAGAGGCTACCCATCATGAAAGCTATAAAATAAAAAATGGTCAAATATTCAACAAAATCGCTAATCCAGTTCTTTAATTTATTCTTACTTGTACCTATTAGTTTATTTAGTTTTTATTTAGTTTTTATTTAGTTTATTTATTTTAGTTTATTTTTGTCGGTTGTAAACCGTTTCATTTTATCGAGTTGTATTGATAAGACAATATTTCTCTTGGTGGTAACATATTTTCTCTTGTAACAATAATTTTATTACAATAACTCTGTCAGAAATATTGTAAATAAGATGTATTGTTATAATTATGTGGTCATAACCTTATAGATTCGACAATAAGCAAATTAAGAAAATTCGTAGGCTTACTACGATTTTAACTTACGTGCATTTGTCTCATTGGAATTAAATGCATAAGAAATTGTATCTACAACACGTTTGGTTGTTTGGTGTCGCCTTATTAAGTCAATTATTTGGACAACATAAATTAATACTTTCCTTAACTTCCCAACGATAAAAAACTTGTCAAATTAATTAACTGAATTCGCCTCAATTACCATCAAATGAGCTTGTTTCTGTCGCCCTCAGGCATAATTTAGAACAGTTCCTGTATTCAAATGGTCTGTTTTCACATTACAGTATTTAATTACAACTATTACACAAACTATTACATCCTCACGACCAAAGCCTATATCATTTTGGAACGTCCGAGACGGAACATAACTAATAGTTCCTATGACCGAACCAAACTACTGTACTTTCATTTTCTATTAGAGATAAAACCACGATTAGTGTGTGTTATTAAAACTAAACAATCTAACCTATAATTACAATCGAGTCATTTTAGGAGGGAAGCCCCCGAAATCTTGATCAAACTATCGTAGACAACTAGTTAAATCATTGGAAGAAATCGGTCGCCTTGAAAAATCTACTTTCGATTCATGATTTTCGTCACGACATTGTAGCTTTCTTTTTAACTAACGATATATATAATATGCCATTTTTAGTTCACAGCGATGGACACCATGTATATTTTTACAATTAGTATCTAAATACTGTACATTGGAAAAATAGTGAACGGGTTTAAATCACAGAATAAACTGTTTTCTGTCTTGATTCTGTGGTATATTGTATAGTTCTTAATATTGATCATTTTTAACAGCATATTCTCTAATTTTCAGGTGTGTATAGTTCAGCTATGAATTTACAATTACATTTTTAGTCATGTAGGCTACATTTGCACTAGTAAAAACACACACACAACTTTCTACCTATTGATAATTTTTTACAACTAATTGTAATGGATAAAAAAAATGTATTACTCTAATTTGAATACCTATTTTTGAAGATTAATTGCAATGAAGTATACAATAATATTGTTTAGCAATATTACAGTCTAATGTGACTAAACCTATTTATTTGTATGCCATATTTCTATATAGCAGAAACAATCAATATATTTAAATGTTTTAATACACATTTTTCAAATCTGCCAGTTCAAAAATAAATAAATAACTTATAAAACAGCCTTCCAAAGAAGATTGAACCAGAAGCTATAAATAAAGTACTCGGAGATTCCCCCTGTTTGTAAACAAGTTTAACATACCGCGGCGGCTTGGGGCGAGGTCGGTTCTTTATGCAGATACGAAGATCATAATCAAAATAGCAGATGTTGCTAGACTGAAGCGTCTTGAGCCTCATGCAAATTCATGTAGAGCGAGATACAAGCAAGGCTCGAGGTCGAATTTCATATTTGCTTGTCTGTAAAGAGGAAAATCGTTATCAGTGAGTGTAATTTGTTCTACTATTATTAACATTGATGTTGTAATTGATCACTGTATGGTTTTTAAATGGATATTGCTCCCCTCATATAGAAACTCCTGTCTTCACTTTCTTAAGAGTCTATACTTTTTTCGTACTTGATAAGTTGACCTACGGCTTAGTGGGCTCCGAGTCATTGCAAAAACACAAATAATTATACATTGAAAAGGATTTAAACTCTCACAGGATATGAGACTTGCGTTCCAACCATAGAGGTTTTGTCTACTCTCACATAATAAAATAACGAGACACCTAAATCATAAGACGATGTAAAACTTGTTTGTCTAAATGCACAAAATAACACTTTGAAGTCGAAATTAAAGGTTTTTACAAAAAATCCTTGTATTACTAGGGAAAACGTTATAAAAATGTACAGTCTATTTACTAGTACTTGTGTACGGATAGCTCGTCTGAGAAATGCTTAGTCAAAATTATAAAAATCATAGTGTTATTTGCTTAGTAATGAGATGTTGTTGACATTAATAATTTAAAATAGCATATTTATTGATTGGTAATCTCAAAAAATCGTAACGTTTATTATCTTCCCTGGTCCCCTCTAACCCTTTATATTAAAATAACCTGTAATCTAGTATAAATCTACGAAGCCCTCCCACAAAACATTGAGGAAGGTGGCACGTAAGGGTTAGAGAAGCAATCAAAAGAATATTACTCATTAAAAAGTGTGAATGAGTCTCTAAGCGACGGGAATGTAGCTAATGAAGGATGAACGGGGGGGAGTGGGGGGGAGTTAATTGTAGTCGTATCCTGATTGTAGGTAGGAAGCGTCAAGCAGTGCGGGTTATAACATTGACTATATAACACTGTAGTGTTAAATAGTCAATGGTTATAATGATTGTTATCAGATGAAGACTGAATAAATACATCCTGTCCCGGCTACTGGTTAGCACATAAGTGATGGAGAGTTTTACTAGTTTTATAAAGATTTAAATACGTTTTATTATTTTTTTACATAATGCTTAGTTGTCCCTTTGTTAAATCTAGGCCCTAGGGGAAATAGTATAGGATATTGGAAAATTTTATTGTTTAGCAAACGGGGTCTAATAAAAGATATCGAAGGGTTTAGGGAACACATAAGAGAAATATTGTTCTTCTAACCTTGAAATGGCACATCTAGGAGGAATGGTTCGAAACTCGACCCAGCTGTTCCTGATCATTGGGCTTTAAAAATAAATGATCCTGACTAATGAAACCGCTGATCTTAGTCAGTAACAAAGCTACACAGGTCATCACACACCATTCTACACTCATCCTTCACTCATATTTGGGTTAAAATACGCACCTAGGTGGTGTCCCCATCTTAATTATTGATAATTGATTTTGATTGATTGATTGAATTGAAGGTTGTAATTCTTTCTTCTCTATACAATTTCTACCAATTGGGAACCACCGATGAAAGGGCTACACAAATAAAGAAATAAGCTTTATATATAGCATGTTCAATTTCAGCTACACTGTTGTGTAAATGTCTTTTATGATTTAAGCGAAAAAAGAATGTTTTCCCTATTGATTCGGTACAAAACAAGAAAGTTAGTATTATAGTAAACAGTTAGATTACTCATAAATTTTAAATTTCACATTTAGGTTACTCCACTACTTATATGTTCAAACTTTTTACCATTCACAAATTATAGTTAAACACTTTCACGTTATGGTTTAAGTACTTGAAAGACATTTGAAGTACAGTATCTTTGAACTTAAGTACACTTATCTCTAGATATCTTATCTCTACGAATAGACGCCTGTTCCTACCGCTGATATTTTTTGTTTTGTTATGTCAGATCATTGACTTTTAGTCAAAGGTCATATGTTTATCCATACGCGTGCTTATTTATTCACGATTTCATTGAGTTCATTGTGTCAGTTCGTCTATATTTTTTTATATTAGGATTTTTTTATTAGGTAAGGCAAGGTTAATTGAAGACTAATGTGTTCAACAATGCAGTTAAATTATGATTATTTGTTAACTTAAAGTACCAGACCAGGGGACCGAGCCATGGCTCCGTATGTTTAATTTGCTAGTATACTGTGGATACTAAAGACATGTTACAACACAAGTCTTTTGTTTACTTTAGTCTTGTTATTTGGTTCAACCAACATAGTTCGTTACTTATTGGCAACCCATAAGGCCAATGTAAAATTTTTACATTTTGAGATAAGTTGTGTAGTGGAATACGAATTTTCCTGAGGTGGTGCCTGTCGCCAATAACGTTTTAAGGGCTAGATGTTCATAATTCCAAAATTTAGTCAAAATACTTCCGCTGGATTTCGATATGTATATTACAGACCGACAGACAGACAGATTTAGCTCGTTTTAGAATATAGGATAGGATGGGATAGCAGCAATATTTAAATTGTGGACAGCTCTTAATTCTTCACCTTCCCCAAGTTGCTAATATGATTATCATGTTGGCACCCCTGCAACTCGAGACGAAGCCATGTGAAGTGTGCGACATCAGGTGACCTGCCCATGTAATTCTCTCATCCTCTGATCACGTTTAGGACTGTTTTATACCAGAATACATTTTTTTATTTCGGTCTTTACTAGTTAATAAATTAACTGTGATCGGAAGTATTTCTACTTTGCATTGTGAAAGCATGAACACATTATTTGTAGTCTGGATTTGATCATCTTAGACATTTAATCGCCATTTATCTGTACAGTAGTTTAGTTTCATCACAGAATATAGAGGGAGTCGGAGAGTATAGCATCTCTTCCTGTATTCTTAGATGATAAAATATTTGTCAATAATTTATGTTATTTAAATTTAGTCTCGAGTATTATAGGCCAGGCGCACACAGGCGATTTTGAGTCGCGCAACAGTTGCCCGACTAATCGGGGGACTGTTGCGCGACTCACTCGGAGACTCTGAAGTCTAGCGACAGTTGAGCTGGAGTGCGCACACAGGCAACTTTTTAGTCGTGAATCTAGTCTTGAGACGTGTTGGAAATACATTCGTCACAGCGTTCCGAATGGATTTCAATGATACAGCCGTAGTATGTGCTTTGTTGCTGAAGTTTCGCGCGCGAAAGAAAAAGAGAAGATACTGGGTTCATCCCATATATAGTGAGCGACTTGTGAAAGGACAGTTCCATTTTGTACAATGACTTAAGAGAACACCCAGAGAAGTTTTTCAAATATTCAAGAAAGAGTGTCGGGAGTTTTGATGAACTGTTAACACTTGTGAGACCAGCAATTTCGTATCAACCTCTTCTCAACTTCATCAATTAATTGTTCGACATCCTCATCACGCACACTCATACTTGTAATTTTCTAAAAACTTCACACACACAACAAGTGAGCAAACACTAGTGGCAGTTCTGGCCACGAGTAGTTGAACTCCTGGGGTGAGACTGAGCGACACAGCGACTATTTAGTTGCATGTGTGCGCATCTACACTCGTTTCAATGGATACCAAACCTGGAGCGATAGTCCTGCAACAATTCAGTCGCAGAGCAGTCGCTGGCAAATTGGGTCCGGGAACATCGGTTGCAACAGTTGCGCGACTGTCCCCAGACTGTTTTCTTCGTGTGCGCACTCCAATTTAAAACAATGTTGAACATTTTAGTCGGGCAACTGTTGCGCGACTCAAAATCGCCTGTGTGCGCCCTAAGTTCGAAATAAATTGTCTTCGTAAATAGTAACTATACTTTTCTTTCAGGGTACATTTTATATTTTGTATCTTCCCTGCCCTTTGACCTTTTAAACTTCTAAAAAACTTTACCTCTGGTCCAAACCTCAAACCACTCAACGTACGGGTTCACTACGTAATAATTTTGGTTCTCATCTATGTCAACGTCTCTACATTCACAGTTTATTCATTGTTCTGAATTATTAGTTATAATTAACATGATGCTCGGTAAAATAACTGTTTCAGTTTTCGTACAGATCTGAATTGAGAGAGTCCTTCAGTGCAGAGAGAGTGCTCTTCTGTGTTACATTCTGATTTTGGTTTGGATAGGACATGAAACTTACGTTGGACTCAGGACGCAGAATCAATTGGACACGTAATTGTCACGAAGCTAAAAGCCACTAGAGACTGGCAAGATTAAAACCCGAGACTTCATGAGAAAAATCTCACTTGTGTCACTATACAGGCCACGCTTCAAAAAATTAAATAAATAAGACGTGTAATATTACGTCTGTCTTGCACATTAACTCGTTATGGATGTTTCTATTAGGCTAAATTATTGAATCAAGGATTACTCGTAGTTTTATTGCATATCCTGTTATGGTTAAGTAAATCTGAACAAGGGTATAAAACGACATGGTGAAGTTAAGGGAGATATTTTATAAAAGATTCTTTTGCCGCATGCGGTAAGTTTCTTATTGCGTGTTGTTGCTCATGGCTTCGACAGGTGTCGTGCGCATCGACCGTTGCTTCACTGCCTCCAAACTTGTAACTTGTAACTTGTAACTTGGCTGTGACAAACGGTCCGTTGTCTGCTGGGGACTTATCAGTTAATTGATATCACTGCGGCTCGATCATATAAAGCTGATAGCAGAGGGGTCATCGAAATTGATTTTATTGTTAACAATGATAAAAAAATATTTTGTTGAATGGTTGAACGTAATCTGTATCTGTATTGAATGTATGTCTGTTCATCAGTAGTTATTGATTAACAAGCTTTTCAATCCATACGAAGTTGTGCGAATGCGAGGACATTAATTTATGAGTCGGTATTGGTATTTGTTAGTACACTATCGGTATCGGTAAAGGTTTTTGTTTGGCTGGGCATTTGTTATAGTTCGCATATTTCGCATATATTTTTTTCATTTGTGTAATAAAACTCCTTGATGGTTTTCATTGATGTGTGAATTGCCTTATTTTTGCAAAGCGAACCCGCGACAAATAACAGTGTAATAAAACTCCTTGATGGTTTTCATTGATGTGTGAATTGCCTTATTTTTGCAAAGCGAACCCGCGACAAATAACATAGCATTGTAAAAAGGATTTAGTAAAAAAATTAAAACTTAAGAGTATAAGAATTAAATATAGAATTTTGCCTCATTTAGGCTAATATTTTTACAATAGTCATGGATTTTTTTTATTTCTCTTATTTCCCGGAACACCAAGCCGTATGGAAACTACAAACCAGTCGGATAGAAGCTAAAGTGATAAGATGATTCTGTGAAGTGGGTACTAAACTGCTTCTACAAAATTCATATATGTATTCCTATCTTATCAATTTATAACCATAGTGTAGTAGTGATACATGTTACGATAGTGTTTGGGAGTCGCATAGCTTACCAACTCCAAGGAACGGTAAACTGTTTAGATTCTGCTAGGGTCATACAAGACAATATTTAAGCTATAAATATACTGTTTCTGGGGCTCATAACACCACATTTAATACTAGGTTTACTTTGTCGAACGTGTTTAGCGTTAAACCATAAGATAAAACATTCTCATGGTTAAACATAGTAGAGATTGTTTTAGAAATTACGTTTTACTCTCACGGCTTCATATGGTTTTTTTATAAAATGCCCTCTAAACCATTTTGGAAAAATAATTAGAATACAATTTAATAGTAGGCCCTATATGATAAAAACCTATCTTAATTTTTTTAAATTAAAAAGTAAAATTACATGTTTATACTGTATTTCCAAGAGATGCGAACGATTTAAACTGTGCAATGTGAATTTATTATTAAATTCAGAACTTTTAACGGACAACGGTTGGATTAAATAAAAAAAATTGTGTCTTGATATGACACAGACTGGGTGAAGTGAATAAAAACTAGTACATACTACATAGTTCGTACTACGTAGTTCTAGCACTTGCTCAAATCTATGTGAATAAGAATTAGCTAGAACTAGGTAGTAAGTACTAGGGGTTCCCTAAATGATGTAGTATGTACTATCCTCTTAGTACGTACTACCCCCTAGTACGTACTCATAATCAAGTCACAACTGGCGCGCGGCGATAATCTGTTTGCCATTTCTGTCTGCGCCTGCAGTTTTCTCAGTCGTGTTGATCAAATAGGCCTAGTATTTGGTTAACTGCGTTTGAGGACGATTTTGATGGCGTTGACCAAGTTTTGCAAGGGGATGAAGCTGCGAAATAAACATTTCTATTACTTTGAGAAATCCAAAATTCCGGGCGTGGTAAAGGGGAAAACAGTGTGAAGTTGAAAATGTTAGGTGATACAACAAAACACTTGGTAAGGATTATAATCTAGTTGAACTCAAAAAGTTATTAGATGGATTGAAAAATTCGGTGAGGGAAAAAAGAGGGAATTGTTACGGTAAATACTACGACTGAGCTTGGAGAGGGGAAAAAACTTGTTGGTAAAAAAATCAACAATACCATTCTCAAATCACAGTAATTGCTTACAGTTACCAACATTTCTTATTTCAAGGTACAACTTCCTGTTATGTACTCTTGTATAAACATCGCCATCTTCGCAAACTACCAAACTGAAGTATGCCCATGAGCGTACTACATAGAAATGAAGTAACTACTATGCGGGCCGGTTTTTATTCACCGAAAAAGCCTAGTTACTACGTTCCCTAAATGACGAAGTATATACTAGGGGTAGTACGAACTAGCATTTTATTCACCTGCAGGTGGTAGTTTGTACTAGGGACTAGTATCAACTAGCATGTTTATTCACCGAAAACCGAGTAAATACTTCGAAAAGAAGTACGTACGTAAGAAAATACTACCTTTTATTCACCTCACCCAATAGTTGAACACAACACAATGTGTATTGTTGTGGTTATCAGTGTGTTATCAATGAAAAGTAAATCGCGCAGCTTGCAATTGTACACAATGCACTATTGCAATGCTACTAATAAACATTCTTGATCCATAAAGTTGAAACAGCTGTTGGCGCATTGTTGTAGTTTATCAATCAACAAACCTGTCTGTGGGTTTGAATGGGGGAAGAGGGAAAAGTAACGCCGTCATGTTGGTAGCATTGCGGCGCGCGCGCGGGAACAGCTCATTGGCCGGATGATGGAGTAATTGGTTTGAATTCAAACGCTGAATCGGCTGAACGCTGAGCGGCTGAACGGAACGCTGCATGTTCACGTGTATGTCTGTGTACCCGAGCAGTGCGCGCGTGTGTGTGAGTGCGCGTTTGTACGGTGGATTGGTCCGGTGTGAATAAAGGTATTTTGTTTTTTACATTTGTGTAATTAGGATAACAGTATTATCTTATAAAAAATAGGTTCATGGAAATAAATTTAGATGTAGTTTATAACTGTATAGTATTCGTATTTTTAGTAACAATACTTTTTAGTATACTATCCAGCTTAACTACAAATAATGAAAATGTATTGAGAAACCTTAAATTAAGAGTACTAAGCATGCTGATAGACTTACAATAAGTTGGTTGAAGGTTTTAAATAATCTATTTATCAGTTTCATTAAATTTTTTAAAATTTGGGAGTCTAAAATATTTATTCAAATGAATTATGTTTAACATATGCATGATAATATTTCTAGAACAAATGTTATCAGTAGGTAAATTACCTGCTTTTGACCATTTTCTTAGCATATTGAGCGCTTCATGAAACGTCATGCAACTTTTTTTGCATTTCAAAAAAAGTTTTCTTAATACCTTACCCATTTACCTTTGAGATAAAATAAGCCCATCATAAAAATAAAACAAATAAATACCTTTGGGCTAAAATAAGCCCATCTTAAAATAAAATAAATAAATACATTTGGGCTAAGATGCGTCATTAATAAGAAATGACAAAGTAATTAATATCATTGCTTGTTTGTAATCACAGAATAAAAAGTAGACATTAAACTTTTTATTCCGTGCTGTAATATATTATTGATTTCTCCCCCTATTCATTTTTATTGTTTAATCTGTTTCTTGTGAGGTTTGGAAACGTTTCACAATTTACAGATAGACTACAGTCTTTCGCACTACATGTATTGCTCACTACAAAATGCAAACTTTAAAAAGCTACAACGTTTTGTTTGTTACAAGCTATATTAATTTAATATCCCCCATATATAGCATACACATGAAAGTTAAAATTAAGATAATATTGTAATTAATTAATTGTTTGTTTATCTATGTAGGCTGTCAAAGCTTTGTATTTCGTCCAACATCTATTGCAATTCTGCTTGGTTCGTTATGAAAAGTAACACATGTTAAATTATGTATTACTGTACCAATATTTGATTACGGCGATGTGTCAAAAATCGCTATATCTCCGGAACCCTGTCAAGTGCATGCTCACCAGACCGTTCAACGAATCCGAGAAAGTCTCGTTCAAATTTGAGCGTCAACCGTCTACTTGTACTTATACGACTTCCTGACTCAGCCATCACTCATCAGTCATGATGATGACTCAATGACTCTAGTCACGTGGTTCCAAGGCCGCCAACCTCGCGACATTCCGCCGGAACCAGTCTTGCCAACTGTTGGCTCACTTGTTGCATAAATTAGCGACCAATGGCTAGGTTGGGTATGCATGCAGTTGTGCTTGAGGAAAAAACTCACATACTAGTCTACAGGCCTACATGTGTTGAACTAGACTTGAAACAGGTTGCATTTGGAGTAGGGATTTGTTGAGAAAGCCCAATATATTATGTGTTAACCTAAAAACTACATTTTAAACATTATACATTTCTTTATTTTATATGGTTACCGTTACAGATGTGGGTGGAATTGAAATTAATAGAGTAAAAAAAACAATGGTTTGGCCCAATACAATGTGTATTGTTTTGGTTATGTTGTAGACCATCAAATGTATAGTCTTCACATTAAAAAGACAAGAAAAAACCAAGTAATGGTATTATTCGCTACCATTTTGGATAGAGAAGAGATAACAAGCTCTGGTTTCCACAATTCTTTAAGTTTTTGTAAACACTTCACAATAGGCTAAGGTGTCGTCACTTGAAGGGGTTTACGTTTAAAAATGTAGAGTTACCAAAATCCCTCATTTTTGGGGGACACTCAAAATTTTCATAATCATAAAATGAAACTTCCTGCTATTAAATGGGGGGGGGGTCTTGACTTTTTATTCACCCTCCCTATACTTAACATCTTGCAAATAATCATTGACGATGTTTGTACGCCTTGTCTAGAACTGAAAAAAAATGTTTAGAACTTGCCTTCAACACCGAGAGGTTAATGTACGCACTTTTCCGTGCCTTCAAACAGCGATACGGCTAAAAGGTCTGTTCAAGATTCAAGGGTTTCAATCAAACGACGAAGGGATTAATATTCAACGTCTTTCTTTATTAAACTCTTATCAATGTATTTGTTCTTTAACGGCCACTTGGTAACCGAGAAAATGATTTTACACACTAGGAAAGAAAACGAAGAAAACTGTTCTGTTTGACCATAGTCTTTGGACAGATCCTGTAGAATAGTATTACAGTTCTCAACTAGAGTACATTGAAACATTCGTGATGTTAACCCAATGGCTACGCCCAGGTCCATACTTCCCCTCTTACTGTAATTGATTGAATTGAACACGTCGATTACAGCTGGAACGCTCGCTTTCATTCCTAAATAGAATTATATACATTTCGCATAGTATACACTCAGGTTATGAGATATTTTTTGGTTGGTAACAACTGATAATATAATTTTGTAGCACAATGAATAACATGTGTTTTATGTAGACTTGGTTGAGTTGGTTAAGGACATAATTGAACTACTAAAATAAAACAACATGTCATTTTGTATACTGTTCTCGAATTAAAACTATCTTCGTAGATTTTTCATAATTTTTCTCACTAAATTGCAACGTTTTCATTTTAAATTTAGTTGTTGCTGGTAGTTTTTAACGAAATACATTAGTATTAGTGATCATCAAGTAACTGGAGTAGAAGAAAATAAATATCCAGCACCGACCTTCTTAAATAATTGTAAACAGTTGTTGGTGCACACCTCGTTGCATTTCAACCTTTGGTACAGTAAGATACTTCTCAGTATTACTACCGTAATGTAATGTGTCATTGGTGGAAGATTGCTTTGGATCCACACCCTGGATTCCCTGGTGAACAAGTCATCCTCATGTCTTGGAATGTGATGAAGCAATAATCTAAGAAACCCACCCAATTGCAGTATAGCATAAATATTCGGTGCTTTCACAGATGAATAACATATTATTTCTATAGAATCTGTTTGTTTCTGAAATTCTAATTGAAAGTGTTGTAGATTCAATTTGAGTTTTGAGAGTGTCAATTTGTCTGTTCTTGCACTTGACATTTCCCTTGGTAATTACAAAGGTTAATGATTTTTAAACTCATTGAACTCCTTAGCAACCAAAGTTTTAGTTTACAACGGATCCAAGTATGTATGGAATTGTTCTTATAGTCTCGTCAGCTATATTGGAGAGAGCACAATACTTCTGTCCGGAGGTTCAAGTTCAATTCCTTCCAAACACAAACCTGTTAGCTATGTGATAAAGAGCAATCATGACCTGGTGGGTCGGATCCCACATGTTTTAACATGAACAGTGGGCAGAGAGCTAATTCAAATCCCCTTTCGGCTTTCTTCGTATCAAGACGAAGACAATTGTCTCTGCATTTTGGAGATATCTTCGGAAAGCATTAGGATAAGATTGTGTGTTATCAAAAATCACAGAAATATATCAAGCAAGATGAGGCTATTGGCTATTTGTACGTTTATATCCTGATAACAACGACAGAATCGCATACAAACCCCACCTGTCCTCACGTTTATCACCAAACTTCCTACACTCTCAAGATGGTTATCAGTCAATGGAAGCCCACGGTCTGTCTGTTGAGGTGGTACGGAGGCTCAAGTCCAAATAACCTTCCCTGTAGGTGATGATTAATGCTGCAAGGTTTGGTTTTCCTTGCCAGCATTCTGCATGTTGCAACCTCAAACGTCTTAGCAACATACTAGTTGTTTTACGATTGTGATTTTTTCTTAAATTCCTCCTTTTCTTTTAGCTCCTTGAATTTGAGTATGCAATTAATTATCTTGTTGACATGGAGATGTTTGATGCGAAAGAAAGAAGTGCATTCATCGTCTTTAGTAGAAGATATATTTCATAACAAAAACAAAGTTATACATTGTTTTAGAAAATAATGTATTTATTTTCTTGAAAGTAACATTTCAAACATGATTTAAAAACGAATATCCTACTAATATTATAAATGAGAAAGTTTGGATGGATGGATGTATGGATGTATGGATGTATGTTTGTGACAAGTGAACGCGAAAAATACTGGTCGGATTGGGCTGAAATTTGGCATGATGATAGCTCACATTCCCGATTAACATATAGGCATATTCTTATTTCAAAAATCCTTTCGGGCTCCGCCCCAGTGGCTCTGGAGTTTCCCATGTTAACCTTATGAGAAATGAAATTATTGAATCTTAACAGCTGTTTCAATTAAACAAGTTGGTTCTGTTCTGTGATGTTCAATAGCATTTAAGTTACAAAAATTACCAACAGGGTGCAGCACTATTATTTCATTTACATTTATGACAACAGCTAATTTGCAACCAAAAGGTGAGTGAGCGTAGCGAACGAACTTCAACCTGGAGGCGAGTTAGCGTAGCGAACGAGCTAACCTGAAGGCAAGTGAGCGCAGCGAACGAGCTCCAACCTAAAGGTGAGTGAGCGTAGCGAACGAGCTCCAACCTAAAGGTGAGTGAGCGTAGCGAACAAACTTCAACCAGGACGTGATTGAGCCATGCGAACGAGATAATCTTGAAAATTAAGAAGTTAAACGGGGCAAAGCCCGCGGGTTACAGCTAGTTTATGTATAAAGATTGTAGGATTATTGTTACCAGCTGAGTTATGAAGTATGAATCATCTGCTATTTGGTTTGTTTACATTATTTGTTTAGTTTTTGTAAATAAATAGTTTTGGTTGAGTTTGCTTAAAATGAGTTTTAATAATTAATTATTCTATATTGGCGACGAGAAAATGCCGAGGAAAACAGACCAGTCTCAGTATAGGAGTGTAATTGACTGTAGTAACATGACTTGCATACAAGATAGAATGAGCAGATTTTCATTTAAAGAGTATAATAGTGAACAATTGTGGGAAGACTACATAGCTCGTTTTGAGTTGACCTGCAGAGTTAAGGGACTGGGTGGTGTTAACACAGAAGAACAAGCGGCTCGGCGAGATCTTCTATTGGCAAATATCGGAGAGGAGCACCTCAGGGCACTGTCGGACCAGATGTATCCAAGGGCCTGGGAGGAGTGCACCTACGACGAAGTCAAAGAGGAAGCCAACCGGTTGTTCAAGCCTACAAGGACCCTTTTTGCAACAAGGTTTGAGTTCGAAAGAGCAATAAGAAAAGATGGTGAGACATTTATTTTGTTTTATAACAGATTGAAGTCTTTAGCTAGAAGTTGTAAATATGGAGATAGCTTAGATGAACGAGTACGAGATAGGTTTGCATTAGGAAGCAACTGTCCAGAATTTGAAGTCGAAGTCAGACAAAGATGGCCCGAGGGAGTTAATAACCGAGGTGAGCGTGTTAAGTCAACAGTAGTACTAGAGTTAGCTCAATCTATGGAACGTGCGAGAGAAGAAGTTTCCAAACATTCGTGTAAAAATGAGATTTTCAAAGTAAGTGACAGTAAGGAAAAGAGGAAACCAGAGGTACAGAAATCTACTGGCTTCAATAGGTGTTATAGATGTGGGTTTACACATGACCCTAGTGAAGATAGGTGTCCTGCTATTTCTGCTGTGTGCAAGAAATGTTCAAGGAGAGGCCACTTCGCAAGAATGTGCAAAAGTAAACATAATTTTTTCAAGAGAACAGATGGTAATTTGAGAAAAGTAGATGATTCTTGTGATCAAACTTACGATGATGAGTGTAGTTCTGATATTGATGTTAGCGGAACACAAATTAGGTCTGTCAAGAGTAAGGTTCCCAGAGCTACGATAGATGTAGAATTGAACGGGTATAATGTTAGAATGGAGTTTGATTCAGGAGCTCGGGTAAGTGCTTTAAGTTTGTCTCTTTGGGATAAGATAAATTCAAGTGGCGAATCTCTAAAAAAGACGTCTGATGTAATCACTGGCTATGGGAAAAATAAGCTAGAAGTCATGGGTAAGGCTTTTGTGGACGTTACTTTACGTAATCGTACTAAGCGATTGCCAGTTATTGTATTACTAGAAGATGATGTTCCATTATTTGGGTTGCCGTGGAGTGTAGCTTTCAATCTTAGTTTGCCTAGGGAAGTAAGGGTTAGGCGTATTGATAATGGAAAGACAAATAGTAAAGAGACAGGCAAGAATGAAGAAAGTTGTGGAAAAGAGTTACAAAAAGAAGTTGTGACATTAACTCAGGAGTTTTCTGAACTCTTTCGTGATGAGCTAGGAACGATATCTGACTCTAATGAAGTTATCCATCTAAAAAGTGGAACAAAACCTGTATCTTACGGGGCACGACGAGTTCCATTCCCCTTAAGGGAGGCAGTGGAGAGAGAATTACGGCGATTAGTACAGGAAGGAGTTTTGGAAGCAGTGGATCCTTCCGAAACACCGATAGAATGGAGTACCCCAACAGCCAACGTAGACAAGGGTGGAGGTAGAGTCAGAATCTGTGGCGATTTTCGTACAACCTTGAATCCAAACATAGTTCCGGAGAGACACCTCTTGCCGACCTTTGATGACTTGACTTCCAAATTAACTGATGGAAAGATATTTTCAGTGATAGATCTTCGAGACGCGTACTTGCAAATGAAAGTACACCCTGAGTCACAAAAGTATCTTACAATAGCAACTCATGTAGGCTACTTTCGCTACAAAAGGTTGCCTTTTGGTCTTTCCTCAAGTCCAGCAAAATTTCAAAGGTACATGGAAAGTTTAATAAAAGGACTTAATGTTGGAGTTCTACTTGATGATATAATCATTTCTAGTAAGGATACGACCACCCATATAACCACTCTTAGAGAAGTTTTGAGGCGGCTAGAATCAAGTGGAATAAGAGCAAAACTGTCAAAATGTAAGTTCTTTCAGAAGTCTGTAAAGTATTTAGGTCATACAATAGATGGGAATGGTATTCATCCCTCCGAAGACAAAGTTGAAACCATAAGACACGCACCAAGGCCAAGAAACGTGAAAGAATTACGAGCTTTTCTAGGGGCACTAAATTTTTATGAAAGGTACATACCTAATCTTCATGCGATCGCTTCGAGCTTGCATAAGCTGACTGGTACGAAGACTAAATGGAAATGGACTGACACCGAACAAACTACGTTCGACAAGTTGAAGAATATCCTGTCATTAGAGAAGACATTAGTCCCATACGACATATCAAAGCCGATCATTGTTGAATGTGATGCTAGTGAACAAGGGGTGGGTTCAGTGCTGTTACATTTGATGCCGGATGGAACGGAAAGGCCAGTCATGTACGCCTCGAGGACACTAACGGAAGCAGAAAAAAGGTATGCTACAGTTGACAAGGAAGCACTGGCGTTAGTTTTTGCCGTGAAGAAGTTTCGACAATACCTCAGTGGAAGACATTTCATGGTGAGGACGGACCACAAGCCACTTGAAAGAATATTTGGAATGCATCGAGATCTTACCAAAGTAGTAAACAACCGCTTGGTTCGTTGGGCTTTGTATTTAATGGAGTATGATTTTGAGATCCAGTACATCAAGGGACAGGATAATTGTGTGGCTGATTTTTTGTCTCGGTTTTCACTCAAGACACAAGAAGTATTAGATCCAGATGAGAGAGAGATTCGAGCATTGGTTCAGGAGAAAATTGACGTAGTTTATCAAAATCATGAACTTGTAAGAGAGTATAAGAAAGACCCAAATATGAAGAAACTTACAGACTACCTGGAGCATGGTTGGCCAAAAGATACAGAAAGCTTGCCATCATCTATGAAACCATATTGGAATAAGAGAGAAGAGCTGACATTAGAAAACGGCATAATCATGCGATTAGGAAGAATTGTGGTGCCACAGATTTTGAGAGAAAATGTATTGAAAGAACTCCACAAAGGACATCCTGGAATAGAGGCCATGAGATCCCTATCAAGGTATTATGTTTGGTGGCCTAATCTGAATAAGGATGTTGAGGTTTATGTCCGTAGATGCCACCCTTGCCAGAGTAACCGATCATTTGACACAGAAGTGCCTCTATATCCTTGGAATGTGCCAAGTGATCCTTGGGAGAGAATTCATCTCGACTTCGCAGGTCCATTTGACAACCGATTCTGGTTAGTAGGAATCGATGCTTACTCAAAATGGGTTGAGATCGAAGTTATGGACCGTACGACAACTGCTGCTCTTGTAAATAGATTAAGGACTTGGTTTTCGAGGTATGGTATTCCTAAAAAAATTGTATCCGATAATGGCACCCCATTCACGTCCCATGAGTTTAAGACTTTTTGTAAGAACAATAACATATGTCATGTCACATCAGCGCCGTATCATCCAAAAACCAATGGTTTAGTGGAGAGGATTATCAGAACCTTCAAGAGTCGATATAGTGCTTGCAAACAAGAAGGTCTCAGTTCATCACTTGCACTTTTACAAGTGTTGCTTGCGTATCGAAACACCCCACAAAAGACCACAGGACAACCACCATCAGTCCTTTTCTATGGTAGAAGATTACCAACAGCTTTGGATAGGTGGAGGTGTAATAGCAGAGAGAGAATAGAAAATCAAGTGTGGCGACAGAAGTACTACCACGACTTAAAATCCAAACCAAAGGAGTTTTCTGCCAAACAAGAAGTGTGGGTTCAAAATGAAACGAAGAAGGGCTGGAGACCAGGAACAGTACAAGAAAGGACGGGAGAGCTGTCGTACACAGTTGTAGTTGGGGGAGATGTAAAGAGAAAACACGCTGACCAGCTGAGAGCAAGAGAAGGTGCAACTGATCCACCTCAATGGAAAATGCAAATGGAAACTGAAAATGATGATGTACATAGTTTCGGAAACTCAGCCTAAATTGGGTGGGGAGAAATGTAGGATTATTGTTACCAGCTGAGTTATGAAGTATGAATCATCTGCTATTTGGTTTGTTTACATTATTTGTTTAGTTTTTGTAAATAAATAGTTTTGGTTGAGTTTACTTAAAATGAGTTTTAATAATTAATTATTCTATAAAGATACAAAGACTTTGGTAAATATTTATGAATGAAATAAAAGATTGCGGACGTTCGTTAGTTTCGCTAATCCGGATGTGTTACCATTTAGTGAATCCATATTCTCTACATTTTATGTATGAGTTTGAATATTTTTCCCAATTTTAACAAATATTAAAAACATAAACTCACTGGATAAGCGTTTTACTATGGATAAAGTCTACCTCCCCATCTAATTGTTGTAACTGATAACTGTGAAATATAATTTATTTTTGTTAACGCGTTTTAACACCAACGTAATTTCTTAAATCTTTTACGTGGCAATTATTGTAACCACTGTGTACTATAACGTGATTTGTTCGATGTTCAGTATTTCTATCCACGTTATTGTTACATTGTTGTTGTTGTTGTTGTTACATTGTAAAGAGGATAACTTTATTCTAAACTATTATAAATAACTTCTTGACAGCATCGTACGTGTTATTAAATTACCTGAAAAAAACACAAAAATATATACGTCTAATAACATTTATAATAATATATTTACACTTATACTGTTGACTTACAAGATGGTAAATACATTTAAAAGTTCGCCTATTGGGTCTGATGATTGGAGTGTCCAATCGAAATCGATCACCACTTACCAACTTTTAAACGTATTTACCGTCTTGTAAGTCAACAGTATAAGTGTAAATATATTATTACAAGTGTTATTAGACGTATATATTGTTGTTTTTTTTTCAGGTAAACTATTATGTCACATCATACGGATTTACGGTAAAACCATAGTCTATAATGTAAGATTATAGCTTAAAATATTCTTAATGTATGGTACATAATTGATTCACACAACGAAAAATAAAGCTAGGAGAAAATAAGTGTTACTAAAATTCAATTTACAACAATTAAAACACTAATAAAAATCGTCACAAGTACAAGCTAAGCTAAGTAAACTGTTGCCCAGGTGAGTTACCTTGTAATAAGAGATTAATATTCTTGGCCAAGTACAGAACGGCGCGTCTCGTACCTCATAAATCGCTTCTGCTTGTAAGACCATCTGGTTAATTTCCTGAGGGGCTTAAAACACGCTTACATCTTAAAACACTCTTTGTTTTGCATTATTACTAAGTAAATATACCTCACGCGTTTTAAATCGCTTAGCTGGAATGTTTTTAAAAAGGTTACGAAGAATAAATCTTTGGAAATTAGATTTAACTACGTGATAGCAATTTAAAAACGTACATGCCATACTTTCTCATCAGCTGTGGATAAAACTGGTCATGTATATGGGAAAAGTGAAATAAGAAAAAAATGACTTGAGGGTTACTACTAATAGTTCATTTGGATCCTAACTAATATATTACTCAGCTAACTCTATGGAAGGAACAGTCAACTATGTTATGTTTGAGTAAAGCAGTAGCTACAGCAAGTTCATATTGGTAGGATGGCTAATATAGTAACCAAAATCATATATACTTGGCCAAATAATTTGTAAAAAGTGATGAATCTTATACGCAACCTAGGAAAAAGCTACTTATAGCAGCAATGTAGTACGTTTGTGTTCCTATTCCCATTTCACCGGAAAAAATTACTTGAAAATAAATTCCGATCCATTCCCGAATCCCAAGTGAATGTTAATGTTACGACCAGTGAAGGTGTGATACGTAATTGGTAGTAGTGCGATATGCCTGTACTTATTGTCTATCCTACTTTCACCCATAACATTACGTGAAGAGCTGTGATTTAGTGGGCCTGTCCGGGTTGATAGGCATTGTAATCCGGGCAATCCGGATAAAGTGTCTTGTCCAGTGTTTCATTATACGTAAATCTTGAAGGGCGCCCTTTCACATTGGAGATCGCTTTTATGTGGCAGTTAAAACTAAAACGCCGCTTCATAGAATGATTATCAGTGGGAACCGTGGTTTATAGTAGGTAATTGTGGGTTTATGGTTAAGTCTTGGTTGGAATATTTGATCTATGAGATTACCCTGTGAGACATAACCGTGCTGAGATATCAGCTATAGTTTGGAAACTGTGAGAAATGTCCCGACAAAAATTAACAATAGTTTTTACCCATAAGTTAATTGTTGTTTTTTAAGATTTTTTTAAGATTGTTTTTTATGATTATTTTGTAAACTGACCAAATAAAGTAAAATATATAAATATAATCTGGTCAAAAGTCGGATCTGTTTCTCTACAAAATAGTGGGTATAAATCAAATATGAGAACTTTTTTCAGAATATACTAGCAACTCTACTAGAATATACTAGAAAATAATAATTAATCTTATAGACAACGTAAATTGTGAAACTATGTTAGTGAAAATAATCAATATGCCTACACATCCCACTTTAATATCTAATCTTAAAATCTTCAAGTAAAATATGTTGTATATCGTAATAATATACGAAAATATATGAAATTAAACAAGATACTCGATGAAATTCAATAAAACATACTAAATAGTTGACAAAACGCTTTTTTACAATACATACTATGGTAAAAGTTTTGAAGTTGTGGAAAACATAAAAACACAATGCTGGGGTCTTATGTAAAATACCCAAAATATGTCAACTTAATGGATATAGTTAAGTGAAATTTTCAGCATAGCTGAATGATATATAAAACGACAAAATTTTGATTGGTCACAAACAAATTATTATACTGCAAATACACATATCTTATTAGTAATTTGACTTATAGACTTTCGTTCAAATACTCTGTTTTATAAACATACTAGCTGTAACCCACGGGCTTTGCCCCGTTTAACTTCTTAATTTTCAAGATTATCTCGTTCGCATGGCTCAATCACGTCCTTGTTGAAGTTTGTTCGCTACGCTCACTCACCTTTAGGTTGGAGCTCGTTCGCTGCGCTCACTTGCCTTCAGTTTAGCTCGTTCGCTGCGCTCACTTGCCTTCAGTTTAGCTCGTTCGCTTCGCTAACTCGCCTCCAGGTTGAAGTTCGTTCGCTACGCTCACTCACCTTTTGGTTGCAAATTAGCTGTTGTCATAAATGTAAAAGAAATAATAGTGCTGCACCCTGTTGGTAATCCTTGTAACTTTAATGCTATTGAACATCATAGAACAGGACCAACTTGTTTAATTGAAACAGCTGTTAATATTCAATAATTCCATTTCTCATTAGGTTAACATGGGAAACTCCAGAGCCACTGGGGCGGAGCCCGAAAGGATTTTTGAAATAAGAATATGCCTATATGTTAATCGGGAATGTCAGCTATCATCATGCCAAATTTCAGCCCAATCCGACCAGTATTTTTCGCGTTCACTTGTCACAAACATACATCCATACATCCATATATCCATACATCCAAACTTTCTCATTTATAATATTAGTAGGATTTATTGTGACGCACACATGTTACAGCTTGTTCGAGATTTGTACAGGTGCCGTGTCAAGACTGTTGACATTCTTGATAACCTTCCGTTATCAGTCAGAGCTTAGCCTAGTTCACCGAGGGAATTACTATTCTAGTTCTTGATAAAGACAATTTTTCTATTGATTGATGTGTAAAAACTCTTTTTAAGGTAAGCGTCTAAGTTTTGAAAGATAACCCAACTTTTGTTTTATATAGGGCTGCATTTTTTTCAAGAATTGCGAATTTCAGTTTAACTCAAGTTTTTAGGGATAAAATATTTAAAAAGAATATGTTTTATTGGTGTTTTCACCGTAACTTATCTGCTCATTTACGAATTAATTTAGTCTACTTTTCTCATCTTCCGTTCTTAACTTTAATGCTGACATAAAAGATTATGAGTAATTCCAAACTTAGTTTTTAACTGAATTACAATACGTCAACTAGACATTTTAAACAATGTTGCGCATACTAAAAATGCAAAGAAATGTCAATGGACCCTAGTTTTACTGAATAAATCATTCTTGATTCATATACCTACTGTAATTCAATTTTATGACTAGCGGGCCATCTATGTTCAGGTTCAGAATAAATACAAGAAATGCAAATAACAATCGTAAATCACTTTATCATAACCTCAAAAGTCACCTTAGCAATTTGTAACATGAATTATGTGCTTATAATATAAATATACCAGTAGCATGTAGCCTTGCCTTGCTTCCCCCTCTTCCTCTGCCTTTGGTTATCAATCATATGATCTTACCCTCCTCCTCGAGTCACATTCATTTTTATACTTTTGACATTTTATTTGAACAAATAGTCTCCTTGATTTCAAGTTCCTTGGCTATAAATGCCCTATTTTATTGGGAATGGACGTAGATTTTTAAGTGCTAAGTACCGTACATATAAGTTTGTATGTTTGAGTCACAGAATGTTAAATAAATATACGAAAATACGAATAATGTGTAGATTTTATCTGGTTAGGTACTTGTAGTATTAAAGTATCCTTTAGGCAGTTTCGTAATAATTCCATGTATAGTACTTGTTTTTATAGTCATGATTTAAATTGATGCATCAATTATGATTTTTAGATGAGTATAATATCTTAAAATGTTTATCAGTAATGGTGTTAAACTTGCATTACACTGTTGTTCAAAAAAGGTTTATTGCGGACAACTTATATCACAATGTTAAAAAGAATTAACTCAACTCCCCATCACCAACAACGAACTTTAACAAAAAAATTACATTAAACTGTTATTGAAAGTAAGTTTTCAAATTATTGTTAGCTATTCATAAGTGACAAACAACTTAAAGAAGTAAAATATGAAAAAAGGAAGTCGTTTTGTCCACACTTGCCATGTGAAACGACACATTGAGATGAAATATCATAATAATTATTTGAATTGTCATTAATACTTTTTTCTTAAATTTATGTTACTGAATGTTTTCCAAAATTATTTATTTTACTTAAAGGTGTGTTATATTTTAATTTTATGTTTACTTAGACCTCCATTTCTAATTTGAATTAATATTTTCTTACTTTTTCACTGTTTTGGCTCCGTTACTATCCGACATCTATAAATATTTCCATACAAAGTGCAACAGAAATAGTCATCATCCACTCGCTTCACACAACTATCATAAATTTCCCCAAACTGCCTTCTGCTTCTGTTTCCCATCAACTAATGATCTGTCAGTTCAGTTTCTCCAAGCTCGCGTAAATTCATTGCTGCCAACATTCAAATGTCAACTCACGACATTATCTGTGTTCCGTTCCAGAGTCCCAGACAGGAAATATCAGCATGAACGAGGTGGATCGGACTGAAATAGCGCGAGAATGTGGCGTGACTTCTTTGATACGTTATTATTAATAGTTTACGGGTTTTATCGTCCGGTGCTGGCACGTGTCGTCCCTTTGTCGCTAACTGGTTGTTCAAGCTGGAACTGGAACTGGAACTGGAGTTGGAATTGGAACGGTTCTTTCTTACATGTTCCGGAACGAAATGTGTGAAGAGTATTGGTGTCGTGATGTTAATTAGACCACACATTGTAATTGTGAAGATTGTTTTGTTGAGTTGGCTGGGCTGCGATTCTTATACTTAATTTGAGTTGGATCAAGTAATAGTTATTGAAAATATTAAAAAGAATAATTGCTTATTAGATGTGTATAAACAGAAAGCAAGGTTATGAATTAACGTTTGAAATTAGACAATCTTCGAGGTGTGAATTCGGGGAATTCAATAGGCTTATTTGCTAATAGGCACATAGGCCTATTTGTGGGGAGTTGCTGTTTTTCTAAAAGCGTTTTTTATATAATAAAATGTCTCTAGTAGAGAATATACAAAGGAATGTATTTTATAAATTTGTGATTTTGTGTTAATTGTCCTAGAGTAATGACGTACGATGTTATAATACTAATATTTGTTTTATATTGTTTTATTGTGTAATACCACAAGTTTTATTTAAAGACTTTTTAGAATTTTACCAAAATAAAAAAAAAATGGTTTAATTTAAAACTGGCGAACTTAAATGAAGTGTAATCTCGTCAGTTCAAGCAAATCAACGTCAATTTGAGGATGAAATTCAGTTAGCAATAGAATTTTTTTTTGTAAAGCTAATGAATGTAGCTGTATGAAAACTCTGAATTAATTTTTTTATTAATTTTAAATAAATTTCACTTTGGTCAAAATCGTTGACACGCTTAAATATAAAATTCTACCACAGTAGCTTATAAAAATTCAAATTATAACGATTTCCATAACAATTTAGTGTGGTTAATTCTAATGCGCAAAAACTAAAATAATGTTCAAGATAATTAATGAACTTATCTAAAAAAAAAAAAAAAACTAAAAGAAGGTTTTGCAAACTTGATTTCCAAAGAAAATGTTTTATGTATTACAATTAGCCATTTCACGTAGACAAATGTTGATTTTGACTAGCTTAGGTGTTTATAAACACATAACGTATTCCACGATCTCTTAGGGGAGGGCAAAGTAAAATGTGGCCACGAAGTGAGCTGTTAGTGTACAGGTGAGATTTACTACTCGAGGGGCGGCGAGCGACTTGGGGTGGTTGGGGGGTATTTTGTAGGGGGGGGGGGTAGTATATAGACACATTGGGGGTTCGTCGCACGGGGGCGCCGCGCGAATAATTTAGTCGATTCTGTTTCTATTTTTGATCCTCCGTCTGACAAATGGTCCGCAGCTAAAGGATCTAGTGGATTACCAGGACACCATATTTTCTGGTGAAAAATGTCCAGATTAAATTTCAAGTATAAATATTTATTACACTCCAACCACAGTAACGAAAGCAATTCTACTAGATCATGCTCAACAAGTTGTTGGTTTATTTAAATGTTCCTCGCTATTACTGGTCAATAGTTTTATCGGTAAAAATTTTAAACGGTCGTAAGTTTGTAAGAGTAATCGTGTTTTATTTAGTGGAGACAACAAAACTGTCTCGAGTTGACGAGTTAACTCAAATTAGTTTTTAGCTTTATAAAGGTTTACAACGTATATACAAACACACTGCTATTTCCCTATGATCTTATCATATAAACCTTAAACCCATCACGCGTCCACAGATAATTAACAATACGAGCTGTTTGCCCTTCCTATGTACGGGAATTAAGTAGTAAATTAAAACTGTATATAGTTATATGAATATTTCTATTCCTAATTTAAGCATAGTTTAAGCGGTTCAAAATTTATAGTAAAGAAAAAGCTGCCAAAATGAATTAAAACATGTGATCATTGTTATTTCCTAACCATTCCTCAAAAAGTTAAATAGAAAAAATAGATTTTGATAAGCTTTCTTTTGAAAGCTCGCGAGCTTCGATTCGTATACAGAATGGTTATAGAATCTTGCTTATTTTCTATAATCGATGACAAAATCACAGAGTAAATATATAGAATATGGTATTATTTTTATATTCAACCAGCTGTTAGTTACGACAAATTATATTGCACTAAAACAAACTAAAGATTTTAAAGACTGCTAAAAAAATTAATTAGAACATCTAGTAAAAACTATGTATATTTAAATAATCTGTCATCCTCTTACCGAATAAATGAACATATCAATGATTATAGCATTACACATAGTATAAATAAGTCAACCCTACCTACCGTAAATTCATGTTTATCCAAATGCTGAATTTGTGTCGCAAACGCTGAATGTTTAATATATATACCAACTCCAAGTTGGTATATATAAAATATCTAGTGATAAATAGTTATTTGTGTAACTAGTGAGCAAAGTGGCACTTTGCTGCACACGAGAGAAGCAAAGGCCTTTTGCACTCGTGTTACACATTATATTTTTCCTACATTCACTATAAAGCATATAAATAATTAGTCTTTCAAACACTATACAACACGATTTTAGGTTAGGTTAAACCAAAGCCATGTACGGAATGGGAGTGCGTCCCCTATCTGTCATATGCGTAATAATTAGTTCCTTATCGTGTTTATTGTAAATACACTAGAAGTGTTTAGGTGTTTGGCGTGCAGCTGTGAGGCTTCATGCGACACTTTAGAAGCCCCGCTGTCACATTTACCGACACAACAACAAAAACACGTGACTGGCGGCAAAATTTTAATTTAAGACGCGCATTTCCAAGGACATTTAATTGAAACCCAACAATTTATAAAATGCTGCATACTCAATGGTAAAAGCTGTAGAATCAACACTAAAACTAGAATAGAATATTGGTGCACTCAGACTTCAGAAACATAAAACAAAAATAATACGCTTTATATTTACAATAAGCTACTCATGTCAATATTGAATAGTCAATAGGCATGTCTTCTATATTATGACAGCTACCGATCTACACTAACACTGTGTCGTATATTGCTATTAGTTTACCCACATTTACCAGACAGCACGATGATTGATATAACTAGACCTACACATGTAGTTCACATTATATTCGCATTAGTCATGTCTCTCAAGACAGATTGTTCTCGATTGCTGTCAAGTTTACATCAAATCTCAGCAGATATGTTTGGATAAGAGGCGAAAGTTGATGATGATCATTAATCTTGTCAAATAATCCTAAACCTAAGCTAGATTATTTTAAATACACCACCAAAATATATGACAATAGTAATTACATTTTCAATGGTTTCAGTTTTCTCCTGTCTAATGTTGTACTTACTAGAAGTGTGAACTAACCTAATTCTCTGCTTAGCTCAATTCAAAATCAATGGTTTTATGTTTATCACAATGGAAAATTTTATCACGTAGAAAGTAAAACACACCATGACCATGATATATAATATTTCAAACACACTCTTACTTATAAAGTTATGTAACTACAGTAGGAGTGTTACACGTAACAATGTCAACAGCACTCTATTTACTACATGGAAACGTTATATATCGGTGTTCAGGTGTTCCAGCGCTGGGACCACCGATTACTTGGCTTACATTACCTGTGCACTTAAAATGTCAACATCACTCTATTACTTGCTCTATGGAGACGTTATCGTTGCATTACTCTGTGCTCAGGTGTTCCAGCGCTGGGCCCACCGATTACTTGACTTACATTACCTGTACACTTACATTGTCAACAGCACTCTATTACTTAATCTATGGAGTCGTTATCGTTGCATTACTCTGTGCTCAGGTGTTACAGCGCTGGGACCACCAATTACTTGACTTACATTACCTGTACACTTACATTGTCAACAGCACTCTATTACTTAATCTATGGAGACGTTATCGTTGCATTACTCTGTGCTCAGGTGTTCCAGCGCTGGGCCCACCGATTACTTGACTTACATTACCTGTACACTTACAATATCAACAGCACTCTATTACTTGCTCTATCTAGACGTTATCGTTGCATTACTCTGTGCTCAGGTGTTCCAGCGCTGGGACCACCGATTACTTGACTTACATTACCTGTACACTTACAATATCAACAGCACTCTATTACTTACTCTATGGAGACGTTAATGCTGCATTACTCTGTGCTCAGGTGTTACAGCGCTGGGACCACCGATTACTTGACTTACATTACCTGTACACTTTCAATATCAACAGCACTCTATTACTTACTCTATGGAGACGTTATCGTTGTATTACTCTGTGCTCAGGTGTTCCCACTCTTTTACTTACTCTATGGAGACGTTATCGTTGCATTACTCTGTGCTCAGGTGTTCCAGCGCTGGGACCATCGATTACTTGACTTACATTACCTGTACACTTACAATATCAACAGCACTCTATTACTTACTCTATGGAGACGTTATCGCTGCATTACTCTGTGCTCAGGTGTTCCAGCGCTGGGGCCACCGATTACTTGACTTACATTACCTGTACACTTACCATTCCTTACGTTCCGCTCAGGCCTGCCATTATCACATTATCTTTTAAACTCTGGTACACGACAAGCCATTGTTGTCCTAGTCCCGTTATAATCGAGAAGTAAACACCTTTTGTTCAGTGTTTTAATTGATTGTGGTTTTAACCGAAGAATGGTAATTGTAGAATTATGTCAACTGACTTTTAAATGCGGTACGACAAAGGGAAAGATAAACTCGATGTCTTGAGTAAGTGAAACACTCGAGTTGTAAACAGCCTGTGAACTATGTACCTGTTACAGCAAATATATTTTCACAATACCGTCCGAAGATATGAGCTATAAAAATGGTGTAATTGAAGACAGTTGAAGTTATAATTGAGAGAAAAGTATTATTAGTAGTTCTGTTTCGGGTCAACCGATTAAGTTGCTATGGAATGGTTATGCAAAACGATTAAAATGATTAGATTCCACACTCTTGTAAAATTATAGTTATTTTGGCAAAAGAAGAACTTTCAGCAGCCCTATAACTATAGGGTATAACTATAGCGGTGGTGCATATAACTTAGGTGGTCAAGGATATAATAAACCATAAACGTATAAACGCCATTGCAGATATCAAAAATATATTTATACAAAACCAGAGTGTATTAAAGAACTATTTACAGAAGCTTTTTATTTTGTTCCTATTCAAACCATCACATTTGCATTAATTGGTGGGATTTTGTATTTATTTGACTTGAAAATGTAATACGTCTTTTGTCGCCGTTTGTAAGTTTAATTACAATAAACCACGATTACTAGAAAAAATACCGGTATGGATCATAAACATAAACAAATGAACGTTGTTGGCCTGAATCTTATACTAATAGCATTGAACATGTTTTGGCAGTTCCATTTAAGCAATGTTAAATAATGTTTATTTTCGGGCCAAACACGTCATTTATTTATGTTTATGATCCATACCGGTATTTTTCTAGTAATCGTGTAATAAACAAAGCAAACTACATAGCGTAGATACACGCCACGTTCTAGAGTGAAGCTGGGGTAGACTCCGGTGACGTCACATAATGGATTACAGTTACCTCAGCGTCACCCTCCGTGTGTCCAATACCGTTAATGCGGGGGGCTCAGCTTATCTATTAATTAGTCAAGCCGCTGTTTTGTAAATTAATTAAAACATCAACATCTGCCATCTCGCCTGCCTGCCTCATTCCGCTCACACTGTTTTGTTAGGCGGTTTGTTCAATTCGTACTTTCATTTTTGTTCAAATGTTGTTGTTTAACTGTTTTATTTATAGGTCTAGTGGAACTTCAACTTATGACTCTTACTTGCTTCAAATAGAACTACAGGATGGTGTCACCATTGACTTTACAGTATGGTCTCAAGCCTAGTAGATTTTTGCTAGTAAAACAATGCTTGTAGATTAATTCTGAACTGGAACTAAAACCAAAACAAAATATTAATGTTCACGAGTCTTAATTTGCTTTTCGATATTGTTATGAAGGATGAGGGGGCAGATTGTATTTCAATTTCGGTCGATCTTTTGAAAGAGTTATATTTTATTCCATAGTTTGAGGATGTAATTTTGTTCCTAGCGTAGTTCAGGAGGGTTGTATGGTATTGGTTTGATTCGTATAATGAACCAATTAAATTTTCTCTTCTGTGAGTTTTTCTAAATTACGAATGAATTAAATTTTATCGGTTTATTTCTAGGCAGACAATTTACTTTGATTTTTGAGGGAACTAAAGTAATCGTGAATCTAAGATAATGCCACAGATAATGCAATTTGCTCTCTATAGCATCAATAATTTCAATACTATATTTTCAGATGATTACCTATCCAATGATTAGTGAAACGATATTTTGGTTCTCATTCATCGTGAAATTAAAGTGAAAACCTCATAAATTCGGATAGCTACAGTTATACAAATACAATCACAGCACTTCCTGTATTTAATTTACCAAAATTAAGTACTGTAGCTTTCAAATCACATAATAACAGTACTATAAAATATTACGATATTTTTGTCCCTGACCACGTTTTACATAATTAGTTAAAGATAATTAGACCACCCTGTATATCAGATGCGTATCCACACGTACACAAACCATTGTTAATGTCAGTACTCAATGCTTATTTGCGTATTTCAAAAGTACTCGGCCGTTACGCTCCAACGGGGAAATTTAATGCTGAATAATCACCTCATTATGGTAATTTTATTCGGGAGTTTTGGCAACATTGATCAGCGGTCGTGGCACACGTCTGGCTAACTAGGGAAAGTAAAATACGTTGGATGAACTGACGTAATGATAACTAGAGTTGCGTAGCTAACTACTGGTGTAACTAACAGCTGTTTGATAACTAACTTGTTCGACAACAATGGATTGATGGGCTCAGTGATAACGAGAATTAACGTACGCAACGGGAGAAATATCAGCATGGGGAAATGTTGCCGTGACTGTGGGAAATGTCAAAACAATTTTGATGTGTGTTTTAGACATACTTTATTATGGATTTATCTCCGTTGTAGATCAGATTAAAATAATTTTAAGGCATGTTTGTGGTCGATACATGTAGCATGTTGATACTAATTTGTCATCTAATTAAAATTAATAATACCAGTTTATTATGTTGTTAGTATTTAAACAAATAAACTAACCTTTTCAAACTATTGCTTGATGTTTATAAAGTCATAACTGAAGAAGGGAGCTCGCATTGTAAAATCCACTCTTAAGAAGAGGGAATGTTATAAGTGAATTGCCATCCAACTGACACTGAAACGTAACTGACCAAGACAACTTCAACAGCCTCCATATTTTTCTACATGATGATAAGTATACACAAAGTAAATGGATACTACGATCTTTTTAAATCGGGACGAAATGTCAATGACACACCTGAGAGTGATTTCAAAGCTAACCTGCATAAGCCAATGGCTACTAAACTCAATACTACTATTCGCTACAGCAACTCGGATAAAGGAAGTATTTATTATAGATTGAAATGTGGGTGATGAGTTGTTTTCAGTAAAAAGTCCACGGATAAAATGTTAAGAACAACAAAAAGAAAAGCTTTACTTTTGTTGAAAAAAGTCTTGAACAAATGAGAAATGACAGTTCGAAGTAAACACAGACATAACACAATGACATGTTTTGTAAATATTTTCGAAGTTGGAAAAATGTGTTGCGGCTTCGCTTGTTTTATGCCCTCCTTTAATAAATCAGATCCTTCCTCCCATACTTCAGCTCGAGGAACATACGACTTGGGGTAGGAATTCTCGTAAACCTGTGTCGTAAAACTGAATCTGAAAACGGATTCCGCATTGGAAGTCTCAAAACGTAAAATAATACACTGATAAAATACGATAAGTATTTCCCTCTCACCTACGTTACACATGTGGTGTATCTGTCTAGGTTATCGGTTCAAAACGATCGATTTGCAAATTTATGCTAATTTTATTCCTCAAATCGCTGAGATTGAAGTGCAAAGAGGTCGAGGGTACTTCCTTCACGATTCCGTGAAGTGTAAAAGAGGCTGAGAAGATGGCAAACTCTTGTGTATCCCAGGGTAAAGCATTTTTTATGTGGTCTTTCAGAACATGCATTGTTCTGCTGATTGTGTGATTTTTCAGGTATAATTTATTCATCAATGCATTGTAAACTTGACAATGCATTTTCGATACTTCCTTACTTTAGGTTTATAAATGACTGAAAAAGTACACACTAATAGTAACTTACGCTTCACAAATAGTTTAATCTCAACTAGCACATACGAAACTCCTTCGTCTTCCACTCCATTATACCATAATAGAACTCAGCTTATAATATTTTGCTCTCTCTCTCTTAGATACACAATTCCAACCATGATATGATTTTCAACTTTTACCCTAGAGAACTACAGAATAGTCGAGTAGATTCTCTTCTGTACACACCTAGGCCTACAAGCGCAGCTGTCTGAATCAACAGCCTAGGCGGGTCAAGGGGGGCAGAGCCCTAGAGTCGTGACTGACTAGTGACGGCCCGACAGGAGGCAGTGCCAGTAGGTCTCTAGGTCCCGCTTCCTGGGTGGCGGTGGAAATCATAATATTTACCCCGGACCAGTACGAAAGTTCATTGTATTCAATTCTGAATGTGGTGTCTCATTTTTGACATTTAATTATATCCCAACGAATTTGTGGGAGTGTGGTTTTGATTTCATACAAGCATGGAGTTCTTGTCGTTTAATTACAGTGTTAACGTGTAATTCAAATGGATTTAAAATTGACAATAGGGACTTTAAATTTCAACATATTTATAACAGTTAGCTATTTAGAAACAGCTTGAGAGACTAAAAACTATCGAAATTAAAAGTACATGGACCTGTTGTACTTTTGAAAAGGACATTTATTAATCATATACTTTGTAAAAATCGCCTTAGTTTGTTTTAAATCTGTTGCACAATGTTCTGTTTATTTGTTTGAATTAAAATCTCACTAGGATATCAAGGTTTGTTAGTTGTTATGTGGATAATATTTTAGTTTTTCAATCACTGCGTTATTTAAAATTTTGAAGTGTCAACTTTGTTTTATTATTAAAAACAAGACCACGTTTCTCCTTAACTTCCTTTAATTTTGTTGAATGCAGTATTTCTGTACAACTGGCTGAAGAGGACCCAAATCCTAGAGAGTGCTCAATGCCAACTGAAAGATCCAAGCGGTGTTCCGAAAGGCATACTTCCAAAGTGCACTGCTCCGAAACACTTTTTGCACAGTACTGGTACTTTCTCGTTCCCAGCTTGGGTGTTATCAGACTATAAAGTCAATGCTAAAAGAGGTTTGTCTGATAACACAAAATGATATTTTGTTATCAGACTAAAATGTTTTTACTTGTAGGGTGTTGTCAGACGCTACTTAGCTCGACATATTTTCCAACCTCTCAAATTCACCTTCCTCGTCCGGATACTACAGGATGATGTACACATTACCGGATGGTCACCATCACCTCTAAGGCCGCGGCTCCACTTGCCGTAGATTGCAGCGCTGCAAATTGTAGCTGGTCAGTTGAAGAAATGGGAAGGCAGCGATCAAACGAAGGTGGCTCCACTAGCGACAGTCTGCAGCGCGCTACATTTTACGGCGCGCCGTAGAATGTAGCGTCGCGCGGGAATGGAACTCGGACCATTTTCACGCTACATTTTGCAGCGAACAGGTGGCTCCACTAGCTGTAGATTGTAGTGCCGCGTCAAAGTGTACGTACAACCGACCAGCATACAGGCACGAGACACACGCTACAATCAGTATCGACTTTTTAGTGTCCTTAGTTTTTGATTTTTGTGGATTGATTTGTAATCAATGGAGCCTGAACTATAGACTGTGAAATTATTATATTATAAATTTATAACTTATTATATCGGGAGTGTGGGGATCTTGTTTTATAGAGGTTGTGTAGGGGGTTTCTACTTTATACATATTATAAATTAATACAGTAGTGATTGGAGAAGCAAATACGTAAACACATTCAATTTGTTTTTAAATGCAGCAGTCGTCAAATTGTTATGATTAGCCCTATAATGAAAAGTTCCTAATGGTTGTTTTAGATTATTATTAATATGTACAACAAAAACTCAAGAAACTCATTGATATTCAGCGTAGGCCTACTTTGGTTAGACATATTACTTCTGAGGGTAAATGAGTGCAATAAAAAATAAAAAATGGAAATAGAATAGAAATAGAGATAAAATGACCATTACAGTAAGAGTAGGTAATTCGACACACCCAGGATTGATGAAGCGAGGGTTCACTGTATAAAATTAATTAGTTAAAATTCAGTACACTAAAATTGCATTAATGTCACTGAAAGCCGTTCCCCTACTCCAATTGCTTCTCTTAGTTTGGTATTCTTCTTCTTCAAACGTGTTGATACTGTCTGAATACTTTTGTAGTTTAGTATGCAATGTGTAGAACATCCCTTCGGACTTTCTATTGCTTAAAATTGGATGGATCCAACATTTTCGGATGCTGTGATCGGCGTCGTCTTGATAAAAGTACACTGATAACAACAAGACTACGAATGTTAATTTGCGGCATGATCCAGGGTCAAATTTACCTCCGCGCTACACTAAACTGCTAGTGGAGCCACGGTGCATGTGAGGACGCTGCAGATTGTAGTTCGTACTCTGCTGCTAGTGGAGCCACCAACTGTCGCGTGTAGCGCGCTACAATTTGCAGCGCGACGATTTACGGCAAGTGGAGCCCCAGCCTAAGTGATTACATTTACCACGTATCCGCGGCATTGGTGTATTACTAGCCTCGCCGGATGGCCGTTATTAGTTTATGTTTCTATTAGATAATGCATGCAAATTGATGGGAACTTCTTCACGTTTGGGATCGCCCTTATTTTCTTGTAGAATGGAGCGGTTCGGCTTGATATCGTGACCTTATTTGAGGTAAATCCTGTGTTTTGTACCTAAACGAAACGTGTGTTCTCATCATCAAAAATTAAAATAATTTAGTTGTAGGTAGACTGTGCTATTGAACATAATAAATATAAGGACTTTAGACTGCATACAACGATAATACTGGGAAATTTTATTTTTTTAAACAGTTTTCTTGAAAACTGCCCGGTATTTTTAGTAGCTATTCATTTGATATGCAAATATTAGTTAAGGAGTCTAACATCGCAGTAATCATTTATGATCACTTGGACTCAGCGACACTCTTTAAGCTGAGGGTGCGTAATTATGAATGCAAGATGAGTGTAGAAAGGAGAGACATATTCTGTGAAGCTTTGTTACTGATTAAGTGCATCTGTTTTTAGTAAAGAATCAAGATCGTTGATTAAACACCCAATGATAATGGATAGCTGGGCCCTGTGTCCCAAACAACTAAAAACTTTTATCAGGATCGAACCGGCGACCTTTCGATTACAAGGCGAGTACTATTACTACCCAGCTACACATAATTACTGTAATTTTATTGGGATACAGTTTGAATTTGTGCTTTCAATTAAAAGCAATAATGACAGTACTCTTTCAGTTATTAATCCTGAAGTAAGACATATATTTAAGTTTAGTAGTGCATTACCGCAAGTATAAAAGATTCTTTTCAATTTCAGACTCACTGATAAATTAAATTCCATTTTGTAGCCCCTGAACTGCGTAGTATAGACTAAACTTTACGTACCTCGTCTTGCAGTTCAAAAATAGTGTATGAGGTCCACTACATATGTTTCGCCATATATGGCATTCTCAAGTGGTTCAACAGAAACATTTTATCCAATTTGGACTCGTCAACATGTTAATTCAAATACGAAAATAGTCACATTATAAGAACAAAATAAATAAACGAATAAAACATTTAAACATGTAGGCCTACAATACATAACCCGACCAACTGCACTGACAGACATACACTATTTTTGAACTGCAAGACGAGGTACGTAAAGTTTAGTCACTGATAAAGAATGGGGGGCCACCAGTTGACCGACAAGATACTTGGTCGTCTTGCCACTAGACCGTCTTTTTTAATTAAATAGATAAACACTGAAAACCAGTACGTCGACAAGTTATTTCATCGTCAGTCCAGTTGACCGGCCTGTAAATCTAAATTATTATACACGAGAAACCAACTTGTCGTCAATCCTCCCGACCGACTTACCACTTGCTCGTCTTTTAGGTGGGGATGTGTTGAGCGGCAGTGCCAGCGGCGCGCGCAGCTGTGGAGGGCGCTGTAGGCGTACCAACTTCTGTATCTTGTAGCGGCGGTTTTTATTCCGACGATTTCCAGCTATCACAATGCAGCGGACTAGTGAGGTTTTTTATTACGTGTAATTGTTTGTTTCTCAATCGATATTTGTTTATATAGAGTACAGTGAATATAAATATGCCTATATTAATTTACTTCAATTAAATACACGTTTTTTAGCTACTACATTTAAATTATTGAAGAATTACATGAAATCTAAAAAACTAGAGTACCGTTCAAATCATTTTCTGTATTTACTGGATTAGTGAGAGTGTCTTTGGCTATAAAAACATGGCTTCGCTTCTTTGAAAACAAAATAACGAACTATCAAGAACACAATTTTGTTCGATTTTTGTCAAATTTTCTTTCAATGTTTACTATTACATTTTATGAAATAACGATCAGCTGTTTGGATTAGTTCCCACTTCTAGCTGTCACTGATATGTTTACATTAAATACTGTTTACAAATACAGTACCGCAACCATTTCCGATCAAGTTTTGTAAGCACATCCAAACTAAGTGAGATTAAAAACGTTGTGCCTTACTTAATCGGTTTAATTAATCGCAAGTGCAACGATTGTACTTGAGTTTTGATAACCAAGGAAAAGACCGTGAATCATTGTTGTATAGTCCTGGGAAACTTATATTTTAAAAAAATCGTCACCAATAGCTTACAAAAAGGTTTCCACTCATTGACTGCGTTTCAAGGACAGTTGTGTAAGATGCAAAGTATAAAAATACAACTGCAAGGGTGATCGTGGATGTTGCTGTGATCTTTCTGATTTCGCTGTGATCGTAACAGAGGTTTAACTTACAGATGTAGTTAAACTCGCTTTTCCAATGTGTCACTTTTAAATTCTTCTTACCTCTTTGTGCTGCAATCGCTGGACCATACCGCAAATCTTGGCCCATAGCCCATCTCTTGGGCAGGCCCTACGTAGGCCGAATTATTCACAACCAAATTTCGACAACGATATCGGTACTTTTAGAATGCATAGCCTTCCTACTTAGGAAGTAAAACTACAAACGTCCAAAACCCCAGATTTGTGCGTTTTTTGTCATATCTCCTCCGAATGTTTCCTTGATATACCGATCTACGTTAGGTTCAAAGAATACGTAATCTTTTAAATAAGAAACCTTTGGTTGAATAAAGGTGGTTTCTTCAAACTGTCATTAATATGTTAACATTAAAAGTTGCTTACAAATAATGCTATTAATGGGAAATAACTTAGATTTTCGAAAACTTAAAAAAAAAACCAAGGGAGATTAATAACTTCGGTACTGATACCACATCAAGTGAAAGATTTTTTGAGCAAACCATCATGAAATTTAAAGCTTTACGTTGTTAACGTATCAATGTTTTGTCCCCTGTGTATTTATTTATTATTTGCCAACGGATTAACACCAATAATACAGTTTGATTAGAAGGGCAGTTTGAATTGGTCGTAAGTACTAATAGTTCTTTTCTTAACTGTAAACGTTGGTTTTTGGTACTGGTACTTTTTCTTAGAACCTGTGGTAGCAGTAAGAATCATTTTTACGTACAAACACTTCCCTATTTACAACTTTGTTATCTTTGGTGCTGCACCTTATTGCTTTTTAAGTTTAATTGATGTCTTACTGTATATTTTTTGGGATTTCTGTCTGGACTCAAAAATGTTAGTTCAGCTATGAAAGTAATAACACATTAGTGAAAGATTTTTTCAGCAAACCATCATGAATTTTTAAAGCTTTACGTTGTTAACGTATCAATGTTTTGTGGACTGTGTATTTATTTACTTATTTATATATTTGCCAACGCATTTACAAAAATTTTACAGTTTGATTAGGCCTAAATACGATTATCATAAAATTTGATGACACTATCAAAACTTTCAAATAATTATTTTGTTTGTAATTTGCTTTGGCTAAAGCGTAGCAAATCACCTAATTCAATTCTGCATTTGTGTGTGTATGTCTGTTGGTAACGCATTAATGTCCTTATTTTTTTGTGTTTCGTGGAAAAGACAAGAGTTTTGTTAATGAAAATTTCACCCCGAATAAAGTGTACAGTAGTGAGGTTGAGGTAGTATTTTAACTACTTTTAACCAGTGTGAAAAGTAACTTCCAATTACAGGCCCACCTTAGGGCTATGCCTCATAGATCTATAAAGCAATTATTTTTATCATTAGATATAAAATAAGGACTAACACGATGGGGTGACTTTTTTTGCGAAGGATTCATTTTGGCTTGAAACTGTCAGATATTGTATTTGCGAAGGTTTATATGTATTCCTATAAAAAAATAGTTTTTCCAGCATATCTGGAAAAATGCACTCTAAATATGCAAACAAACTCCTCTTCTGAATATAAGAAGGTTTCAACTTACTACAAGATTCCTGTACGTAGAACGGGTACTCTGCTAGTATAAAATAAAATCGCTGTTTGTATAAATAAATGACGTATACAACTGTAATAGATCGTTAATCAGAAATGTGTAAACCAGTTTAGAAGTTATGTATCTATATATATAATACGTGAAGCCGTTTTTTGTTAACGCAACTCCTCCCTTATTTGTGGACCAATTTCAACGTTTGAGGTGTCAAAAGATTCGTCTCAATATGTAGTTTTGCAATAAGGTTTTAGAATTCTAAAATTTCTGCTCTTAAGAGCGCGAGGCCCACTCAAAGGTCGGGTTTTCCCCATAAGAAATACATAGAACAAATTTAAAACAAAAAAAAAAACAGCTGTTTATAAGAAGCTGTAGCTTTTTGGGAGTAAATATTGATGTTTGTAATATTTAGTAGGTTAAGACCAAGTTAAGCATTTCAAATCAGTTTTGTTGGAAGAACAGAAAATACCTCAAGTTCAAAGAAGAAATATTGAACACGGTAGTAGGACACAATTAATAATAAGATATTTTGTGCGTATGAGGAGAGTAGAAAAAGAGAGACCTGGTCTAACATTATGTGCTCGTTGGGTCTAACAGATACCCATCCAGATACACATTCACTTTGTGAGATGAATAATATTTGCCAGTTCTGCTATGCAACTTACTTTGGAGGCGAAAAAATATACGAAGCTCATAGTGTTGTCACGGTGGGAAAGTAAACTTGCCTAAATGACAGATAAAATATCTTATTATTAATTGTGTCCTACTACCGTGTTCAATATTTCTTCTTTGAACTTGAGGTATTTTCTGTTCTTCCAACAAAACTGATTTGAAATGCTTAACTTGGTCTTAACCTACTAAATATTACAAACATCAATATTTACTCCCAAAAAGCTACAGCTTCTTATAAACAGCTGTTTTTTTTTTGTTTTAAATTTGTTCTATGTATTTCTTATGGGGAAAACCCGACCTTTGAGTGGGCCTCGCGCTCTTAAGAGCAGAAATTTTAGAATTCTAAAACCTTATTGCAAAACTACATATTGAGACGAATCTTTTGACACCTCAAACGTTGAAATTGGTCCACAAATAAGGGAGGAGTTGCGTTAACAAAAAACGGCTTCACGTATTATATATATAGATTTTGTGCGTATGAGGAGAGTAGAAAAAGAGAGACCTGGTCTAACATTATGTGCTCGTTGGGTCTAACAGATACCCATCCAGATACACATTCACTTTGTGAGATGAATAATATTTGCCAGTTCTGCTATGCAACTTACTTTGGAGGCGAAAAAATATACGAAGCTCATAGTGTTGTCACGGTGGGAAAGTAAACTTGCCTAAATGACAGATCAAATGAATGCATGCAAGAAATGTTTACTTTAGACACTGACATATCGAGATATTTCAAAACATTTTGTTAAAATTACGTTAACCAACTTTCAATGGTGTTGTTGCTTTAGCCTATTCAAAGCAGATTATGGCTGTCCAGTTGGTAGCCCCGAGTTTGTGGGTAAAAAATGGAGCACATGAAATGGTTGACATCACCCCACTTTTCAGGTTACTCTACGGAGAAAATTCGTTTGATCGGGGGATGTCTCAAATCAAAGAAATAAAATGGCCCAACTTTAATTACTTAAGAAAGGTTATCAGTAAGGTAACAGTGTTCTTCAATTCTCAATGCTGGAAAAACTTTGTTGCAACATATTAACTCGAATTGAGGCAGATCGTTTAGCATTCATTAGAAGTTATCAGTTAAAATCGAATTAGAGATATTTAAAATTAGTTTCTAACAAGTTTTCAAATAACTCTAAGATGTAACTAGAATTTAAGCATAAGGTTTTCCTCGGCGTTATGTTTCATACTAGGCGGCTTATTGAGCCGCACGGGTTCCCTAGTATTATAATATTATATTAAGTTATGTATATTAAATAAATAGCAGAGCATATATACAATTCTAATAAATCACTTATCATTCATTAATTACAAACCAAAAACATACTATAGATTAAAGCAAATTAATTTGTCTCTATAATAATTAAATAGATATCTATATAAATAAAATTAGAGTTTTGTCTGTACATTGCTTAGAATCATGCAGTTTTTGGTTGTTTTTACGTTTCATAGCCTAAGAAAGCCGAAACGAGTCTTATCTCAATTTCTGTCTGTATATCTGTCTGTCCATTCTGTGACTCGGTCTGTAACGCCAAAATGTCATTTTACGCGGCCTACTCCTAGAAAACTAGAGTACCGATCAAGGTTCTAATCATTTTTCTGTATTTACTGGATTGGTGAAAGTGTCTTTGGCTATAAAAACATGGCCCCGCTTCTTTGAAAACAAAATAACAAACCACCAAAAACCCAATTTTGTTCGATTTTTGTCAAATTTTCTCCCAATGTTTACTATTACATTTTATGAAATATTAATCAGCTGTTTGGATTAGTTCTCACTTCTAGCTGTCACTGATATGCTTACATTCAAAGTTGTTTACATATACCGCAACCATTTCCGATCAAGTTTTGTCAGCACATCCAAACCAAGTGAGATTAAAAACGTTGTGCCTTACTTAACCGCTTTAATTAATCGCAAGTGCAACGATTGTTCTTGAGTTTTGATAACCGGGGAAAATACCGTGAATCAGTGTTGTATTATTGCAAGGAAACTTACATTTTTTTAATCATCGTCACCAATACCGTAGCTTACAAAGGTTTCCACACATTGACGGCGCTTCAAGGACAGTTGTGTTAAGTGCAAAGTAAAAAATCACAACTGCATTGGGTGATCGTGGATGTTGCTGCGATCTTGGAAGATCTTTCTAATTTCGCTGTGATCGTACCGTAACAGAGGTTTAACTTAACAGATGTAGCTAAACTCGCTTTTCCAATGTGTCACTTTTGGTTTCTACTTACTTACATTTCGACAACGATATCGGTACTTTTGCTACTTAGGAAATAAAACTAAAAACGTACAAAACCCCAGATTTGTGCGTTTTTTGTCACATTTCCTCCCAATGTTTGCTAGATATATCTAGCCTACCGATTATTGTTTAGATATTACGTAATCTTTAAATAAGAAACCTTTGTTTGGATAAGTGTGGTTTCTTCAAACTGTCATTGATGTGTTAACAATAAAAGCTGCTTACAAATAATGTTATTAATGGGAAACAACTTTGATTTTCGAAAACTTAAAAAAAAATTAAAACCAAAGGAGATTAATAACTTCGGTACTGCACCACATCAAGTGAAAGTTTTTTTTGCAAACCATAGTGGGTTTTTAAAGCTTTACGTTGTTAACGTTACATGTTACATGTTTTGTGGCCTGTGTATTTATTTATTTATATATTTGCCAACAGATTAACACCTATAATACAGTTTTATTAGAAGGACAGGTTGAATTAGTCGCAAGTACTACTTACAGTTCTTTTCTCAAATGTAAACGTTGGTTTTTGGTAATGCTACTTTTCCTTTCCTTTTTTGGAACCGGTGGTAGCAGAATCATTTTTACATAACTTACAAACACATCACTATTTATTTATAAACACTGCACCTTATTGCTTATTTAATTTAATTGATTTCTTACTGTATAATTTTTAGCGTTTTCTGTCTGGACTCCAAAATGTTGTGTGGACTCAATTCTGTATTTGTGTGTGTATGTCTATTGGTAACGCATTAATGTCCTTATTTTTCGTGGAAAAGACAAGAGCACCACTGTTAATAAAAATTTCAACCCGAATAAATGTGCAGTAGTGAGGTTGAGGTAGTGTTTTAACTACTTTTAACCAGTGTGAAAAGTAACTTTCAATTACAGGCCTACCTTAGGGCTATGCCTCATAGATCTATACTGTAAAGCAATTCCTTTCATCGTTAGATATAAAATATGAACTAACACGCCGGGTGACATTTAATTGCGAAGCATTCGTTTTGGCTTTGAAACTGTCAGATATTGTATTTGAGAAGGTTTATATGTATTCCTAAACAATTATAGTTTTGCCATCATATCTGGAAAAATTCACACTAAATATGCAAACCAACTTCTGTTCTGAATATAAGGTTTTAACTTACTACTAGATTCCCGTACGTAGAACGGGCAAAACGCTAGTCCTTATATATAATACGTGAAGGCGATTTATACGAAACACTACTCCTCCGTTAATAATCGACGGAGTTTTACAAATTATGTGTCAAAATTAAGTATTTATAATGTAGACGCCCCCTTTCACCAATTCCAGCAATAAAAGTCCTCGGGCTTTGCCCCACAGACCATCTAAATCCCAATGTATTTCTTATGAAGCAAGAATTTTGTTTACTTAAACATATTAATAACTAGCAGAGCACCCGTCCTTCGTACGGGGTTGGTATATAAGTATAAAATGCTTATTGCAGCTATACTTAAGCTTTGAGTTTGCAATGGGGGGAGGACACAGTTTGATAAAATTTACGGTATGATATAACACATCTACCATTGCCATAATGTTCTACCACTGCACCTAAGCAATAGAAAAGATAAATTATCAAACATTCGCACAATATCTCAAATTATTCATTAAATAAAAAAATCAAACCTAACTGTAAACAATCCTATTTTGACTTGACAGTTCTCATTGTGTATCACAGCTTTAAATTAGCTGTTGTCATATATGCAAAACGAAATAATAATAGTGCTGCACCCAGTTGGGAAACCTTATAACTTTTTAATGCTCTTGCATATTAGAGAACCAACTTGTAAAGTTGAAACAGCTGACTAAATTCTTTAATTCCCTTTAAATATGAATACTTATAAGGTTAACATGGGGAACTACAGAGCCACTAGGGCGGAGCCCGAAATGATTTTTGAGATAAGAATATGCCTTAATGTTAATAGGAAATGTTAGCTATAATCATGCCAAATTTCAGACCAATCCGTCCAAAGTCTATTTAAACTCAGGAGTAGGCGGAACCAGTCGACCGTACTAATACCCTCACCCCTTGAGTCTATTGTGCGAGTTCGGGTAGGGGCACGCGTCGTCGGCCTTTGTCGGTGAGTCATTGCTGCTGGTCCCAGTGTCAATATGCAAACTTTTTTAATTGAAAGAAAAACTTAAAACAAAGTATATCACGTGCTGTGTTTTGATCGCCTGATTATTTTGATACCAAATATGAAGGAAATCGGTTAATTTTGGGGAAGGCAAAGTAAATAATTAAATCGTATACATGGTTTTCAAATAATGTTTAATGGTCATAAAATAAATTTTTTATCGAATGACTTTGATTAAATGATTGATGAGTTTTATAACAACCTCTTAATTACTACTTTACACAATAAATATCACCATACAGTACAGTGGACAGGCAGTTTTTTGTTCATTAAATTTCATTATTAAAATATAGACATAAAATTTATACTGTTATCAGTGTGCATTTATTTACACTGGTTCATTAACTTGATATTGACAACAAACTCTATTAAAATTAAATACATCTTAATATTATATTATTATAAAAAAAAAAAAAAGAAATAGACATCAAAGTATTCTTTTCAAAAATTTTAACACTATTCGTGCTATCGACATGTTTGAACATAAAAGTTGCATTTATTTCAATGTTAAGCAATTGCGGGAATTCCCGTCATCAGCACCCAACGTGTTAAAGACTGATTATTTGGGCCTAAAATTGGAAAATTTAACGGGGTTGGTGCACTGTGTATTATAATTTATCAATTATCAATTTTAAATTTTCTAAAAACGTTAAAAATTTAATAAATACTTCTAATTTTATGTTCAATAATTAAAAATGAGCCATATCAATTATATAACTAACTCACAAAATATACGTTGCAAAGGCATAACAAAATAATACACGGAAAACCCAAATATACATTATTTAAAACAATTTAAAAAATCTACTTACAGATGTAGTTACACTTTTATTTACAAATGGACGGCCAACTCGTCATCAGATCCATCACTTTCTCACTTTAATTCACTTTGCCTTCCCCAAAATTAACCGATTTCCTTCATATTTGGTATCAAAATAATCAGGCGATCAAAACACAGCACGTGATATACTTTGTTTTAAGTTTTTCTTTCAATTAAAAAAGTTTGCATATTGACACTGGGACCAGCAGCAATGACTCACCGACAAAGGCCGACGACGCGTGCCCCTACCCGAACTCGCACAATAGACTCAAGGGGTGAGGGTATTAGTAAGGTCGACTGGTTCCGCCTACTCCTGAGTTTAAATAGACTTTAGTAGTTTACGCGTGATTGAGCAACACACAAACATACACACAAACTCACAAACTTTCAAATTTATAATATTAGTAAGATTTGTATAAATTGCATACTAACACAGCTGTTCAAAGTAAACACATTATACACACAAGAGCGTTCGTTTTCAGAGTGAGTTCGTTTTCAGTTTCGATAACCGGAGTGGAGTGATTGATTACATCATCTTTGAGCTGACTCTTTTAAGTCATCGGGAAGTATGGATGTTATTAGTTTTGAAATATCGCCTGTAATACTTTACAATAATTGCTCTAATTCGAGCAACAGGTGCATTAGTATACAGGGTGTTGAAAATGTCTGGAACCAACATTATATCTGGTGAGTGGTTAAAGAAAAACAACTAATATTTTGTGTACGGATATACTATGGTTTTGCCTATCTTTTGGTGCCTTATGAAATTTGTTACCACTTATAGGGAACGTCCTGTGGAGGATGCAGTAAAAAGTTTTAATGGAAGCCTATGGTAAATGGTACATCATTTTAAAGGTCAATTTTTTCTGAGTAAGGAGCCGCAAGTTTTATCTCAAAAGGACCACCCTAGCAAAAATGGCGACTGTTTGAAGTTTTTGAAAATAATTGAAAGCTTAATTGGTATTTCTGTTAAAAATAAGATTAGTAAAACAACACAAACAATTTAGTTAAATGTTTTTTTTCAGTCATTTTTCAGTTCACCACGTGATAAACTACTGTACTTCGTAACTGGCTTGTAATAGCATTTAAAGGAAACAAATACGGACCATTTAAATAGCAATATTTTTAAATTTCAATTGGTCGCCAGCATGGTTTTGTATTATTCCATTGTCACTTGATATTTCCCACACTCCAGACCTTTTGCCCTTGCAACTTGCCTCCATTTCCTCTACGTCGCGGACCTGTTTCCATCATTCCCTAAGCCTTTTTAAGCATGGCGTTGTATAATTCCATCGTCACTTGACATGTCCCACACTCCAGACCTTTTGTCCTTGCAACTTCCCTCCACTTCCTCTACGTCGTGGGCCTGTTTCCATCACTCCCTAAGCATTTTTAAGCATGGTTTTGTATTATTCTATAGTCGCTTGGCATTTCCCACACTCCAGACCTTTTGCCTTTGCAACTTCCCTCCACTTCCTCTACGTCGTGGACCAGTTTCCACCACTCTGATACGTCTCTGGAAGCAAGTGATACAAAATATGCCACAGAACATGAACAAGACGCAAGTGATACAACTTACTACGAGAGAGCTCAATGACGAAACTGACGAAAAATCCAACGCAAAACCTGGTACATATATATATATGTATATACTAGCTGTTGTACCTGTGCTTTGAAACGGGAAGAGGACACAAAATACAAACATTTTGATCTTTACATTTGTTGTATAAAATAGTTACACATATAGGCTACCACTTTTAGAAACAAAATTTGGCTGCACTTTAGTATCTGTCCTACACTCATAACGATGAAAAATATCGATATAGGCTATGGATTATTCTATATATTCATTTAAATTAATAGTACTGTACCCTGTCAGTAAACTTTATAACTTGTTAATGTGAATTTAATAACACAGAACCAACTTGTGTATTTGAAACAGCTGACGAAATTCTTTTATTCGTTTTAAATATTACTCATAAGGTTAACATGGGAAATTCCAGAGCCACTGGGGCGGAGCCCGACCGGACTTTTGAGATAAGAATGCGTCTATGTTAATCGGGAATGTGAGCTATCATCACACCAAATTTCAGCCCAATCCGGCCAGTATTTTCTGCGTTTACTTGTCACAAACATAAATCCATACATCCAAACTTTCTCATTTATAATATTAGTAGGATTAGTAGGATATATATATATATATATACCATAATACCATATAACCACACTACAAATTTAATTCTACAATATACGGTACGTAGTTTTATCCAAACAAACGATCAAAAACCCCGAATGAAATTTTTAATTGACTCAATAGTCAATGCATATAAGCGAGTCTTATCTTTCGATGCAGATTAAATAATACAAAGGCAGAGGAATGCGCGAGACCAAGGACAATGTCACGGCACGGTTGCTATAGAAACGACGCAGCGAGAATTGCGCGCCAACGTCAACTTAACGCCAGACTGTGTAAACACGCCGCGTGTATAGTATTCGACGGAGCTAGTACTTTCAGTTGGCAATACTGGCTTCTAACCTAGAGCGAGGTGGTTCAACCATGAGAAGCGCCTCAAACTCCTGGGTAATCCCCAGTTAGCTCCTCCCACTCTGCCCCCTATCCCCACCTAAAAGACGAGCAAGTGGTAAGTCGGTCGGGAGGATTGACGACAAGTTGGTTTCTCGAATATAATAATTTAGTTTTACAGGCCGGTCAACTGGACTGACGATGAAATAACTTGTCGACGTACTGGTTTTCAGCATTTATCTATTTAATTAAAAAAGACGGTCTAGTGGCCAGACGACCAAGTATCTTGTCGGTCTACTGGTAGGCTCCCATAAAGAATACCTTACTATTTTGTGCGGTTTGGTTTTGTGTACAGTATAAAAAGTGATTCAAGTTCAGCGCTAACCAACTTGGAAATTCAAACATATTGTTTAATCTTTGAACATCCTTGTGGTGCTGAAAGCTGTTACCGGAAGTGTTGCAGAACTCAGTTATCAAGGAAGTCAGCTGTTAACACCTCGTCTTGCACCAACACGTCCGTTTGTTATCAGTCAATCCACACGCGCCTCCGCCAACAATGTTTATACATTGATAACAACACTCGTTTGTTCTACCAGGAGTATTTTCGGATTTTCTTGCACGTGCGAAATACACTAAGCTGCTTAAGGAATTACTTGGCACTATTTTATTCAATAAACGTATAAATTAAGTTTTTAAGATCAAGACTTTTGGATGCGAAAGACTGGAGCCGTTATAACTGCATTAAAGATGCGACAGTTAACAATAAGATATTTTTAACAATTTGGTTTAATGAAAAGCAACTGTCTTTGAAACAGTACAATCTTTTGGTGGATTTATTGAACCAAGTCCTTTACGGAATACAGCCTCAACAAGAGGGTGGGAATGTCTAATCCAAAATAGGCCACAGTTAACTGTGATAGCCGTTTAACACCATTGAAAAAAAAAAACAATACCTAAAGTAATATGGTAATTTAAATAATTTTTTCTACACGATCCTGCTACACAACATATGTGTCAAGTGACAGAAAAATTCTAGTTCGCCTCGTGTTCCGCGTTCCCGGAGTGGTGAGCGATTTGCGAGACAGAGACACAGTTGACACGATTGTAGATAGTTGTGATCGAAGTGGGATGTGAATGTACCGGAATGCAGCAGCCTTGGCGTGTAATGACGACAACGGTACATCCCAGCGTGATGGAGGATCACGCACAGCCGTGCCTCCGCCTCCACCTTGGACCGTTGCCCCTTGGACACCCACTGACTACCGGGGGTCAGGGAGACAGAAGACGTCGGTCCAGGTACAGAGGCTGTCAGGGACTGTGTTCTTCTACACTTTGCGTTCTTTGTTTCGCGAGGCTGTTTCTGGATCACAGCAGAGAAAGACAAGTCCAATAGGCGCACAAAATGAAAATGTCTCATCACACGAAAGAATTACTGTAAGTTATTAAAATGCGATTGGGGCATTCGATCTGTAAATTTGGAAACTAGAGGATAGGTTATCTCATTAAACAAAAGCGGTTTTACACAACACACCTGATCCTTCTACATACTATTTGACGGACAGAAATTTATTGTTTCATTTCATGAGGGCAACATTTTATAAATTACTTCCATACAAATATTTAAACTGCTTGTGGATACGTAACTTGAGTGTTTTCAAGATTTCACAACCGTAGTAACGTACTATTAACGGAGCACCTGTACGGTTATTGCAGTTACTATTGATTTCCAACCCCAATAAATCAGCTGATTCCCAGTGCTCCACTGCTAGAGGCGGAGCGTCTCTCACGATCAGACTGAGTCGTGCAGTCATCACCGTTCATGCGTAAATAGCCTAACGAGCTCAGTTACAGCGCTGCGTACTGCGTCGGCGCAGTGCACTGCATATCTACTGTCGCTGAGTACTGCGTTGGCGCAGTGCACTGCATATCTACTGTCGCTGCGTACTGCGTTGGCGCAGTGCACTGCATATCTACTGTCGCCGCGTACTGCGTTGGCGCAGTGCACTGCATATCTACTGTCGCCGAGTACTGCGTTGGCGCAGTGCACTGCATATCTACTGTCGCTGCGTACTGCGTTGGCGCAGTGCACTGCATATCTACTGTCGCTGAGTACTGCGTTGGCGCAGTGCACTGCATATCTACTGTCGCTGCGTACTGCGTTGGCGCAGTGCACTGCATATCTACTGTCGCTGAGTACTGCGTTGGCGCAGTGCACTGCATATCTACTGTCGCTGAGTACTGCGTTGGCGCAGTGCACTGCATATCTACTGTCGCTGCGTACTGCGTTGGCGCAGTGCACTGCATATCTACTGTCGCTGCGTACTGCGTTGGCGCAGTGCACTGCATATCTACTGTCGCTGCGTACTGCGTTGGCGCATAGCACTGCATATCTACTGTCGCTGAGTACTGCGTTGGCGCAGTGCACTGCATATCTACTGTCGCTGAGTACTGCGTTGGCGCAGTGCACTGCATATCTACTGTCGCTGCGTACTGCGTTGGCGCAGTGCACTGCATATCTACTGTCGCTGAGTACTGCGTTGGCGCAGTGCACTGCATATCTACTGTCGCTGCGTACTGCGTTGGCGCAGTGCACTGCATATCTACTGTCGCTGCGTACTGCGTTGGCGCAGTGCACTGCATATCTACTGTCGCTGCGTACTGCGTTGGCGCAGTGCACTGCATATCTACTGTCGCTGAGTACTGCGTTGGCGCAGTGCACTGCATATCTACTGTCGCTGAGTACTGCGCTGGCGCAGTGCACTGCATATCTACTGTAGCTGAGTACTGCGTTGGCGCAGTGCACTGCATATCTACTGTCGCTGAGTACTGCGTTGGCGCAGTGCACTGCATATCTACTGTCGCTGAGTACTGCGTTGGCGCAGTGCACTGCATATCTACTGTCGCTGAGTACTGCGTTGGCGCAGTGCACTGCATATCTACTGTCGCTGAGTACTGCGTTGGCGCAGTGCACTGCATATCTACTGTCGCTGAGTACTGCGTTGGCGCAGTGCACTGCATATCTACTGTCGCTGAGTACTGCGTTGGCCGTTGCGCGACGTATAGTTGGGTTTCTTAAGCAACCAAAAACTAGCCTTAACTCCAAAAAGCTCTCTCTGCCTGAAAAAATATTGTGTTTCTCTTGTTTGAATGCAGTGTGCAGTCAGCAGTTCCGAAAAAGAATGTTTTACCTATTCATTGCTTCTTTCGCGCCGGCGAACTGCATTGCTCACAGCGTCGTTTCATAGGACTTACGTCTTTGTACTCATCTGAGTAGTGCATTTTATACGTCAAGACATCGGTATAATGAATTCTTAGGATCATTTCCATTAATAATTTAATTTACTAGTAGGAGTCGAAGTGAGGGACATATATTAAAATTACATACAAAATAAATTTTTGGTGAAACTTGGCTCTTACAACCCAAACAATATATTTATGAATTTAGATTTGGGAAGAATATCAAGGGTTTGTTTTTTTATAATCACAGGGTTAGCACGAACGGGGCAGCACAACTCAGGGAAAAGAGAGGTTAGGGAAAGTTGTCAAAATTTGCAGGCTGGTATCATGTAGCAACAGTAATAATTTTATAAATATCAGCAAATCTGTGTGACGCAAATACCTTTCCTAAACTAAGTGGGTAAGCCAAAACTAATGTTACCAGCCAAAAAACTTTTTTTAACAAGGAAACCTTTCTGTTCATGATTGACTTTTGTAGTTGTACGACTCGTAAGACCTGTTCCCACTTTTGCATTGTTATCAGAAATGTCGTCGCGCTGGAATGCTAGCTAATAACTATAGCGGGCAACTCAAGTACAAGCGAATGTGTTTTCAAGAGTCGACACCACTTAACGCTCGACACGCCTTTGTATTACCAAGACTTTGCTAACTGTCGTTCTCTGGTATTGACATTCCTTGGTCATCGACCTTCGAGTAGGACTAATAGGCCTAGGTGTTGTGTGCGAAAATGTTTAGTTTAATATTTTGAAATTTCATACATCCATTTTGGATCGCTAGACTGTAGGCCTACGCTGCAATGTGCTGGATCTTAATGGTTATTTAAGACTAAAATCTTGTTCTAAGAGAGATATATCCCATTTTACTGTTTTTCATAATGGAATAGAACTCTCTCCCCCTATCAAAAAGAATGATCGGGCATCTCCAAAAATTAAATTACTGTATTCAGTCACTGTCACTTATTGGAAGACGAATAATTAACCAAATATTAAATGATTAGAAAAAATAAATCATATTCCTACTCTTGAGGTATCCATGTTTAGTCAACCGTACTAGTGAATGTTTATCAATATTGGTGTTTATGTTACAGGTCCTGGGACCAGCGGACTCTACGTGGCCGCCCTGCCGTAGAAGGAGTCCTCCACGACCACCGCCCCCACACACACGGTCAGTATACAATACCACATACTACACACACACACACACACACACACACCCGTTGTAGTACCACACACTCATAGTAGTAACAATACGAAATACGAGTACAGCTTACAAGGGTCAATAATACAGGGTATGTTTGAGAGGGTGGTGATAATTAATTTAAAGGTGAATACACTAATAAATCATATTATGAAATGGACATATTTGGGCAAAAATTAATTTGAGTGGGTTAAAACTATTCCATCTGGGTTTAGAGCAAAAATTATCTCTGCAAATTTTCATCCAGTACCTCTTTTCTGTGCTGAAATATAAAAAAGTAAATACTTTTTTGAATAATTTTCGTTGAAATGGTGACCATACAAAGGAGATGAGTGTAGGATGAGTGGCGCAATCTTGTAGTCTTGTTAGTGTATGGCCGATATATTCCTTGGACACGGCTGTTAATTAATAGCCCAAACATCTAATGGCAACCGTCGACATGGCAACTAAGGGACCTACAGTTTGTAATGGAATCCGAACCACATTTTTTCCTTGGTATTAACGAATTGGTCTAAATATCAGGATAATACTGCGAATAGTCGTTAAAACAACCTAACATATGAAACACCACAGCACAGGTTTTATCTGTCAATCATGCTTGTGTAAAGTACCATATCAACTCCCTCACGAGCGATACAGTAATAGGTGTAGACTGTAGGCAGTATACAGTCAAGGCAGGATCTAGTAGTGTTGGGTAAAGTATTGTAGTGTGTGCCGAATCGTACCGTCCAGTGGTGAATATTGTATACGATGGGGTGGAAGACGGACCTCAATTGTCTTAGAGGGATACAGCAACACGCTATTGGGACGTTTCGTTTCCTCATCAATAGTTCAAGAGACTAACCTCTAAAAAAGTACATTCAATCGTACGCGTTGATATACGTGATGCAATTAAACCCCGCTATCCGTCACATTCAATCCACAACAGTACTGATGAGTTTCCCAGGTGCGTTCCGATAGGTTTTCGTACAAGCATTTGAGGTTGGGTATATTCGGTAAAAGGTTTCGATACTTATTAATGCCTCCTTTTGGCCTAATTACTGGATATAGTTTATTGTTATTCCTGCTATCCCCACAAAAAGCTTATTTTTTATGGTACTCAGTAACCAAGCACTCTTGGCAATCTAGCACTGTCAGACTCTCGAACATGCTGGATTTGAGTGTTAATGTTTCTGTACAACTCTATTGCAACTCACTAAAAATTTCACTGAAAATCGAATCGCTGCGTTTGGTAAAGGCGCTCGAAATCGCATCGATGATTCTCTAACGTGCGTTGGCAGACGCTGAACTATTAACGCAAGATTACAATCTCCCTGCATAATTAAATTATAACTATAAACAATTTTAGACAATACACATTGATAATACAGACAGCTGAGTAGGCGAGGACAAGGTAGATATTGATCAGCTGATGACTCAAAGACCGGAGAAGGGACGGGATCATGCGAGTGGGTATGTAAACAATCAGCTGTTCCGGCTATTGCCGCCATGTGATCGACATTATGGCGGGAACTGCTCATTGTTGATAGTTCGTGTTTACGGCATAAGCCGGGTGAATACGAATCTTGGTTTATTAGTATGAGGAAACGTGGCTTATATGTTGGCGGATGTTAGCAACGTGTACAAAAACTACGACTTTGAATTTGTAATGCTTCGTTATCGGCACGCGAACATAATACTTCATAGTTGTACGAAAGTACGTTGGAGAAATAATATATGTTGTAACTCGGTATTTTTTATCTGTTTATTACGAAAACTCTTGACTAAAATTAGGGGCAAATAGGTGCGAAATAGATATCATACTTAAAAACAAAATTTAGAAGAGTGTACGGAGTTATCGAGGAAGATCAAATCGATTGTGATTTGGTGGAAGAAGTTCATTACAAAAATAGAATATTAATTGGTTGAAGAAGTGTAGAGAAGACAGAACTCTATCATAGAATTGCAATGGATAATTTCTCAAGAAGAACTAAGGAGGAAATGAACTTAAAACCGTCATGAATGCTAAGATATTATATTGGTCAAATATACTTCACACACAGTCAATTTCTACGCAAAATATTATATATCTAAATAAAGATATATCTTGCAAGGAAGTAGTTGAGGTGCACTGGTGCAGGTGTAGAAGGAGACAATTTTGTGAACACAGGTGGTGGGGAACACAAGCAATGGAGCCGTCTTTGGAACTCGCATTGCGTTACATAGAGCCTAGTCTTGGTGTGTGTTGAACGTTAAATTTTATGGAATAGAGTCGGCCTACACAACAACACGACATCTTCATACGAGTTCAGTCCCTGCTGGGCTTATGAGCTGTGAATCGTAATAAACATAATAGAAACGTCCCGTGTGGTTGTGATACCGAGATATAGAGTTACGTCGTTAGTTCAGTCGGAATGCATTAGAAACTACGGTTTACCTTAAGATTATGTGGAATTTCTAAAATGTCTTGATTGGAATCGTTAACACATGTTACTGTGGTCATAGGTTGTGCTTTAATACGTCTAATATCACTTTAAAATATATAGGGTGTCCCACGAAGGGGTTTAAATGTTTGATTTTATATTACGTGCCCATTCATGCACCGAACTTTTTTAAACTTTACACAGTTTACAAAGTAGGTTCTAAAAATATTCTGGAAAGATTTCAACTCCCTAACCTTAGTAGAAACAAAATGGCGGCATATTGAAAACAATACTTTAAAAACTTAAAAAAAAGGTATTTTTGGTTTTATAAAATATTAATATCAGTGTGTTGCTGTGAATGGGTTACGGTTTCAATAATTTTGGACATTAAAGCTTTCCATTAGGCTATGTTCTAGTTTTTTTTTATTTAAAAGTCATATTGCCCTGGAAAATAACAATAAAAATATTTTATAAAACCAAAAATACCTTTTTTAATGTTATTAAAGTATTGTGTTTCAATATGCCACCATTTTGTTTCTACTAATGTTAGGGAGCTGAAATTTTTCCAGAATATTTTTAGAACCTACTTTGTAAACTGTGTAAAGTTTAAAAAAGTTTGGTGCATAAACGGGCACGTAATATAAAATTAAACGTTTAAACCCCTTCGTGGGACACCCGGTACATATTTACATATGCACTATACTTATAAAGAAGGCTACAGAAAAGTTTACATCCTGTTGAATGATAAATGTTCTTGACTGTGTGTTTCTATCGTAATCAGACACAATTGGAGATGAATACAAGAACGCAAAAACAAGGAACATAAAATAATGTGGTCTGTTCAAATTACTAATGAACAGCATCCATATTGGGTTATGGATGAGTGTATGTATTTATACACTTGATTTGTAGCATATACAAATCATACATAACGGCAAAATTAATGATTTATTGCAATAATTATGATTTTTGTCGGGGTTTAAATCCTATATTAAGGATAAATTAGGTGCATTTAACAATATTTCTCATTTAAAAAACAACAAAACCAAAATATCTAAGTACACAAGAAAAAAAAACAAGAACTATACCTACGTAATAGAAGCAATTTTACTTTTAGTTGGTTGTTTTCTAAGTATTCTTATGCCTAAGTAATACAGCATTAGCAAGACTAAACAGTGAATTCTGAGAAGCATAAAGCAATCACTATGGAGGCACAAAAATAAACTAGAAACACATTGTACACATGTTGTCTCTAGAGAAAAGTCTATGTATTTATATTTTATTATTGTAGGTTCACACATTTGGTTCTTTTGGAATTTGGGCTAAGTTATGTCTCATAGATCTATAAAGAATTTTTTTAGTTTAATCATTGGATTTAACATATGGACCAACACGATCCGGGTGACATTTAATTGCGAAGCAATTGTTTTGGCTTTAAACTTTCAGATACTGGTTTTGCTAAGGTTTATATATAATAGTTTTGCCCGCATATCTGAAAAAGGTTTCAACTGACTACTGTAAGATCCCCGTGCTTAGAAATGGCACACAGCTAGTTCACACATAAAGTTTGTACTTTAAAGATCTAAGTCTACTGGGGTTTTGTGATAATTTTTAGTTTCTACGCTGGCATTAATTGGGAATATTAAATTTTCGAAAAGATACCCAAACCCCTGGGATTTGCTTTGATGTGCTGAGAATTGAACCCGTCCTTCTCGCACCGTTTAATACACAAACACTTGGCTACACCCATGGATTTGGGGGATTTTTCACCTCAATGTCCCAAAAGCAAATTTATAATCAGTTAAATGTCAACATTCAACATTCCAGACATCTTCATGAAACACACATCTACTTGCTCTCGCAGTCGTCGTCGGTTACCTGATACATGCCCGAACTGCCCACTGCCCAGCTATGCCCGGACTGGACAGAAAGTGATATAAATGCATGGAAGGTACACCGAGTCCCCGGAGACTGAGCGGATGTTTACAACCACAACACATGTCCGAGCCAAGATCAATAACATTGGAACTTCTTACTTTACTTGCTCTGCAATACTGGGTGTATGTTACCGGAGTCGTCTCAACATGTATAAATACTCAAATACTAAACTTTTCTATATACGCGAAGCAAATAACACAACCTGAACTATTAACATGGGATGTAATGAATAATGTCAACTTTATGTTTTTTTATGTAACCTACATTTTAAAAAAAAGGTATAATTTACCTGTATATTTGTCCCTACACTTTGCACAGTGACCTTCATGCAACTCAATACCAAATTCCGATGAGATCGACCTAAATATAAACTCTTATGACAATACAAAATTGTACTTTTTGTTCTTGTTTAGTACTGGTACTATTATAAGTTCTACAATAGTTCCATTTTCACTTTGACTGGATTTAGGTGATGTTTTATTAGCCACAACCAAATCGCAGCTGACATTAAAATAACATTAAAATGACATTAAATACGTTCACTTGACAAAGTCATATGAAGTTGCTAGAAGAAAATAATTGTAGGAAAGGGTAGTCTAATAGTACTCGATAAATATGAAAGACCGTTTATTTTTGTATACTGTTTGCAAACAACATTTTCTGCATTGCATCAGAATAACATTGTTGCTTTCAGAACCATAGATTGGATAGCGTTGCACTTCACGACTATACCTGTATAGATGCACGATTGGTCAATTCCACCTTCCCGCAGTTCCAACGATCCAAGTCAGACCGTTCCTACTGTCATTATCAGCAACAATGTTCCTGGAGGATGTAGTGTAGTAGCTGCAGTGTTATAGGCCAATCTAGAAAGCACTAAAGACAGTTCACTCTTGCGCTCGTGTGATCTAGGCAGCATGTTCGTTGAAGACACCAAGTGATTGAGTTCGATGAGCTTGTCTAGCGATAGAGCACGGGGCTTCAGTCCCCGAGCAGCAATGGAAGTTATCCATGTTATAATTCCAAAACCCTTTATACCTAGCTTGAAGTAATGTGTGATACGGCTCCGTGGAACATATACAAATTGTATTATTCTCTGCCAATCAAGAAGGTTTCAATACTTTGGTTTAGTCTTAAAACTTGAAAGTTGCGTGATCTAGAAAGTATGTGACCACAGACAAGGGTCTATATTCCCTTTTCTGTGGTGTGAAGTTTGTGACGTATCAACATAAAAAACAGTCAACTCCTTGGCCGAAGAATTTTCCAGGGTAGGACCGAGATTTTAAGCACTTACCTCCTCCCGCCCCATGCAAGGAACTAACCTCCTAATTACAAATTAGATCAAGAATGGCTGGGTCCTCATATGCGAGTAAATCAAATTGAAGTATGTATTGAATATTGTATTTATGACCTCCTATTAGGGCAAGTATCAGACTTACCTCAGTACGTGAACGACGTGTGGCTGTGATCCACGACCTGGGCGTATGTCTGTCAACTTCAACTCTAGTTTTTTTTTATTTGCTTCCCTCATCAAAGTATCTTTTCCATTTAATTCTAGTAGTTATTATGGACCGGTGGAGAAGAAACATATGAAGATCGGAAAAGCGGTCTATCGGCGTTGCATTTGATCAGTTAGTATGCAACAACCTTAAGCGATGTTTGGCTGAAACATATTTTAGAGACGGGTTTCTTGGTCCCTAACCTCAAGTTAACTTATTTTAAAATCCTTTACAATTACAACAAATCTAAATCGCCCAACTTAATTGTTATCGGCATGTCCTCTTACGCCCATTGAAACTCAGCTGTACTGTTCCGTAGTAGCTCGCAAGTTCTCATATCTGTGCTCACCGGATACGAGCTAGATGAGGTAAATGATGGCGATGATCGGTAGCTTGATACATTACAGTTGCTACCTTTCACTGTAGTTGATACTATCTGTTCGCACTTTCTACCTCTGTCTGGGCCGCCCCCGCTACCCAGCTGCCGTCTGACATTCCAATACATACTGCAAGACTAATGAACTGAAACAAGGAAAAATCGGAAGTTGTTCTATAACTTTTCTATCTATAGGTCTCATTTCTACAATTTTTTGGTTCGATTTCTGACTAAACTTTGTCACTATGGACGAACTCGATTTTTTGTGTCATTCATTCCAGACCTGTGGATCATTTGGAACCTTATGAACAACAGGCATGTACCTTTTTTGCTATGAGAATTTTGTTAAACAAGTTTTTAAAAGGGACCAAAACAAAATCTTGTTGCATGATGAAGAAATGTAAAGTTCTGACGAATTTTCCGAAACGCGCAGCTTCATTCGTAGCTTCTGTCCTATCCTTTGGTTTGTAATATGTAATCATGATCCTAAACACCTTTTTAGGCTCATCATCCTTGTATGTGGTTTTAAGTTCTGCCAAAATTCGGGGTATGCTACATAGGTGCAAATCTTCGTTTCTTTATTATTCCCCGTTATATAAAAATAAAACTATCATTCTAAAAGCCATTCTTAATCTGTGGGTTCAGTAATCTGAAGCACATGATGTAATATTTACCATTGAATAAGGGAGTCTCATTTAATGATATCAACGTTCTATGCTTACCAGACATTAACAACAACGCTGACTACATAAACAGCGCTGATACAGTATTTTCCAACAGGACGAAGAGCTTTCTTGCAGTAAGCCCCCAGGGCCCCATCCAAAATAAAGTCTCTGGTTTTCAGTAGGCAATTCATCCTACACACAAAGTTAATTCATCTTCGCTTTATACATAATAGTGTTTCGGGTTCGTTGCTCAATAACTTTTCATTTCACCGATTAATCGGAAGAAATGATTGTATACAAAGTTCATTTGCGTGTAAAAATGAATGAATGGAAACCCTTCATCATTGCATTACAATGAAAAAAAAAAATCTCAATCATGAAAAAAATTGCATCAGTAAATAATGAGTTTAAAAACCTAATTTACCCGTCAACCCCTGGAACCCCATAAAAAGAACACCCAAGACAGCCCAATCCAAACCTCTATCATTTACGCACAACGATCTCCGCCCCAACAATTCATTCGTGTTTCGCCCCTAGATGGCGTCCTGCCACGCGATGTTTCAATGCTGGTCCCAGCCGCTAAAAAATGTATACACAGTATAAAGATGAAGCCACGTACTCGTAGGCTATATGGCGGAGTGTATAGAGCTGGGCTGAATTATTGAACGGCCGCACTTGGATACTTCGTGTAGTAGTTTGGACGTTTATGCCCTCGTAGATTATTGCTGTCTCGTTCCAAACTTTATTTTTTATTTCAACGTACTTTCAGTTTAATAATTGTGGTTACATAACATATTAAAAGAATTTTGTAGATTAAAATACGTGCATTTCCCATCAACCTTCAATTTTGAGAAATAAGAGCGGTTATGTTGATTGTAAAAGAATAATTTTTTTATGTTCATATAACATCTGTGTAGCTACAATTCGCATAAATAGCATAAATCATCAATGGCGGAATTAAACGTAGACATTGCTATGATGTTCAGGAATATTTTAAACAAAATGTTGTCACGTTTTAGTTATTGTTTTCTATGTTAGTTAAATTGTAAAATTAAACTCGCTTCAACATCTTGGTTTCTTACTAGGTACACTTTTTAGAGCCTAATTAAACTTATCATTGATTCCATAAAAAAAGTAATGCTAGTACAATGTATAAAGTATGGCCATACGAAAAGAATTTATTCTGTTTACTTAGCTTGCTATCGGCAATTTACGTTACTTACATGTGAAGGATTTATTCCTTAATTTAAGGCCCATTGTGCCTGCATATTCAAAAGTAAGCTTTGGTCCAGTTGAAAAATGCACGAGACTGCATGAGGTGACCCACATAGACACGGTTATACCTGACCATAGCGTTTATGATGATGGCAGTAACTATACTTCCTTCGCTTCAATGTGGGAAAAGTTGGTCACAGTTTGCGGGGGAGTGACCCGAAATGAGATAATTGACGAGGTACAGGACCTTTGAAGGTACGGAGGTAAGTGGAGGTAATGACTTTGCCGATGCAGTGCGACCGAGGAAATGCACCATAAAGATGGGAGATACTGAGCATGACATGGACCATCTTTCGCCACAAGAGTTCATGTTCATGTCTTGGTTGAACCATGGTCAACCGCTTGCTTCAGTAATGCACAGCTAGGAAGAATCCTAGGATCATGCCTCTGAGATTGTCCGTAGTAAAAGTCAAAACGCGAAACCATATTCTGGGCCACCTCTTTGATTTAGTTGTTTATATCCTAATTTAAGTTCTAAGTCGTCCATAAAACGTATAAAATGGTTTGTGGCAAGATGTATGGATGAGTTCAATATTTCCGATATACGTTTCAAAAGAGATGCAATAAAACAAAACACTTGGAATAAAACATGTCGTGTTAACAGTCATTTTACTTTACATTGAACTTGAACTAGACTAGTTAAGGACATTGACTAAGAATAATAAAAATCTTACTTGAAATAAAAAAATTCGAGTAATAATCCAAATAACTTTCTATATCAACGAAAGGGTCGATTTGGACATGTAAAGTTAATTATTATAGCACCGTACTACTGTGTAATCAAAAGTGTACGAATTAATTATAATTTAGTGATATACAGTAAAAGTAAATAATTTAGTTATTGGTTATTACTTTTCCATGTATTTTTGAGCTTGTTTACAGAATGGGAGCTGTGTTCTAGAACCAAAAAGTATAAGCACAACGCATTTATATTTCTTTTACATTGATGGAACAAAGTTCATAGACGAAACATATCATAATAACTGTCGGTTTATGTCTAACGAATACGTCGAATGCATTCGTACTACAGGAGTGGTCTTTAATCAATGGCATTCCTTCTCTATGCAGTCAACGTAAAGGAACATTTAATGTGTAGGGTTGGTACTTCTGAATCAGCTGTGTATTGCTCCAACCAATAGCAATAGCGCCTCTGTTTTTCTGCCATGTTGTTGTCTGTTGACGTTGTTGTGTTTGTCGTTGTGTCGTGTTTTGTCAAACAAAATATCATCTTCGCCACCGGTTATTTTCCAGAAGAAATTGTTTGCGGCAGTTTCATTCTTTTCTTCGTGATTTGTTCTTGTATTTAAGTGTTAATTTTGTTTAATCATCCGCTTCTTCTTAAAAATGTGACGAAAACGAATAATTATCAGGTTTGTTGTGATTATTTTGAGGTTAGTGTATGTTGAATGGTTGAATTTGTGTCAGGCCAAGTTCAAAGTGGTGGTAAGTTATATATTGTTATTTACCACTCAATCCTACATAATATGCCAATTCTTAAGCCAACCGAGATTCCTTTTAGAGAATAAGCACCGAAATTAGACTCAGTTCCTACGATTTTTTCTTTATCCATAACTTATCATATTTTGATGATCGTAGGCCTTTGAGGACCACATTCTAAAATTTAGCCCAATTTACTCAATGAATAATTCAAATTATTGAATTTACAATCGGCAGCTCGCAATTCTTTTCTTTGAGATCTCTTTAAAATAGTAAAGCATGTCAAGTGGCTTTTAAGTAGGCCTATGTTGTGCTGGACATTGTTGAGAGTAACTAAATTAGCCTATCTAAAAGATAAATATTGACTGACAGCATGTTTACAACCACTAATTGTTCGTCCTAACACTTGTTTATAAAACAACTTGGTCATTTTAATTTTTTCTTTCTATGCACAGTCTGTACCTAGTCCATTTGCACATTTCCACTATGTTCTTTCTAGTCCGTAACTTACATGGTCATATCGAAGCTTTTAAAAACAACTAAACTTAACATTGTTAAGTTAGGCTATTTTAGCTTAACTAACACCCAGGCTAAATATAACCCAAACACATTTGGTAAAAAAAACTATTATTAGGTCTTTCTTATCATATTAGGGATCATTTTCTTTTTTGTTGTATAACCGCAGGTAACTTAAATCCCCTCATAAGTTTAGGCTAAGTTTATTCGATCTCAGGCTATCCTACCTCTAATTGTCCAGCCACTTTTTCTAATTGAAAATATAGGCCTAAGTTAAAGTAATGCTGATTGTTTACAATAGAAAGTTAACTTAACTTTCTCACGGTTCATCATACTCTGTTTTGCAGTAGGTTAAATATTTTAATACCATTTTTAAAAGGCCTATGGATAAGAAGGGGCACACCGTGCTTTTACTTAAACCATGAGAGCTCCAGCTGACTAACCCTAACCCCTTTTTACTCTATAGCTAATAACATGTAAAGGATCCCTAATATTATTTTGGGGACCTAAAGCAAACCTCGATTATATTTGGTGACTTGAGTTAGCTAGGCCTACTAGTGTAGGTTATTAATAGTGGTTTGTTTTGAAACAGAAAGCGGTGGCGGAGACGGAAGGAGAGGCACTGTTGGTGGAGAGCGTCGCAAGACTCATCCTCCAGCTCGGAGGACGAGCCTACGCACCCCTCGTACAGCTATCACTCAGACACAGAAACCAACATGCCGTGTGGTAAATATCCAACATAAAAGATAACATGCTAGCCTATATTTTATCACGTTGTTATGTTTATATATGTAGCCTAATAGAATTTATGTTGTCAGCTGCTAGATGATTGTATACAGTAGTAGGCGAGAGTTAAGAAGTCCTCTGAGCCAGAGTGATATTCAGCAATGTTTGTATGTTGCCACGCGGTATTTGTAGGTGCTCTTTTGGTTTTAACACAGTGGATGTGAGCCCTGACTGCCACATTGGACATGAGTAACCTGCCCGGCGCGCCTAGCAGTCGAGTAGCAAGAGCCTGCAGTTTTAGAATAGGCCAGGGCTCAGAGGACTTCTTAACTCTCGCCTACAGTAAACTCCTCCCAATTCAAATAACCTTCATTAGAATATTCTGGTGAACTAAGACAGTACTGTAAGCAGTGGATTAGTGGGACTGAAACAAGTGTTAAATGCCACTCCGCTTTTTCCAAAGAACCTATATTTTTCCACGACGACCTTGGTGAGCATTCCCCACCTGTAAAATTTACAACTAGACCTATACCACTGGCTGTGTAGCCTGATTCATGGGTAGTGTGTGGTACCTTAGTTTTAGAGAAAAAAATTGAGAATCAGGATTGTGAGTGGTGTGCTTAAAAACAGGCTATAGGCCTAAAGCTGCCTTGGATTTGAGTGAAGCTACTAGGCTATGCCATATTTTCATCCAAAAGGCGATTTTGAGGGTCTATGACAAAATGGCCTGATTAGGCAATCTCTCTTTAGCTAACTCATTATAGGCCCTACACCAAATCCTAGTCAAGTCTCACATTTTTTTGCTTTTTTCAGGGTTTGAAAACTCAGCGATGAAGTCGAGTTTCTCGCTGTCCTCGCTGCAGCCCTCTAGCACCAATCTAGAGAGTCCAGAGCACGCGAGGGTGGTGGAGCGACCCTACAACTCCCTCAGGAAAACCTGCAGGTACAAAAAGTCTTCGTACCTTCATCAAATCTTCTGTAAACTATTCAATCAATCAAAAATTATGCAATAAATTTAGTATGCCTATTTGCAGTCAGTGAAACAGAAAACATATTGAATGCAAATTTTAAAATTTCATTCAAAATGTTTACAAAGCATTAATTGGGCTTGCAACGTTAAAAGTGATTTTACTTGCTGCCTAATTTCGAGATCAATTATCAATCAATTATCAATTATTTAAGATGGGGACGCCACTATGTGCGTATTTTAACCCAAATATGAGTGAAGGATGAGTGTAGGATGAGTGGCGCGATCTTGTAGTCTTGTTAGTGACTAAGGCCGACATGTTCCTTAGACACAGCTGTTAATTAATAGCCCATACAGCTAATGGCAACTAAGGGACCTACAGTTTATAGTGGAATCCGAACCACATTTTTCCTTGTAATTTACGAATTGGTCTAATTATCAGGATAGTACTGCGGATAGTCGTAGTACTCACTAGTGCGGACCCACGGAGATTGCATGGGACAGGGCCGACAAGTCACAAGTCTCCAATAAGTCCTATAAAAGACTCTTAGAGGAAACCAGCAAAATGTCCTTTGGACCACCCTGGTGTATTTTGTGTGTGTGTCGAGAGTCCTTTAAAGATTTTTTAACAGTTGCTAAAAGGTATCTAACATGGCTTGCAATTTGTGAGTCTCCTCTCAAACAATCTGAAACACAAGATAAAAGAAAAATGAATGTATTGTTTTCAATAAGATAACACTAGGTAATTATTTTATTACAAAGTATTAAGTCAATAAAAGTACCGTACCTAACAAGTAGTATGATTAAGGAGTTGCAAATATTTTAAAGTATTTTCCTTATAATTAGGGAATTTTATATCATAATCTCTGCCATTTGCTAAATAGCTGAGGTAAAGATGTGAGAAGGATACAGTTTCAATAAACACTTGTGTTAAATTGATAAATGGGTTTTAATAGGTTGATTTGTATGTTTGACATACTGGAACCTAACATGTGTGAGAAAATATAGTTATTTTAATGATCCATTTTTTTACTGCTCCTTCATAGGATTTTGTGCCATTGAAACGACCAAAAGCAGTAATATTGTATACTTCATTATTTTGTTTTATCTTCGATAAAATATAAGATTTAAAAATATTTTGTTGAAAAGGAGATCCTAGATTCCAATTTGACAACATGCTCCATCAAATACATTCGTGTGTAATTTGAATACATCTTGATGTGTGTAATCTTGTACTATCATTGAGATGGGGACAACACCTATATGCATATTTTAGCCCAAATAGTTTAAAGTTAGCGTTCCTGTGTTTGCAGTTAATTAAATTCTGACTAGCATTACCTTGAAAGGTTAAACCTCATAACCAACATTTACTGGCAATATTTTGTTTATCTCTGAATTATTTTTCAAACCTTGCCTCTTTTAATTTTGTTTTTGCTCGTGAAAATAGTATTTAAGCATATTCAAAACATGAGAACCATCCTAATCAATATAAAACTAACATTTACAAATACAAATACAAATATATTTATTATGAAAATTACAACAGCTTGGCCTCACCAAGTTTATAAAACTTGTCGGTGAGGTCCAATTGATACAATATAAGGCTAACAATTAAATAATTTACATTTTTTTTTCTTTTTTTGAACAAAGATTTCTTAATGTACTATATTTCTACGGCGGTTTGTGGCAGGCACTTTAACTTAAAACAAAGTAGTTGGCAGCACACTAAAAAATCTAAAATGTAGTGACATAAATATTGCTTTACAATCTACGGAATTCTTTTGGATTGCTCATATTTGGTCCTCTTTGTTTTTCATGGTTCGTAGACCATGTTTGAACTGTTTGTTTGTTTGCACAGCAGACTGGCACTGGCAGCGCCGGCCGAGCTGAGCTGACTGAAAAAAAAGAACAAAAAAACCTGAAACTTTAGTCGTTTGGTTTGACCGAACGAACATAACCTCTCACTCACTGTGAAACGCCCATGCATGCATGCATTCTCACAATTCACAAAAAGCAGAGAAAAATAATAATAATAGCAATTATAAAGCGTCAGAAATTGTATTTCTTCCCTATAAAATGTTTTCATTTAAAATGAATATAAAATGTAAAACATTTCAACCAGTTAGTAAATGATTCTATGAACTGTAATGTCTGACACTATTACACCGTAGACAAAACAATGAAGTAATAATAGGCTAGGTACCTTCTAACAATCTTTGACAAGGAAGAAGTGGAGGACCCTTAGAGAGTTTGAAGATGGGGCTGGAGTACCAGTTATTTATTAATTTATATAGCAAATGTTTTATTACTATTTTCCATATCAAAATTGATTATATTAAAGTGTTTTGCTTTGTTCATCTTTGTATCATAAAATTAGACTAGGCTATAAATAATTAAACAGACTTACAATGGTTTTATAGCGGTTTTCTTTCATCTGAGATACTGAGCTACTTAAAAACTAGTAGGCTAGTATTAAAAACTTGTAACATTGTGTCAATTTCAACATCTTTTCCCATTTTGGAAATATATAACAGTATTACCCTATAGTAGTTTAAAATTTGGGTTTTATCAGAAAAACATTTTCTCATTGGAGCTTAGTTAAATCATTGACTATTGGATACTGAAAGTTAAATCTATATAATAGCTGCCCATCCAAGGCTAAACTATTTTTATTTTATTTTATGTAAACAAACTACAAATAAAACATATGTTTTACCAAAATAAATCAAAATTATTTAGGTTTTGATAAAACTAAGACATAAACAATTTCAAACTCAATATTTTTTATACAATATAGAAAAAATAGACATCTTCAGAACTTACTTATGTGTGTGTTAGTTTTAAAGATTTATTGATTGGAGTGTTGGTGAAATGCAATACTAACTACATTCCTTCATGTAAAATTGAAACGTGACCATGTTTGCAAGTTTAGTGATTTTTAGAGCTTGGAACTAATGAAGTCATGAAACTACCAATAGTGTTTAAAAATACTTAACATGGACCTGAAGGTATTTATTTTTCCTTATGAATCAATTTGACGTTTTGTACATCTTAAAAATTACATATCAACTTAAATAATTTAGAATTTCCTATCTCAATCAGAAAAAAAAACATTTGAAATCAAACTTATGGCTAATCAAACTACTATCATAGAAGTGGGATGAGTTTAACAAAGCTAGGCTAGAAATTGACTTAGCCAATGCATTATTGACTTAGCCAATGCATTAATGTAAATCTGGCCAAATAAATGACTTATGACTTACGGTGACTTAAATTCTATTAATATACTTTTAATCATGTCCAAAATAATCTACATGTTCTCATAACTAATTCATACAATACAAAGCTAAGGATATGATAAAACTTGTCTACATGTTTCTAATTTACAGTTTTACTCTTCAATTCCTTATTATATTACTCACGATACAGAGAGCTTGTGACTTGTTTAAAGTTAATTTCAAATATGATTTTTGTTGCTAGGTAACTTATTTATGATTGTTTAAAAGTTATCTGTTTTTGTTATGTTTTGTTGTAACCAAGGTGAAGTAAAATGTTAAACAAAGTATTTTCTTGATCTCAAGGGCGGTCCCAGGTGGGGGCAGCGTCAAGTGGGTTGTGACCTCCCCAAAATGTTTTTTAATTAAAAATATACCAGGGAAAATTTAACAATTAATTGTTATTGCAAATCGTTAAACCAAATTCATTGTAGTCTTTACACTTGTGGCAAATGATAGGACTAATAACAAACTCTAACCTAAAACTTGGGATCATTTGAGTTAGACTATTTTTTGTACGTTGTGAAAAGTATGGTAGCTAGGCAGACGACGGACGCTTAAAGCCATATACGGCAGTGTCTGATGCTGGCGTTCGACGTTTGGCCGCATTCTACTTGTTCAATTGTTGTAACATTTAATGTTATCATTAATTTTAACCTACATGATTGAAAACTCGAATTGGATATTGGATAAAGAATAGTATCAAAGAAATTGATCAATAGTCGCTTGAAAGGTAGGCTAGTTGAATATTAATTTATCTGAGCTAAACGTTAGGAATTTGTAATAACACATTGAAAAACATTCATCAACATCTTTAAACTCACTGTTCACGACGTTCTTACATCTTTTCTTTTTGATGCACCTTCAGCCTCATAACTTCACCCTCAAACTAAACTTTTAAGTACCGGTAATTCTTCTTCAGCGGCAAAGTCAACAACTATTTTGAAACTGTCACTGGTCTACTTGATTCAAGCTTCTCCACTTCACAGCCTTACGTTAGGGAAGTTTTCACTCTCAAATTGTTTGACAATCAGCTATTGTGTCTAACACTCATAGAAAACTTTCTGTTTGCAGAAGAGAAAGAGATGCTGAGAAAGATTCCTGGAGAAGATCCTGGGACAGGAGAGAAGTAACGAATGATCAATTCTGGAACGCTCTTGAAGAACCAAACTACCTCTACTTAATGGATTGTAATTTAATAGATAGTTGTAAGGTAATGTGCATCTTTTCAACACTCATGTCAACTAATAATTCTTTGTTTTCAATTGTTATTATTACAAAAACGTGGAAAGAAATTTGATCAAAATCAGTTTACAGTCATTTACTGGTTATGACCCAAAGTTGCGATCCAGTAAATGACCGACTGTTTTAATAATTGTTGGTTAGAATTTTGGGTACTTCAGTATTAAACGGAGGCCACATTTTGTCAGCGCGCTGCGGCGGTTATGTTAGGTTGGGTTATCGTAAATATTATGTGTGTAGGACTTTCCTCGCTTCGTTATGAATCGAACGATACTTTCTATTATGATAACCCAACCTAACATAACCGCCGCAGCGCGCTGACAAAATGTGGCCTCCGTTTAATACTGAAGTACCGAATTTTGATCTTAAAATGAGCATAGAATATACTTTAACCTGTATATTGTGAATTAGATTATGATATACAGTAGAACCTTAAAATTTTGACACTTTATGGAATAAGGAGATGTTGAACTATCAAAATTTCAAATTATAGGGACGTATATTGGGTATTTACACACAGGAATAATTTAAAATGTGAAATAAAGAAACAAATAACAAATATATGTAAATAGTATAAAACTTGACAAAAATATACAAACTAATCAATTTACATCTCTACTGTACATTCTTTGTCTTCTTTACTCAATATTGCTCTCACCCTATAATGACAAAAGGAAAGATGATGATTCCAGAAAATAATGAGAGACGATGACAGAATCACCATGATTGTGGCACCAATAGCCTATCACTCATAAAATACTTTTCTCATATTTTATGATGCAATTTTTCTGTAGCCTATTTCAAGTTAATTTTCAGGCTCACCTTTGAATCTGAAGGTTGCTGGTTTGATTCCAAATTGTAATATAAGAAATTGTATTGTAATTTCTTTAAATTTGTTGTAATACAACCATTGAAATAAATCCTGACCAACCAATCAGTTGGTACCAGTCAATTTAAAAGCTTCTTTCTTACAGCCTATGCAACTGCCAAAAACCTATTTGATGTATATTCGACTCTGGCTATTAATTGCGGATTTGCATCTCCATCTTGACTGTCCATATTGTTAAATCTTAGTATACGTACTAATAATATCCAAGAGCATTTGAAAAGCGAAATATAGCTTTTCAGATTTTTATTTTTATTTTGCACCCATATTTCAATTGATTGTCTAATTCTGTATGTGTTGTTTTGTAACAATACAGTATTGGGGCTTTGTTTATAAAGAAAGATTTTAATTTATATTCATATTTCTCTTGCAGGAGGTGAGGAACGATCTTCACTACAGCTGTTCACCGTCTCACGACTGGAGCTTTGACCAGTTCTGCGCTCAGTTTACAGAACTCGACCAATGGCTCACAAGTATCCAGGAGACTATATACAACAAGGAGGAGAACGTCACCGATAGAAACTTAAGACTGGTAATTATAATGTTAGCTATGTATGAGAACTACTGTGAAGATTGTATGTAGTAATTAAGAAACTTGTTCAAATTGAAGCCATGCAGGCTAATTTAAACTTGAAAGCGCAGCTGTTTCCTTACTTCTCTGACTACTATCTTTGATTATTAATACATCTAGAGATTCAATCTACATGTTTTTACGAATATTATTGTGGGCTTCACTCACCTTTATTTTTGTCAGTGATGTCCAAGACTCACCTAAAATAACACCTCGCCTAAAAGTATGTCTTTCAGAAACAGTACATGTTTTTAGTTTGTAGCCAGGTTATTAACAAAATCGCCGTATTGATGTGATCTACGGACAGATTCCCAAGGGCTGATCTAAATTACTAATTTTTGTCGAATACACAAACCTTTTTATCAAGTCAAACTTATGGTGAGCTATAGCAACCTGGTCATTAACTAAAGATGAGGCTTAAAATAGGATTTGAGACACAAGCACATTCTGTGACTGGCTCACACAATGTTCTTTTTTAATAAAAAAATTGCTACAGCTGGTCCATATAGATGGGAGGTCTACTTCAGTATCCAATCCAATAGTCAATGCTACTATTATGGTTGGTTATGACCCCTATACAACAATTATCTTGTCGTCGTAGCCTATAACAATGTGATGGAAAATTTATGTTCTTGACAAATATGAATAACATTCTAGGATATATTTCTGGGGAATTTGTTGTCAGTTGATAGACTATGAAGAAATGGATAACGTAAATAATTTACAATATTGAGGAGGCCATACACATTTACACAGCGCAGTACGGCTGCAATAGCTTCCATGCAGAGACAGTAAATAATTTGGAAACTTTGCTTGTGGATTTGGAATGTTGAAGACAATCATGGCTAAAGCTCCCCATACACTATCCAACATGTTGGACGGACATGTCGGGATCCGACGTCTTGTCGAACATATTGGACAGTGTGTGGGTTCCGACCCGACATGCTCGACGGATATGTCAGGTCGGATGCTCGGTCCGGTAGCACCACCCGACTCGAGCCGTCCGCCTGACATGTTGGACCGTGTGTGGGAAACCGTCGAACTGCTTGCCCGTCTAGCCACAGTTTCCAGTTAACTGTGTGTGTTAACTAGCGAGTTGTGCGTGATAACCGTCCCATTTTTCCATAATGTCATTTAATAATAATAAACAGTTCTGGTCAGAATTTATTTAACTCTACAGAGACCAGAAGGCGTTGTGGGATGTCAAAAGTAAACTCTATTGCAACAAACATGCACATAGGGGCACGATATCCTGATGGAAAAGTGCAAGGAACTGTATCCAGAGTGTGATTTAAAGTTCGTTAAAAATAAAATTGAAAATTTAAGAGCCTAGTTCCATTCTATAGGCTCTAAAAATCCCTAAAATCATCGCTAAAAATCCCCCTGAAACAGCTAAATTCGTCTCAAAATCCATCTCAGAACTAATATTTCACCTGACTTGTTGGGTAACATGCTCGATAGTGTGTGGGAAACACCCGACATAAGTCAGGTTGGATGATGGGTCCGTCGTCAGGTCAGGTTGTCAGGTCGGGTGGCATGTTCGATAGTGTATGGGCACGGCCCCCTTTAACTACAGGCCGTGGCCAGCGAGAATTGGCAACGTCGCACTGAGCATTAACTCCCGGCCATTTCACCATTACGGTAGTACGAAACTAGTGGTCGCGGTTTAAATATACTGCATTTTTACACCTTTACAATTGAGATAAAATTTTGAAATTTTGTACAGAGCTAGGGAATAAACCCTTCATGCCAATGGTGTGGTTTTTAGAATTAAAATTGTATTTGGTAGTACATGTATATATTTTTAAAATTAACACATTAGAAAATTTTTGGAATAGTGAAGTGAAAAAGTTAGTCGCCTACTAAAATTTTTGTTTGTTGGTCAGAGAAGTTTCGTCTGTGAGAAAGTTGTAGATAATTAAATATACTTTAATTTTTGTATTTAACTTTTCTTTCTATCATGCTTAGTTTTGTTAAAATTTTGTGTTGAACAGAGTGACCAAATCTCAGTTTTTGCTCGCAACTTTATTGTAGTATCGCATAGCTAATAATTAATTAATGTAGGCCAACTGAATTATTTCAAGCATTTTAATATGCCTTTTGGTTATCCACAAGAATATTACTTTTGTATCAAATACTGCACGATATAATGTCTTCATAATTAAATACCGTAGCCTAAAACAAAAATGCCTTTTCCTTTTAGTTTTAATAATTTTGCTGTAGTTTATTATGAATTTTAAGTATGTGTTTTATTTACACGTTATTATGTAGTATTATGTAGTATTATGAGTATTATGTAAAAACAATACTTCATTCATTCTGTTGCGCAACCATTAATAACTAATCCATTGATAATATTCTTGCAACAGACAATCGGAAGGTGGGGCTACCGAAAACTTTTAATTTAGCGCTCATTAACCAATAGTGGCGTGGCAACCACCATCTTCATTGAATTAGGTGGAATTAGCGAATAACTAAAATTAGCGACAACCTGTACCTATAATTAGCGTGCAGTTGTTCTTCTGTGTTGGCTGGTTTTTAGTGACTAGTGGTTTTTATGTCAGATATCGATATTTTAGAAATAGCTGAAACTGTTTGCAATTTGTGGAATAAATAATTTGAAGGAAATAGTATCAAACATTATTTTGAGAGTGAGCAATATTTTTTAAATATCTACACGAAAGTAAAAAAGACCAAAATAATAGCCACTGTAACCATTGAAAAATGTCAATCCTTTCTTGAATAAAATAATTTTATTTATTGCTTTTGTTAATTTTTACTTTGTATAGTAGATGTCATCATTCCAATGATAAAACAATAGCTTACACAGAAGCTGTAACTAAATAACATTGCAGATAGGATTTACATTTTAAGTGTTTAACAAAAAAAATTAATAAATCATAGAGTAAATACGTAAAAGAGACGGAAGAAAACTACAATCGTGTGCCTACTTATACGTTCAATCATGTTCAATGTACCGTTAAAGGTTTTAATAAATATTGTATTACATTCTTGTATTGACACGAAAGCCTAACATAATTATTTACTCCTTTTCCTACACATTAGTGTTATCAGATATAAAACATCTAAATTAATAGATAATTCGCGTGCTTGTTCCAATCCTCCGCGGCGCGAGCGCGAGCATTCACTGGTGTGGTGTGTAGCGTAGCTTAGCCATCCAGCCATCCGATGCGGTGTTGCCACTTCGAACGCCGCGGCCTGTAGTTAAAGGAGGCCGAGGTATGGGGGGCTTAACTATGGTTGTTTTCAGCTGGAGACGTCCCTTATCAGTTAAACAATCTTTTGTTAGCCATGCCCGATTCCTCATCCAAAATGTATATATCTGACTTTACGAAATTCATGCAAGACCGCAGCCAGCTTACATTGTGCAAAACTTCATTTGAATACCCTGCAACTGTTTACAACCATCTTTTTTGAACTCTTTACTTCTTACACAAATTTCCCATGTCCCAACATTTTCCCCATTCTTATCTGTCAACTGATAATTAATTAAATTAGGTGTTTTGTTTGTACATTAGACCTCAGAAATGTAACTACGGAATGTGATTAATGCTGATAGCTTGATTTCTAGCTGTTGATTTCTCTTCACATTGTTATCAGCTACTGGTTTGTCTTGGCCTAATCTTTCAATTTAACTCCATCGTAGTTTTATCTGTACAAGTACATCTAGTACTTTGCTAAACTTCTTTCATTAAGATTTAAGGAATATAATGTTTGAGTGTATACAGCTCAAAAGTTTCAGAGCCATCAAAATTCTAAATAGGTTTAGTCTTTTTATTTATTCTCTAGACAATGATTCTTGCTAGCAATATTTTTTTTTACTTATCTGAAATATCATTAGCTGATTTAAGATTTGCTAAAAGTCTTTTTTTAAAGACTCCAAAGATCTGAGTAAAATGTCTCATTTTCATCTTGAGAGCCCTTTATCACTCAATTTGTCTACCATTTTGATGTCTAAAATGCAGCTTTTAAATTTTTTTAAGACAGATCTAATTAATGGTTCATCTAGGATGTTACTGGGAAAACAAAAATCACAGTGTGCCGTCCATCAATTTATTTTTCTGGTTATTTTATGTAGTGGATCGATTTCTCAAGGTCTTCAACTTGGATGCAAACATTTTGAAATAATTTTCTATCTTCTGCATGCAATAAAAATACCTTGAGATTGTTATCAGTGCTTGATTTTTCTCCGATCTCAAAGAGAGGGAGTCTACTGCAGTCCTATTTACTATATGAAATCATTGAAATAAGGAGCTCTTAGTGACAACTTTTTCTGGGTTTCGTTACTAATCTGTTGATAGAGATAAAACATGTAAACAATAGTAAGCCATAGTATGGTCTTGGGGTCATGCCAAAAGTTGTGATAAGCAGTAAATAATGTAATCAAAATCATCTTGGAAATTGATACTATGACTATTACCTTTCTATTACTTAGAATTTTAATTATGTAAATTCAAAGTGATTGCCTTTGTTTGTCACAAAGACAGATTTTCTTGGGGAGGACCTGTAAGGAATAGGGATCAGACTTATTTCTACTTTAGGATTTTGTTCAAAATTTTGGCCCTTGTGTCTTAGGCCAAAATTGGGATGGTTTGTAGGTCCAAACTGCAATCTGGCTATAAAATACTAAATAAGATCTCATCCGTATCCCATATGGTTAAATTAAGAGCATTTTTGTGGTCTCGGCAAAATTGTGAGCGTCTTCCCCAGTTTAGGTGAAATTGTGAAAAATCTTCTCTGGTCACGGCAAAATCAACACTATCTTCCCACCATCTTCCGCCGTCACGGCAATATTATGAACATCTTATGGAGTCACAGCAAAATTATGAACTTATACCGCAGTTAAGGCGATATTGAGATCGCGTAGAATTTGTAAACTTTTTCTCCAGTCACATCGAAATTGTTAACTCATACCGCGGTTGAAGCAAATTAAAGAACATCTTCCAAGGTGGGGTTGTGATCATGAACTTCTTCCGCGGTTACAGCAACATCATCATCATCAATTCTCACAATCGCGGCAAAACTGTGAACAACACCCAATTGTGGTGTAATCATAAATTTTTGATTGTGCATCTTAGTTTTCTAGTATTGCAAAAATAAAAAATTTTCTCAAGCTGAGTTGGCTCTAAAAATATTTCTGTCCCGAACTGACTCCTTGGGCCAGTTGTTGACCCAACCTAATACAAACATATCGGGACCCGCAAACCCCTAGTAAGGAATAGCTTTAGTTCTGAAGTGTGTTGGGTCTTTTCATTAGTTTTAATTAAACATTTTATAAACATTTGTTTTGAAATAGTTACATGTGTGATTCCTTTGCTCTTTGGCTTGACTGAGCTACTCAATCTAATTTAAGTGAAGCAGTTGGCACCAATCTGCAGCACTTGCCTCTGGTAAATAATTGTTCCAGCTCCAGACCCCGCTAAGGAACGGAGGTAGTTAACTTTGGCAGAAGTAAATTGCTTCAGAGGATTTTACAGCACACCTAGTTTTATGCGACCACAGTGGTTTCAGGCGTATCTGATGTACAGTAGAGTGTCGAAAATCCGAATGTCAAAATTCCCGAAACGTCAAAAATCCGAATCGCTCCTGAGGGTTTTAAAATATTGAATTAGCACAGAGACAACAGATGTCTTACAATTTCGCAGAGAAATGATTGATTGTGCCGAGCCAGTCTGTGTTTTAGCGAATTTCCCATATAGGGAATAAGCTATTACCGTAGGTCTCATGGTAAGACCTAGACCCGGGACCGATTTTCTTTTTCGTTTTGAGGTCCCCAGAGGCCAAAAACACCATCCGTTCAAATTCATATTATATATATATTTATATATGTGTCCGTTAGCGCGATAACTCGAGCAAAATTGATCCGATTTTGATGAAATTTGGTACAAACGTGTAAACCTACATTTATTCGAACGAGTTCGCGAACCAGCATAATCGGACCATGGGATCAGGGGTTTATGGGGGGTTTTATGGGGTAAAAATGGGTTTTTCTCATTTTTGACCCTAAAAACTTAAAATTTCTAAATTTCTCTCTAGACCAATTTGAAGAGCTTAAAAAAACAAATAATTTGGTATATTGAAGTATTTTTGAATGTTCATTGACTACGGAGAAAATTTAAAATTCCCATGTTATTCTTATGGAGAATAAATAAACTGTTCTAGTTTGCTTGTTTATGGATATATTTTAATCAAATTTGGCAATTTGGTTTATTTCATACTAAGCTATCAATATTTCAATTTGAAAAAAAAACACATCTCAACATCTTCCCTGTAGCAGCAAACCTAACTACTCACTAAAATTAATGTTATTTAAATAGGAAATAAATCAGAAAATTTATAGGGTATATTTTAGTAGAAATCAAGCCGGGTAAATGGAAATTCGCTTAGTATGCAGGTTTGCTGCAACGGGGGTATTTTTTGTTTCCAATGTATAAGCTCTACATATTTTTTCCAAGATACGAATTACAGTTATAAAACAAAAATACCTAAGTACAAAAATCATCATTTTTATTTATTTCATTCACTGTATCCTGGAACTGTATTTGTAATACTGTAGGCCTAATTATGTGTCTATTAGGCAATTCTAGGCTATGTTTGAAAATGTGTACAAATCGGTAATCTGAACTACCTACGGCAAGGGTGGTCCCAGGGGGGAGGGGGTCAGGGGGGTTGTGACCCCCCCAAAATATTTTATATATGGATAAACTTATTATACCAGGGGAACTTTAATAATTTTTATTGCAAATCGTTCTACCAAATTGAAATTCATTGTAGTCTTTACACTTGTGGCGAACAAATGGACAACATTCAAACAAACATACAAACTCTAACCCAAACCTCGGGATCGTTCGAGTCTGACTATTTTTGTACGTTATGAAAATTAGGGAAGATCGGCAGACGACGGACGCTTTCAGCCATATACGGCAACGGCAGTGTCCGATGCTAGCGTTCGACCGCATTTTCTTCTTATTTAATTTTTCGGCATTTAATGTTATCATTCATTTTAACCTAGATGGTTGAAAACTTGAATTGGGTATTGGATAAAGAAAAGAAGTTTTATCAATAGTCAAAGCTTGAAAGGTAGTTGAATATTAATTTATCTGAGTTCAGCGATAGGAATTTGTTATTACAGTAATGCAATTCAATGATTACCGTAGAAAATTTTAAAACTTTCAATATTAAATATCATTTATATGTAGAGCACCTGATATCATATTTAAGAATAACACAACCCAATTGGTAGTGTCTCAGACTTAGATGCGGAAGGGACGGACTTAATTCCCGGCACAACAATGGGCACAACCAGAGAAACGTTGCACAAAAACTTTATTCACACGTTGACCCTTTGCAAACTGCCACTGGCGTAGAAAAAAATTAGAACACTGAGAACTAACTCTTCAGGCGGTAGCAGAGTCGGGATGCCGACGGCAACGTTAGTTGGGTAGTGTACTTTGTGTAGGTTAACTGTTGCTTACTGGGCAGGTATAATGCAGTTGTGTTGGGTGCAAGTTCTTAAACACTTCTTAGATAAAATAAGTTCTCTGGTTCAAAATCTTGGTCTGATTTTGGACAATTTCTGTTTAGCATGCACATTGGCACCAGTTGAAAGGGTGTTTTCATCAATCAAACATGCTTGAATGTGTTGTAATGTTGCAGTATTCCTTTGATATTAAAACCACAAGTCTCAATAATAAAAAAACATGACATTATAAAAGCTTATTTTTTTGCATTTTTTTACCTTTAAAAAATAAACTGGGAAGCTTGAACACATTAAACTAGGTCCTCAAAATAGCTTAAAAACCACTAATTTTAGCACGTTATTTCCAAAATTTTCCATACCCCACAGGTCCCCCAGTGACCACCCCCAAAATACATGTCTAGGACCGCCCTTGCCTACGGTCCCAATTGGTTTGGATTCTTGACTCTCTACTGTATTACCTTCTCGGAGTTTTTCCCGCAGATAGGAGTTGCGTAAAAGATAGGTGTTACAAAACTAAACTCTCAGAGGTCTTTTAAACTTTTACTCATGCTGTAGCTTTAAAACGTACACAATCTAACCCATATAATCAATAGATACAAATACTGTTCACAGAGTCACATAGAAGAGATGCACCACAAAACGTACAAGCGGAAAGTGTTCAACAACCAAGGTGGCCGGCTGGCAGCCAAGTTCCCTGGAATGAAAGATGAGGTCAAACGACGCATGACTCATCTGAACCGCAAGTGGGAACGGCTGGAGCAGACGGTTACGCCAAGGAAACACTCACGAGTCGATACCTCTCACCTCGAACATCTCCCAGGTAACAATGACATGCTTTGACTTTATAAATCTGAACAGCCTATGTAGACCCTTGGGATCAGTTGGATTAGAACACTGACAAAACTCTTGAGTTGGGTCAGTGTTCTAATCCAGGTTTTGCCCTCCGGTGCTTCAGCCGGTCCTTTATTACTGCCGCTTGACTGAGTAAAGGGTACTAGGAAGCCCAATAACAACCAGTAATTTTCTTTGATATTGTTAAAACAATGTGATATTTTAAATTTGTATTAATGTTTCTCTAAAAAATTGCTCTTAATTTGATACCAAATTTCACACAAATTGGTCAACATTTACATATTCTTGTTTGCAACAATCAAATATGAGAACATGAATAAAATGTGTAAATGTTGGCCATTGATGAAAAACAAATATATAAAGCACAATATTGCTTTGTTTTACATGTTTTTATGTATTATTAAAAAAATGACTTGTTGCAATTAGCTCCTTAATCCCTTAGGCCGGCCACACACAGACCGAGGCAGGGCACGTCAATTAAAAAAATTAGCCCCTATAAACCTGAAAAGTAATATAGGAATTTTTATTTCTGAGCCTTGAGCCGATTTAGCCAATTTTTTAATTCAACTTTATACTTAGGAGCAGAAAAAAAACTAAATTCAAACAGTCATACCTCCAGAGGAGCGGTTTTTGAAACCCATCTCTTTCCTCAGTATCAATACAAAGAATTAGTTATTAAACCACTGTAGTAATAGCACTGTATAGTGGTAAAATGTTAGTCTTAACATGTAAAGTGTTATCAGTTTTGTGAATGTGTTATTTTGCCCTGCGGGCGCCCAGGGGCATCTTTTCGCCGTGCCCTGACTCGCCCGATCCTTTGTGTGGTGCTCCATAAGCGCCCGTGCAAACCCGTCCAACAAGACACTAAAACTATAGATCTCTCTTGGAAGTGTGCAACGGTATCTTCACAGGTGTCTAGTTATTCTTAGCTCTCGTACGATTTTATTTTTTGTGATGTCTGTGACAGTGAAGTTTCATTAGCAGCAAACACACAGCCTCATGATGGCTGTTATGAACAAAAAAACTATGGATGCAATCTGAAAATAAACTGAATACTCACGCTCAGTTAGCAGACAACACTACACATACCAATGAACATTGTTAGCTAAAAAAATTCCTTGCTTTGGGTCAACAATCTTCAATAATCTTTTTCTCATGCTGACTTAAACCTTAGACGTTGTCCTGGAAGCAGGTGTGTTTGTTTCCCAGGCACTGTATACTGTTCTTCGACAATACTCTTCAGTAGAATTACTGCGTCTTCCAAATCGGCCTACTCTCTGCTTGGACTTGGAAGTACTGAGTATAACAAAATGAATGATGAAACTTTAAAGAATAATTTCTGTAGAAGAAATTCTCTATGGAAGCTCAAAGAAAGCTCAGTGCTTTTATTTTGAATTATCGAAAGTTTTGATTTATCGAGTGTTTAAACTACTGTACCAAGAATAGACTATTATCAACCCATACAGACCTAAGATCAAAGCAGAGTATTTTTTATTTTGGTCAATGTCCGTTAATTTTCTGTAGTTCTTTGAAACACAGGTGATGTTCTTTTCTGTTACGTTGGTCTACAGGCCTAATGCTACTAAAATAACTAAGCATAATTTTCACGTTGAGTTTTGCTGTTTGGCAATTTCTTGTTTAACTATAAAATAACAGTGAGTACATCGTAAAAACTCAAGAATTGATTCAGCTGCAGTTTTAAGAACCCATTATTTGGCTAGAAACTCACACTCTGTTTGTTTGAATATACCCTCTCCATATTGCTTTCTCCAGAGTCCTGGCTATCGTCTTCTAACGTGTACACAGATACAATATGTCCAAGTACTTATTTTAACAAGCTGTATCATCAAAGTAGTTTTTTCTACGATGTGTGTCCTTCTTCTGCTATTATTTTATTAGGATGATGTATGTTATGATGATATATGTTATTTCAACTTTAGTTATGTACTAAACCAAATGTATTGATTATTCTTTTGGTTTTCAGATGTGGAACACCTTCTGAACTGCCTTAGGAAATGGTTAAGGCTAACAGAGAGAAAACTGCAGCCAATCAACTTCAGAGTGACCTGGACGCTAGCAGAACTAGAAGCTAAGGCCAAAGAACACCAGGTAGGAATTAAAAACTTGAATTTGTGAGATTTTGAATTGGCTTTTATGATAACGTCATTTTGCTATCTTCAGTTGTGGTGAAGATAGCAAAATCACTGGGAAGCTGCAATAGCAACCACTAAAGTTAAACCTTAACCTTAGGATAAACCATGAGTTAAAAGTTAAACCTATATTTGATCATTTTGACAATCCAATGCCAATTCAGCAAGTGTAATAAGTTGTTTTACTCCCTGTGGATGCAATCCTGTTAGTTTGCACATGAGGAATTTTCGCACCTTATGTGCAAACTAATCTTTAAAAATCCGAATTCAAAAATATGAATATCTGATTAATCTGGTCAAAAGAACTCTACTTTCAAACAACCCAACTTGTTGGCACTTCTGATGGGCAAGACGACCGTGTAAGCTCTTCTTTAAGTCAGAGATACTAACTTCAATGTGGTCTAGTTAAGTGCTATGCAAAATTTATTAACAAAAACCCTTTTTTAATTAGTTGTTTCTGTTACGAAAATACCAGGTATCTGCTTTCCAGTGTGGTATTATCTAGTAATGGCTGGATAGTTGAGTGGATATGAATCTTAACCTGCCATTAGTTAAGTTGCCTCAAGTTCTACGAGCGGTAGCATTTATAGTCGCTGTCTTACCTCATGTCGCCCTGGGTATTTGCAATCGTAACTGCCATAAATGTGGGTTTTGAACTTATATAAGTCTAAATAACTAGGCATGAATAGATTTCAGACAAAAATAGTAGTAAAAAAAATTTAATTATTTCACTAACACTCAATACAATCTACAAAGGTAACAGGTAATATCATCTGTATAGTTTATACACAATCCACATACAAATACTGTAATGTTAAATGTAGTTACAACTATGAACATTTTGTCATCAAAGACTGCTTCATCTTTAAATATTCTTCCTCTATTATTCAAAATATCTATATATAAAGCCAAAAGTACCCATGAACTTTTGAGAAAACTACAAGTCACACCCCCATAAACCATATACTTAAAATGTTCGTCATGACGAGAAACCTTGCGCAAAATTATCCATTATTTCATAAATTGCCCTTTAAGGCCGTAATTCCTTTCTAAAGGGAACTTTCCATATACCTAATGTTAAAATACCTCAGCTGTACTTTTTGTTTGTATTACTGTATTCTGTTTTGTTTATTTCAGCTTAACCTAACCAATCAATAGTTTTATTAATACTTATGAAGTCAAATGGGGTGAAACCCGTGGGTAATAACTAGTATCTATAACTTGCCTTTTTGGCCTTGACAACTATGAAAAGCACAAAATACAAAAACATAACAACACTTTGGATAGCACTACAATTTAACGCGATCGGTATTGTGTGAGGTATTGCCTAACACTATGAGCTATGCGGTAGGTAGCGTAAAGAGCCACTAACACCCCTGTCATGACACACTTCTCCCCCCCCCAACACCTCTAAATTGAACATACTAAGGTGAATATTTATGTTAACACCTGAAAACAGGGACTCATATACTCATTTAATGATAGCTTAAGACAATAGGCACATGATTAAACAAATTTTTTTTTAGAACAACGGTTTGTTAAGTGTGACCTTACAACACTACCAATGGCTAGCGTGATTACTCTATTTATCTGATGGTCTGATGGTCTTAAGAAAAGTAAGAAGCTATTTCGTGTTTCAAAACTCCAAAGGTGTTGGATAAACAACCAGCTGATCTTGGTCAGTAACAAATCTTTTGTCTCGTTCATTCAACACTTATTTGCATCTTGGTATATTGGCGTCGTAGTCTGGTATAAATCTAATCTAATTGAGCGGAGTGAGCGAAGCTCTTATACATAGACTCTTATGCATTTCGTAATACACAAACTCCTCCTAGAAAGCTGAAGCAATAATTTTCAAATTTTGCATGGCGATAAAAACCTTATTGGTGAGTGCTGACATCTATATGGCACGCATGGATGGCAGATCACGGTCTCTCGCTTGCTTTGAGCAAAACCGAGATCGTGATTTTGACAAAAAAACGGATTGACACCTTTGTGCCGTTGAGGGTGGGAGCCGTAGAGTTTCAAACCGTTCGTTCTGCCAAGTACCTTGGGGTCATGGTGGACAGCAAGCTTAGCTGGCGGGATCAGAGCTTCCGTACAGCGGACAAGGCCGCTAGGGTGGTTTCTTCTCTTAGCCGGTTGATGGCTAATGTCGGAGGGCCTCGGTCCAGTCGTAGAAGGTTATTAATGTCTTCGTTCCAGTCCGTACTCTTATACGGTGCAGAGGTGTGGGCAGACGCACTAAATAAGGAGGCATACAGCGTCAGGCAGCACTAACAACATAACATCTGCATCTGCCTACCGAACAGTGTCCCGAGTCCGTTCGGCGAACCACCAGTTTGGCAATTTATTGGCGCCGTGGGGAGGACCAGGCACGAACAGAGGAACGCACCCGCACCTACCAGCTGTGGCAGGAGAACTGGGAACAGGAGACACGGGGACGCTGGACCAGACGACTGATACAGCAAGTCCAACCTTGGATTAATCGGCGGTGCGGAGAGGTGAACTTCTACCTCACCCAATATCTGACGGGTCACGGCTTTTGCCGGTCGTACCTGTTAAGGATGGACAAAGCCGTGTCACCCGATTGCATATACTGCCCAGGCATTCCCGATGACGTGGAACATACCTTTTTCCACTGCCAGCATTGGGAAAGGCCCTGCCTGGAGGCTCAACAGTTAGTAGGACTGCTGTCGGTGGACACGGTCATACCGATGATGACGGAGGGTGAGGACCTGTGTGTCACATTACATCCAGGGTTTTCTCCGCGCCAAGAAGCTCGACCTTGACCGGGATGCGGTGTAGATCATAAAGAATCTAAATGCCAGAAACAGTGTGAGCCCTGAGGGCTTAGGTCACATGTTGGTCTGACTTGAAGTAATGTGACAAACAATTCCAGGTCTGTGTCCAACAGAGTAGAGGGGGTTTTTTAGTGAGTAGTCTGAAAAGTTCAGTGAGTCTCACACTACAGGCTCCTGCACTACCTGTGTGCATAAAATGATTTTCCCTCCTCTCCCAAAAAAAAACAAAAAACAAAAAAAAAACCATCTAAATGGAATTAACAAATTCTCTACGGAATCTGCCCCACGGGCCATCAAAGTTTCATTGTAATCCTTATGGAAGCAGTATTTGACACAAAACCAAAGGCATGAGATCAAATGTTGACTTAAAGGAATGATTGTAACTGATATCACGGATAGTAAAACAGAAACTGTATGGATCATAAACATAAACAAATGATGTCACTAGCTCGAACCAATAATAACGGAAACATATGTTTTTGACAGTTAATTTAAAAATAATAATACAAACATGTTTGGTTTTGGGCTAGTGAGCAGAGGCCTCTAGCAATGATCGACAAGCGCTTACCCTACGTCAAGCGAATCCTGACAACCAAAGATCAGGCCTAAGTGTTTAGTGATCTTATTGTATATCAGTGTGGTGATATGGCTCAGCTACTACCTGTGAAGGTTGGTGCAGTATTGAGCTTTATTCATGCCATCTTATCTTTCAAGTCAGTGGTATACACATGGATGTTTTGCCTACAAACACATTCAAAACAATTTTCAACTAAAAACTGTCATGCGTCAATCCGTGGAGGATCAGTCATTTTCGTTTTCCTCTTTCTAATATTGCTCATGGAACAATACAAGAAGAAGGATTCTTTTCTTTACGATTCATAAGAATAATACAAACAAAATCGTAGAAATATCAAACGCTGTTCGTATAATGGCTTGAAAAGAAGAGGTGCTAACGTCACCCTTAAAATTGGCTAAGCTGCATGGTCCTGTATCATTCATTCGTGTCATAAACAATCCTTCAATAGCCGCAATATTGATTTCGATGAATGCCAATCTTTTGAAAACATCCTCAGATTAGCCAAATAATGTAGAGTCATGTTGCGACCTTTGGACCGATTCAGGATTAGTCTATGGTGCTGTTGGCACTGTCCACAATATTTTACACAAATGTGAAGAAGTCATATTACATTTAAGAATACAGTTTTTATGTGTACAGTTTAGTTAAGTAATTATAGAAGACCCACATTATACAATAATGTGGTACCGGTACCGAATATTGTAACTAAATTTGTAAAACGTGGCATTAATTTTCCCCAAAACCATTTCTATTGACCCTGAACCAAGCAGTTGTTGATATTTGACCAAAAGAATTCAGTACTGAGTTGACGTACGTTGCAGTGATCCAGCCGAACGATATATGGACTGCTTTTCGGCACAGGATTTCCAAAAGAACGTTTGAAAAAGAAACTAATCAAAGATAAATAATTGCTATCACTGTTATAAAGATTTTTGAGTTTAGTTTGAAATGTTCACTTTTATTTGTTTAAATTAATTGATCAATCAATAAAAGTTATCCCTACACAATCTTTTGTCTATTTGAAATCGTAAGTAAAAATAATTTTAAAGCTTTTAAAGATGAGGGTAAATGGCATTATAATGCCCTGATGACTGCGCTCTATTTTGTGGACATGTCTGTGAAAGCCACCTAGTAATGTATCATCATTAACAACATCCTAAACTTCTATAACAGTCCCGTGCCGATGTTAGTGGTAAAAAACTCTTGTGTCGTTGAAATCGGTCAATAGATATGGCTCCAAATCCTGAAAGAAACCTTGTCTTTGTACACCATTAGTTTTTAAAACAGAAATGTTTTACTGTTAATTGAAATATAGCACATGAAGTGAAATTTATTGAAAATTCAAATAACAAATAAATCTGGAGACTAGAGATTGATGCTCACTTTATCTTTAAATTACTTGATCAAAACAGCTATGCATTTGGCGGACATTTGTTAAAATGAATATGAATGCCATGAATGCCGTATGAGTGTAGAATGACATAAGCTTCATTGTGTTTTTTACTACGAAAAACCAACTGTTCCTTTAGCCAAGAACAGTTGGTTTTAGTTTCAAACAATGTAAGCGCTGTTGGCTTTTTCAGGATCAAACCGTTAATTACCGTTAACCTTCTAATTACCAGGCGAGTAAACTAATTTATAAGATTTTTGACCAGAGACGTTCGTAGGCCAGCTGCAGTTAACGGTCATAATAACCATTATGTGCTGTTTAATGTTTGGTCGAATTTTTGTTGGCGTATTCAGATCTTCAGAATAAGCTTATTCTCTTCATTTGACCCTACTAAGAACCTATTAGCAACTTCTACTACCTGTATATTTCTTGCTGAACTACATCCACAACACAGGAACTCAGTATCACAGAGAAGTAATTTACAGAGGAAACAAGCCTAAGGGATGGCCAAGTGCATTCAGCTCCAGTATATGGTGCCAGAAATATACTTTTGACGATCAAGGAAAAGCCTTAGCAAGAAGCTCTGAGCGCAAATTCCTATCCCGGTCTTCCTCCACCGTGAGTGTTGTAGTACATGAGGGCGAAGGGAATGGTGTTGAACTTTGACACCAGTGACTAGTGCTAGACACCACTTAGTACCATTAAGTGTTTCCTCTGTACCTTACTTCTCTGTACCAGTACATCCTACACTGTATCTTTTCTATTAGATAGAATGAAACTAAACATTTTTCTTACACCCATCCACTATCAGCTCATTGGAAGTTCCTGCTCTTGGCTGTGGTTATTACCATAGACAAAAATAATTAAATATCAGCGGTGCTGTGATTAGCATAGGTTCTGGAGTTTACCGCTGGGTGTGACATCGCTCCCAGCAGTGGACACCAGAACCTACCAACCCCGTGCCGGGCCGGACCATGATAGCGCTATCTAAATGTTTATTGGGTATTCGTACCATTTCAATGTTTTTTGTGTTCGTGTTGTCTGTGTTTTAAATGTATTTTTGACGAGTAGCAAGCTTTGAAAATGTTGTCTTCGCAACAAAAAATGTAAGTTGATGAGCAATATTAATCGTTGGACTATTTGACGGAGGTATGTAAAAACCTGTTATTGTCGATTCCTTATTCACCAATTGGCTTCCTTTAAGATATACAACTCTTTAACTTAACGTTAAAAAAAAATATTACAAAACAATTTCTAAAAAATGTCAACCATTAGACTAGACACCTACTTATTAAATTTAATAATAAGTACCTATCGTGAAAATCAAATATTTACATAAAAAATAGGTTTCAAATTGAATTAATGTTAATCAAAATTTTGTTTCAAAAGTTCTAACTAAAAAAGGAAATCTAAAAAGTTATGTTGGTTTTCCTTACATCTTAGCATAGGCTCGAACTTATTGCCCTTGATTTTACCATAATCTATATTGACCTTGATGTTTGAAGATAGTCCTCATAGTATTGTCTATCTCAAAACTACATTTGGGAACCAAATAATCAAAATAAATAACATGTTGAGAGTGAGTGTGTACTGGGTGTTTGGTGTTTGTGATCAGTGTTGTGATAATGACATGATAGACAACAATTGTACTTTGACCTTGGTACTCCCCAGTGTAATCACATATAACCTTGAGTCCTTAGTTTGGTGAGGAAGGACCGACAATAGACCACATCCAATCAGGACCTTGGTCACCTGGTTAGGTTTTCACTTTCCATGGTTCAAGTGACGAGAGTTTAAATAAAATATAAGTCATCTCTATTAAGTTTGGAATGTAATCACATCTGATATGTGAATTACATCCCGGTCGCAGCAAACCTGCAGACTAAGTAAATTTCCGTTTGATGGATTCCTTCCGAAATAATAATTTCTTAAACATGTGAGATTTGTTCTATTCTAACTGCTATACTTGTGTTTTTGGGTAGGAAGAAGACACAGTAGGGAGTATTGTGGTTCCTTATATTTTGCTTTTTAGATTGGGTTAAGGATTGTTAGGATTTAAAGGGAGTTTGAGTAATGTTGACACTATTCACAATTTTTCTATTAACCAGGGACAAATGTTTTCATCTATTCATAAATGATTTAAATAACTGCTTGAATGACTTTTCGATTGAAAATTACTCAACATATTTCACTCACTTTCAGAAATCACTGTGAATAGTTTCTCATTCTAAAGAAAATCCCTATAAGAAACAATGTCCAGGAAATAGGAAGTGATGGTTAGTTTCTCTTGCAATTTTCTGCTCAGTAAGTAAAAAGAGAATTGTCGGGGTGAATGATTGATTAGCTACAGTCTGTAGGATGCAGTGTTCTGGAGGCTTCCACTACAGGCAAGTTTAAATGATTCAATGAGGAAAACTTTGCATTTTATCTTTTAGCGAATTTCCCATATAGGGAATAAGCTATTACCGTAGTACTCATGGTAAGACCTGGACGCGGGACCGATTTTTTTTTCGTTTTGAGGTCCCTAGAGGCCAAAAACACCATCCGTTCAAATTCATATATATATATATATTTATATATTTATATATTTATATATATATGTGTCCGTCAGCACAATAACTCAAGCAAAAATGATCCGATTTTGATGAAATTTGGTACAAACGTGTAAACCTACGTTTATTCGAACGAGTTCGCGAACCAGCATGATCGGACTATGGGAACAGGGGTTTACGGGGGGTTTTATGGGGTAAAAATAGGTTTTTCCCATTTTTGACCCAAAAAACTTAAAATTTTGCAATTTATTTCCAAACCATTTTGTAGAGCTTAAAAAAACAAATAATTTAGTATATTGAAGCGTTATTATGCGCCTAACGGTTACGGAGAAAATTAAAAAAAATTGTAAATTTAAAATTCCCATGTTATTCTTATGGAGAATAAGTAAACAGTTGTAGTTTGCTTGTTTATGAACATATTTTGATCAAATTTGGAAAATGTTTTTATTTCTTACTAACTATTAACATTTTACAAAAAAAAAAACAATTTTACCCTCCCTAATGCAGCAAACCTAAGTACTTGTTAAACTAATTCTATTTAAATCGGGAATAAATGTTATATTTTTAAGTAGACATTTCAGTGTAAATCCAATCAGTCAAATGGAAATTCGCTTAGTCTGCAGGTTTGCTGCGGCGGGGGTATTTTAATGTTTGGACGTTTTAATAGTGTTTTTCAGTTGTAAAAGCTATTTATTTTGATCCTTCAATATTTAGGTACAGTGAAACCCCACTAATCCCGTATAAATTTATTTAAAAACTAAATAAGCCTTTAGCAGGACTAGCAGGCAATGCAGTGAGAATATACTTCAACTGAACAAAGAAAAAATCCTAGATATACCTATTCCTTTGGCTTCTCCAGCTAATTCAACGTCAAAATTTTGATCTTTTATCATGACAATCGATGTATACTGGAGTATTCTAATATTGCTAGACCTATAGTTGATATCCAAGATTTGACAATAATTTTTTGTGTACTCATATACCATTTAGTGTTTAAAAATAATTTCAGGCATATGGGCTGGTTTGATTGAAGTGAATCTTGAAGTCAGATGTTTTCTTATCGTCCATCGTTTGTGGTTTATCGGCATAGACAAGTTTTTTTACGTATCCCCACAAAAAATACTCCTTTGGTGTTAGATCGTATGATTGTTGAGGCCAGTTCACAGGTCCTTTACATGAAATGATGCGATCACTGAATATTTCTTACAATAAGACCATTGTGTCTCGTTTTGTATGCTAAGTAGCCATTATTCTGAAGCTAAGGATTTTCCACATCATCATCAGTGAAGAAGGATAGTCATTAACTCATAGCTCTATAACAAATTTATACTACCAGTAAACTGGTATGATCTTTGAAAAAATGGGCCAATGAGGGGGGAAAATGGGCTAATGAGAAAATTTGGGCCAATTATTCCACCTGCCTACAATGCACACCAAACAGTGACTATGGGTGAACAGATTTTCAACAAATTTTCTTAGATTTTTCTGGCAGTTTTGTAGGGATAAGTAAAGCAACTAATCTATGTCGATAAACCACAAACATAGGACCATTTGGAAGCAAACCTCTATCGTTTGATTGCTGGTTTACGGCACAGAAAACGTACTACTATAACCCAGAATGCCAACCGCATGGTAAAAAGCATTAAGTGTTTTGAGAGAGCTTTGCCTGTCAATCCGGAGGCAGCGCCACCAGCGTTGCTATGCTATTGCATGGCAACGCTGGTGGCGCTGCCTACGGATTGACAGGCAAAGCTCTCTCAAACCGCTTAATGCTTTTTACCATGCGGTTGGCATTCTGGGTTATAGTAGTACGTTTTCTGTGTTTACGGCCAGCTACTGGATCGGGATAGAAAACTGGACTTTAAAATGGGCTTTTTCGATCCAGCCGCGGCGCTAACATGCCCAAATTATTTTCAAACCTTAAATTGCATAAAAAATAGCAATTAAACAAATTCATCGACAGGGTAATTAACATGAATACTTGTTATGTATTTTATAAGTTGTACACTTCTAAAAAACACCCTTCATTTATAAAAAAAATCATGTAGCTCTTTAGAGACATAGAACAGTCTTAAGCTCTGTAATTTTTCCAGATCCCAAAAATAACCAAGAAGATTTCATTAAATAAGTTCTCTTACATTGTTCTCTACCAAAAACATAAAACATAAATGTTCTAAGCCTCCAGGAAAGAAATACTGTGTTCTAAGTAATAGACTAGCCCTCAATAATTATCCTACAGCTAAACAAACATGTTTTATGCCAATGCATTTTTCGCCAGCTGCAATAGAACCTTTATTTGCTTAAGGTAGCGTGAAATGAAACCAGGATAGAGGATATTGTATTGCCTGTAATAACAGTGTTGAGTCGCTGTGGCGGCTGCAGACTCAAGAAAACAACTCCAGCTGCCTCTGTCCCCGTAGTGTCCCTTAATTAACTTTATCCTCCTCCTCTGTCCACTTTCAATTGATGTTTACAACAATATTTCCTGTCACTAAGTACAGGGTTGGCTTTGTTTGGTGTTTATTTATTCTATGCTTTGACTATGGGTAGAACCATGCATCCTATTCATTGTGGAATTTCCTCAGCGTGTGCAGTCATGTAAATTACCGACTCATGTTGGAGTACGGGACTTGTAAACCAAGCCAAACTGAATTGACAACTCATTATTAAAGCTCTCACATCTTTTACGTCACATAAACTATCACAGTAACAATTTAGGGAGTAAAAACAATTTTGACTGTAAAATACTGAGCAATGTTTTTGACAAATTTCAATGTTTTGTACAATGATCAATTTTTTAATTTGAACTTGCATTTTTTGTTTTAGAATAAATTTGAAAATTTTCCAAAATGAATTGATTGAATTTTTTTTATTGAAACACTGTTGAAATACTTAATACAATACAATCTAGTTCAATAAAATCTTGACTAGAGTGAGATTGTGACTACAGTCTATAGTTTGAAATATTTATAAACTATCTACGCTAAGGTCATAATAAATTCTGAATATTGATGAAAAATCAATTATATTTGTAATAAACACCAGTGAAAACAATATTATTGCAACACTAACTATAATTTATCAGAAACTATGCCTGTAGTTTGATTCTTGCGTCGTTTATAATGACTAAGTTAATTAGCTGTAGCGGACAAAAAACAATTATTGTAGTGACTATTAATAAGAAAATCGCAATAACATAAATCTTTTATCACTTAAAATAACGCACCAATTTTATTGGTACTGAACAAAAGTACATTGATGGTAGATGACAATGGTTGGCCATCAATGCTAATCTCTGGTTCATTATCTGTCTTTGAACAACAATTTAGCCAAGTACTTAAAGCCTGGTCATATGAACAAACTCACATCCTCGTTAAAATCTTCAAAAATTTAATTTATTAACTTAGTTTGTTTCATTGTATGAAGTAAAAGTTTTATCAAAAATAAAATTCAGATAAAAGTATAAATGGGTTAGAATAACCCTCAAAAATTTTACCAATGCTGTTGTAGGTAAAACAACCAGGTACCAATATTAATATTAGTTCAGCAGAAAGTTGTGTAGAATCCTAATTTTAAAAGATTGTGCAAATATTATGTGCACACAAGTTTTAAAAGCATATCCCATTAAATTTACATATTAAAAGGCAATCATTGGGTATGTTGCAGTGAGAGGTAATAGAAACTCAGTTACATATAACTTATGCATGTCCCAATGACCTTTGCACATTTAATTGGCATCAAATGCAACACAGTTTCTATTTGCGAAACAAACTAATTGAAAAAATGTGTTTAAATTGATACAGTTGCAAATTATGTAACCCAACAAATGCAGTTTAATGATGAAGTTGTCCTTGCTAGGCAGGATATGAGAGAATGAGTTTGTATCCTGCGAGTTAATTAGATATGTAATTGAGTTACTACTATTTATAGAAATGCTGTAATTCGCAAGACGTTTCATAATTTATCCAATACAATTTCCCATGGTATTACGAGTAGTAAGTAAAACAGTAAAAGATTGGAATAGCATTAAAAAAATATATTTAGACTTTTATGCTGTAGTTACGTACAAAACAAGCAATTCAAAAATTCTAAATAGCAAATAATTCAACAACCTTGCATTGTAAGATATCTAAGCATTCAGTACATTAACTACACCAGGAAATGCTGAAAGCAAAAAATAATTGATCATTTTTAGCTGTCTTTCAACATATCTTAGTAGGTTGTATTCTCTTGCAGTCTAGTGTGTTTGTTTTAATAAAATTTTTTTAACAGTTTATCTTTGACAAGGTCATTGGCTTACCTTTCTTTTTATGAAGTAAAGTGTAACATTTTCCTTTTTGAAACTTAATAATACCTTTGATAGACTTAAAATTAATAAAATATCCTGCTTGAATGGCCAAAAGATTTGTTTTGCCCTTCATAGTCAGTTACATGATTTGCTTTCGTCTGTGCATTGGTTAGATCATTTGCTTTGCCCTACACAATAGTTTGATTTGCTTTACAATATGCAACAATTAAAAATGTTGATTTGTTGTACTCGCAATGGTAATTTTTTATTGATGATTACTATCTCCAAACAATAACCATTAAATTGGAAATCTCACAACACCATGGAAAGCAATTATCAGAGACTGTGGGAGAAGTGTTCAATGATTTAGTGGAAAGTGAAAACATGATGATCATCCTCCAACACTGGTGGTCAGTGGCTCTCACTTAATTATTGGAACTGTAAATTTGGGATTGGAGAAAGGGTTGGGATATTGATGGAGGTTAAAGTGTGAAGAAAAATACAGTGAAGTAAAACATTAAGATTTTGTTGGAATTTTACAGTTTCGCATATTCTGCTCTTTAATTGAAAATAATATGTATGACATTTTTGGTTGTGCACATGGGCTAGTTATGGATTTCACATACATCGAAGAATTATAATTCCTTAACTTAATTCTTTGTTGATTAGACCAATCAAGCAATTGTGATTTTTTAAGAGTTGTGTAATAACTGTGAGCCGGTCGCTGTAAATCATAAACACCTGAAAATAGTGGACACAAATTTGTGAGATAACTATGCTATAATAATTTTAATGCAAGCGTTAAATTTATTTTATATAGCAATTTACTATAACATTGTAGTTATTTTTTGTAGCCCAAGTTTCCAATCTTTACAGTACACAGCTATTAGTGATTTGTGATAGTCAGATTTGAACCCGTGACCTCAGGTAATAAAGTCACATGCTCTATCACTGGACCACCTAGATCCCGAACTTTACTAGTAAACCACAGGGAAAATTAAAACTCACTCAGTCACCATTGAGCTGTCCAGTTGTCAAGCATACCAAACCCGGCACTCGCGAACAAGCGAGACTTTATGGGTAAAAAGATCGCTAAGCGTCGACCATTGTCCGCAACTGCGGTCACCGACCCATCGTAGTGGACGCGCAATCTGAATAAAGGACCGTGATTGCGCCGCGGACCCGGACCTCCCCCGCAATCTTGCGCAACACGCAATCACACGTTTCGCAACCTAGAATCTGCTCGTGCCGAAAATCTCGAGTCCCTTTAAATACGTGCTTGGGATACTGCGGCTCCACGGAACCGACTCACTTCCTCTAGGACGCGTTCGCAGTGTTTCTCGTATGCTGGGAAATGGTGGGAACATTATCGTATGATTTTTAGATAATTATCGTACGGCACGATGAAATTATCGTATTAGTGAATTATTTATCTGAATATTGCAACGCAGTGTTACAATTATTTTTTAAAATAGATTTTTCATGATTTAAAGTAAATTTTAAATTAAAATTGAAAGGGGTTGTATTACTAAAAATAATGTTTATTTATGTGATATTTTCAGTTTAATAACTTGATTTTGGCCGACGTACTTATTTTCGAAATTTAGACAAAAACCTGAAACGGCTTTAAGAAACGTCATTTTCAGCTACTATTGGATTGTTAGCAAACCCCACAAAATAACCTACTAAATATTTTTCTATACTACAGTTTTTATTCATTTGACATTTTATGCAATTCAACAAAAAATTATCGTGGCAATCAACTCAGAAGTTTGTTTCATTTTTCAAACAGCAACACATAAATAGCCTATTTAAATGAAACTAATTGGAAAATATTATTTATGTAAAACATATGTTAGATAAAATCCACACATCATTAGTTTCTATTTTCACTCACCAATCGCTACAGTGATCGCTACACTTGTAAATATCTCTAGAAACGAGATCAACGAGGAATCAAAATTCAATCGATAATTCAATACAGTATTTTGAGTAGTATAGTTAAAGGATATTTACATTTTATAGTACCCACAAAGTTCGTTGTAGCAGTGTAGTTGTATGTTTAAGTTTATAGGTTCGCATGTTGTGTATTGTCAGGATAGCCTGGAGCCTATACCAGACGTGCCTCCTGCCTTCACACTAAACTGTATAACGTATAACACTAGAAAGCGGCGATTGTGTTCGTGCGTTTGTCGCGACTGTTTGATATATCGGTGTAGTAAATAAAGCGGTTTGATAGAGTACATTGTTTATATTAAATATATATATGATATATGGGGGGGGGAGAAGAAAAGGTTGCCAATGTTAAGTGATGTGGTCTAATGATATAAAACAAAACCCTATGTGTATTAAATGTCAAACAAACATAAACCATTTTAAATTAGATACGTCTTAATATATTTCTAATTCGAATTGTGTTTTCGTGTTTATAATTTGACTGTTGGTTGTGTAACATGATGGAATAACGTTTGTAACAAAACAATAATTTATTACGTCTATCATTAGGTAAACTTGGGAAAACCGGTGCTTGGGTATTGCGATTATAAATGGGGCAATCAAAAGTCAAATAACAACTTTGGAACAATGGGCGTCATCTCACCTGTGGGTCTGAATTTCGGCAAAAAGTCATTATGTAATTTGAGCATACACTGTCATTACTGATGTACCAGCCCCGCCCAAAGGTTCTCATCGACCATTATACCTTAATATTAATTTGATTTTTTTTCTTTGTTTTGTCCAATTCATTTATTGACTTATATAATTGATGATTAATTTATTTTGTGAAATATAAATACGGAATCGTGATCATTATGGCTGATTGAAACTACCTCTATATCTGAGGCCGTGAACTTTTACAGCATGTGAGTAGTAATTCAGTAAGTTATTGATAGTTCTTTTGAGAATAAAGTGGATAATTTCATAAACACCCCCTAATTGATTGAGTATTTTTAAGGATTGTTCTCACATCTGGTACAATCACTGGACCATATTAAAAAACACCGTCACAACAATTACATACTTAGCGGTTTTGTTCAGTGAGCTTTAATTAAAACTGGTGTATTCTAAAATGCTCTGAATCTCCTCTCAAATCAAGCATAAAATACGCAATATATTTAATTTATTTGAATTCATTGCTTTTGAAAATTGTTTAATTGTTTAAAATATTGAGCCTCTGTTATACAAAAAGAGATAAATCATTACAAAAATCAACACAAGCGGATTAAATATCACCAAACCGTTACTCCAAGTACGAGTTGCGGGAACTGCATACCTTCACATACTGTGGCATCACACACTGCTCAGATGGTAATCAGCTGTTTACTTCAGCTGGAATTATAAGGTGAAAACTAGTAAGATCGAGCGCCAGATAACCTGGTTGAAAAATGAAACTCGATACCTACCTTGGCTTTAGTTGGAGCATTCCTCGAGCACATAACTGTGAGGGGTATAACGTTGGTTTGTTTTATTTTCGGGGAGATTTGGAGTTAGGTTACAACAATGCTGACGAATCCTTTATATCACGTTGAAATTTTTATAACTAAAAATTAATGTATTTCAAGATGGATATTATTTATAATTTCTAGCTAATCTTGATGTCTTCTTTCTACATTACCTCCCTAAATGTTATTAGGCAGTGTAGAAACTTTACGCAACCCATTGATGAAAAAAATATGGTTTTCAGCCAAATTAGAAATAATAATTGAGTATTTAATACGTTTTACGTATTAAATTACTCACCAATAACATTGTTAACATGAATAATATTGCCATGATTTCACCGGGTTTGATGAATACATATTAAGAGTTTAAAATATATTATTGATAGAGACTATATACAGAACATCTGGAGATATTTTATCAATTAATAAGAATATACTAAACTCTTGTCTCATTCGGTATTCGTTATTTGGCAAGGCTAAATTACGGAGTGTTGTCTAAAAATAGTTTGTTGGTGAGGAAAATGGCATTGTCGGTGGCTCAGTCGCTAGCGTCGCAGACTTTGGGTCCAAGGCAGCGATGTCGTGGGTTCGGATCCTGGTCACTGCCACTAAAATTTATCAGTACAGTTCACCTTTGTACTGTACCGACTCACTCCTTGCTTTGCTGTAAACGTTCCACGCACGGGCGCGCAAATGCAAGGTTAAAAGAGGCCGCCAACCTCTTTTAAGAAAACAAAAAATACCAAAAGTGCTAAAAATCTCTTTCGAACTCTTTATATTCAGCTGCCTTGGCTAATGTTGGATAGCTACGCTGAACAGGCGGAGTGTTACTTCAAAACTTCCAACAGCTTGATATAAAACAGAAAGACATCGACACGTGAAAATATTACAACCAAAGCAAGTTCGTGCAAGTGGTGCTATGATACACGCTAAGTAGACACCAAAAGTGGTCATGAGATTTCCTTTTCATATAACCCTAGGCGTAGTATCGACATGATAGTTTGCCCATACGGGCTCCATCTAATATAGCAGTTTACACACAATACTAATAGATTGCCGCACTTATGGGACATTTATGGGTCGAGTACAGTTCCGTGCTCGCCCCCGGGCCGGTCCATTTGGGCTAATACGCCCCTTCCCGCGCTTTCCGCCGACTTTCGTAAAGTGCCCTCCAAAAGCTAGACGTCGCCGTCGCCCAGTTCCCGCCGTATTTGGTCCTTTGCGGTAGCCAGTGGCCCAGATTCCCGGGTTAATTACTTCCGCGGTGCAAGACTTGCGAAGCGTGCGGTTATGCGCCTCTGGGGTAACGGGTTTGCTGAAATGTAAAATGAAATAATGTTAGTTTGGTTTTAGGATTAAGGATGTAGCGCACTATATAGAGCGTTATTTTCAGATGAATGACACCTAGAACAAAAAATCCTTGAATGAACCACCCGTATCGCATCTAGGTCTCTGGACAATTAGGCAATGTCGTTGTACATGTATACTATATCATCCTGAAATTTCATTAAATAGAAATGGTCTACGTGCTTTTGTTAGTTACGGGTGAATACATAACATGCCTAATTAACCTACATTTTACAAAAGAACAACTCTTCGAACACATCGGCATGTACATGTCCTTAAAATCACTTCGGGCTTCGTCGCTTGGTCCTAAGTTCCAAGGTAAAGTTTAGTGGATTGATGGCAGTAGTACATTATTCGCATCTGCGTTCTCGTCCCGTTGTTAAGCACCGCTGCACGGGTTAAGAAATTAAATGTGTTTCGAGAATGCATGAAGATTCGTATTTTTTAAAGAATCTTAATAACAAGTAACCAGACCCTAGAAGGATAGATGTCCTCGTTATCTCCACAATCGCCGCGTTTTCGTGATGTGTAGCAGACTGAGGGATGGTGCCACGACTGACGACAGAGCGATGCTACGGTGTCGTGTTTGATTAGAACACTTTCTCCTGTTACAGTTTTATGCCCCTTCTATGAGGCTAGGCTTTGTACTTTATACCCCATAAACCTGCCTTACCTGTCACTCGTACATTTGATAGAATTGTCGGAAGAAACGTGGTGTAGAGATGTGGGATAATGAAGATTTTGTATGTGTAGATAGTTGAATGTACGTGTGAAAAAGAAAGTATATTATTTTAAATCAAAGTAAGAAAAAACGGTCATTTAAAGGAAATGAGCATAGGCATAGGCCATACGCTCTCATAATATCGAACCATATCTTATGGGCAGTTTTCTATTCAATCATAATGACTTCGATAAGGAAACGTCCATCCGTGTCGAATTCGAAATTATGGTCTAACGGTTGGCTGGATTGCAAAACCTGTAGAATAGGCAGTAAAGGACAAGATCTTGAAGAAACTCCGGTTGAAGGGTTTCCTGTGTCAGTTCGAGATCATATAAAACTTGAGAGTCTCTGGAAGATGACGGTCTGTCGTCTGCAAACCTTCCTTGTACCTGTAGACCTACCTACACATATCTCTTCCTGGGAGGTTTCGCGAAATCTATTCACTCACACCAGGACATTAATATGAAAGTCGCCCTTTCCTAGGCTGCACGTTCTGGACGTTCTGGTTGTTGTGGGCGTGCGATCGAGCCGTTGTTAAACAGTCGCGAAAGTGAATCTGCCGGTAACGATGTAAACAATCCAGATTTACAGAACTCCACGTTCACATCTAGATCCCGATCTGTACAGAGAAGGGAAGCCACGACACTGTGACGGATGCTGCTGTACCAACCGTCACCCCACGCCGTGACAACGTAACGCTTCACGTCGAGTCACGGCTTTCTATGCTTTTCGTACCGAGCCGAATCTGACAAAAACGGCCCAACTCGCCACTTTCTCCCCGTTGCGTCCGAGCTAGATCCTTTCCCACTTGTCTATTAATTGCAGTTTGGACCGTTTCCACATGACCGCGGCCGCGGCGTGTCGTGTGTGCTGTTATCACTGATAGCGCTGAGCCTACGGAAAGGTCAGGCTCACCTGTGTGGGTTACGTGCGAGTCCTTTCTAAAAACACTTCCTCCTCAGATTCCGAGGTGAAGGTTCGCGGCTGGAATTTTAAAAGGGAAATGATACACTTGTAGATATTACGTTTGCCTGTGGCATTTAAACGGGATAATGGCGAACCTTTTTAAAGGATACGTGTATCCTAGACGCCTCAGAATTGTGGGGAATCGTCGTGGATCAACATGTCCTGTAGCACCGAATTCAGAGACGTTACCAATAGTGCAGCTAGACCCGGTGGATCATAGTGACTGAAATGCTATCTTATACGAAGTATTGCAGACAGCGTTTCCGAGAGGGTCCTGGACTGTTTTAGTCCGTGAAAGTCCTACACACCAGGGTAAAATACACCTTAGACCCTGACGGTGCATAACGTATTTTCCTGTCGTAGAAACAAACAAAAAACAGTGTACAGTAATAGGCTTACGCAATAGGGGCCAAAGTCAATACAGGATAAGTTACATCTTAAGTTTGAGATAAATCTGGATCTTCATCATTTCATCGTACCTCATCGTATCACGCGTATTACACTAGAATCACTATCAAAAAGTATATTCATAATAGCTTCTTCTAAAATATATAAAGCATTCCGATATATTTGTGGAGATAGATTTCAAACAAAGAAACTACCGACCAATTTCTTTCCTTGGTGATTGTTTTCAAACTTGGGCTGCGATGGTAAACTTTTATTTATTTTATTCCAACTTGTTAATTGAAGATGCTTCAATTTGTTGTGAACGTTAGAATCGCTTCTACAACCGCTAGAATCTAAACCCTAACAAGGGTGTCTGGCAGTCGTTAAAGAACCATCAAAGGCGTGAGATTGGTATCAGAAAGGTCTAATTGAGACACCGGATGAGTGTTATTGTTTATTGTACGATACGTGGCGGTTAACGAGAACATCCATCCCTTCACATGCGTATAAACCTGTTGAGTTTAGTGGCCATCAAGTATCACTTTGGTAGAAGAGACTGTAATGGCTTCATTGGTGAAAGGAAGGTGTGAAGTATAAAGGCACATTAAACGTATAGTTGATACATAAACGGTGTTTTAATGTTTATAGAAACTGATGAGTCATTGCCATAGTTAATTATGGAAAGCTTTTGCCATAGATGCACAATTTTGTAACACTTAAAATTTTTTAAACGTTATAGAATAAAACTATTTTATTTTTTTGTCATTTATCTATACAAAATTGGATTTAAATAGAAGTTATTAAAAGACGAGTATACTCAATATTACTATTGTGAATTCAGTACTGTATGAGACAATCGATATTCTACAACGATTTAGCCACTAGAGTTTTTTACTAGAGAAAAGTTCTTTCTTTCCAATTAAGAGACTTTTTCGTCAGCCACAAACGCACTCAGCTTCCCCGGTTTAAACATATACACGGTCAACAGTTCCTAAACGTGACAGCGACTCAGGAAATCAGCTCCACGCGCGGAACAGTTGTCCGGAACGGCTCCGCGACCGCACGTACAGTCAGATGTGGGTTGTGTTATGTTCTATCACAGTTCACGCCTGGTTTTTTGTGTCTAGTATAATTACCTTTCTCCTTTATTATCTGTCATCGCACTTGTTTTATCCGCCTTTCTCTCAGCGTGTTGCCAAAGCCAATAGTTTTGCGTCACAGTTTAATTGTTATAAATAGGAAAGCTTCTTTAGTACTGCTTCACATTGAGTGTAGGCATTTGGATTGATTATTCTGTGAACTAGTGTCAATTGGGAAAAGATTTAGGATTTAAATTAATTAAAAGTATGTATGGATACAAAAACCTTTCTCGATGTTGGATCTAAGGATGTACTTCATTGGAGCCATGCCTCACTAGTTTGCAGTTGAACCAATTCTACCGGAAAAGCAGAAAGTATTCTTTGACTAGGTATTCCATAGCTTGAGGGGGTAGATTAATTGGCAATAAGTAAATTGAAATAATTGAAAATAAGTCAAATGCAAGTGTATAGATAAAAGAGGACCCCTTTTCACGTAGGTAAATTCCAACCATTGAAACCCTTCCTCGCATGAGAGACCATCCAATTCTATAGGCAATCAGTTAGACCAATTTGGTTTGCGAGCGTCTAAATGGGCAAAAATAAGGGGGGAAGTAAACACTTTCTTTCGATCAGTAATGTAAATCCAACATTTATTTTTGTTATGAAATCACTGGACGAAATAGTTGCAAAAACAACACATAATGTAATTAATTTCCTTGCGTGAGCTTCATTGCGACCCTGACATTGACTTGTCCCCGGAGGCTGGTGATGCCGTGCAGTGTCAGAGAGCGGTAAAGAGGTGGTTTGATTGCTGGACTCGCTGTTTTGCTGGATGGCGTCCAACAATCGACAATTGCATCGCGTGTTATACTGTAGTGTAGACGCTGTATCGTAGTTGTGGCTGAAAACTGTAGTGAGGCATGCATTGTGGGTTAGTGAATACTGAGTGGAAGTAGTTGGAGAATTGGATACATTTATGTGCTTGAGGTCTCAGCTGATGCTGACAAGATTTTCTCAACAAACCTAATAAATAGTCTCTCAAAGATTTAATCCACCGGTGAACGAACTGGAAAGCTTCTGCTTTGCAAGCACTTTAGTCTTCTCACCATATTGTATAATCTGAAATATATTCCTGTCTCTGTGTTATTTCCAGTGAGCGAAGAACGTGTTGATTGCGATTAAATGTTTCTCAGTCAATATGAGGAAGAATTGTTCTCGTATGCTTAATTGTTTGGTTATAATACCGGAGTCAAACAAAAGTTTAAACATTTTTATAGTAGTTTTGTGTGAGAAGATCTAAAAATACAGTTGGCGAAATAACGATAAATACGAGTACAAAGTAAACATCTACGAACTCTACAAATACCAGGATAGACTATTTGAATGATCTCTTGAGCTGATCCATGAGGATGACACATAAATTAGGGACTATGCTTCATTTGTCTCTGTATGACTAATCATTCTTTGGCTTATGGTTTTGACAAGTTTGTCTCAGTCGTAAATACAATTGAGACTGCAACTTCAGTCAGTACTTTAGCTGCTTCTCACTGCTTAGTGAGAATTAAGCAATTAGTGCTTCAGTAGGCTTCTCACAGCCCTAGCTTCGGTTGGACTTAAGCCAGAGGCAGAGTTTTAAATTAACAGCCGAAGCTGCAATTCTATAGCTATGGCAAGTGTCTGAGACATAACCTCTGTGTCCGATGTACGTGCTGCGGACATGACCAATCGCATTTCGTGTCTCAATCCGTCGCCATGGCTCCATTCCCATGGTTCGCCGAACCTCGGTCTCTCAGCTCGATTACTTGTCGTTATGTCACTGCGTTTGTTGCAAGACGGAGACATTTACTTAGTCGGGTATTATGTTTTTAATTTTGACAAATTATGCATTGCATGCTTTGTATCAAACATTTTTTTCATGAAGTTACTCGAGTTCAAAAAAGATGTGAGTGAAGTACTTGATCTGTTTTGTGGAAAATAATTCTAAAGGCCCTGTAATATGGTTTTGTGGGCAAAATAATTTAAATTTAATTATCTTCTGTAATCTCTTAAAATGTTTTCAAGCGGAAGTGCCAAATTCATACTCTCTGTCGGTTTATCCAAACCATGATTATTGCGGCTAGAACATTATCTACTCCAGTTGCGGTATGGGGTCGAAACTGCCTCCAGCAGGTCCTTTTATCCGGGTATGGGATTGGGATGTATACTGCAGCATATTCTCTAGGGTGGTAGTCTTTCGCCTGTATACTGTCTACTCCTATGTGTTCTATCCAATCACTAGCACTTTGTTGTGTGAAAGGTGTGGTTTGTACGCACCACCTCCCGTAGCGCCGCGGGTCCTGTCCCATCTGACGGCGGATCGCCGAAGAAAGTCCGCTAGTTATGGATGTACCGCACGCGCTTTACACTTTACGCATCGCGTCGCGCGACCATCACGTTTCCGTGAACGTTTAACATGGCGGCGTTATCGTGGATTTATATAACACATTTGTTACGCCTGAGGCCTATTGTAAGGTAGGGTACCAGTGAATGTCATTTTCGACTACTTTGGTGGGGCTAGGATATGGTTGTTGGTATTGAAGCTGTAGGAATTTAAAACAGTTGGCACTTGGTGGTGTCGTATTTTCATACATTAACTCTAGGACATGTTGACAAATATTTTAAACACACCCAAAATAATGATTTTTATAGGCGATTAGATTATATTTACTACGATGCCGACTCAATGGCCCATAGAAAAGATGAACCAGACTGGTTAAATGTTTTTTTCTCTTATCCGAATCGTCAATCAAAAGTCAAAACTTAATGATGAAGAGAATCTGGCTTTGGATGTGTTCGAATGTTACTTCACGTTACGGTACCAGAAATTATCAATTACGAAAACTTAATCTTCGTAACAATACAGGAATTATGTAGATTTTGAGATGAACCGATGAACGTAAAAAATCAGCGTGGCAGAAAATCGCTCTTTCAAGCCGTCAGATGTCACATTGTGCACGCTCCCGATATTCTGGCGGTAACGGTTTGCGGAAGAAGCGAGTTTGTAGTCCGTTACTTGCTGAATGGCGCAGAAACAATGCTAGGAGACAACAATAACAATAACAATTGACTGCGTGGCCGCCAACAATGAGTCGGCAAACAATAACAGCGCTGTTCTGTAATGACAGCGTTGATCGTGTGTCGGATGATGTTGTAATTTTAACGTCTTCGGTATCTGAGGGCGTCAGAAGATGCAACTCTAATGTCTTCGGTATCCGAGGATGTCGGGAAATGTTGCAATGTGTTATATCTACGCAAAATTATATTTTTTATAATTTTTTTTGGGGCTAGAATTATAATTTTATGGAAACTAGTTCCAACGTCTTCGGTATCTACGGATGTACGTTCCCGTACGTAAAAGGCCTTTTCACACCGGCGTACTGGACGTACTGTACGTTTGGTACGGCCAGTTCGTACAGTACGCGGTCCTTTCACACCGCACAGAAACTTCCAAAACGTACACTTGTTCGTTTGCAGTCAGACAAGTAACACTGGCTGAGCACGTGGTTTTGGTGTGACCACTGCGCATGCGCGAGCTCGCGTACGCCTCGTACGATTTAGAAAAATCGCTCTCCGAGCGATTCTTACAAAACCATCGCGTACGTACTGTACGTACAGTACGTTCTGTACGCGCGGTGGTGTGAACGAGCCCATATGATAACATGGACAGCGATTTGTTGAAAAAAAACGTACCAAACGTACAGTACGTCCAGTACGCCGGTGTGAAAAGGCCTTATAATAAAGCGATTTGCGACAGGGAAATAACCCTCTCTCATCATTTCCGACCGTTTCCTGCCTCACTGACCAAGATGCATAGCTAAAGGTTAGATTGCTTAAATTTTTAGGCTGCCACGTCAGCCAGATTACTCCTTTTGTGTTTGAGGACAATTCTCTTTCAAGAAGTTCAAATTATTGACTAACTTGTAAACCCCGTTTAGCAAACATCAGGTGCTCAACACAAGATCGCCGATACGTTTGTAAGATTGGTGTCTTTGGTTTTTTGCATATCAAATGTTATTCTTTTGTCACGACCGTATTCCTCACGCAAACATTCTCTGAGATAAGAATATAATCTTTTATCTCAATAAGCATTACAATCTTGAATTTGACCATTCAAAGACAGTGAGCGATGTTTCAATCAAGCAAGTGAATGGCAAATGACAAGTTTCACAATCACTTCCTCCATATTACCATAGATTACCAGATGATTCAGCCCTGATAGTAGGCTAAGGGGGTGGCTGATATGGTACTTGAGGTACTTGTAGTCATCGTCCTCGACACGCTGGCTGCCCGCTTTAATGACTCTGAATTACTGGCAAACTCGGCGTACATCCGGCGGACTTTGATTGGCGAACTTGACTAATCATAGCATCGGGTGTCGGGGAGTCGAGTCTCAGGGGGGATAGAAGCAATGCAAATATTGTAGTCGACATTCTATACAATACTTTGACACTTTATAGCGTACATGCGGAGTCTGTATGACGGTTCACGAGGGAAGTGGAAATTCCGAGTTTCAGTGGGGTTCGTTTTACTCACATTAGAACAATAGTTGTTTAACAAAAACCTAAAAATGTAATACGTAATGCTAATGAGTAAGTTAAACGTTTAATAAAATGGTAGATGACGCTGCCAACGGCGTACAGTATTTGCGAATTGATTTATGAACGTTTAAAATTTTTGTTCTATTATTAAAACTGATTGCATCGAATGATATTCAGAAATGAGAAAACCGATACTTTATATAAAAGGTGAATAATTAAGGTAATGTCATAATTTTGGAAAATCGTGTTTTATCGAAACGACCAACGAAAAAAACTGTTGGTAAAATAGATGTTTTGACTATAGCCAAATAAAACTTGATACGCTACGCATGAATATGTACTCTTTGGAGCTTGAGACGCCTATTTTGTAAAATTTACCTAAAACTATTTTTAAGATAAGTTCAACATTTCAAACATGTACGGCATCGAACGAAAAAACATAACAGTACATGCTTGTAGTGCGAATGAAAAACCATTAGATATCGTGATGTGAACGAACAAAGAAAAACAGTACTTCCAAGCTACGATTTCACATCCCAAGCATTCCGTTTCGGAAAAGGAATGGATGACCGTTCCGTCGGAAAAGGCAGCGCTCCAAAGATGACTTACTGACACGGAAACTCCTATGGATAAAAAACTACTACACTAATGTTAATGATGGGCTTTACACTTTCTCATGAGCAATGAGCAGACGTGTCAGATCGTGATCTTGTTACTCAAGGTCGCTTCGTCCTGGTCTTGTCCTTTTGGAGGATCTGGATATCTGGAGCGCCTCCCCGGCTTTCACTGTCACGACTGGTCCACGGGTCTAGGTCTAGGATGATGGGGTGTGCGTGATCTTGGGGTTAGAGGAAAAGGTTGAGTGAAAATGTGGATATGATGTCCTAGATCAATGTAATATGAATTTGTAAATGAGCTTTTGAAGCTGGGAGGGCCTATGCACATTTGTTAAAGCTGAATCTTTTGGGAAACTATATCTTTTTATAATTTAATTTCTACTCTATGATTGTGTTCCTCCTAGCTATAATCTGTCCAATAATGAGTTTTCAGAAATAATATTATGATTTGATCGTGAAATATTGTCCTGGAAATTATTTTCGTGTTGACTCATAAAGTTTCAAACTTGAAAATGTATAAGTATCGCATCAACAACATCACTTCCCTTAATTTTGGAGTGGGTGTAGTGTAACAATAAATTGCCTTCACCATATTATGTTTTCAGTTCTGCGTTGAATTATTGACATTGCAAAAGAACCCAAGCTCAAAGGTCAAGAAAATCTAAGTCGACAGGCAATAATTGTCTTTTTAGAACAATTTATTGCCGACACCGCAAAATATTTACCACTAAAATGCTTATTCCCTTCAATAATACTTCTCTCTACTAAAACGCTACTCTAAAATTGTAAAATTCAAACTGGTTATACACATTTTTGGTGTAGCCATTATTTTTGTCTTAACGTTCTTTTTCGTAAAATTACAAAATTGATACACGTAAAAATCAACCGATAGTTCAACTGGTTAAGTCACTTGAGGGCGACTACCAAAAAATCCAGTTTGTGTATGGCCACATTAGTATAAACACGTTATCATTCAAAGATCCAAATCCTTGAACTAATCAGTATTTATGAATAACGACATAGTTTAAAGTTAATCAAATAGTAATTTCAATAACGTAGCTTACGGACGACTGTCAAAACTATGACGGTATTACTTACCTAAATGGGTAAACGTAATCACTACAATTTACAAAGTAGGTTTTAAAAATATACAAAAAATATAACTCCATTTGTAGAAACACAAATTGTGGCCAAACGTCCAAAACAAAGGGCCAAAGCCACGTGCAGTAGTCATAAATCTGGCTGTGCACGTACGTCCTGGGGAAGACAGATGATGAGGTCCTGGCTGCTGATGAGTAACATTCGGCCACGTCACGCCACGTCCCGTATTGACCATCACGGCGATGTCCACGTGGACAGAGACTGGGATTGATTTATGACAAAAATATAATTGCGATATTATTTTACGCTTTTAATGGGGATTTGGTATTTTAGTTCAATCGAAAGGAGGCGTGCTTGACTAATAGTTGCTGGCGATGGTAGGGCTTCGGTGCACTTGATCTCGGGTTCAAGTCCCGCAAATCACCAATGGATTTAGCTATGTGATAATGCCGTGACCCAGGCCTAGCCTGAGATAATGTTAGAGCCTGGTGTCGTAGGATGTGAATGTAGGGTGTAAAGAAAGGCAAAGTAAACGAAAAACTTGTATTTAATACTTTTCCAAGTTACAAAAAAATATGAACAGTAAAATCTAAATTTTGAATCTAAACCCTAAATGTACAGGTTCTGAACGAAGCTATGTATTTTTGTGATCACTTCACAAAGGCACAGCCTAAAAGGTTATACAATACGATGTTTATAGTTCTTATTTCCTGTAATGACTCGGTGACTTAAACGCTGCGCAAGACTGAAGTTTCCATTACAACCAATGCATGTACAAATAGCCTGTTTGCATGTTCAGTTGTGTGTGTACAATTGTACATTACGTATGTTACTTCGCTATGTAAATTTTGCGATTTCCAGTATTATGTAGCACACAATGATCCTTATTTCCTTCCTCTGGAGTTTCCCCTATGCTCGTGTACTTTCGTTTATTTGATTTTTTTAGCTAATAGAACTTTATTCGTTGGATAAGTAAGAGTTGCTCTTTGCAGACATGCCATGCAATTGTATGATGACAAAACTGTCCGTATATGTAAAATAATGTTCTATATACACTTACAAATTGTGGGGAAGGGGGCCAACATTGTGGCAGTTCGCAACACATTTGCGGCAGCCATTGTTGCAATTTGTTGCTCTAGTCAAGGTGTAATGCACCGTGATATCAATAACGGAAGATTGGTTGAGTCTATTATTAACCATAGCCACTTGCCCTACATGCATGCATTCATTCATTGTTGCGATTTGCGTTTGTCTGCTTTAGAGTAGTTTCTAAACGATCGGTTGAGCGATTTTTATTCATACTATACTATTGAGCAAATCCCACTAGATACGGCCTACAATCCATTTTTATGTGTTTTAATGCACAAATATCTTTTCCCCTCTCAACCTGTAAGATTTACCTACAAAGTAAATAAAGATGTGTCCATTGACGTTCAGCGGCTCAAGTTAAAGTAAAATATAACCTAGGAACTCAAACAATGGCTGGCAGGTCAATTCGAGTCAATTAACACTGGACAATTAATAGCACTAATTAGAATGTGTTACCTTTGTCGGTAATGTTTATTGCTCACGGATTTGTTGTTATTATGGATATATAGCATGTAGAACCATTAATTTTAGTGAGCCTAAAAAGAAGAAAATCGCTGGTTCCATGCTGAGAAAAATCACTTGTGACAGTTTTACAGACATGGTGTTATACGTTTTCAAGCGTAACATCTTTTTTAATCATATACAAAAGAAGCCGCAAGTAAAATAAAACTAGTTTAACTAATTTTTACAATATCGATAAATAAGTTCACGAAACCTGCTTCGACCATACAGAAAATGGTATTTGGAGGCGTACATTCCAAGAATAGTCTATGATGATGAATGTTACATGTCAAGAATACGATGTAACGTAGACAATTACAATGACTACTATTACAAGACTACTTAGTATACTATTAAAACTACTTCGAAAACTGTGAACAAATTATGTTTCGTACAAAGAAATTAGCTTACTTTTGTGAGAAAACCCTGAGGGCAATATTTAAGAAATTCTTTTTGAGACTAAAGGAGTGAATTCACAAAGAAAATAATATATTAAACTAATAGTATCCCTCTACCTTTACAGGTCATTATGGAATGTTGATCATACTGGTAAAGAAACATACATTTGATTGTATCACAGATAAAACGTGTTGGTTAGTCTATGATTGTATCCGCAAACCAGTATGATTCGACTATGAAACGTTTTGGAGGATTGACTACAAAGAATATATTGTGATAATCCTTCCATGTCATGAAACGTCGATAACATTGAACATATTACTTCAGGTGTAAAATTTAGCTATCTTATGCAAAGATACACTGGAAGTATTGAGTGAACAATGAATTTGAAGACTACAACTGTATATCATCGTTCTCTCATGTCGTAACACATCGAATGCTTGGAATACATCCCGCATGCGGACGCCGATCTGCGGAAAAGGAAGGAACTGAACGTGTGGATCTGCCGGGCGGAACGAATCATGTTATGTGACAAAGGAAAGCTGCTTTCGCCGCCAAAACATGGACCAAGGTTCGTGGCCCAACTAATGGTCAAAACTAGCGGGTTTGACTATCCGTGTTATATGTCAAAACTGTTACAATAAACGTAGGGCGTAGTGGGTCACTGAAGTGAAAAATCTCTGCTGATCGTGGGACCAGTCATGGAAATGTCTTCAAGAGAAAAGTGAGGGAATTTAAAATTAAATAAAGTATGAGAAATTGATACTCATAATCTTCAACGATGTGATAGACCTATTAGTGATAGCATTGTTGCCCTGTTGCCATTGTCAGAGGCGTTGTCTGCGTTTCTTGACAGGATGCTTTTTTTTTACGCAACCTAAATTACATTGTGAGACACTGTCACTCGTATCTTTGTATCTATTTTTCCTTAACTTCAATGCCAATCAGCAGCTGATCTGCATTGCTACATAGTTGCTATGAGGTTTAGTGCAATTGGGAATTGTTTGTAGAAGAAAATCAACATGGTGTCGCTAGCTAAAAATAGAATATATACATCGGTTATTTATTTGTTTTCTACTGATCCGGTATCCTTAAATTTTGACAAGTCTGTGAATACAATATTTGATTTGTTAGGTACTGGAATCATAATTTCAAACCTTTCTTTGCATTAAACCGATTATTTGTTTTTAATGTAGTCTATATCAGCCTAAATATAGACTACTCGTTGAGCTAACATCCTATAATGTGCCCGACTGTAATGTCATATTTTTGGCAGTAATAAAACAAAATACAATATCTTTACTTACTAGAGTGTCTAAACACGTTAATTCTTTTTTATCTTTAGAGAATACGTATGCTATACAGGATGTCCCGGAACTCTCTACCAAAATTTTTAGAGCATTGTTCCTGCGTAAGAAACATATCTAAATACCACATTTAAATTGTCCGGACGTATTATTTAAACACACAGCCACCATTTTGTTTTTCACTTATTAATTTTTTCTAAAGAATGGTTTAACATACGAAATGGATACTTTGCACAAACATTTATGACAACTAGACAAAGCTACCAAAACATTATGACGATTTTTCCAATTCAACCAATCCCCTAAAATATTGGTAGGGGGAATCGGGACATCCTGTATAAAAAACTCGTTTTAGTATTTAGTTTAAATACTTAAATTACACGTAACTTAAAAAATACTTGTGTCACGGATTTAAAACATTTGGCATGTGTATAGTGTGCAATTATAAAAATTTCAATTTTAATTTCAGACCAAATTTGTGATCGTTAAAAACGTTTGATAATTTTAAAACGCCAAATTCAGAAAAGTATAAACCGATCTCGTATAGTCCAGCTCATGTCTTCCCTTGACTCTTTACAATACATTCATTCGGTGCACCGTGAAGTGTGCTATTTAACACTAATTAACAGAGAAACCCGTCATTCAGCGAGAGTGAACATGTTTGCACTTTGGCGGGAAAGCGCGACGACTTACAAATGTACGAGTTTGTTTACGAGTGCGACGCGGCGCGTGAACCTACGCGGACTTTATGTCGTATTCACTCGTAGGAAAGTGATGGAGAGGGAAAGCGAGGGGAAATAAGTTTAAACTCTATGAAAGTGAGAGGTAACTTAAACGTGACGTAATTTTATGTAAGGGGTTTTCAACAAGTTGGAAGAAATTTTATTCAACACTAAATTGTATGTAGTTGATTTGTCAACATTTTGAAACTGTCCATAAAATGGCACTAGGTATAACAATACTACTACAAACGAACCAAAAAGACTTAATTAATTCATCTCAAAGACTTTTGATAATATTTCGGAAAGCTTAAAGACGAGGAACAGTCGTAAAATTATTATTTTAAAATCTATTCAACGATAACATGAAACTAATCATGTTTGTCATATGTGATAGTTGGACCCATTGAACATTCAAATTAAAATACATCTCGACACTGCATTCAGGTAATCAATAAAAGTATCATAAACTAGTAGACTATCTAGGTGTTCGGCATAAAAGGGCTTAACAGTGGGTTATAAATGCCAACTTAAAGGATATTATTTTTATCATAACTCTACACAATAGGCATTATAAATGTAATAATATTCCAAAAATATTGTTTTCAAAATAACCGTAAGCATTACAGCTTGGCTGAGATTAAAATGAAATCCAGCAGGCAAAACGATAACGCACAACTTGCTCACACTAATTCGACATCGAACTGACTTTCCTAAAAAGTCATGCCTATAAAATTCCATCAGAAATTCAATTTGGGAGACGTGAAAAGCAAAACGGCGCATAGCTAGAAAGGGATTAACTGCGAGGGGGCACGAAATCGGGCCAAAATCCGTGTCCGACGGGTAGGAAAATAAATTGAATTTCACCATAATTGTGCTTGGTGGGTCACTCCAAACTCCGATTGAAGAAATGCGGATTTAAACTTATTATTGGGAGTAGAGAACAATTCATTATAGTTGCGGTTTGACCTAAAACCGTAATACAAGTCTTTGAGGAGCTATATTCGTCGGGGGGAGGGATGCCATCTAGCTACACGAATTGTTTTGTACAAAACTGTAAAAACGATTTTTATTTTTTTAAATGTAAACTCTTTAGCCAATTAAAAAAAAAGACAGGTTTTGAGGTACTCCAGCCTAACAACCTGGGACGTTCACTGTGTATTGTAAAATTACTTTTGGCATCTTGTTTTACAATTTTTCTATCCACAGGTTTTTATGTATACTGTATTTTATTTTGATACTATAATACAATTGATCACCTTTTTGAGATTTTAGGAATGTTTTTTTTTATTAATCTACAAGACAAGCAACGACTAAAATAAAATATTTAACTTTCGACCGTAAACTCGCATGGTAAAAGTAAATGTGTATAATTCAAACAATGTTAATTTACCAGAGAAAACCTAAACTAACGTGTTCGGTTTGTCGCGAAAGTTACGCACAAGTTAGCTGCCACAATAAACATTACCGACAAAGGTAATGCATTCTAATTAGTGCTATTCTTTAATTGTCCAGTGTTAATTGACTCTAATTGACCTGCCAGCCATTGTTTGAGTTCCTCGCTTGTATTTTACTTCAACTTGAGCCGCTGAACGTCAACGGACGTCCACTATATTAACTTTGTAGGTAAATCTTACAGGTTGAGAGGGGAAACGATATGTGCATTTAAACACATAACAATGGATTGGTAGGCCCTATCTAGTGGATTTGTTCAATTTGGTAGTAAGAATAAAAATCACTCAACCGATCTAGCCAATATAAATGAACAGCATTTAACATGATTAACATATACTATAGTATACTACTATAGTTATACTATAGTATGCACTATAGTTATATACTACATATAGTAGAACATATACTAGGTTATACAGTGCATGGTAGAGATTACCTGTATCTTAAATGTATTATGCATTTAAAATAACCACACAAGTTTCGCAACTTAAACCACGAAATACCACCTGTAGGTGACACACACAGCGATAAATACGTATATAATTTTATCACCTTTATATCAGTAAACGAAGTTTTACAACTGAAAGTCACTAGAGTTAAGTTAGAAAGGCACGGATTACAGCAATTACAGCAGTGTTGTGGCCTCTTGGTTGTAAAACTGTGATTATATACTTCAGTGTCTCCTATGATTTTCTTTAATTACAGTTTTAAATATTATTGGCTTAATGGCCGCAATGGGCAGTAACGGGCGGAGATGTTTTGAAACGTAATTTCCATTTAACGTCGTCTGTTATGGCCGTAATATGATTGGTTGAGAGACAAATAAATAAATAACGCCATAGCAGAAGTGCATAGCTTTCTATTCAAAGTTTTGTTGACCAAGTTTTGTTTTTCACTTGTCTTGTGTATTCTTATGTTATTTTTAAAGGCGGAGCAGACGTATCAACCTCTCAACAGTTATATTTATGGTCACAGTTTGTTGGTACTGACCAGCAAATATTTATTTTTATTCTACCCATATGGTTGCTACTAGTGAGTACTACGACTATCCGCAGTAGTACCACAGACAATATAATACTGCAGTACTATCCTGATAATTACACCAATTCGTAAATACCAAGGCAAAAATGTGGTTCGGATTCCACTACAAACTGTAGGTCCCTTAGATGCGAATTAGCTGTATGGGCTATTAGTTAACAGCTGTTTCTAAGGAATATGTCGGCCTTAAACAAGACTACAAATAGGCGGCCACTCATCCTACACTTATCTCCATTCAAATCAAATCAAATCAAATCAAAATAAAGTTTATTTCAAACAAAAAAGTAATAGAAATCATGAACATCTACTTCCAGTGAACAAAAAATACGAATAAACTTATTTACTGATGCACAAAAGTAAAAATGTACTTATAAACTAGGAAATAGTTCACAGAAAGCAATGTTCAATATAAAACATTGGGAAATAAGCCTACATGGGCTGGAAGCCTGTGCGTAGGCTCAGTCGCTATCAGTGGATTAATTTGTATTGGAATGGCAAAATTAGGAATCTTAGGTGGAATATTATGAATGAAATGTGATTATTGTATGGCTGAAGCGTAATGTCTAAATTTAGACAATTTTGAGGGAATGGAGCAATACAGAGGGAATGGACCTAATTTACGTCATTAGTAGTTAATTAGTAAAAAATATTCATATTTGGCTTCATTTCATAAAAAAGTATTAAAGTATTGAACTTAATATGTAGGAAGTTTAGGGCAGTTGTTTTTCTCTTTGAGTTGAAGGAATATTTTTGTTTATCATTGTCAAGACGAAACTTTTAAATTAAGCCCTATACTGGCACGAGTGAATGAATTAATGTTGATTGTATATTGTGACTTTTAATAGTTATTAGTTATTAAGTTAATAGTTTATAATGCACGTGCTTATGCTTACTAGTATAAGGTTGTAGTATAAGTTATTGAGTAAATAATTACAACAGAAATGGTTAATGCTTAGTAAATGTATAAACCTAACTAATCCTTTTTTGTTGTTTCAGGTAATATTCGATGCCAGTTTTATAAGTAATGGTAAGCTGTCTACTTTCCATATACATTGTAGTAAATACTTTAACAATTAAGGACTAGATGTAATCTTCTTTGTGCAAATATTTGAGGGACTTAAATATCATGGAAACAGTATTTTCCCCAACACTAGTGTATAATCTTTCTCGTTATTTGACAAGAAATCGCAAAGTATTGAAGAATGTAAGCACTTCAATATATTCAGTTGTTTCGTTTGAATAACTGTAGTAAATTTGTAAACGTTTGAAAAATGTGTTTGAATAATTTTCGCATTTTCAAAAATTAGTAAGCATCGTTTGGCGTGAACCCATGTTCCCTTAGTAGTCCAGGCAAACTAAACAAACTTACATAGGGACCGTTAAAAAAATTGCAAGAAAACGTTTTATGGTTTTATTTTGTAGAGTTGGGTTTGCAGAATGACATACTAAAAGTTGCCAAAAATCGGTGCACGAGAAAACCACTAAAATCACAATTTAAAATGGCGGCTTTTTTCAACATTGGACAAATTAAAAAAACATATTTCACATGCATTTGCTATGCACATTTTTCGAGATATTGACTTGGGACCACCGCCTGTATTTATTGAGTGGTTAGTACTTCATTTTGATAGGGAACATGTTTTTGGCCGCCATCTTGGATCCGCCATATTGGACATAGATAATTTGTTTTCAATGTAATGATAGTGTTGTGACACATCATTACCAACTACATTTTTACACTGATTTCAATGCCGAAATCCGTTTTTAAATATCTTTATTCATTTAGAAGATATATACAAAAGAAAACTCTGCACCATACATTTCTTATGGACGTTTCGTAGTTTGATATTTTTTTTAAAATTATTTTTCTTATATCTCCAGTTCTTATTAACGCTTGTAGTTCGTTCTAGGCTTAAAATATTCAGTAATGTAAGGGCTTTCATTTGAGCTAATGGGATTCGACAGTGCTGAGGTTAAATTAGGAGATATTAAGAGTTTGTACATCCCCAAAGCCAATAGAAAAGATATTGAAGATATTATTGTAAAATTAAAGAAAAATAGCCCCGGTATAGATGGAATAAGAGAATGTGATTTAAAAAAGTGTAATTTAGAAGCCGCTGAAGTGCTGGTTAATATAATAAATGCATCACTTGATGAAGGCAGAATGCCGACTCTGCTAAAAACTGCTATTATAAGACCTGTTTATAAATCAGGTTGCCACAATTCATACCAGAACTATCGCCCAATATCTATTCTTTCTTCAATAGATAAAATAATGGAAAGGTACATTGCACACCATTTAAATAAATACTTAGCAGAAAATGATGTTATAAATAAAAGTCAGTATGGTTTCCAGAAAAACAAAAGTACAGAGTTATTGCTGAAAGATTTTTCTAACAATATTAACAAAGAATTAGGGCAGGGCAATCAAGTAATAGTAACTTTTATAGACTTTACTAAAGCTTTTGATACACTGCAGTTTGATAAAATATTGACAGCACTCAAGGACATAGGAATTTCTGGCAGGTTTTTAGAATGGTTTAGAGACTATCTGAAAAACAGAAAAATTATTGTAAAAGTGCATAGTACATTTAGTGAAGAGGCAGAACTTTTTTCTGGGGTACCTCAAGGAAGTATTTTGGGCCCAATCTTATATATAATATATGCAAATACACTCCCAAAATATATAAAAGAAGACACGGTTTTTATGTACGCTGATGACACTGCAATTGTCGTATCAAACAAAAATATAATAGAGGCAGAAAAAATATGCAGAATGCTGTTAACAACCTTTTAGAATGGTGTCATGATTATGGATTGGTAATAAATGACAAAAAGTCCAAGGTCATGCATGTGCATTCACCTGCATTTAAATGTTCTAATGTAAGCATTACTTACCATAATTTTGATTGTTTACATAATCATACTTACTCACTTATCCCAAAAAGTTGTCAATGTAAGAGTTTAGAGAATGTGCATGATTTTAAATATTTAGGGGTTCATGTTGACCACAATTTTAAATGGGATATACATGTTAATTATGTTTGTAAAAAAATCAGATCATGTGTTTGCAAAATTTTTTATTTAAAAAGTGTCCTGCCATTTAATGTGCTATTGGTGATTTACCAGTCATTGTGTGAATCAATATTAAGATATGGTGTGAGAGCATGGGGCAATGCTTCAAAGACTTCTCTGAGGAAAATTGAGCATCTGCAGGAGCAAGCGCTCAAATGTATTGTTCCAGTGCACATTAAGCAGTTACCAATTATAAAGATTTTTCATTTTGTTATACTGCTACCTGTTAGTAAGTTATATATCTTTTTGATATCCACTGATCATTTATTTGATGACAGCTTGAAAATAGTCAATAATCACCCATATGATGTTAGAAGGAATTATTATTTTGTACCAAAGCACAGGAATAAGTATGGAAGTAGAACACTTGAAGTTTTTGTTCCCAAATGTTTTAATAACCTCACAAATCATATGGTTTTTGCAAATAGTTATAGCATGTTTAAACATTATTTAAAGGAACTTGTTTGGAATGATTTGTTACAATTTTAATTTATTACAATTATGCATTTAATTTATTTACATTTTAGTTGAAGTTAAAGTAATATATTATTGTTATTTATTCCAATAGTTTATTTGTTATTGTTACTGTTGAATTTTTACAGATATTTGTGTCTTTGTTGTCTTTTTTTTGTTATTAATTACTCAAGAGACAATTAAGAACTCATAAAACTGCATGCTACTGATTCAAACTGACAAAAACTGTATGGTAGATAAGAAACAATATTTTTAGTGCAGACAAACCATTTGTGGTTTTTGCACTTTTGTATCCTATGTATTGGCAATTATTGTGTAAATAAATTTCTTGATTGATTGATTGATTGATAAGCTCTTGATCATTAAAATCAGACGAGTTAAAGACCTGCTACAAACCTCAGAACAATATTAAATTTAACTTTTTAGAAATATATTTTTATTAAAATATTTATAACTCGGGTTGTTAATACGTCACCAAGTTCTTTCTTGTCTCAAATTACTCAGTGAATGTTTAGCTTTGATTTTATTAATCACTAAACAAAATCTGACAATTTTAGAATGAGCCATGGACCATAATTTAACATTAAAATGTATTTATTTTGAAATTTGTCTTTAGTTAAGGACATATATCCCAAACCCTAATAACTCCTGGAAAGTAATCCATAGCTAAAATAAAAGTCAATATTTTGGCGAATTATTTAAGACTATAAAGAGTTTTGGGAGTTATTTAGAATTAGGAATATACGTCTTTAACTAAAGACAAATTTCAATATAAATACATTCTAATGTTAAATTATGGTCCATGGCTCATTTTAAAATTGTCAGATTTTGTTTAATGATCAATAAAATTAAAGCCAAACATTTACTGAGTAATTTGAGACCAGAAAGAACTCGGTGACGTATTAACAACCCGAGTTATAAATCTTTTAATAAAAATATATTTCTAAAAAGTTAAATTTAATATTGTTCTGAGGTTCGTAGCAGGTCTTTAACTCGTCTGATTTTAATGATCAAGAGCTCAAATGAAAGCCCTTACATTACTGAATATTTTAAGCCTAGAACGAACTACAAGCGTTAATAAGAACTGGAGATATAAGAAAAATAATTTAAAAAAAATATCAAACTACGAAACGTCCATAAGAAATGTATGGTGCAGAGTTTTCTTTTGTATATATCTTCTAAATGAATAAAGATATTTAAAAACGGATTTCGGCATTGAAATCAGTGTAAAAATGTAGTTGGTAATGATGTGTCACAACACTATCATTACATTGAAAAAAATTATCTATGTCCAATATGGCGGATCCAAGATGGCGGTCAAAAACATGTTCCCTATCAAAATGAAGTACTAACCACTCAATAAATACAGGCGGTGGTCCCAAGTCAATATCTTGGAAAATGTGCATAACAAATACATGTGAAATATGTTTTTTTAATTTGTCCAATGTTGAAAAAAGCCGCCATTTTAAATTGTGGTTTTAGTGGTTTTCTCGTGCACCGATTTTTGGCAACTTTTAGTATGTCATTCTGCAAACCCAACTCTACAAAATAAAACCATAAAACGTTTTCTTGCAATTTTTTTAAGGTCATATCCTATATTTACCCGACTATAGTCTGTATAAATTGCCCTGGTTTCCACATCTGCGTGCGGAGCTACAATAGCCGCGTGTTCGCATGTGCAGGTGGGATTCGCGAGTTCGTCAGATTGGCAAGGCATTAGGCAACCCTGCCATTAGCGATCAGCTGTCCAACAATGCGTTACCGCGGTGGAAGGGGGAGCAGTGTTGTCGGTGGGAGGGGAGGCGACTGTCGCGCCGCGCTGCCGTCAGTCGGTCGCCGTGTTTCGCGCCAAGACCATATGTGCCTTTGTCTTGCCGCTGTGCCTTGTCTTGCCGCTCAACCAGTGTCTCTGTGCTTCAGTATTATCTAAGACTGGAAAAGTATTAACTTTTTATGAAAAAAAAATTAAAAACTTACAAAAATAATTGAGTTGACAAAACGTGAACACTTTTGTGGATAGCCGCCCGGCTTCTCGATTCCGTCGACGCATTAGGTGCGAGTGTTTATATTTGTATTTTCAAAAAAAGAAACGACTGAGAATTTTTGACTCGTGTCCAAACACCGCTTCCGCCGTCTGCTTGTGGGACTCCCGACGCTTTTGGATACGTAAACAATAGGTGAGTGATATATTTCTGTTCGATGGGGAATATCAGTCAGTCTCTATTGTGTTTTGACTCTGGTAGATCGCACCTGACTTCTTTTCTTCTCATTTTTATGTAAAACAAGGTGAAATCAATTTAGTCAAAAAATTTAAATAAACAATATTAATGAAAATATAATTTACTTTTGACGAATTTAAATAATAAAATATTATGTCAACTCGTGTTTAGTAGGTACTGGATGGAAATAAGATAATGCTTTAGGCTAGTAAAGATCTACTAAAGAACTACAACTGTAATTCAATTATGTATCATTGACTAAAATATTACTTATGTCTCTGGGCATTAGAATTGGCCAACACCGCAATTTATATTTATGAGACTGCCTTCCTAAAGCCTTCCTAAAGTAAACGCCTAATGATAAAATACTCGTAACTATAATTTTGTTTTTAGTATCTTTAATGCTTTTACCTATCTACTGTTTCAAGGTGTGTATTTAAGTGAAATGATATAGTGTTTTCGTTACTTTTTATAAAATTATACCCACAGGCTACAGTATATAATTTCCAACGTTCTTGCTTATATTATTTTTCCTTGTGTTGTGTTTTCTTCTTTCTTTTGTGTTTTTTGTGTTCTTTGTTTGTCCTTTAACACGCACACAGGGTAGTTTAAAAGCCCTATTTCATCAAGGTGAAATTTGTTAAAGCTCTACACTCGAAAAATCATATAAAACTACTTTTGGTTTTATCACTTAATTTTCTATGCGTATTGTGATCATTCCTCATATATATACAAACCTGGAGACTCTTACGTGGTGTTTGAACAAGATAAGAGTAATGGTCCATTAACTAGATAGCATGACGGTGTCACTCTTATCAACACTGCGACAATGCCTACACTTGTATAGTGATCACTTGGTGGTTGGACAGCAACGCGTAAGGTGCCAAGTAAACAGTATGTTACTGTAGTATACAGCTATACTGGGAATGTAGCTACTTGGTGCTTTATGGTGTACTAGCTTGCTCGCGTTTCACTATCTAGATGTTATCGTGATATGCAACACCTTGAGTGTCATCGTTTTACACGCTGTCACGGCTGTTTACAGGCTTTCTGGATTTCCAGGAAAATGCAGTGCAAAATTTCCAACATGCGTATGCCCACAACTCGTGTAGACATCAGCGATGCATGATTAGATTGTGCATAATTTATTAAGTAGGACAAGGTGACTTGTATTTGTATAAATGGTGTGTATTTTTAGGTAACGTATGCTGTATTACGAGTATTGATTTTTGTAATCAACGATTAATCTGTTGTTGGCTATGCAATAGTTTATTTTGTTAAATAAAAACACGTTGAAAATATCAATCAGGTCTAATGCATCGATATATTACTACAGTATGTAGCAGGTATATGTACCAATCAGGTCTAATGCTGGCCCAGAGAGCATTCTGTACTCTTTGCGCTGCCCAAAAAAGATTGTTCATAATCAAACTTATTGACTGTTGACTGCACATAAAATAATGTATTTATTTGTAACAATTTAGGATAAAAGAAACCTTACTCCAAGAAACACTCCGATGTAATCTTCGACTACGTGTTTTACGTTAAATTATTTTGGAAAACGCATTTACTAAAAATCATATTAATAAAAGACTATTTTTACTAGAACAGATTTTTATCATAATAATTATCGATTGTCAATAATAGTTTTCGATTACGAATACTTCCGAAGTAATAAACATCGTGGACAGGTCTATTTTTAACTTGAAGTCTATTTTCACTGTTGAGTTTTTCGATTAGTTTTGTGCATTCAGGAGTAGACAGTCCTAATCGCGGTTTATATCAAGATAGTTTAAAACATAGCTTAATACATTATAATATAAATTTTTCATGTACTGTAATGTAATTTATTGATGGTTCGTCACATACAACGCTCCATTGAGATGCAGTGGGTGACCCGGCGACATTGACCTCGTGTTAACTAACAGATGTTCTGTCTGTCTGTCTGTCTGTACCCTCCCTCCCTCCCCCGTCAAGAGATGTATCATGTATCTCGATCCTAGGAGTCATTTAAAAGATCAAACATGCGAGACGTAGCGACCTGTAAATGATTCATATGAATATGTATGTTTGAGATTTTCTTCGGACTCAGACTTTTCTTTAGACTGTCAAACATTTTTCAGACCTCTCACTTTGAAATTAATTTTCCAAATATTAGTGTCCCATTCAATTATTTTACTAATATTGTTTTACTAAATTGTGTGGCATAATTGATCGAAGAGAGACTTGCCCAACATGTGCTCTGTACCCAGACTTTTGTCTTGAAGTTGATATCCAACCATATCGTATGTCTCCAATACCGTAGTCTCATAAAGCCGACAAACCAGTTCTGTTTTTGTCACCAGTGTCAGTTTTGCATTTGTGCGGCCACTATGGACATTATCATAAACCATATCAACCAACACTCACTGCTGTATACTCGTTTATGTAGAATGAAAGATTGATTGACTCGAGTGACTCAACTTGCTGCACATTGACAGATTGATTGGCACAAACACTTGATTTGTCAAAACAATACGTTTGAGTGGTCTCGCTATAATATAAGGTTTATTTAGGCCATCTTCAGCGGTGACACGACATAACCTTCATAGCAATGAATGCATTCATTGTTTTGATAGTTGCACTTCAGAATAGCTTTTGGATGTTTATTAAAAGGCAAGAGAATTAATACTCATTTCCCAGGTGGATTTATATGAAAACTAAATTGTTATTGTCTCTTCGACTTATTCGACTTATTGATTAGGCTTAACTTCGTAAACGGAAAACACGTTCGAAATTAGTCAACACGATTTAAACTTGTCAACTAACTCTGTCTTGAATCTACGTAGTTATTTGTAGGCTTTTTTTAAACGCTATAGGCCTAATTGAAGGCATTTATCTCTTCGGCCTTGCTGTTGCAACCGACGTGGAACTGTACACTAATCGTCTGCTAACTGGAACTGTTAATCGTGTACAACAGCTCCTGTGTTCACTGGTCGTAACAACCTCCCCTCCCATTCTAGAGTTACATCTACTCCTGGTGTTGAGGGAGTTATTGATATCGCTCTTTGAAGCGGTCTCCGCTGTTTAGCTCTTTACTACTTCCTCCCGCTCTAAAACTGTTTACCAGGCACTCAAATTCACGTCGTCTTGTGCGCCGTGGTCGGTTTGTGAGGTTCAAAGGATTTTATCCTGTGTTTATTCTGTAGCTTGTTTGGGTTTAAAATGCCACCGCGTCTTTCTTACTCGACTGTTGAACCTCATTGGAGGTATGTGGTTTGTGTGTTTGTGTTGCTGTTTCGGAGGTAGATACACACTCGTGGCATGAATGTTTTCTTTCTTTCGGATGAAAACGTGTTTTTAGGTTGGTTATCAATGTGTGGGCTCTCTCTTTCGAATAGGAAATTTAATCTGTTTTTCGAGATAGGCTAGTGAAAACTTGCTAACTTTTAAAAGGCCTGCCTAACTTGAAGTGGTGTGTTACTTGACATTTTACAGATAGTATTACTCAATTCCTGGTTGTTGAAGAATTTTTATTTTCCTTTGCATTATTTTTGCGTGATTGAAGGATAACATTCATTCGGATATTCAATTTGGAATTGGTTACTTTAAGTGTTAGTGTTATAGTTAACTGGGAAAAGGCGTTGTAATTCAACATTTAAATGCTATTTCAACTTCTCCAAAATGTTTAGTCTAATAATTTAAAATTGTTTGATACAAATAACAGGAGGATTTTAAGTTTGGCAAGTTTTGTGCCTTCGAAATGACTTTCCACAACCATCGTACAATCGTTCACACGCACTTGTCGCTACAAGCAGGTAGAAACGCCACCTTTAGCCGTAAATATTCCTCAAATTCACACATTTGGACATTTTCTGAAATTTATGCTAAAATAAATGTAGCCAACTTTCGAATTCCTGCAACAAAACGAATGCTTTTAGTGACTTTCTAGAACTGGGCTTCATCCAAGAACCGTCGCTATTGCCATTACCAGGTGTTCTGTGTGGGCTCGCCTCGCCTCACAAGGTGTTGAGCAGGTAACCTTGGAGTGCTAGAGTGCAAGTGTGACAATACCTCGGACCCGGTCACGATCACAACATTCATAACCGGTGCAGACCAACGGCAAGACGAGCAGATACACGTAGGTGGGTAGAGTGGGTGGTAGGTTGGCGGGTCTGTGTTAAATTTTAAGTGGATTTTGAAGTAGGTTTCGTAGACTCCGGTGGTTGAACAACATTTTGAATTTGTAAGTTGTTGGTGGTACGGAGAAATATGAGTAAAGATGGAACGATTGTAACGAATTTTGAATGTATCATGTATTGGTTTCACGAATGTTTGTAATTTCGAACTCATTTTGTTTGAACGTGAAATATAACATTGTTGTTGATGCTATTGTACTGCATATTGAAAAAAAGTAATCCACCACCCCCTTACTGCTCACATGACACCTTATCTTTCTAGATTATTTTAAATATCTTGACGTTCAACATACATTCAACCATATACATTTGTTTTTGTAAAACCAGTCTTCAGAATCCTACCATCGATATGTTCTGTCAGATTTGTTGGTTGGCTCAGTGGTTTATTTGCTCTCATGTTCACGATCTCTTGTAGCACAGTCTGCGAAACTCTCCTCAGTAATAAATTAATATTTTCAAAACTTGAAGAATCTATCAAAATCAATTCTCAGGCTATGAATTAATTGTAGAGTGTGCTCATGATTTTTCTTGGCAATTCTGTTAGCGATTACCGACAGACCTGTTGAGATGTCAATTGCGGAAATCGTCGATCCAGTATCATGTGCGAGGTAATTGACGCAGCTGGTCGCTGTCTGGACAGTTATGTTACGTGTTCGAGATTACCCACAAGTTGTAGACCGATCACGGTTTACATCCTGTATCTTCCACTCTATAAAACAGATCGGTGACTACCGTGTCGCCCTATTTGCCCTGGCGAACCACGCTTGAGATCCTTGTTGCTTGCTAGGTAGAATAGAAAAGTTCCTAAAGCTTAAGGTGGGCTCCAATCCACCTGATATTACACATACCCTGTAATTGGTAATTGGTTAGATTTTGAACATAGGAATTCATGACAGAAGGTCTGCGCTCTTACCTCACTCCTTGACTATACATACTAAATAATTTACATGCAATACTGTGTCTGTGTAGATTTTTGCCCTTGGATATTCATTGAGATGCTGTTGGATGGTAAAATGTATTCAGCATCCTCCTTAAAGATACACATATCCCATGTTAAAGCTGTTGTCAGTGTATTGAATTTGACGTTGTTGAATTGTGACCATGTGCTTTCGTGAATTACGGATTCTTTTTGATGAAATAATGTGTCTTCTCATTGAGTGAACAAGTTGATTTCACACGGTCCATATGGATAGGCCTCCTTTACTATCCCAAGTTAATAAATATTACACATGATACAAGTGGACAGTTAAGTTTAAATAATGCTCAATGCATACGGGAACAACGTGGTGATAGAAAAAACAGCTCATAGATCAAGCCCTTTCAGAAAAAAAACAGCTCATAGATCAAACCCCCTCAGAAAAAACAGCTTATTGATCAAACCCCCTCAGAAAACAACAGCTCATAGATCAAACCCCTCAGAAAAAAACAGCTCATAGATCAAACCCCCTCAGAAAAATAGCTCATAGATCAAACCCCCCTCAGAAAAAAAAACAGCTCATAGATCAAACCCCCTCAGAAAAAAAACAGCTCATAGATCAAACCCTCTCCTGTTGAATCTTTCTTATGAACTAGTTTGAAATATTCTTTGTTATTGTAAACGTCCAAGACGACGAGAGCTTGTTGAGGCAGGGGAGTCAACAGATAGTCCTCTGTTTATCACTTATCTGTGCCTGATAAACTCCCAAGTGACAACATTACTTTGTCGGCGGTATCAGAAAGGCGTGCTTATCACTTGAGCGTCCCTCGGATGAAAAAAAGAAATAATTGTACCGAGCTGTTTAAAAATTAAACACTGTTTAAATTGATGTTCACACAGACACATTTAATATTTACGAACTTTTTAATCAACGAAATATATTTTACTGAGTGTAAATTTGATGTTTACAACTATTCTCTGTGCAAACATTTACCAGTCTATTCTTCAGTGACCTTGATGTATAAATAGATAAGTGTAGGTGATAACATAGCACTCAATAAACGTTTGTCGGCGAATGATGTAAAGACTGAGATTGAAGTCGGTAATTACTTGTGGTTAGATATTTATATTGGAAATCGTCATCGTGTGTAAGGGAAGTTAATTCATTGTTTGAACAGTAAATGTAGCATGCTTTCTTGCTAAGTTCTAACCTCGTTGCACCTTTACTTTTGACGCCCTACATTTTCAATTGCCCTTTACATTCTACCATTTAAATTTCAATGCAGATATATACAAATTCGAATACAGCATGCTTTTACCGTTCACAGTAGTACATGTCTGGTAAATCGAGTGAAAGCGGTCCATGAAGCTGTACAATAAGCTGTGATGAGATATGGGAATGGTTCGTTTGGTTGGTGTAAGTTAGAAAGTGTAAACTGTGCAAATGATGTCCAACTGATGCGGGGGACATTTGTGGGATTAGAGAATGGTTATTGGCATTTGGATGTTTGGATGTTCGATTAGAAAGTTACTTTCCACTGTTCTAATCTTTGACTTTGCCGGACGAAAGGAAAATCTGCCTCTTAAATATTAACATTTTACTGTTTTAGATTGATCTAGAACCCCTTTATGTATCGTAAAGATTCGCTTCACTCGTTGTGATCTGCACAACAATTGGTTACTGTATTTACTTCCGATACTAAATGATAAATGGTTATAGGATAGGACAAATTTTGAATCGATGTAATAAATGTGAAAATGGGCAATACACTAATAGTTTTCATCTCATTGGGTAGTGGGTGAACCCTATTTTTGAATTATGTATATTTTTGTATAATTTAGAGACCAAAACGAATTGATGATTTATGGTTTCATATTGTTTAATAAATCCTAATTTTGTTGTGACTTTTTTACCAAGTACCTGTATGGGAAAGCTTTTGTCTTATTAATTTAACCTTGTCAACACTAAACCTGTTTGGTTAATAATGCTCACCTAATTGCAAATGCTTTAGAAATTTAATTTATGTGCAATTTTAAGAAGGGACATTTATTTAGTTTATCGTATACAGACTTTTTGTGGTAACCTTAATAATATAACCACTATTTTTATTTGGTACAAATGTCGTGAAGGTAGTTTACTTAAAAAATAATAGCCTATGTTTTTCCATTAACGTCCAGTTAAATTGACTCAGACATTAGTTACGAGCTCTGTCCATCAACAGTATTGATCTAACATTAGCTCACACATTGTCCACTCATTTGTAGTCATCAGACATCACGCACCTTTCCTCATTAGTCAAACAGACAAGCAATTTGTAGCTTTTGTGAACATAATTGTGTTCAATGACCCAAAACGATGTTTATGTACGTAGCAGCAATTTATGCCAGGGTGGCACGACCTTTTGAGCCTATAGACGTATTGTCGTATGCAGTTTCATTAAACACATTTATTTTAGAGTTTTCGTTTGTTTGAGATGAGTTACAAATAAGTGTATATTTTTGCCGAGAAGATTTGCAAAGAGAGTTGATGAACAGTGACAATCGTTCTATGAATAAAGTGAGTTGTTGATATTTAGCGGAAGTGACTCACTGTGACTCAAGCTCTGTCGTGAATTTGTCATTAAACTCTAAACACTTTATGAACGACTTACTAATGATTTGTGATCATACTGTATAAACCCCAACCGTGTTTGCTTTCAATATTAAAAACTGAAATATAACTAAGTTTACGAAGATGTATCAAGTAAGAATATCAAGGTATCAAATTGAGCTATAGTTTTGCTTTGTTTATTGATAAATTAGAATGTCGATAAATGTTCATAAATTATTTATACATTGCTATGCGTCTAAAATGCATGAAGAGCTATGTAAAGAATAATGTAGATGTATTCAAATGAATATATCCTTTTGACCTAGGCAAAGGAGTATGCTTGGATTCTTAGAAAATAGTTAACATTTTCCTGCAAAACTCCTGGAACTGTAAAAAGTCCTGGAAGGTCGTGCTGACTTGTTTAGTAATAAATCTTTTAGCTTGCAATTATTACCATGTAATTTTTGCGAAGGCCGCCCCACAAAGTGTAGCTTCGCTTGTTAAAAGCTCGTTAATGTTATATTTTAGTGTCCCAGCTTCGTGAGAGAAGGGTCGTTTTATGTTTGCGGTCTCCAGCCTAGTCTAGAATATCTCCGACTCCAGCTGTAACTCTGTAACTCTTCCGACAGATTTACGTAACGACCTCGGATGAATCACGGGATTTATGACTGTTGCAGTCTCGGATTGTGACGAAATAGTTGCTATTGGTAGATTGGATGCTGTAATATCATTTTGTGACTGTTGATTCGTTGACTGTATTGTCTTTAGGTACAGTATTTGAGCAATGAAAAATTGCCTATATTTTTTTCAGGGTCAGTCGTGTTGCGCTTTTGTCTTCAGGGCGCGAGTTCAAGTACAGCCAATTACTAATTTGTTTGACCGGGTGGTTAGAATCCCACCTAAAATCTTTGGTTTATGGACAATCATTACTATTCAATTTAATGAGTAATCACCAACTAGAGATGGTAAAATGTTTAACCATTTTACTCTTTGATTTTCAACCACGATTGAATCTCAAGGTGTGCAGTTACAGCTGGGTTGTGTGTACACATGTTCGACAGCTGTGTGTTCGGCTGTTAGGTGCAGGAAGCAGACATAACTATAACGATTACTATCAGAAGGAGCAGTGGCCGTGACTACAGCTGTGTGATGTGAGGCGCTATAGATGGTTCATAGTTACTTGGTGACTGTTAGTCTAAAGATAGAATAAAGAGGGGGACTTCGGTGATAGTATATGCACTTATGTTAAGTTTTTAAGGAAGGTTTGCACACATTTTTGTTCTCAAACCACCAAATTATTTTGCTCACACCTCGAAGAATTTCTCTTAAGTTCCTCTTCAAACTGGTTTGTAGCAAAAAAACCTCACACAAACGTCTACCCTCTTCAAACTTTAAACGCACCGCTGAGGGCCAATCTCGCATCTTAGCGGTGTTGTTGTCCAAGACAATAACGTAAAATCCCTCTGTATCCTATATCTCGCCGCTAACTCATTCCCTTCAAAATTCAGTGTAGGATTCTGTCTAATAAATCCAAACGTCGAATAATCTTTGGAAAAATGAATATTATGGATGGTTTAGTGATTGGATTGTCGATGACGGTTTATGATTAGTCAATTGAGTTATGGGTACCTAAGAATCAGCTTGTATTCTATGTCATCCCTGTGTCAAAGTATATGTCCAATTTTGTGTTAAAGTGGTCACAGATTGCCATGTGGTTGTCCAAGGTCAATGCACGTTGTTCTGTGATGACCACTGGCTTGTCAGGACCATTCCATTGTTAGCTTCTGTCCGCCGCCACCGTCCCCCACATCACAATGTGCACAATAATTGGCTAGATTGGATATGACTAATTTCATTACGGTTACGATTGTTATGGGAATTAACTAGGTTGTTTTGTTTTGCTAAGGGGGTTGACCTGTCACTGTTATTGTGTCTGAGCTGCTTACTTTGTGTCCGCCTACACAATTGAAGTCTGTTCGATCCTGAGAAAAGTAATTGTTGGTGGTTCAAAACTGGTCAGGAATGTCCTTGATTGGGCTTGTAATGTACGATCCTGGTTAAAAAACATATGAAATGCATAGTTAGTGACAAACTTCAGTATCGTATAGTCGATGATATCATGCAATTGATTCAATATACACTCTTTCACGCACCTTCACCTCAAAATGTACGTGTTTTTTTACCATTTTTTTTTATGAATCGCTATTTGCTTCACTCAGTCAATCGACTAATCAAAACCCACTGACGAACTCTATTCAACGATAAAGAGAACGCAAGGCCGATGCAACTGTCTACCCTTGAAAGCTCTCGGTTGTGTAACTGTCTGACAATTAATTGCCCTAGACAGTAGCACCAATTACCACACATGGTATAGCGCCCAGACAGTGGTACCAGCGCCGACGGCCAAATTGCCCTTCTCCCCGAATTCATTTACATCACATCAAACGTTGTTTTGATGAGTCTACAATTCTCTCATCAGTCTCATTGAGCTTACGCAACGGGGAAAGTAGTTTACTTTGTCGGGAAAGTGTAACGCGGCGAGTTAGGTTATGTGATTTGCTTGTGGGAAATGTCGGTTATGTCAGGGATTTCCTTTCGGGTAGTGATCGAAGAGCATTGTTTTTCAATTTGCTAAGTGCTGTGGTGTTCTTCATGTATTTTCCGTAGTTTTACAGTATTCATTGGGCTTTGAATAAATGATTATGGCTAATGAACTAATCAGTAACAAATGTCTGCAAATATTTTTTCTCATTTTACTTTTTTCACTCACATTTTGGTTAGAATAATCTCAGTTGCCTCTAATCTAATTTTTAAGAACAGTATTGTATAGATATAACCCTTAACAATACAAGCGTATGTATCAACTGTAAATTGTAGGATTCTGGTATTTCTAAACCGTCATACGATTGGGGTTTGAGATAGTGACGGTAAGAAGAAATAATAGTCTGTTAAAGTATACAAAACTACCCAAAATTTAATCATCCTAAACCAACATGGTACGTCAACATCTTTGTGTGGCTCAGCTACCGGACCTTTCTTTCGGTATGTACAGTAGGGTGTCCGGGCAAATGCGGACATGGAATATTGGGGACACATCATTAAAGAGGGCATAAGCGGACACTAGAGATTTCTGCTACCTGACTAGGGGTTGACAGGTCTCTGCAAATATTTCAAGGGCGGAACATTGCGGACACATGTATCTACGATGGGGAAAAAGGTGCGAGGGAGAAAGGCCACGGGTAAAGTTTTGTAAAGTTTTCTCCCAATGTTTATTACATACTAGATGCTTGCCCGTTCTACGTACGGGAATATTGTAGTAAGTTGAAACCTTATATTCAGATCAGCAGTTGGTTTGCATATTTAGTGTGCATTTTCCAGATATGCTGGCAAAACTATTACTGTATAGGAATACAAATAAACCTTCGCAAATACAATATCTGACAGTTTCAAAGCCAAAACGAATGCTTCGCAATCAAATGTCACCCGATTGTGTTAGTCCATATTTTATATCTAATGATAAAAGGAATTGCTTTACAGATCTATGAGGCATAGCCCTAAGGTACGCCTGTAATTGAAAGTTACTTTTCACACAGGTAAAAAGTAGTTAAAATACTACCTCAACCTCACGACTGCACACTTTATTCGGGTTGAAATTTTCATTAACAAAGGTGCTCTTGTCTTTTCCTCCATGAAACACTGAGAAATAAGGACATTAATGCGTTAACAACATACATACACACACAAATACAGAATTGAATTAGGGGATTTGCTACGCTTTAACCAAAGCAAAATACAAACAAAATAATTATTTGAAAGTTTTGATAGTGTCATCAAATGTTATGATAATCATTTTTAGGCCTAATCAAACTGTAAAATTGGCGTAAATCCGTTGGCAAATATGAAATAAGGTGAAGTACTAACGATAACTATACAGTAGTTGTAAATAGTGATGTGTTTGTACGTAAAAATAATTCTTACTGCTACCACCGGCTCTAAGGAAAAGTAGCAGTGCCAAAAACCAAAGTTTACATTGAAGAAAAGAACTATATAGTACTTACGACCAATTCAAACTGTCCTTCTAATCAAACTGTATTATAGGTGTTAATACGTTGGCAAATAAATAAATAAATAAATACACATTTCACAAAACGTGTAAAATGTAACGTTAACAACGTAAAGCTTTAAAACTCACTATGGTTTGCTCAAAAAAACTTTTACTTGATGTGGTGCAGTACCGAAGTTATTAATCTCCCTTGGTTTTTAAGTTTTCGAAAATCAAAGTTATTTCCCAATAATATCATTATTTGTAAGCAACTTTTAATGTTAACATATTAATGACAGTTTCAAGAAACCACCTTTATCCAAACAAAGGTTTCTTATTTAAAATATTACGTAATCTCTAAACTATAATCGGTACATATATCTAGCAAACATTCGGAGGAAATTTGACAAAAAACGCACAAATCTGGGGTTTTGGACGTATGTCGTTTTATTTCCTAAGTAGGAAAGGTACCGATATCGTTGTCGAAATGTAAGTAGAAACCAAAAGTGACATCATTAGCACTATAACTCAAGTAAGAAAACTACGATTTTGGCAACATTAGAAACAAACGTGTAAAAATCTACGTTTTTTTTCAAAGGAGATCGAAAACCAGCATGGCCGGACTAACAAAGTTAGAAAACCAATATCTCTTAGCGATTCCCCGTCTTTATTCTTTATTTAATTAACAAACATTGTCAATCTGGCGAGCGATCTCTAATAAAAATATAATTATCAACAGCTTTAAAATCAAAGCTAACAATTAATTATCAAAGCTCTACAAAATATTCATAATAAATAACAACATTTGTTGAAGGCTATTAGTCCTAGTTTTGGAAATCCTTGGAGCATTTTTTTAAAACATTGTAAGCACAAACGTAACGCGTATAATAGTATAGGGAGAGTCTAGCTATAAATAGAAAAATAAGGATTTAAACTGCCAAATACCCGTGGCCTTTCTCCCTCGCACCTTTTTCCCCATCGTAGATACATGTGTCCGCAATGTTCCGCCCTTGAAATATTTGCAGAGACCTGTCAACCCCTAGTCAGGTAGCAGTAATCTATAGTGTCCGCTTATGCCCTCTTTAATGATGTGTCCCCAATATTCCGTGTCCGCATTTGCCCGGCATTCGTACAGTAGTTCCATCTCTGACCATTAAGATTGTGTTTGTGCTTCCATTAGAGTCCATCTTTTCTTTTTGGACCGTGGTATTCAGTTTCATGCATGGGAACGACCTCTAGGTAATTTTTTAAAACGGTCGTAATGTCAAAGCTATAAGCGATGCTTGAGAAATTAAACCTATTTTTTTCATCCACCATGTTGTTGAGCAATTATTACGGATACATGTATGCAGTTGCATAGATACCTCTTTTCCACTGAGTTTCAATTGATTTGTCTTTAAAAGCAGTCCTGACATCACAGAATGACATTATTGCACAGTGCTACTGATTGTGAGACTGTTAAAAAAAAAGCACTTTTTATAAAGTTTAAATCTACATATTTAAAACATGCATAACAACAAAATTTGTAAGAAATTAATTTCCATCATAAACGTATTTAATATGTGCCTGAATCTGAAAAATGATTAAATTGATTAGGGGACAAAACCAGCGGTATTCTTTGACAGACTTTACCTGTACTATACGCTATTCTTACACTCCCACTCCCCTCGCCCGCCACCTCCACCCTACATTTAGCTCCCTTGAGTATAGAGTATCATAATCCGATGGATAATCCTCCTGTCGGATGTCTCAGCATGTTTTACCCATTCGCCTGCTGTATCCTACAATCCTTACAATCCTCAGTCAGTGTCACGGCCAATCAGCTATCCAAGGATACTCGTCCTGATCCTACAATCCTGGTGGAGCGCATGGACAACGGATTATGGTGATTGATTATTGCGATGGTTTTTTTCGCTGAGTAAAGTGATTGTTTGGTAGGGTTGTATTTTAGTGTGGCGTATTTGACTGACGTTACACTACTAAATTATGTATCAAAGTTTTTCAAACGAGTCAAAGGCTGTAGTGAAACGAGACGCTTCAATGAGCCTGTTGTCTTTAAGTACAAAAATCATGCTAAGGCGGTGCATGTAGATTGGTTGTCCAAAGTGCACTGTTTCACGTATTGATACGTTCAATTTATCATCATTCGTTATAAATTTGTTCATATTAAGTTTGTGTCCTCTGGGTGAACTTATCAACACCTTGGAATGTTAATAATTGTTCTTCTAGCGTTAAGTATTGAAAAAAAGAACGCTTATACCTAAAGGCTATGTTTTTATAAGAACCTTTTTGGGACGAATCACCCATCCCTGTATGGGTCTTCTATACAAAATGTATAATATTAAATGGAACTTCGCCTTGGACCAAGTCTTTGCAAACATGACGTGTTTGCAGACTCACTATGATACTGAGCATTAAAATCCTTTCTCCGAAACAGTGATGTCAGTAGCCTAAGCCAATTACAACTAGTACAAAATATTTATATTAAACACAATGTTCTCATAGCCACACACTATTTACAGTATACTATATAAACCAAAACAAGCATTATAATGACATGTACGTGCAGTTGCCCAAACATGGTTGCTCAGTTCCAGTAATCAAAGAATCACATTGTTTTACCAGCACGTCTCACAAGTCGATCACTATCATGTACAACAGAGCCAGCTGTAGACAGACGTTTATAATAACACTTCGTGCCAGACAAGCGTTGTATCACTGGTGGTCTTTGCGAGAGGCTGTGGAAATATTTAGATTGACCCTTGTCAGAATCAGAATAATTATGTGGATGATGTGCGTAGCAGGCGTTCACCATGGTCCACGTGCCAGTATAAACAAGATGTAGTACTATGTTGGGAAATTCCCAGAGAGGGGAATAAATCCCCGCGATGATAATAATCTTTTCCCATTTTAAGCTCTACAAATGGCTTTAGGTACTTCAAGGTTTGGTTTTGCCATATGTTAAGGCTATGCTGATATCCTGAACTCTTGTATGGTTAGTTTGAACATTATACAAATCGTAAAAGACTTTTAGGTCTAAATATCTTTTTTAACCCTTTATTTCGATGGGAAAAAATTATGTCCTTTGATAGTTATATTGTGTCTAAGAATTTTAAGAAAAGGTCAAGTATGATACAGTAGTAATATAAGCAATAGATCGGTAAATGAACACTATACGCTGAAATATATCAAGTTTTGGTGTTGATTAATTTGTTAAAATCTTTTGATTCCTATCAAGTTAGTGTATCGTGAATAAAAAGTAATTAACGCTTGTTACATTTTTAAACTCACTGTGGTAAAAGAGTCTAGCTTATAGTTATACTTGACGCTTTGTAAGATTTTGTATCCCTGCAAATCTCTAGAAATCCCCTTCTGAGGGATAAAATCCCTCGTATCTTCCCTTGTTTATACTGCACAGGCCTACAATAATTGATACAACAATAAGTGACTGTGTCAGTGTACTCAATAGAAGTCCCACAGTTTGTAGCGCCGTACAATCCTGTTAGGCAAGTGACTTGTGTTACCCTCTCTGTGATGATCTCTAAGCTGTTTAAACTCGTGAGATTCGTTTACAAGCATAAGGTATGTAACTATTCGACCTTGTAATTAGAGGTATTACTATTTTGTCGAAATATTTTATTAATGTACAATAATCGTATTTAGGACAAGTTTACTTACCATATTTTATTTAAGTTTCATTGATATCATTTTGGGATTAGCGCTTTCTTATGCTTGATTAATTCAGTGCCGGGAAGGAACTCTCTTTTCTGATAGAGTGTGGGACTTATGTTGGAGTTTTGGGCCAAGGAGCTCTAGTTCAATCCCCGCAAATCACCAATGTGATTATGTCATATAGGATATTTTAAAGTCCACCTAAAATAAGGATAGTGATATCTGAGACGAGGAAAACTCAACATTTCTGAGGAAACTCCCTCCACTAAACTAAGAATGAATATCAAGTAAAACCAAAAAGCGTATTATGTTAGTATTTAGTTTCCACGCGTCTTTAAACTTTTAGTTAGCTTAGTGATCATCTCGAGGAAATCAAGAAGAGTAATTAAAAAACGATGAATCAACGATATAAACAACTCAGTTCTTAACATCGTTGTGTTGAATATAAGAAATTACTTTCTTTGTAGTTTGGAGACCAGGTTATTGTGAATGTTCCTACAGTATTTTATTCTCGTTCCGTGGTATTACCGTGTTTCACTATGGTACTTCCCCCCATTTGACCGTAGCGTAAAGGTCGGTCAACTCTCACAGTCAAAGGTACTTGTACACACGGTGTGATGTAAGTCAGCTGTCAAGTTGTCAATCAGCTGTTGTACGTCTCGTGCGTAACCAGTGTTGCCACCTTTGCTTGGTGAAATGTCCCTTGCACAGGGAAATAGTTGGTGAAGTCTGATTTGATAGTATTCTATGACTAAATTTCCTTATCATTTTACAGATTTATTCATCATTACTTTTAATTTTTACTAGCACGTTATTTACATACAGTATCGTTATAGTAAAAAATTGACAAAATTGTCTGATAAAATGATTGTAGTATAAAAAAATATTTAGGGAATTGGTTAGAGCATAGATAATGATTTGGTCCATAATAAAATGTTAACTATCATTAATGACTGTCACTGTTGAAAGAAATATATTTAAAAGATACCAAAATGTATGTGGTTTCAAACCCATGACTAAGTCTTTATGAGTTTTAATGAAAATTTGACTTTCTATAACTTATATGTACTTAGTATTATTTTTAATCGAATTTATTGCACTCAAAATCGAGCTATGTCGAAGACATATTATATTTCATTAGCTGTAATAGCTTAGGTAAACAGTTTAGAAATGAAACGTGCACGAACTATTGGTGCTTAGGTCAATACATAATGCATTAAGTAATTTAACCAAGTATTACAATATCTTCCTACAGAGAGAAGCACGAGTAGGCGTTGGGTTTATTCTCTACCGTTTATGTTAATTAAATTTCTACATAATTATCCCCCATTAATATGTTAATGTAGCCCCACGCTCTCTTCGGGCACATACGGATCCCGGACCGGTCTCAGGGGAATAATTTCATGTGACGGCTTTCAGATTTTGAAGGGTAAATTATGGCGAGTTAAATTAATTGTATGGAGGTGATGGTTTGCATGATTGTTTAAATTAATTCTTAGTTTCGTATTTAGAGAGGTTAAATTTAAATATGTTTGTTTGCTAAAGAACATAATTGACAAAGAATCTGTTATTTAATGACGACGTTTTGCTGATAATTTGTTGGTGATTAGTGGATGTAATAATTAACTTTAAATTACTCTCTGTTTCGTAATAACGGACATTTTCATATTTTCTGGGGTTGGATTTATTTTTAATTGGCAGTAATTTTAAAATGATAAGTGACCTAGGTTCCACAAGATGTTTTCAATCCATTAATGGTGTTTCTAATGCTCTAGGTATCAACCGTTTAGTTTAAGACCTATCAGTTCGGTTACCGTTAAACTATTAAATTCATAATTTTCCTATACTACTGTACTTATCAACATATAAGTAGGTTCTGATGGTCAGTTTCTGTATTAGTTACTGTTTAGGTTCAGGTTGTTTAGACAAGATTCGTCACAAGGTGTTTGATACTGATGAATTGGTTTCAGTAGGTTTTTAACGCCTTAGTCAGTCTCTCACTTTGCCAGTATTGAAAATCTTTATCGCATTCAGATAGATTGCCTTCGAAACTACGAAATAGGCTTTTCGATAGAAACTAATCAAGATTTGACTTTTCCTCTTATAAACTCCTGTTAGGGAAGTATAGGTTACTGTAAGGGAATGGGCTGACATGTCTATATTGTACTCTTACTCTCAATTTGTACATAGTGTTTTCTTTGTGACCTATATTTTTCTTATTTTGGACTAAGATAAAGTTCTCAATAGATGCCAACAGATATACACAGATCGCCGTGTGAAGTGTGCACGAGTCGCCTCGCCTAGTCACGATAGCCACGTTATGTCAGCTAATGAATCTACGCCAGTGTTCAGACATTCCTAACTAATTACAGCTCCAACGCACTTTTATCTACGATGAGTTGCACTTTGCTCCTAGATTTGTGGCTTAGTACTTCAGGCAAGTTTATGAAAATACATCCGTGGTTTCTTCGTCGATTCGGAATTTTTAAGCTAGAGGGTAGTAGTCTCATGGTGAAAGTAGAGTGCCTAATATCGGCCTTTAGAAGAAGACAGAGTCGTTGAACAGGCAAACTACTGGTTGAAGTTTCGGATGCGTAGCAATCCATCTTTGGGGAAAGCTACTATTAATCACGGTATTTGGATAAGTTAAATCTTAGTTTGCTCCAGAAGATGGGCTGCGGATGGATCCGAATCGTGTGTCTGTATCGTCGACAGTTTAACGAAAACGAAGATTCGACACATCTTTAGTATCGAAAGATCCTAATGAAGAGCCTACCGAATGATAAAAGCTCACAGATCTTAATTACTAATATAATTGCGTATCCCCCTGATAAAAGATGACTTTTAACGACAAAATTAGTTCGTAAATTACAGGATTTAATTGGTAAAATGCCGGGTTTTTAGTTTATACATACTTAATTTTCGTGTTACTAATTGGTCGTACTTAGTGTTTCCAATCCGATCAATAAAAACTGTAAAAACTTACTTAAAACCTCCAAAAAAGCTTACTTAGCTTACGTGGTATACTTGGCTGCTGCAAGAAACTTCGTACTCACTTTGTTAACTGGGTAGCATAAAAGTAAAATCGTATGTAGAAAAGTTAACTCTATTGTTATTCCAGTCGTGAATGCTCCTCGTTTATACTTTCATTAGGAATACATACTGTCTTGTCATTGCTGACTACACCCTCTAGCAGTTCACTGTCTAATGTCAGCAATGTCCAGGCCCCAGCTACTGTGTCCGTGTGGTGTCGGAAGCAATATACATTCCTCGCCAGTCACGATCTACATTACCCTTGATTCCCTCACACTTTCCCTCCGCCCCGCGCCGGGTAACTCTGCAATTTCACGTTATTCTAGGGCAATTGTGGCGCGTCCAGTCGTGGATTTGTTAAAATTGAGTGACTTGTTGGAATTCACGTCGTGACCGAGAGAAAATTAATTATTAGTTCTAGCTCATGGTTGATAAGCCATCTGGCAGAGCTAGTTGTACAAGGGGTGTTATAATAATATTTGCGCATGATGACTGCAAAGGCAATTTTTTGAAAGTTTTCTATTTCCTCCGTAGCTATTTCCATATACGTATAGTTGGTTCAGGTGATTTTTTTTTCATTTGGCTTGTGCTGAAGAGTCACGTCTTACAATATCAGAAGTGTGTCGTGTAAGTGAATCGAACCTTCCGATACAGATATGCTGTGTACATAATGGTTCTATACTTATTATACTTGCATTGTATAATCTCACTTCTGCCACCTTTATCTTATACTGCTGGCTTTTTAAGCCCATCGTGCGCTTTTTTACTCGTTTTCTGATCAGTAGTTTTCAAACTTAAGACATTTCTTGGAAAAAGGCCTGGATGAGATGATATAGTCCACCACCGTCCGTATACAGCATAGACATGCTTATAAGGGTTTGTATCCCCTTTTGTGCTCAAATTTTTTTGGGCTTATCAAAGTTATGATCATAATTCGTTCACCTGATTTTACGTTTTACTCATGAGAAGAAGTATGCCATATTTCAAGCCATAATCCTTTCAATTAGCTGTTTACCAACTGTCAACATTATCACGTATATCCTCCAAGACGTGCATCCTGAATGTATCCCGAAGGACGTAGTCGACAGGATGACGGAGGTTGTATTGGCTATTGTTCGTCCGTCTGTACGTGTAGGAGCGAATCAACGACAGCCATGGACTGGACATTGACACATTAACGTGACTGCATTCAAGACTTCATACTTGTGTATTCTAAAGTTATTACTTTTTAGATAGGTACATATCCGAATACGTATTAAAGGTCCTATGTGTCAAAGTTTAATCTGAATTTTAGTAAGGGTATTCGTTTCAAACAATTATAACCAAACATGATTGAAATACACATACTTCGAAATTATCGTTGAGTTTCGATGTAGTACAAATTCAGTTTTCCACAGTTCTACAATCTATAAATTTAGCCTTATGGTTACTTGAAGTTTTGATGTTAAATTTAATGGTCATTTTTGTTTTAACCAATTTCAATTTATGGTAATTATTCAAGGAAATTGTTCAATTTATGGTAATTATTCAAGGAAATTGTTCAATTTATGGAAATTGTATGTTTTATACAGTAAAATATAACTTTTGACTGAGAATCTTCAAATTTGATGTATTTACATGTGGCCTTATAGGGTTGAAAGCACGGTTAAAACAAACATGTTTATACTATTTTCCATTCTGGTTTTCTATTACGTAAGCTCAAGTTGTTTTATTAGGAACTACGTTAGCTACGTCATGTTATTATTCATTAATTAGTTTTCAAACAAAACCAACACACACGTTGTTTGTGCACAGCAGTTTGCACTGTGCGATAGTGAAGTGGGAGAGAGAGGGAGATAGCTAGGATGACCTTGCAGGAAGGTCGCACCTCCTCAGATATGACCTTCACTGGCTGCGGCTCTACCACTATACCAGTGACCTCATCACGGCAATACTTGTTTGTACTGCTCGGCGATGTGTGGAAAATACTCCTAGTACTGTAGTTGGAGGTTCCTTACAATAATACGCCGAATTTTATCTGAATCCCTACATGCCTATATGTGAGCCAGTAGGTCCTTAATTTTGTCGGAAAGGAATACACCGACTAGGATCATGATAATATTAAAGAACTAAATGGTGTCAACAATTCGCTAACGAACAACTTTACCTAGAATAAAGGCCAACTGATAGTTCTGAGATTTTGAATTGATCAAAAACTAGTCTGCAGAAATGGCATCAGCGTGGTCTAAGGACCATTATGTTTATACCCGCTGTATAACTGGACCATATAACTGGGCCACATTCAGCCTAGGTGGCCTGGACGTAACCGGTATATGACTGCATGGACGTGTACGTGAGCTAACCAGATTGAAACGTTTATTACTCGGCGGATTTTACTGGAAGTAACCGTTATTTGTGTTTGTTTGCGAGAATATTTTTAGAAAAGGATAACTGCAAATATTGTGGCGGAATTGCAGGAAGAGCATGAAGAGAAGCTTAAAAATGTTTGGTTTCAAGGGAGGGCATTACAACTGTTTGTATACAACCAATTCTTTCCATCATTGGGAGAATAAATGTACTGTAGTTCAACTTCTAGTTTTGATTATTTCATATGTGATAATTGTCAATAGTACTTTTCAATGTGTCTAAATATTTCACTGCTTTCTTGCATTTTTTACAAGCGAAAATTTACCGTTAAATTATTTTATTACATTCACGGCTGGATTGTGAGACGCTATACTACTGGATAGATAAGAGATTTCCTGTCTAAATTTATCAATATTTCAATAGTTTTGAGACTAACCTTTAATATTTTGTAGCTTGAAAGCTATTACGAACAGCTATTGTTTATTCTCTTGTAATACAAGCAGAGAGTAAACCCCAAATTTAAAAACTTGTGCTAAGAGGAGAGAAGCTGGAATACCTGAAATAGAAACACATCAAACTACTTTTACAAATATACGATTTCACGTGCATTATTTAGTATATAAAGTCAATTAATTAAGCTATTACAATAATAAGGATGGTTGGCAAGAAACTATACCACGTTGATTTGTCCAGATCAGATTATTATTTGCCAAGGCGCAGACAGGCAATTTAGGGGCAGCGTTCACTTTGCCTATGCCTGATCTGCAGGCGCTAGCACTCGTGTTGCTACTATTGATTATTGAATTACTGGGTAACTAACTGGTAGAGCTTCATTTAGTTTTTTCATTCGCTATAAACCATACTATACCATGGTTTTACAGTCGATCTTGTGTTGGTATGACGATCGAATAGCCATATTTTTGTGTGATATTGTATTTGCAAAAAATTTAAACAATTTGTCACCCAGACAAAAATCTATTTTAATTTTTTCTTCAGAACATGGTAATTCATTTACAGAGAGAGTAGTGGTACATATTTTAATTACATAGCCTTGTTTTATTTAGCTGTAATTCTTATTAGGTACTGTTTCCTTACCGACAGATAATTATCAAACTGGTCTTCCCTGTACAAGTACATCAACAATCCCCGGTTGCCTCGGCAACGTCACAACCAGTTGTTGCGCTACAATGTACCGAGTGCGATTGTTTGATGGATCCAGTAACCGGTTTTGCTATCTAACTAATGTATCTGCCTTGACCTCACTCAGGGTCCCTCATTGTGCCGCTCTTCTTCCTTATTTGGTTCATGCTCTTCTTTGTTTGCATTATCAATTGGTTTTTGTTTTCTGCAAATAATTGGCTTTTTTTTTTCTTGCTTTAATTTGTGAGACAAGGTTCTCTGTTACGGAATTTCCTCGTAAAAACATTTTGTTCTCTATTTTGGTTTGACAAAAACAAATATACATTACATTAATTTTCATTATTTCATCCTAACTTTTAATTTTGACCATTATAGCTTTATGATCTTTTCTTAAAACATATAACTGGAGTGGCAGAGTAGCATATTTTTCGCCTTCAAACATCAAGGTCGCCGGTTTGATACTAAACGAGATTAACTATGATTTGAACCCAATTACCATTTGTATGGGCTTCCTAACAACGGGTTGTCGTAAACGAGTAAAAAGACCAGGGCATCGACCGTTTTCTTGCCAAAAAATGCCAACGGGAATGGATAATAAATGGAATAAAATCTCTAATACCTAATTTGCTCTAATGTTCTAAATGAAACCAATATTTCTACAGGATACAGTTTACTTATCGGGTTGAATTTGGTCGAATCTATATATTAATTTGAAACTGTTTTTCTTTGTCATAGCTATTTTGAGAGAACGGCTGGGTGTAGAAACTCGGTAGAGGTGTCTAAAGAAAGGCCTTGGTCTGTAGATGAGCCATCAAAAGAAAAACGTGGTGAATACCCTTGGGGCTCTGCCCCAGTGGCCTTTAAAGTCCCATACCATGTTATTCTTATGGAGGAAAACGGGGTTTTTGTCACAGCTAATTTGAGAGAACGGCTGGGCGTAGAAACTTGGTAGGGGTCTCTAAAGAAAGGTCTTGGTCTGTAGATGAGCCATCAAAAGAGGAACGAGGTGAATTCCCATGGGGCTCTGCCCCAGAAGCCTTTAAAGTTGCCTCTTCAGATTTGTTTACATTACGACCATATGCATAATTCTACCCTACTTTTTAATGAAACAGCTGTTAATATTTAAGTTGTAATTTTTTGAATTTGTCAAAATGAAGTAGCCTACAGTATTTGCAATGGGTTTTTCTGATTTTAAATTGGATTTTCTTCTGCATCGTGTCATGTTTTGCAATATACCCTAATTTTATATTACCAAATCAGTGGAAAATCCTAATATCACAGTAACTCTTGATATTCTTTGGCGTATTACATCTGTAGACGAAACTTGGGTTGGTGAAATTATTACAATGGAAAAAAGCGAGAAATCCTGGACAATTTGATATAGGCTAAAAATAAAACTGAATTAACAATATACTACATTTCTTGAGCAATCACTGAAATAACCGATTTGCAAACAATGGAAACATAGAAAAAGTCATAGAACACAACCAAGTAGAAAAAAGAAATAATGTTTTTTTTTTCATTTTTAATTGTTATTATAGACAACCTAATGCGGCTATGAGAGGGAAAAATTTGTAGAAACACTAAAAAACAAGATCAGCTTTTGAGAAAAGATAAGATATTTACAAAAGATTTTGATTATATCTAACTGTTGTGTAGATCGTGAGTATTTCCATAATGTTCGTGAGTCGCCTGTAATGCTTCGCAATTGCTCGAATTCGAGCAACAGGTACACTAGTCTATAATTAAATTGGAATTTATCGCAACAGCTGAAGGACGTGGCAAGTGTGCCAATATTTTTCATCCCCTTCGAAATCCGTAAATTTTCCCATTGCAAGTACGCTTTGACATCTCGACCTTCTATACATAACAAAGATCCTTGACTTTTCCCGCTTGTCTTGTCACAAAGAATGAAAGTGTTGACATTTGTGTTCACATTGTACTCACAGTGTGATATTGAGGTCACACGCTCACATCTGTTGCGTTATCCAATTCTTTTTGCATTAAATAGATTCTATTTTGTTGTGAATTAACTCTAGTTTTACCTAGAAGTCTCATATAAAATGATTGGCACATTTATGAAAAAGTTTTACATTTCGTATATCCTACTAATATTATAAATGAGAAAGTTTAGATGTGTGGATGTATGGATGTATGGATGTATGTTTGTGACAAGTGAACGCGAAAAATACTGGTCGGATTGGGCTGAAATTTGGCATGATGATAGCTCACATTCCTGATTAACATATAGGCATATTCTTATTTCAAAAATCCTTTCAGGCTCCGCCCCAGTGGCTCTGGAGTTTCCCATGTTAACCTTATGAGAAATGGAATTATTGAATCTTAACAGCTGTTTCAATTAAACAAGTTGGTTCTGTTCTATGATGTTCAATAGCATTAAAGTTACAAGGATTACCAACAGGGTGCAGCACTATTATTTCTTTTACATTTATGACAACAGCTAATTTGCAACCAAAAGGTGAGTGAGCGTAGCGAACGAACTTCAACCTGGAGGCGAGTTAGCGTAGCGAACGAGCTAACCTGAAGGCAAGTGAGCGCAGCGAACGAGCTCCAACCTAAAGGTGAGTGAGCGTAGCGAACGAGCTCCAACCGAAAGGTGAGTGAGCGTAGCGAACAAACTTCAACCAGGACGTGATTGAGCCATGCGAACGAGATAATCTTGAAAATTAAGAAGTTAAACGGGGCAAAGCCCGCGGGTTACAGCTAGTTTTCCATATATGGCTTTCTAATTTAAAAAATAACCCTACAATATACGATGACTAAAATATTTCATATAAAACACATGTGCCACAGTGCAAAGTAGAAAGGTAAAAAAAAAAAAATGTAAACAAAGTGAATGTTAGTATTTTAACTAAATAACTGTTTCTATGGAAACCTATCAATAAAATGTTTAAGTCTTAAGCTAACCATGGTAACTTTTTAGGTAAATATAGTCAATGCTTTAAGAGCCCATGGAATCCCAACGGACTTAACATTAACCTGCGGACATTAAAACTTATAAGACAATAATATAGAACGATTTTCCAATGCTTCTCATAGATCGGATGGAAGTTTCAGTGGTTCATAATTATACAGTCGGACACACATAATTTTGTTTAGTTAATGTGATTGTTTCCAAACGCCATTAAATGAAACTAAATAATGAAACTGGTGGTTATATTCTAGCTACAGTATCTGGGAATTGACTTGGTGTAAGAGCAAGAGCCTATTTATTACAGATTATAAGAATGCACGCAAACATAATTTTGTTGACTGAAAAGCCCAGTAGTCGTGGGAAAGTTGGACAAGAATGATTCAAAGTAGAGGAAACTGTTAAGCCAAGCACCAATCACTCTGGAGGACAACGGGCGGGTCTTATTGCCGGGGCTTTGTAGCTAATGAAATCCCCCTCACTACAATATACACTGTATACACCACACAATACACTCACTTGATACACTATATACACTGGCGCGGTCAATCAGCAGCCAAGGACTCTGGGTTCGATGGGAATTGATTTGGAAAATCAGCCTTATCATGAGAAAGATTTGATTAGTTTTTCGAAACAAAGAGAATTTAGAAAAAACGATGGTGTATACAATTTATTTGTGAGGAATGAGTATTTTTTACATTCAAGCCAATTTTGTCGAATACATTCTTTCGGTGTGGGTTTTAACTCGGATTTCATACCATCGTTCTGAAATCTTGCTTATTATTTTTGATTTTGCCCCATGACTCCTTGAAACGTCACCATTTATGTTAGTAAAGTATTCGGTTACCATAAATATCTTTCATCTCAATCTGATGGTATCGTTCTTAATATTTGAGTTTAAGTTAAATTAGCCTACTCCCCCATAAATTTATAGGTATGGAATTTTTGTCTTTCAGTTAAAGTTTGAAATATTCTGTGTTTAATAAAAACGAGGAAGCTTGTTAATCCTTGACATACAAGTAGTAATTAAATGATAATCCGCCGTGTTTTCGTATTTTCTTTTCATTCTGATCACAACAGACCATAATTGTCGGGTTATCTCTGAATCTACAGATGTTTATCTCAAGGTAGTTGTCTCGTTATCTGTGACCTTGCACGCGCCGCCTCCGCGACCTTTGACCTGGGAATGTGGGAATTGCTTTATATTAATATCCACACCTTCACCTACCCGGCACCCTGATGTCTCTGTGTATACCAACTGCAAGCATATTATTTGAAAACTGTTCCAATAGAATACCGTGGTTTTCATAGGTAATCTGAAGAAATGTTGATGCTCTTGTCACAACTGAAATGCTTGTTTAGGTCTAATATATTCTTATCTTATTCTTATCTTCTTAAAGTTAAAACTTTAGAAAGTCCATGGCAATGTGTTTGTTAGATGAACTGGTATTGACAGTGTGTTAGTAGAATTTGAGTGCAAACAGGACAACTTTCGCAAAATTACGAGTAAAACAGAAATCGAAATAAAAATTCATAACATTAAGAACGGTAAATATATTATATACAGAACTACTCAACGCTTCAACCCTTGCATGTGATGGACTATTTGAGTTATCTAACCAACATACAAGTCTTTATAATCTTAACTGTTAGCCCGTGTACGTTTACACATTAACCATGTTGCAAGTCCCGGTAATATTTACCATCGCTGTAGGCTGCTACTTGTGCATTACTTTCTACACTTATTGAATGTTGGGTTTCCCTCGGTACAATGGCCTATAAACAAGTGGCATTAGCGTCGCATTGTCCCATTGTTGCTTATAATAATGGCGATAAAGTGGTTACGTTATTTGACGTATAGTTTCCGTATTTGTCAGGAAGGGTAATTTTATAGGGTTATTGTGTGTGATAACATATTATGCTATATAACTCAGTACTATAGTACAAGTATGTAGTAGTAGTATGTGAAGTAGGTTTGTGATAGCAACATTTTAATGGTTTTTGTTTTTTCAGGTTGGTTTCCATGTTTGGTTGTTGGTGCTAAGTAAATGTGAGTAGTAATACTTAGTGTTAGTAAAAATATAAATAATGCTATGTAGTTGAGGTGGTCTAAAGCTGTTGATTATTGGTGTAATTTTTCTACAGATAATTCGTCAGGTACATTTTTCTGTTCAGCTTTCAATGTTACCACATTTCATGCGTTAATCCACCCAGGTCTAAAATACAATCTAACTATAATCACCTGAGAATATTTACTTTATTTTACCTCATATACAGGCGTAATGACTCATGTTTGTGATAACAACATTAAAAGTTCTTCTTTATCATTTCCTAAAGAACATGCTAAAGAACATTTCTATACATCAGCTGGAGTAAGTTTCAAGGAGCGTTCTCATTCGTTTTATACATTTTTTGTTACATTTTATTCATCCAGATTTAAAACTATTTAAAGTATAACATCATAGTCATAAACTCTTGCTTGTCCTTTGGACATTGAATATTGAGTCAATGTATGGCTAGTATTGTATACCCTAAAATTAAAGATTAACACAAGTCAATATAGTTAAAGATATAATAGTATGCCAAAATTACACTATAGTTCGGCCGCTTAGAAAACGACCTGCGCGCTAATGCTAAACCAATGCTGGAGGAGGTCGCTTTCTAAGTGGCCGAACTATAGGACTATTCCTAGGACTATAGGATACTACGTTTTACCGTTCAGATTTATCCTGTCTTGGCTTATTGTCACCGTTTCAGGCCGGAACGATCTTTTAACGTCTCAATTTACAAAAGCAACGACCCGTTGGCGATATCCCCTTGTTGTCAGGCAGAATGTCTCTCTCAGCCAACGCGTTACGAGCCTTAAGCCCCGTGTACACGAGGCTAGTACTAGCAGCTAGTTGATTAGCGCTAGTAAATTCGCTCCGTGTAAACGGTCTACTAGCGTTAAAAATTACTAGCGCGCTAGCATTTTAATCGCTGCTAGTCGTTTTGAACATGTTTGATATTACTAGCGCTAATAAGTGGAGGGGGTGGTCACGTGACCACTAGTGCTAGCGAACTAGCGCGGTACTAGGTCTGTATTCATTGGTACTAGCGGGGCATTTGCACTTCTGCTAGTGCTAATCGCCACTCGCCACACGCCGGTGATCAGTTTCGACTGATACTGCGATAGGTGTTGTTGTGAAGACTCGAAATCTTGAGGCCAGAATTCCGAATGTATTTTCGGATACCTTCGGCTCTTGAGAGTCGGTAATTGAATACTCTCTCACTTAATTCTAAGTTTCTGTGACTATAGGGTGTTAACAGATTGTGACGTAGCGGGAAAGCATCATCAGCCACACATAAACCATTCTTTGGCCACTGAAGAAGATTTTGCTCCAAAGCTATATTTAAGTCAGAGTTTTTGAAAATTGTGCTGTCATTGGCTCTTCCGTCACAGCATGCATCAATGAAACTGAAAGTGTAGTCGGCATTAACCATAGCAAATAGTATTATGCTATAGAAACCTTTGTGGTTGAAAAATGTTGACGTAGAATTCAAAGGCCTTTTTATGCGAATATGTTTGCCATCCAGCGCTCCACAACAGTTTGGGAAGTTCCATTGTAAACAATAACCAGTTTGAATAGCTTTCTACTCTTCAAGTGTCATAGGTACCTTAAATGTCATAGGCACACGAAATAAGTATTGTAAAGAAGGAAATGAATCTCCTGTTGCCAAATACCTCAGAGTTATTTGAAGTTTAGTTTTTTGCGTTATAGCCTCTCTCATAACAGTATCATTTTTCTTAATCAGTGGAGTGATTAGTTCCAACAGTTCTTCAAACTTTAAATCATTCATTCTCAAAAACTTAAAGTACTCTGTGGGTCTTCCAATGCCAGGTCTCTTAAAAGAGTATTGGACGCACAAAGGTGTTCTCGCCTCCTAATCCACTTTCGAACCCAAACAGATCGTCTCTTTTTATTAAGTTCATGTTCACACAACTCTTGTACATCAATTCTTAAAATTTGTCTCAAAACATGGTACTTGAGTATTAAACGGAGGCCACATTTTGTCAGCGCGCTGCGGCGGTTATGTTAGGTTGGGTTATAATAATAGAAAGTATAACTCGTCTGGTATCGTTTGATTCATAACGAAGCGAGGAAAGTCCTACACACATAATATTTACGATAACCCAACCTAACATAACCGCCGCAGCGCGCTGACAAAATGTGGCCTCCGTTTAATACTCAAGTACCCAAAACATTTTGATTTAAGGGAACAGAAGACATTTTGTGCTAAACTGAAATGACTATTGCGACCAATGAACACTTCACTTCTACATGACTAGCGCTAATAATAAGCGCTAATAACTAGCCACGTGTAGATGGGAATTTTCGCGCTAGTGTGCCCAGCTAGTGCTAGCAGCGAATACTAGCTGCTAGTAAACTAGCTACGTGTACACGGGGCTTTACCCTATTGTCCACTTCACCTTCGATTAAGAAATCAAACAGAAATGGTAATGGATACAAGCAGCGTTTCACTACAACGCTTGTACCTAGAACCTATTGAATCTCTACGGCTCTATCTGTCGGTGAATAGAGAAATCTACGAGGCTTTCACTATCGTAGAGATGCGGAGATTGTGGATATTGATGTGGAATTGTGGGATTTGGCGAAACGCGTGTTTACACTTTCATATAAATCGAGTAAATCAGTAAATATATATGAAAAAAATATATAAATATATATCAGTGGCGGGTCGCCGGATTTCTACCCCCGGATATTTACCCCCATGAAAAAACGCCTACGTCACTTTGACGTCACATGTTTGGGGGTAGATTTCCGGCCGCGAACTTTTAGGATGGATAAATTATTGTATATTCAATCAACTCGCATTTCACGGTTTACTTAACAGTTGTAATTAATCAAAATGCTAATAAACCTGACACCGGAACTTTACCCCCGGAAATCTACCCCCAGACATCCACCCCCGGACATCTACCCCCGGACATTTACCCCCAGACATCTACCCCCGGAAATCTACCCCCAGACATCTACCCCCGGACATCTACCCCCGGACATCTACCCCCGGACATTTACCCCCAGACATCCACCCCCGGATATCTACCCCCGGAAATCTACCCCCAGAAATGTACCCCCAGTGGTCAAATCATAAATTTCCGATCCCGAAATTATTTATTTGCGACCCCCAGAAATCTACCCCCCGTGCTACACTACGTATCGGTCAATATTCATTGTTGTAGTTGATTTTAGTAATTGGTTTATAAAAATAATCAATGGCTCTTCGTTTAATAATTACTCTCTAATATCTAGTATTAAGCATGTGATATGTCGTTGTCTTGTTTAATGTCATCTATCTTCCCAATTCATTAAGCTGTTACTGATTTAGGTGTAATTTTTAAGCTTTAAGATTCAGTGCAACGCAAATGGTAATTAAAAAGGATATTTTGATAAAGGGCTCCAAAAGTGTAACCCATAAGCATTTGATTTATTTTCAGACAGTGATTTAAATTGTTAACCAATTTTCACATACATTCATAGCTAACGGCACATGCACGAGCGCAGATCGTGAAATTTAAAACATATCACTGAAGGAGGTTATTTTCTGATTACTAGTGGTAAAAATGCAATTAAATGTTGATAAAAAGCCTGCCACAGGTAGATTAATGAATTAATAATTTTTTCACTATCAATTACCTCCTAGTAATAAGTAGTAATTACCTCCTATGTCGTAGACACTATCCGGAGTTTTACATTGGCTAAAAAGTCTAGTTGTTTACACATATAATTAATCGTATAAAATAAAACATAAACATATTTTATGATTGGTTCTGGTTGTCAATGCTGGTTGTGAAATAACGGAGAATAATGTAAAAGCATAAAATTGGATATTTCGGGATAGGGAAGGTATTTTTACCTCATGGTTCTTTTGGTTTTACAAATTTATTTTAATGAAATTAGAGTTTAGTATGAACATTGCTTAAAATTATTTATTTTTGTCATTTTTACGTTTCATACATTAAAGAAGCCAAAACAAGTCTTTATCTCAATTTCTGTCTTGTCTGTCAAGGCCCAGAAGGCATTTTACGTGGCCTTCTCAAAAACTAGAGCATCGATCGTGATTCGATTTAAATAGCCTTTTTGGATTCGGTGGATTGACACGAGTAACTTAAGCCATTAAAATATGGCCTCACTACTTTTGAATTAAAATAAATTTGGTTCAAACCCCCAATTTTTTGAATTTTTGTCAAGTTTAGTCTACTCCTAATGTTTACCAGTAATTAATGAAATACTAATAATTTGTTTGGAGAATACGACATCAATGAAATACCGAACAGCTGTGAAAGATGAAAAGCTGGATAAAGATGATTTTTTTCTAGCTGTCACTGGAAATTTGTTATTACATTTAGTTTACAAATACTGCAACCATTTCCGATCATGTTTTGTAATAAAATCCAAAACCAAGTAAGATTAAAAACGTTGTGACTCACGTAAATAAACGGATCAAATAAATCGTAAGTGCAATAATATGTATTTAGTGTACATGTTGCTCGAATTCGAGCAATTGCAAAGTATTAAAGGAGTTATTTCAAAATGAATAACAATGAATATTTACAATGAGTTTAAATGAGTCAACTCAAAGATTACCGGTGTGTAACTAAAACCATGTTTATCTTCGTTATTGATAAACCTAAAGCATTCATCCGGCTGGTTTTCTCCTTCTCAAAATGCCTCGCTGTACAGGCAACACAGGTTATTGATAGAGGGCCAATTGAGAACGAAAAGTCGTTTTGGGGTAGTGTTCCATCTCTTGTTTACAGATGCAGACGATCTATTCTGGTTTTCAACCTGACTTAAAAATGGAACTGATTAGTAATCTGCTCACATTTCACATTTAAAACTGTTACTGTATAGTGTGAAAGTTGGTCAACCATTGGAAGCACCTTCTAGGAATAAATCAAAGGCTTATGGGTCAACCTTTTGAAGCCCTAATCGAAATATCCTTTTTAATTGCCATTTTGCTCTGCGCAAGATCTTAAGCTTTAAAATGACACCTCAAGAAGGTCGGGTGAAAAAAGGACTGTTACAGCTTACTGAATTAGGAAGATAGATAATGTTAAACAAGACAATGACATATCGCATGCTTAATACTGGATATTACAAGACAATGCTTAACCGAAGAGCCGTTGATTTCCGGGGGTAGATGTCCGGGGGTAGATGTCTGGGGGTAGATATCTGGGGGTAGATTTCCGGGGGTAGATATCCGGGGGTAGATGTCCGGGGGTAGATATCCGGGGGTAAATGTCTGGGGGTAGATATCCGGGGGTAGATTTCCGTGCTATGGCAAATCACTTTATAATCAAACAATTACATGTTGATTATTTAATAATATATTGGGGGTAAATTTCCAGTCGCGGGCTGTTTCTCGACCGTGTATAGGCCCCGCCCCTCGTGACGTCAAAATGACGTAGGCGTTTTCTCATGGGGGTAAATATCCGGGGGTAGAAATCCGCTACCCCTCAGTGGCTATATATGAATTCACATGCAGCTTCTCCAATCTCGCTTATTGATTGGTACTATTTCATAATAAATTAATTACTCAACGAATAAAACACACTTTCGAATATACAGTTCAGTACAAATATAAAATTTTTAAATCAGTTTAAGGTATGTGTGACGATATGGAATTAAGATTTTTATTTGATTAAGTAATAATTTAACTAATATTATCTTTTTAACTCTGTTCAAACCGAACTTGGAATATTTTAAACGTTTCATCAAGGTCCATAAAGATAAAGTAACAATAGTTTTTAACTTGAAATGCTATAAAACATAGGTAAAACAAAAATAAAAATTTCCTTCCGGCGAAACTTTCATAAAATACTTGATTGTACGTGTTAACATATCTAGATTACAGTTTCCTGAATCACTATTTTGATTCTCTATGATGTTTTTGATTGGCGTCCCTCCGAGTCTCGGTTGATCATCATGTAGGCTAAGTCACGTGGCAGACGAGCCTCCCATAAACTTGTTGAACATCTGCCCTCCGACACACTACAACAACAATAACAATAACAACATGAACAACATCAACAGCGCTGATAGCAGTGTCGTCCGTGCACGATCTACCACAAACCTGAGCCCAGCATCAAAGTGTAATAATTTAGTAGAGAAGTGTTTTATACCTTTTTTCATTACCGGTACTCAATTACAGTATATACATGTTGACCTCTTGATATTTATTAAATTTACTATATATTCAAATCTAGTTTCTTCTTTGATCTAAAATAAAGTAACATTACCTAACAATTTGTGCTCATAAATTGTAGGCATGGTTTGATTTTAAAACCCTGAATTCATAGCTTTATTGAATTATAGGCGGGTGGCTAAGTACAGTTGTTATAGTGTTCGCTTGGTAATTAATGGTCGTCAAATAGATTCTGAGAAAAGTTGGTATCTTGTAGATTGTTTGAAATTGGACCCAGCTGTCCTTGATCATTGGGCTTGAAGGTTTATCAATGGTCAAAATTTAACTGTCCTGACTAAGAAATAAGTTGGTTTTAGTCAGTTAAAAGGCTGTACAGATCATCTCAATGCTTTCTATACTCAACCTTTATTCTAACAGCTTGAAATACACACCAAAGAGTGTATCGCTTTCTTGAAACATTGAATCAAAGTAGAAAACAATGGAATTTCTTATAAAAATCTTTTTAACTCGTAATGTTTTTATCACAGTCCTGAAAAGAGAAAGCTAGCGACAACAGGTACCCGCGATGGCGAGCGAAAAACCAAATTATGCGTGGCGAATCAGAAATGGATTTGACCAGCGACGTGACGTAGCAGGGTAGAGGGGGTTGCCGGTTGGCGGGAAAGTGTGTGGAAAGCGCGGGGAAAAACTGTTGAAACTGGCGAACGTTCTTTGTTAGCGGCCGATGAGACGTAACCGGGAAAATGACGTTGGGACACAGACTAACCGCGTAATGTCTACATAATGTGTTGGTGTATAGTTGGTTTTTGCTTACATTGGACTAGGCTGATTCAACGTCTGCATAACGGACTGTTTTTTTTTTTTTTAGGAGAAGACAACCCATGAGCATCGTGTTCAATCTGTAACAACTGATCGAATAATGTTCATGAAAGGGTTCTGATCTACGTCTCATGAAACATGTACTTGCATTGGATTGTTTAATTCCGACGATTATGAAGCTGATATAATTCCGATCAGTGTATTTTAGTGTTGCCCTTTTTTCTTTAATTTATCTTGAATAAGTTGGCGTTTATTCGGTAATGTACCGCTTTAGTAAACAACCCAACAAAAATATCAAAAAATGGTAGTTGTCAAAATTATTACAGATACAACCTTACAATATACAAAGACAAAGTTCCTTAGACAATTTTTTTTAATTGTTTTTAAAATCGAAGGTGGGAATAATTCTGTATATTTGAATAATCATTCAGGCTAGCTTTCTCAGCTTTTTATCTAATAGTTATCCACCTTATGGTTGTAGTTACATAAAAAATACTATACATAATTTGAATAAAATACATTACAATTTAAAATATTATAACTCTCCCCAGGTTGAGCATTGCATTGTCCCAGCCCTCATAGACTAGGCTGACAGATCTAGGCACAACTCCGTGCCAAGCATTTTCGGAAAAATGTCTTTTGAAGCAGTTCCGTACAGAGCAGTTCCTGACCGGTAACAGCTTCTTTTTAAGAAGCACCTTAGAAAGGTATTCTTTTCGAAGTAGGACCTTTCGGAGTAACGCCTCTCTCAGCTATGCCGCGCGCTGAACCCGGAACTCCAGTATCGGTGTTATGGTCTTGTGCCACTCCAGGGACAATCGTCGCGGCCGGATGTCGATGACGGTTTTTCAATTTCAGCTCTACGGCCGTGGTCCAAATAATAGGTTGGAAAGCAGCTCAAGCTCAGCCCCGTCACCTAGTTTAGTTCTCGCTGCACACTTTCTTAACTCTATCGCCTCTGGTAGCGCCACGCTGCGACAACCAACATCAACTGTGTTGTTTATAGTAACAAATGTAAAACATTCTTTAAACCTGTGCGCAGTTACGGTTTCAAATAAGCATATTAAAATGATTTAACATTGCTGTATATTTCCATGGTCCACCTCCACCTTCACCTAGGCAATCGTTTCATTGGTCGTTGGCGGGATTTGAACCCAGCAACCTCGAGGACCCAAGTAATATGTCCTAGCTGAGGCTGAATCCTTCCCTAGTTCAAAACTGTACACAAGTGAAGTAAAAGAGACTTGGCGGGTAAATGACACGAAGATGAGGAATTTAACTGGTTTTGTAAAATATAGCTAGTAGGCAACTATGTCAATCGCAATTCAACACATATTCAGAAAAAAGTGTATTGGATATTTCGTATTAAACAATATTTTACCTAACTGATGAATATATATATCTCATGTTTGAATTAAGTTGAAAGATAAATAAGAGTAGAAAATATTTTATTAACTCCATCTGTCAAACCTTGGCTCTAGTTCAAGTCTACATCATGGAGTGCCAACTTGTGCCATATGTTGGCGTCGGTTTTAATTATTATATGTTTTTATTTATTCAACTTCGAAAACTGAAGATTCAGTTGAAGGTTGGAATCCAGGCTGTCATATCTTTTGGCGTCGTCTCTAAGGGGATTACGTAAGTTACATGAGTTATTCTTAAAAGAAGATGTGATAGTATTTTGTATTATTATTTGAGGGCTTTCGTTCAGATAGTATTTACGTAATTGGTTGTAGTTTACACGAATTGTTGGAGACAGAACTACTATTTCAGTTGTTTTCACGTGGTCTCACTCCACAGTTTCAGTTGGGAGGTATGAAATCTACAATTTAAATTTTATTCTGTTGTCTAATGTTAAGTAATTTGATTAAAAAATAACTCTAGTGTACGCAATATTTGTTCTTCTTTTCCATATTGTGTCAATTAAAGGGATCACAATGCCAAGGTTGATCATAAGTAGCTCTTCAAATCGGGATAATAAAGTGTATGTGGTAACTCTAAAACTGATGATGTATATAATTAACTCATCGACATACTAACTACCGAACTTTTTAACGGTTTAATTAATAACTGATTTCATTGCTAAACTAAGCTAACTTCTTTCTACTAAATACGCTAATCTAGAAAAAAATTTAAATAAAAAAAATAATAACAGTATTTTATTTTGTTTACTTGAACTCTGAAACCCCCATTTACAGTACCAATAGCTCCAACATACGTATAACTAAACACGTGCATCAATAAGGATGAAAGTTATTCTTCATGACTCTATATTAACGCATAAAGAAAGTGGACTCAATAGGCTAGACAGACGGGTTGGTAATTTACATATATTCAGAGCCTCCCAACCCCCTACATATTAATTAATTATATAGATGCAGGGCTGCAGTGCCTACCGCCATAGCCCCTATCTCTGCCCATCTCGGGGCCTCGGGCTGATTTTTTCAGTTACGGGTCCGATTAAACGCAGTGTACGCGTTTACTTTCTCGCTTTAGGCCTACAGAACTAGCCGGGTGAAAGTGGGGAGTATTTAACGTGCGTGAGAATTGTCGGTGTACTATTTGTTGTACTGTACTAGTTCGAGAAGAATTGGAAATAAACACTTGATAAGTTATACTTCAACTCTTTGTTAAACCCATATCAAAGTACGAGTCAACGGTTGAGCTTATATTTAAAAAAGTTAAAACATAACAACGTGATAAAGCACTTTTAAGCTAAACAGTTGTTCTTTTATTCACATACAAAATAAAAATAATCTGTGTATTCTACAGGAAACATAGTGAACTGCCATAAACTGGGGGTCCCATCGTACCTTTTTAAAGTCTTTTAACGAATACATCCATTACTCTTAATAAAATAGGGGTGCTATCAAAGAATAAAGAATTATTCTCAGGTATTGTATTAGAATGAAGTGATTGCTTGTAGTAAGAAACCTGCATCATGCAGTCATTCATGTAAATTTAACAGAAAATATATATTTCTTTCCAGTTTTGTATCTATATTTATTGAATCATAAAATGTTTAAATTACAGTACAGTATATTAAATTCATGGCCGGTTAAATCGTATGCTTGAATGCAAATGGTTGAAATTTCCATACATGGACTTACTGAGCTCAGATAATTTAGATTACGTTTTTTACTCAGGTGGCCATTTTTGTTTTTTGAAGGACTAAAAGTTTATTCGTCCAGTTAAATTTGTTAGTAGTGCCCTCCAATTTCATGCTTTGATGTTCTTAAGTTAATTATGTGCATATTTCCTCAGCTGGATGACCGGATAGGGTTGAATTGGAATATAGAGGAGTAGTTGGATAGGTTTGATTCGATGCAAATACTCAGCGTGTGTACGAGTGTACATCCTCCCAACATTCATCTGCAGCTACAGTGTAAAGGCCCTCTGAACCATCCCACAATTTACCTCCAATTGCCAACTGATCGGTCGATTTCCCGTGTGTAGCCTCGTATGTGGGCCGCCCCTCCCCCTAATTTAGATTTATAGGTCTTCGCCCCGATATGCCGCTGGTCCGACGATCGTTCCCGAAATGAAACCGAGGTTGTAAAACCAAACGTCTGCTGCTGGCTGTAGGTTGAGCAGTTGCGCCCTTCGGTGGAGAAACGCTGGTTTGGCAATGCATTGAGTTTTGTTTCGTACTCTAGTAGCATTGAATATATAACACTAGTGTCATATGTTCAATAGTGCTGTATTATATATTCTATGCCAGTAGGCAGCTTAATTTGTGTATATCCACGCCACTGGCATTTTTCTCGTTCGTTGTCAGGAAACAGTATATAGATGGGGTGGATTCATTTTTGTCAGTTGTAGTCTAAATACGTAATTTTTATTCACGTGAGGTAAAGGATAGTAAAGGACAGTGTTTACATATGTTATAGATACACTGTACTGTATATGTTCATCCGAATAATTGTGTATAAAAAAATAAACAGATTATAAACCATCACAGGAGGCAAAATACATAGCGGAAACTAATTTAGAGTAAATTAATTTAAAACCAGATGTATCCTATCATTAAGTAGTTGGCCAGGTGCTGCACATACGTACCTGGTAATACAATGATAACAGCTGTTGCGATGTTGAAGACTAACATTTGGTTCTGATTGTGGGTAATTTTGTTTATGCAAACTGGGCGGAGGGCTCTCAGTATTTAATTGGCTTGATCTAAGTTTATTACGACTGTGTTAGGAGTGAAGAGAAAATGGATTAAAGTAAGAAAACGTAATTCGTAGCTTTTAGCGAATTTCCCATATAGGGAATAAGCTATTACCGTAGGTCTCATGGTAAGACCTAGACCCGGGACCGATTTACTTTTTCGTTTTGAGGTCCCCAGAGGCCAAAAACACCATCCGTTCAAATTCATATATATATATATATATATATATATATATATTTATTTATATATGTGTCCGTTAGCGCGATAACTCGAGTAAAATTGATCCGATTTTGATGAAATTTGGTACAAACGTGTAAACCTACATTTATTCTAACGAGTTCGCGAACCAGCATAATCGGACCATGGGATCAGGGGTTTATGGGGGGTTTTATGGGGTAAAAATGGGTTTTTCTCATTTTTGACCCTAAAAACTTTAAATTTCTAAATTTCTCTCTAGACCATTTTGAAGAGCTTAAAAAAACAAATAATTTTGTATATTGAAGTGTTTTTGAATGTTCATTAACTACGGAGAAAATTAAAAAAATTGTAAATTTAAAATTCCCATGTTATTCTTATGGAGAATAAATAAACTGTTCTAGTTTGCTTGTTTATGGATATATTTTTATCAAATTTGGCAATTTGGCTTATTTCATACTAAGCTATCAATATTTCAATTGAAAAAACACACCTCAACATCTTCCCCGTAGCAGCAAACCTAACTACTCACTAAAATTAATGTTATTTAAATAGGAAATAAATCTGAAAATTTATAGGGAATATTTTAGTAGAAATCAAGCCGGGTGAATTGAAATTCGCTTAGTATGCAGGTTTGCTGCGACGGGGGTATTTTTTGAATAAACTTATAATTAATGGAGCTTAGACAGGATATTTTCTATAGTTAAAGCGAAGATTTGTGATCCATTTTAATCCGTTAAAGTGTGCGTATCATTGTTTATGTTTATCCCTGTTTTAGATTTTAACTATTTGTGTAAGCTATCACACACGATGAAGTTTGTTGGTTGTGTTAGGAGCTCGTCTCTAGTAAATAATTAATTAGTATTTTTTCTCTTCTCAGTTTTATTTGTCCACTTTTGATAAATATACCTTACCAACTAACTGTTTATTCATCGAATAGTAAAAAATTCAAAGATATATTCAGTTCAACGACCTTCTTCCATACCTATATTGAAAACGGCAAACTCATCCATCAGGAAACACAAAAACCCGCCAAAACTGCTACGTCGTACAAAACCGCGGGAACAAAGCCTGCGCGGTCAGCGGCAAAGAGCGTAGATCGGACGTGATTGGTTTTTACCTTGAAAACATATCAATAACCGTGACACAAGTGTTCACAAAATGGCGGCTAGCTGTTGTGCGTACACCTTGACCACAGAGAAAGAAGAATTGGAGGTTGCTGTCATACAAAGGTTTGATTTAAACAGTGGTTTTGGTAGCTGTAGTGCTAAAGAATAGCAATTGACAATCAATTTCCTTTCATTAACTTTAAAGTTGTTCAGTGTTGATTGTGCAACAAACTGTTTTCTAGTTTAAATAATAGCATCATGTTCGGCATATGTTTGTTGCAAGCCACATATATAGGACCTAGTGGAATTATGAAGAAGAGATGGTAGTGGAACTTCCTTTCATTAAACATTGTACTGACATTTTTAAAATCTCCAAGAATTTGTAATCCATACAATGATAAGTTTTAAATAACTTTGGTGAGACTGAAACTGACTGAAACTTGTATAACGAGCTGCTACTAAATCTTAGTTGGGCGTTGTGCCTCATGTTCAATGTGTCTGGAAGCCCTGTCTTTGGGATGTTATCAGTTGGACGTGATGGTGAGTTAAACAAATACTCTTATCCAGTTATACTTGTGGTACTGTTATCAGCTGGTGTTTTAGTGTGGTTTGAACGTGACAGGTTCTTAACAGCCGCGAACAATCGATGGATAAGAATGTGTTCAAAGGAATACAGCGACACGTCACTGATCATACACACGTCTGCAATGGAATTGTTTGTAATGGTCATTGGAAAAAGTGTATGTGAGGATAGCGAAAACGTTTTGTAATTTCGCAATGCAAGCCTAAATCCACTAGAATTAAATTCAAGCACAAGCCCCGCAATGTAATTACTAAACATATTGTAGTCACCTCCCGGGAATTGACACCAAAAATGTATATTAATTTCCAATAATAAGGTGTTTGTACATTTTCCATTGACAAAATTTACTCGTATTTACGTACTAGTGTATCAAATATCGAGATAAAATACTGTATACAAATTAATAGTTTCGAAAGTTTAATTCTATTTGCACCTCAATCGACTAAAACTGTAGGTTTGAAAGTTTTATATACTCGGTACTCCCAAGGAACTTGAAACTTCGAACTATTTCCTGATTGACTGTCCTAACGGGTTTCTCTAACATGATAACTTCCGAAGACGACTCTACTGCAGAAACCAATCCTGTATGACTTTGTAAATGTAACTTCATATTTATTACTTGCAGAGTATATTTTGCGTCACTCTGGACATTTTCATGCAAACAAGTTTCGTCCAAGAATGAAAGGACGACGTGAAAGACGAGAATCTGAGAAGTAACGGTTCGCTCGGTCACGACTGACGTCTCAGGTATGAATTATCCGGGAATGACAGTGTTTGCGAAATGACTTTGCATACAAATGTCGCTTTGTTATTCATTGTTTGTCCTCGGATTGGCAAATGGCAAATTGCCTTCGTCGAAGAGGTCACGTTGGCGAAATTCCCTAAGTTAATTGTAAACGGCCAACGCGTCTAAATTAATTTTAGCCGCTTTCAAAAAGTCGTTGATTTATTGCATTGTTGTCGAAGACGATTTGGAAACGGGTGAAGTCGTTGTTTTCGAGTCAACAATGAATAATACATCGCGAGTTTGGAGTTAGTTTGGAACTATTGACGTAATTGGAGAGGAGTTCAGTTTGGTTTACCAAACTGCGGACATGGGTTTGGACAATATGGTGGTGAACGTGATGTGAATCTTCGCTATGAATGCTTTTTGGATTTAAACTCGGTGGGTTTTCTAACGCAAGCTATGCTGAAGGCTACATTCCTTGTTTTATTGCTATTGTTAAATGAAGTAATAAGAAAATTATCTGGATACAAATCAAATTAGAACCTATTTACAATTCATCACGGAAATTGATTGATCAGGCGATGAATTAAACTAAGCTCAGCATCTGAGAATGAACCACATAGGTGCATACTAGTAAATATACAGTAGTCATCATTTTTTTTCTGTGTTTTCTGGTTCACACCTGAGTAGTAAACAAGAATAAGTAAGCTGCTACTGTATATTACCTACTTTGCTTACTACTTACTTTACTTTACCTCCGAATGAAACTAATCAGAAGACCAGTAGGCTGATGCTAGTTAAATGTCTGTGGGAACACTGCTTTCAAACTCCACACTTTCACAACCCCTCACAAAAAACTGGAGTCCATAAACATCCTGAGTCTTTAAAAAACAAAACGAAACACCAGATGTGTCCAGCCGCTTGGTAGCCTGGAGGCGGCGTTCGTTTTGGCGGGGGTGGCGCATTATGGCGGGAGAAGCAGTCTCATCGTAGGTCCCTTCTCTCATTTACACGTCTGTGTTATATAACACGTCTTTGTCAAATCCCTCTTCATATTCCATGATCAAAGATAAACTGTCAAATCATCCACCACTTTTGTCCCCCCACCCCTTGCTAGTCAACAAACATCGTTCCATTCTTCCCATTTAGTCCCGCTCTATTCAGTTGTGTTGGAGGTGATGTTTGCTCGTTTTGTAACCGTTGTGTAAGAGGTTTGGTAAATGTGGAATTAGAGGTTTGAGTCTTGTGATTTGTTTGTGGTTTAAGGAACGTATAATTGCTGTACAGTACTAGTGATTCGCAACCGGGGGACGATACAGTAGATAATCATGTAAACTAAGTATTAATTGCACATCTTAGGTTTTGTTTTTATTTCTCTTTAGTCGAAATCGATCATTTTGTGGTTGAATAAAGTAAATTCAAACTTAAAATCCATTAGGGTCAATTCAACACTGTGCTTTACATGGAGACCTACCGTATGTTAGCAAATCAAAATTCACGTCTTCTTTGTAATACTTTAACCATGTCTTCAAAACAGATTGAGGACGCAGAAGAGAATAGTGATGCTTCTCCTAACACTATATAAATGTTTGTTTGGATTTTAAAGTCTTTTAAACCCGGTAGACCACTGTTATTGAAGTCTTTTTGGATGTAGTTTCCTTAGCGAAATTCGGAGGTTTTTAAAAGTGTGGTGTTCAGATGCTACACAATTGATATAAACCGAACTTTTGGTTTTGTACCATATCGTTTAGATTTTCTCTACCACCCATCAGTGCTGACGAGTTCTCTAGACTGATGTGGTCTCACAATCACAACGACCACACAGAAGTATCTGCGTGCTGCGTGCTGTGAGACTTTAGTGCCACACGCAAGGTAGCCATCTCCCACAGTCACTCGCTAGTCGCTAGGTGGCTAATTGAATTATACTTGAATAGATACAACTTCCGTATCGGCGTGGTGGGGCGATCTGACGTTCGAGTAAGAGGGAGAACTGCCAGGTTGACTACCTGACCAATAAGAGCAAGGAGAGCCTGACGCGGTTTCCATAGCAACAGGCGCTGTTGCCATATCGCACTGCATCTCCACGCCCGCACGCACATGTGCAGTTCCTCCAGTGTTATGTTATGACAGTGACTACTTCGAGTACAGTATACTGTCCGCGAGAGTTTATAAGTCCCCTAAGCAAGAAAAAAAAACTTTTTGATGTTGGAATAGTCATCACATGTGTATTTCACAGTATATTTTTGGTTTACAACAGAAATGTCGTTTCCCACCAGAAGTCAGTAAATATATCAAAGAGTGTTCCAAACATAGGGAATCATTTATTTTGGAACAAATGTTTCTGTACTTCTGCGCTGTTCTGTTTACAACACTTCCCTATCAGCAGATGTTCTCTAACTATTAACAGATAACACGAAATTACAGCACAGCACACAGTGTAACGTTGCGTGCGTTGTTGTAAGCTGGCGCTGGTGCGCATATTCTGTAAGTAAGTTGCAGTTCCCGCTCACTGCGACTTAACAACGCGGCAACACCGCAACGGCAGTCTCCCCACTGCTCGCTACCCCTCCACACCTCTCCGATACTGAAGTTGTATCTATTCAACTATAGCGTCTTCACCGATGCATCTGTGAAGCAGTAGCTACAGTAGACACGTGTATAACACACAGTACACTGCGGTATGAGGTATGTAGGCCTACAGTAGCCGCACTCCGCACTGTGGTCCGACCACAACACGCGACGCAGGTGTCAAGGACGGTTGTTGGCGACACGTGACACGGAATCGTCTTCCAACTTTACATTCCTTTGCATGTCGTTTTGTCAGTGACAATATTACTTTGTTGGATCGACATGTAATTGAATTGCTACTTTGGGAGAACTTTCAATCAAGTACTAAGGACAAAATACAAGTTTCGTTCTTCTGTGGTTCTGTGAAGCTTAGTATTTTTCCTGGACATGCTTTGCTTAAAAGTCCTTAAATGAAATGAAATGAAATGCTTTATTTCTGTGAACATGACACATGTATGGAAAAAGTAAAAAAAAACTAATACTAAGTAAAAGTACTAAAAAATTGCAAAAATTACATGATTTGTTTGTTCCTGCAACACTCCATGCATAGAAAATAAAATAAAACCACACTTGCAAAACTCATAAAAAAAATACTTACAAGTTTTCAGGAAGTTCAAAAAACTCAAAAAACTTCTACAATGAGCATTGCCACCTGTAATATTAATTTGTGGGATTTGCTGATCTCGCAATTTATCACTTTAATTACGTCATATTTTGTTTTGGAAATGGATTTGCTTACTCTCTACATTAAAGAAAGATATAGACATTGTTTTCCCCGCTACGTAATGATAATACAAGAAAAAAAAAGTTTCATATATTGATTTATTTCAATGTAATTGTTTGGGAAATTCACAGGTAGGTTTTAACTGTTGGAAATTAAAATTCATCAATACTTCAAACAAGTGTTGACGTGTGTTACTGAACGAATTTCGTAATTACCGACAATACTACGCTCTAAAATCGACCAAAGCTTGTCCTTAATAGAAATAGAGTTCCTTGCCCTCCATATGTACCCGTTGAAGTTCTCAATTTTATTTTATTAGCGCAGACATACTCGCTATCTAAAGTGATATTCGCCACTGGAGTGCTGCAGGTACACGACCTCGGTATCTCACGTCACGCATGCGCTTTCCACATCACGCTCCTGCGCTGTCTGCCGCTGCTTACTGCGCATGATTGATCGCTGAGACGTCCATGTCCGCGTTTAATGGGGTTCTGCCTGTGTCGTGATGACGGCCCGAGTAGCGCGGCGAAATGCGATATGGAATTGCGGTGCGGCATGAAGACTAGGAGTGCAATGATTGAAATATGTCTTGGGTCCGCAATAAGGTATTGAAGTTGTGAGCTTAAAAAGTGTAATCGCACCTATCCTCGTTCTGGTACCGTGTTTAACTGCTTACGATCCTGACAATTTTGAAAAAAAAAATACAGTACAGATGTCGCTGTGATGACGTGACTTGACTGAGAAATTGCATTTTTCCTGTAGGCACCATGATGGCTGTCCTTTTTTTTGTACCTCTCTTCAAGGCAATTTTCTTACGATCTATTTTAAAGTTGTTAAGCATATTCTGCGTTATGATCAAACCTGATAAAAAAATTACTAATCCAAATGGATTACCATTGGTCCTAAAAGTAATGAAATGTGAATGATTGTCTCTACTAAAAAACAGGGAAATCAGAAATAATGGTGTTCGAAACTTTGGCTGTTACACAATCGTTCTAAGAATTATCTCATACTTATGCAACTGCTTTCCTATGAACCGTAGCAATAAAACTAACTCACACTACATTTCCAAACATTTCCTAGTTTCACAAGTGCAACACTTCTAGCCGTTGACAAATGTCGAAACCCTATGTAAACGTATCACTAGTAGTTTGTGTATGAACAGCTGTGACCGATGTTATATTGTTGTCCTCAATAGTTCGACCTACGTCTTTGTCAGGTTTATTGCAACAATAGTCACATAAAGTGATCAAGTCAGCTGATTTGTGACGTATTCTAGTCGTATGTGTCCCAGGGAATATACAGCCGAGCTACATTGTACATGATACAGTGTGGCAGATATGAATGGCTATGGAGTTTTATGGTGATGCCGGTTTTATATGGGATTGCATTGATAACTTTGATTGCGGAGTGTGAATTAAATTTTATTTCTCGGTTTAGGATTGAATTTGTTCGATTTTGATGAGTACTGCTCTTGGCAGAGGAAGATTCTTTGGGAAAGATGTTGTTAAACAAGCCCAAGAAATGCCTCTACGATTAGTGTCCTAATAGTGTGACGTGTATTAACCACTTAATCATTAATTTTACTTTCAGTACACTATACTTGCTGCTTTGATTACGGTATCCTTGTATGCATTTTGTAGGATTATTATAGCATTGTTTTCCCAATACCAGTATTTTTACAGTTTGTTGTTGTTTCAGGTACGTTTCTTCCAAAAGATAAAAGAAAATTGCGTAAGTTAATTATTTCACTGACCAGTGGTATCATTTAGAGTAGTCTAATTTATTTAAATTATATTTTACCAATTTCAGTGGTATAGTGTGATGAAATGTGACGGATTGAATAAAACCATAGAAAAAATAGACACGGAGTGGAGTGCCTACTCGTTATTGTGTGATAAAACTAAACAGTTATACTGTATTTATATTACACAACAAATATTCTCTGATTACTCACGTAAGAAAAGCCACTAGCTTTGCATGTTTCAAAAATGGACCAACAATGGTTCCCTTTCATATTTATTGAGCTCTCAATAAATGGCCTGGCTAAAGAAACCATCCTTATCCAGATACTACAGACGTTTACGTATACAGTACAATGAATTAACCCTTTAGATGGGTTTTGTTATATGTTTATAGCGTTATATCCCGGTTTCATTTAAGAACGAAACCATATTTTACTATACTTATTCATCCTTGTATCATACGAGTTCATAAGTTATTAATTTCCCCTGACCTCCCCCATCAGTCTGGGTGTTCAGAAGTGGTCCAGTTCCAGTCTTACACGTTTATACGGCTCGGTAATGAAGTCTGGGGCCGGAACAGCCCGGGGTGTTAATCATCTACCGGGTGTTTATATACCGGCGGTGAACTGGCTCTAATTGGGGATAGAACCCGTGACTCTACAGGGTGTCTGGACGTGCGTGAGATTGTAGATAGGGTGTAACTGTTGGTTAATTGAATGTGAAATCGAGTCAGGAACTGTTAATGGATATCTGTAATGCGATTCTTGAGGGTTCCTTATATGGGTGCATGCATGATTGCTGTGACAAATTCATTATTTTATTGGTTTATTGTTTTCACAAGTAGTAAAACAATCTATTTGCATTAATTAGAAAAGTACTAAACATTCTTATAGAATGTAATTGAAACTTCTTTACATAAAATACTCATTTGCTACCGCTTGATATCGACGATTTTCAACGCAAAAATACACGTTGATTTATGACCGTGTTGAGCAATTATTACTACAGTAATTGAGATTCTGAAAAAATCTTACCCAAAAATATGTATCTTAAGTAAACTTAGCTCAATCAGTGCAATACGATAGGACTATTTAAATAATGTTTTAAAATGCCGATTTAGAGTAAAACTAAGCAAATTTTATTTTATTTTATTTTATTCTAAAATTTGAAATCGTCATTTTGAAATCATAATTGTACTTGGAGTCGAGTTGTATCAAAAACGACTCTGAAAAATATGTCATAATAGTACTGTTAAATAAACGTATGTTAAATAAAATATGAGTGCATCATCTTGACAATATAGTCAACAATAATACTCAATTTGTGTAGATTTGGGATAAAACTACTAGAATATTATCACAGCTATACGATTGTAAAAACAAAACCAATATCAATGAATTGTATTCATTGCAAATATTCTGCATAAACGTTGGTAGGCCATGTCACGAACCGCCCTGCGTTTACCATGCCACTCGTGTACCTATTTTGATATTAAGACCATTTAAAACTATATAGCTGTACATCAATTAGTTCTAAGTTGCTAAGAATCAATATAACGGCACAGTTTGGGACTAAATGACACTATCACCATTCCACGCCCTCCGTTTACGGCAGATACTGGCGGAGGCCATGCATATGCAGGTTTTTGTGACGTTTCGGACCGTCATTACGGTCCCCGTCAAGACAGGCTAAACAGTGACTTCCTGTGCCAAATTGCGCCACACTTATCCCACTGTCGTGCTGCACCGCAGGACGTGGCAATTGGCAAATAAATAGCATTTCCTTGCACAAACCTGTCTGGTCAGTTGCCGAAATGTGACCAAAAAACGTTTGTTTCTGATACTGTTTAGGTGAAGTTTGTATTTTAATTTGTTCACATTTGTTGCATGATTACAACCACGACTTAAATTGATGAGTTTAAGTTCAAATGGAAGACGATTTGCCTTCAAATATTTGTAACTACCTTGACCAAACTGAAGTTGATTGAATTTACAATAACGCTCATACTCTGCGATACGCTGTACAATTTACAGGACGAACCCGATTCTGAATCAAAAGCTTTTACTGGTACAGTTGTATGTTTGCGGTTTGGGTTAAAATCCTGACAAACGCTAATACGTGATCACGCTGTGACCTGGTCAGGAGGTTCGAAGTACTCGTTGATCTAATTTATCTTCATAATTTTATTTCGACCGTAAACAAAATATATAAGGGTAGATTATGTCATTAATATTTGTAATTTCAGAATAATATTTTAAAATGTGTTTGCTCCAAAAAAATAAAAAAAACGCCCAGTATAATAACCGTTATCTTATCTCAAAATAGCGATTTTGAATAATCGCTTAAATCATTTTACTTATTCTTCTGTGTCCTAAGCACTACAAATTGTGATCTAGGCTGCTCACTTTGTCACTCCACCTAGCAAAACATTCGTAATTCTTACTTGGAATACAGCTGAACACAGAAACGTGTAACTAATTAGGTGCTAGTAAGTCAAATTTAAATGTACACATTTTATAGAGTACAAATTAATCAACCCTTGAAAACTCCTTTGGACGTACGCCCTTAGCTATGGAATTGCGTATCTTGTCCGTCACCTGACGTCGAAGATGATGTATCTAATTTCATTGATGTACAAATGACGATCCTCGCCACACAGGAAGGGTTAGGTTTTGTGGATCATGTGGTTATCACATCACTCCCTAGTGTTTGACGATGGTCTGTCAAGGGTGTGGGGAAGGGGTTCGGAATCCATCTGCTTCAATTGGCCGCCCCATCGCGTGTTTGTCTTCCCTCCACGTTCGTTTACCCTTGTTATTACCCCTTTGGTCCACCCTCCTTACCCCCTTCTCGTGTGTGTCGTGCATATTACGTCGGTATTATGTGTGGTTTTATGGGGTTACAGGAAAATGCTAGTGGGGTTACTTTGTAACAGCGAACACTGAGGTGTACAATGTTCACGTGGTTGATGTGATGTGCGTTGTAGTATATTCTATCATAAAAAATTATTAGTCGTGTCACATTGAAACCTCAAAGTTCATATTTATTATAATATTCATTTAAAAATTGTTATCGGTGATTTTCGTTTGTGATCTTGGGTAACTTTGTTTACAGTTCATCGTATACTTCCTCGTCTACATATTGTACGGACTATTTTATATTCTAAGGTGATTAAAATGGACGAAATAGGCGAACTAACTTGATCACTGTATTAGTGATCGAGCATAATTCTAAACCAATCCCATAACTGTAACCGCCATATAGTGCGGTTTGCCAATCAAGAAAACAAACGTTTGGAGTGAGCTGGTCCGATATTAAGGCCATGCCACACTGAGTTTGTGGCTTTGGTCCTCGAGGTTATGGGTTCAAATCCCGTAAATCACCAATCGTGATTATGCCACGATCCTGTGGGCCTGGTTTGAAGTAATTTGAAAAAATGTTCCAGGTTAGAGTCTTACGTCCTATGATATAACATTTGAACGTACAAAAATAATAGGAACAAAAGTTTCATGTTTATTAGGCGGGTAGTACTCGTACTTTGTAGAGCCCCTCCACCTTTTTATTGTGCGGTCGCGCTGTATATGGCCAGGTGCAATGAGCTTTGCACCCCACCCACATCGGGGCTTATCTAACATCTCGCCAAATTGCAAACAAATTAACCATGATTGTTGGGGAGTGAGCTTGGCATGACGCAAGGCTGACTCACTGAATGACCTAGTTGAATTGGTTGGCTACTGGGTGACTGACCCTTATGTTGTATATAAAGCGCCGTTTGTTGTGGTTTACATTTTCATTTTTACAATCGTTTATTTCCGTGTTTTTAATTTGCACATTTTACATTATTTAATTGCTAAAATTACACTAAAATATTGTTTGGTGCTCTAGTTTTGACAGCATACAATTATGTTTCACTAAACATTTTGGTTCAAATGAGAAAAAAAATCATTTGCCACAAGTTGTACGGTGTTGTGTGCTATATCTGGTTTAGTCCCTATAGATTGTTTTTTTTTTTCATATCTTAATCTTCCTTTTATAGGCTCTTACACAATGGGCAGCTGTTCTATGAATATACTTCAACATATCCATAAACATTGAAGGTTTTATCAGTATGCAGGGAGATTAGAATAATTTCAGCATTGTTCGATCCGGAGCAAAGTCGCAAGATTTTTGATGGTTCGAAACTGAACCCAGCTTTCCTTGATCATTGGGCTTTTAATAAATAGATAGCCCAGGCCAAAAAGAAGTAGCTGATTTTAGTTGTCAGCAACATAGCTGTCATATAATTTATACAACACTTATCATCATCACCTTGATATACACAATAGTGCGTAGACGTAGTAAACATCTTAAAAACTAATCCAAACACTGAAGTTTCATTTGCAAACTACCTAAACTACCTTATTTCAAATTGTAGTTAGGATTATCCGTAAAAGGTCTTGTTTTGGCAAACAAGTTCTGAATCCCTAAACCCATGCTCATTGATGAGTATTAAACCTTACACCATTTAAAGTGGCCAAGGTCCTATAATCGACCAAATCACTTGCAAAGATTTCTCATGGACAATACCTGACCAACGTTTGGCCCTTAGTGTTAATTAAATACCAGTGACGTAATGAAGCGGTAACAGGAAGCGTAGCTAGATACGATCATACACACGGAGATGGCCATTGGGCAACAATTAGCAACATGAATAGCAACGCCGCATAGCAACAGCACGTCGTCGCGATCGCTGGTAACTGTTCGCCAATTGATCCGCTTCCGTGGTCGGTCTACTGTGTTGCTGATTCCACAGCGATTAATTTGAAGCAATTTCGCTGTCGCGGATTTCGCCCGTCGTTGGTTTTTACGGTCTAACTACGTGTACGATGAAGATGGATACAGTTATTAAGTACTAACCTTCTACAGAGTTTACCTACACAACTCTCGTTTATTGGCAAACACAAACTTTAAATCTTGTATTTATACGCTAAACACGTGCAATGAAGTTGGAATCAGATTATTTATTTAGTTTACTCAATACTACTGAATAGTTTACTCAATTCTATTCAGAATTTAGGAAATTTTTTGTCATATATCTGTGCATCTCCTTTAAGGGTTTTAGTGATAATGAAACGGTGCAATAATTTAAGACATTATGCTAAAGGGATTTTTTATGGGTGACGGAGAAAGGTTGAAATGTTTGAGCAAGTTTTCTTGGATTTACAAAATGAATCTATATAATTTTAATTGAAAATCGACGTCAAATAACTGTTCAACTATTATACTAAACAATGTTGGTGCTGAGGTTCGAGACAAGTAGAATCAATCTCAATTACCTTTCAACGTTGAGGTTTATAATCATGAAACCTGTTGACACCGCTATAATGTAGACTAGACTCACCAGTGATTGGTGACAAGGAGTAGTCAGCCTGCTTCCTTAGTGTCCCACTTGTTACATTATGATGGTTATGATTTTAATGACGAACCTTTAATGATGAAAACAAGTTCAGGTTCATGTTTGGAACAGCTTGACCGCTCTGCATGGACGGTCGGAAGTATCTGTAAGCTTGCGTTTTCTTTCCCTTGCAAGCTATTTGAAATTTGAGGTGTGTATAGGCAAAATAGACTTACTTGATGCCACATGTAATTTGGTCTAGTGTCGAACTCACTTTCGTTTGTACATGTACTGTATATAAAGTTCATAATATGCGTGTTACAGAGTTTTCTAGTTCGTTATGTTTTTTCTAACATAAATTTCTGTAGTGGTACACACAGAACACGGTATCGTATTCCTTCTACTGTAATACCATGAGTCCGGGGAGATCACTAATTTGAACATCTCGGGTTATTTTATCTGTATTATCGCGTGCCAAATTTTTATTGCTAAAATTCTATTTTGCATCACTGGGCCATTCATTACTGCTATCTTTTCCGTCTAAAAATTAGTATAACTTGTGATAAAACCCAATTCACAGTGAATCGCAATAAAATTCACATAGAATCACAATAAGACAATTCACATCGGCCGCACCCCGCCCAGGTGAAATCAAACCCACTCTGTATCAATGTATCACTATCTCGGTAAAGCTCACATATCAAAGGCCCTGTAGAAAGTGACAGTCTGACGGTCAGTAGCTAGTACTACCTCGGGGTTTGGACCGTTTCCTGCAGTTTCACCGGTGATATCCTACATGTGCGTGTAGACAGCGATGTAGGTCAGGGATGCGCGATTGTCTGGTTTTGATCCGTTCAACCTACGAGTGATTGTATGATTGATCCTTGGAAACCCGTTCTTTCACAAGACGCTTTTATGGGGCATTGTGTGTGTTTAAACGTATCGGGTTATAAGGGTTGTAGGGGTTGTGGATACAAGACTGGCGTGGGAAAGTAGTTTTAGTTGGTTGTAGGAGAAATTGGTAGAAATTTTAGTAAAGAAATGTGCCATTAACGTTAACCTTATAGGGTGCACAACCTACAGATTTCTTTGTGAGAAGGAATAAACATTTTTGGTCACAATATCTAACGAATATTACTCTAACAGTGATGAACTTGTTCACCACCTTTGCTTTTTTAGTCAGCATCATCCTCAACCCTATGGATATTTACTTTTTCTCTATTCTTGCGTTTAAATTACTTTTTCCTACTATAACGTGTAGATTACTGTGAAAAGTCTAAGGTTAATCTTAAGTGTACAGATCTTCATACAATGAACACTGTCTACAATGAATTTTACAATAAATACAGCTTCCCACTTCTGACAAAGGACTTTACATGTTATATCTATCCCACCATCAGAAGCATGTAACTCAATACAAATCCAGTGTTTTTACGAACATTTTTAAACACTTTTACTATTCTCTCTTTATTTAATCTATCTATCTATCTATATATTAATAGGCAAGCATGTTTCTTTAAAACCTTTTTTCTCAGCTCGTGTGCATCGTAGGGAAAATCTACGCATACCGTTAGAAAGCTATTTTCCTGTAGGCGTGCAGAATCCCTTTATAAATTTAAATAGGCTCAAAGATAAGCACAAAAAATGAGTTTAAAGATTTGAAAAAATTAACATGGATCTTATGCGTTGCCATGCTGGTGACGAAATAACAACGAAATATAAACAGGAAATCAAAACAAATGGAAGAAACTCCAATCACATGTTTTATTTACAGTGTGGGGTGAAAATAGAGAAGTGAGTACATTACATATTTTTGGTCGAGTTTCGACCACTGGACGACCTCTCGTACTTATTTATACGCAAGCAGGATTTTTGTGACAATTACTCCTCCGAAACTACTGAACCGATTGACATGTTTTTGGTGTCATTAGAAAGAGCGTAACGTGAAGTTGTGCAGGAAACTTTCTTTTTAGGGAAATAATTAGAGAGTGAGGCCCTGGGGCCCTTTAAAGTTTTGTATTTCTCCATAAGATTAACATGGGAAACAAACATTGTTTTGAAACTTCAGCTGTTTTAGAAATTAAATATTAAAAATCGGTCTCCATGGAAGCATAAGAAAATTCACAATGTTTACATTTGCTTTGACATTTAAATGTAAACAACCAGAACTGTCAAATGCCTATTTCACAATTTCAGACAGCTGATCCAAAAAAATAAAACAACTATGTGGTAGGCTTATTTAATCTTAAACTTTATGATAGATTATTTATTATAAATCTATTTCAATGATTATGAAACAGATTTTTCCCGTTGCAAAGCAAAAATAAAAAGTGGGAAGAAGAACATGTGTTAATTGTAAACAGTCAATGAGTAAATTATCTATGTTGTATTAAAAATGTGTATAGTTTTCGATGTTGGTTTGTGTTTAGTGATATAAGTTATTAATTATTGAATTTTTATTTTAAGGATTTGGCATATGAGGAAATTAGGAGTAGATTTGGCAACTATGATAAATAACACCATTTCAGAGTTCTGCCAGTTTTTTCCTAACTCTGTTCTATAGAGTTTAAAGTAGCCTACACCTTATTGTCTACAAATTGACTAAATAACTTAGGTACGGTACATTATACAAGCTGACAGCCTTTTTACGTTGACTTAAATTGTAATTAAAATTCATTTCCATTCTAGCTCCTGAGCTGTTGTATTCAATATAATAAATAGGTTACATACCTTATAAATCCGACAAACAGCTCATTTTAATTGAAGGTCGTTTACATGTTTCGGCTTGTATCGGCCATTGTCAAAACGTTGCAGTTGGATGGTGAAATGCTTGTCATTGTTTTCTACTAAAAGTACATACACAAACACATACACACGGACGGGACGAAAACATTACGAAAAACGAATAAAACTTTAAATAGGCCTATTAAATACACGGGCAGGACGCACGCACACCGTTGTCAAGGTCAGGATGCAGACTGGACTAGTTGTGTCGGTGTTGTCTTATCAGCTGATGTGGACTGCTGACCAATGGGCGTCGAACTCTGCCTTTGTTTTAATATGCTATTGAAAATGTGATGGGATTTGAATTTAAGTTTTTCATTCAGAATTACGCTCTCAAAATTGTTGTTCTCATTAACCTGTGCCTTATAAATTTCAAATTCTTCGAGAGTGTTAAGTCTGCTTCCCTTTTGGCAAATATGTAGGATTTCAAGGCCTTTACTAATATCGTTCATATCATGGTTTTTATCGACCAAATGCTGAGCAAACGATGATTTTTGTTTTGTATTACGAGGATCTGGTCTATGCTCCTTGTATCTAGTATTGAAATCTCTACCTGTCTGCCCAGTATACGTGCTAGGACAACTGGCGCAAGTTAATTTATATACACCACATTTGTCATATTTATCACCACATCTGGTTGAATTGTTTAAAATATTTACGGAACGATTAGTTGTTCTGAAGGATAGATTTATACCATGTTTTTTCAATTGTTTGGATAGGCCGTTATGCAGAATGTTACTGTATTCAACGCAAACATACTTCTCATTGTCCTTTCTTGTGAACTCAGATTTACTGGCTTTTGATTTATGTTTGTGAATGAGCTTATCAATTAAATTAATATGGTAACCATTGGCTATGGCAATGTGTTTTATTATGCCTAGTTCTTTCTCATAATTCGCAATAGACATGGGTATGTTCAAGAGCCTATGTACCATACCGTCCTATGCGCCAGTTGTCCTAGCACGTATACTGGGCAGACAGGTAGAGATTTCAATACTAGATACAAGGAGCATAGACCAGATCCTCGTAATACAAAACAAAAATCATCGTTTGCTCAGCATTTGGTCGATAAAAACCATGATATGAACGATATTAGTAAAGGCCTTGAAATCCTACATATTTGCCAAAAGGGAAGCAGACTTAACACTCTCGAAGAATTTGAAATTTATAAGGCACAGGTTAATGAGAACAACAATTTTGAGAGCGTAATTCTGAATGAAAAACTTAAATTCAAATCCCATCACATTTTCAATAGCATATTAAAACAAAGGCAGAGTTCGACGCCCATTGGTCAGCAGTCCACATCAGCTGATAAGACAACACCGACACAACTAGTCCAGTCTGCATCCTGACCTTGACAACGGTGTGCGTGCGTCCTGCCCGTGTATTTAATAGGCCTATTTAAAGTTTTATTCGTTTTTCGTAATGTTTTCGTCCCGTCCGTGTGTATGTGTTTGTGTATGTACTTTTATTTCGTTACGAATCCAAATTTATCCAAATCGTAACGAAAAAGGCTGGCCTTGAAATAAATGATAGAAAAACTAAATATATGCAATGTGGTAGACGAGATGACCAAGAAGAGGACAATGAAGTCCTGCAGATAGAAAACCATGTTTTCCAAAAAGTGAACAATTTCACCTACCTGGGAGTCTTATTAACAAATGATAATAATGAAGAACTGGAAATAACTAACAGACTCAATGCTGCAAACAGAAGCCTCCATGCATGTAACAAAATTTTGAGCTCAAAGCTGTTATCCCGCAATACTAAAGTAAGAGTTTATAAAACTATAATTAGACCGACACTAATGTATGGATCTGAGTGTTGGGTAATGAGCAAAAAATCAGAAAAACGGTTAGTAACTTTTGAAAACAAAATTCTTAGGAAAATATATGGCCCAACTAAAGAAGATGGATTCTGGAGAATTAGACATAATTTCGAAATAAGAGAGCTATATAAAGACCCAGATATAACAGCTGAGGTAAAAAGCAGACGCATTAGGTGGGCGGGTCATGTCCTCAGAAGAGAACATGGCACAACCTTAAGCAGTGTATTAAGGAACGACCCAGAAGGCAGAAGGCCACCAGGCAGGCCTAAACTGAGATGGAAGGACCAGGTGCGACGGGACTTGAGGAAGCTGGGTAGAAATGAAGACCAGGCGCAGGACAGAGAAGGCTGGAGGCAATGTGTAGGCGAGGCCAAGTACCACTTGGGGTACCTATGGCCACTGCAGTAAGTAAGTAAGTAAGTATGTACTTTTAGTAGAAAACAATGACAAGGATTTCACCATCCAACTGCAACGTTTTGACAATGGCCGATACAAGCCGAAACATGTAAACGACCTTCAATTAAAATGAGCTGTTTGTCGGATTTATAAGGTATGTAACCTATTTATTATATTGAATACAACAGCTCAGGAGCTAGAATGGAAATGAATTTTAATTCTTCAGCCAGACAGGCATCCCTAGCTTTGCAGTACAAGAATACTAAACTTAAACTGCTCAACACAGTACACAACATCCGTTTTAACAAAGCATGTTTAAAACATGACATCAAGCCTAATTATGTCCAAATAAGAATTAACAACCAGTCACAAGCAGCACGTAGAACCAAATCAATTGCTGAAAAAATTTGGATTCGTAACGAAATTAAATCCTTATACCAAAAGAAATCAATGCTAAACTCTTTGTTATTGAACAAATATTTAGAGCTCTCAAATGAAACTCATCCAGCTCAATTAGAAGGTCTGCTAAACAACCTTGAATCAGGTGTGACTAGAATCATCCGAAAGAAAAAACTTACCATTAAAAATAAACTAACACGCCTTATAAATGAACAAAAAGATAAAGAGACAATAATTTTATCTGATTTTGACTTTTACCCTAGAGTTATCAATAACACGAATATTGTATTTGATTGCGAAGAAACTAAATTACTAGAAAAGGGTCTAAAGTATAACCTCCCAAAACTGGGTAACAAAGCCATTTTTGACGAGTTTATTAATGCCGAATGTGCTATAAAAGCCATCCCTAATGAGGATGACCAAAACACAGCTAGGGTACTCATAACTAGGAGTCTAAATAATAAGATCAACAATCCGTCCCACACAAGTAAAGTTTCTCCAATGCATAAGAAAGAAATGGTTATATTGAAGAACATCAAACGTAAGCTCTCAAACAACGATGCTGTGTTATGTAAATCTGATAAAGGAAACACCACTGTTATCTTGCTAAGGACTGATTACATTACAAAAGTAAACAACTTTATTAGGGATAACGGCATAGTTAAATTGAATAATGATCCAACTAAATCCTCTCAAAGGAAAATTAAGAAAATACTAAATGGTTGTAAATTGCTTTTTACTGAGGGTGAAATAAAAAACATGAGAATGATCAACCCTTCTGCACCTACGTTACGTGGCTTACCTAAGGTCCATAAGGACGGTGTACCAATCAGACCTTTAGTCAATTACACAACAGCACCAGCCTTCAAAGTTGCTAAAAAGCTAGAACAGATTTTGAAAACGTACTTTAAGTTTTTAAATAACTACAGTTTAATTAATTCTTACGACTTTATCAACAAGACAAAAAATACAAACATAAAAATGCATTCAACGTTGGCATCTTTCGACATTGTAAATTTATACACCAACGTCCCTGTCAACAAAACATTAACCATCATTGAAAACAAGTTATTATCCGATTCCGATTTATTACCAGAGGCAGTAAATGAAATAATAGTTCTACTTAAGGAAATACTTAATCAAAACTATTTCACTTTCAACAACAACTTTTACAAACAATGTGATGGACTAGCCATGGGGTCTCCATTATCTGGAATTTTGGCTGATATATACCTTAACCACATTGAGAATGAACATATATTTTCTGATAAAAATAAACTCAAAAATAAAATACTAATGTACCATCGTTATGTTGATGACACTATACTGTTGTTTGATGGAAGTGCTAGACAACTTGATATATTACATAAATATTTAAACAGCATTGATCCAAAGCTAAAATTCACCCTGGAAACTGAAAACGCCAATAAAATCAACTTTTTAGACCTCACTATTGAGAAAATCAACAACAAATTTGATTACAGTGTTTATAGGAAACCAACCACAACAGATATGACAATCCACGCCTCATCTTACCACCCGCCATCTCAGAAACATGCCGCTTACAACAGTATGGTACATAGGCTCTTAAACATACCCATGTCTATTGCGAATTATGAGAAAGAACTAGGCATAATAAAACACATTGCCATAGCCAATGGTTACCATATTAATTTAATTGATAAGCTCATTCACAAACATAAATCAAAAGCCAGTAAATCTGAGTTCACAAGAAAGGACAATGAGAAGTATGTTTGCGTTGAATACAGTAACATTCTGCATAACGGCCTATCCAAACAATTGAAAAAACATGGTATAAATCTATCCTTCAGAACAACTAATCGTTCCGTAAATATTTTAAACAATTCAACCAGATGTGGTGATAAATATGACAAATGTGGTGTATATAAATTAACTTGCGCCAGTTGTCCTAGCACGTATACTGGGCAGACAGGTAGAGATTTCAATACTAGATACAAGGAGCATAGACCAGATCCTCGTAATACAAAACAAAAATCATCGTTTGCTCAGCATTTGGTCGATAAAAACCATGATATGAACGATATTAGTAAAGGCCTTGAAATCCTACATATTTGCCAAAAGGGAAGCAGACTTAACACTCTCGAAGAATTTGAAATTTATAAGGCACAGGTTAATGAGAACAACAATTTTGAGAGCGTAATTCTGAATGAAAAACTTAAATTCAAATCCCATCACATTTTCAATAGCATATTAAAACAAAGGCAGAGTTCGACGCCCATTGGTCAGCAGTCCACATCAGCTGATAAGACAACACCGACACAACTAGTCCAGTCTGCATCCTGACCTTGACAACGGTGTGCGTGCGTCCTGCCCGTGTATTTAATAGGCCTATTTAAAGTTTTATTCGTTTTTCGTAATGTTTTCGTCCCGTCCGTGTGTATGTGTTTGTGTATGTACTTTTAGTAGAAAACAATGACAAGGATTTCACCATCCAACTGCAACGTTTTGACAATGGCCGATACAAGCCGAAACATGTAAACGACCTTCAATTAAAATGAGCTGTTTGTCGGATTTATAAGGTATGTAACCTATTTATTATATTAAATTGTAAGCTTACCTTTTCCCGTCCATGGGCACTTTGATTGTTAAAAATTAACCCTTTAAATTGGAATAGGACTGTTATGTAAATTGTGAGTATTTCCATTTGTTAATAATCTTTTAGTTGACTCTTTTAAAATCAATCGGAAATTATGACTGTTATTAGTTTTTAAACAAGTCATTTGTTTATAAATAACTCCTGTACTTCTTTGCAATTGCTCGAATTCGAGCAACATGTACACTAGTCAAGATAAAAGCGCAAATTCAATTAGTTAAACTCCCCAGTTAATTCATCGACCACATAAATTAAACATCTCAAGTAGATTGGTGTGGGAACGATTAAAAAACAAATCATCAATAAGTTAATTAAAACTAGATTGAGTTAGAAAAAATAGAGGGAGTGGAGCACTGGTAACTTGATACTCGGGACTTACAAGAAGTGGACAACACACGCACCGCCCCAGCTGATGTGATTACTGGCCCAGGGCTCTACAGTGACGTATAAATATGTGTGAGGGAGATGTATGTTACCTCTCACTCTCTCTTGGATAAATCACATGCGGGCGCGTCTGTAACGGTACATGTTATCTATGGGAATCTGTGGTGGGTTGGCCTTCTTCTAGCTTTTTAGGTTTGTCTACTTCTATCTTTTTTAGAATATTTTGTTTCCATTTTAGAATGTTATGAATATTGGTAGGATTAACTAAAATGCTACAAATAGATTTTCCATTGCCCATTGTTGTCGTAAGGGATGTGGATACGTGTCATGTCTGGAGTATGCTTCTGGCGACTAAGTCTGACTCTTTATGCAATTGTAGTTGTACAGCGAGATTTCTATGCTAATTCTTAAGTTCTTGAGGTTTGTAATTCCGAGATATAGGGATTATGAGTGGGTGATATTTTCCTTTTACAAGTATAACCATAACCTAGACTAGGCAATGGGAATGATTTAGCCTTAAAACGAGATTGATGAAGACTATTAACATTAATCTAGTTGGGGTTGAGTTTTTAATATTTGGCAAAGTAGATCATAGCTAAATCTGAGGTGAATTAAATCTTCACGTTGCTAGCCCAACATACAATAGCGGAATAGCCAACATACAATAGCTTGTCATACAATATCTTTTGGGAAATGGGATTTTCTTTGGTACATTTGACATACAAGTTGTTTTAAAATGATTGTTCTTCAAAGGATAGGTAAAATAACAAATACATTTTTCCATTATTCAGATATTTTTCAACGAATTTTTACCTGACAGCTTTTATATTTACACGTATCACCGTATCACAAACACTATGCCTTGAATAGTTCCACAGAATCTAAGTAGCCTAGTGGTCTCGCACTCGAGGACCCACTAGCTGGGGTGGGCCATGATTGAATGTCCCCTAGGCATTAATCATAACCCCCATCTGTAACTCTACCCCCCACGTCTGTCTCCCAACCATAACCCTCGTACAATGTTTGTCTGAAGCTTGGGTGATACCACAAACCATGTAAACAATGGGTAAACATCGTGTGTGGGACGTGTCAATCATTAGACTAGCTTAAATAGCCTCGTATGGAGTTGGTATTTAAATCATTGTGCATAAGGTGGAGACAATTTAAAAATATATTGATCCGTTCGGTGTACGCAGACTGCGTTTAACCATTGACTATTGCTAGATAGTCTTTACTTTATTTAAACCCAATACACTTTAGTAATTTTTTATTTCACGAGCAAAGCTCGTGGTGTTAGCCTTACCCGAAAAAAAATAATTTTACTCGACAAACGTCTCAAAACGCATTGGGTGATACACATGAAGATTGATATGATGATATAGTTTATAGGATGATAAGTTTCCTTGCAGTATCCACAATCGATGATTTGAAGTACTCATTTAATGATTGATCCACCTCATTATAACTCAGGAGAATACAATTTAAAGTTAATTATCGTATCTTATAACGCAGAGAGTATATTTATCTCTAAAGTATTCCTTTTTTGATTCTTTTTACTGACAAACTGTATAGGGTATTCATCATAAACTCGGAAATTAGCAATATAAATTAGTTAGACTTGACATGTTTTGGATGATATACACCTATTTTAGCTGCCGATAAATTTACAGTTAAAAATTTAGTTGACGTCAACCCAATAATATGCGTAACCGGATGCGAAAAAAAATTAAAATTGACTTTAATATTTAAAAAAAATCTACTTTTGGCAAGGACAATACAATAACATTTTATAGTTTCATTGCCTTTTGGAATCCCAGCCAGGTCAGTATTGCAAACACATGTTGTGCGAAATGAGAATTTATAGTGTCGGGAGGTGTGTAGTGGTTATTAACTCCATAACGGTTATTTATACAGCGACTATAACACAAACGGCCTTTCTGCAGTTAATTAAAGAGAACTTTTATAGTCATAACTGTTCTTTGGTTGAGATTGTAAACAAGTTCAATGTTAATATGTTTTCGCTGGAAATGACTTTCAAGGAGATAAAAGTGTTGGTAGTTTTCTTTTTAAATAACCGCGTGGTTTGATCTTGTACTACTAGAAAATATTATAACAGTCAGAAGGGATGGATATTTAAACATTTCGTTTACTTATTTCTACAGGCATAGGTAAAGTTTATAGGTAAGTGTATTAGTCCATTGTGTAGTAGATGTTTGATGAATCTACAGTTTAATGCTTTGTCTTATAGTATGTCATTAAAAAATAGCGTAACCTGACATAAAATATGATTTTTGTAGAGGAAAACTGAATCCCTAGGTATCGTGTGTAATTTCTTACAAAAGTAAAACCTTAACACGTTCGCGGCGGCATGGGAGCGTTCGCTCCCATACGGAACCCTAATGCCATCCTGGTGGGTGCGTTCGTTCCCAAGCTGCAATACAGTACGAAATGATTTATTTTTAAGCCAGGATTAGAGCTAGAAACTTGAATCCTCGCACAGCACTGCTCAATAGTATACTGTATTTTGTTGTGGTGTAGGTTGGTAGTAAATTTCCCTGTAAAATCCCCATCTGACAATCTCAAAAATCTACTTTTTGTCCCGTCTTTTTCCCTCCATTTGGCAATACAATTCCAATGGGACCGGCTACGTTCCAAGCAGTGCTGTAAGAAAATCACGAAGCATTTGTTTATAATCGTTGTCATTACTGTGGGTTATATTTAATATTGTGAAGTTGCTTTATTATTTGTCACTACTAACGTAACCCTAAGCATGATTCGTAGGTAATTATGACATCCTGAAAAACATATTGTTAATCATCACGGAGAAAAGTGTGATTTATTTGGTTCGATTGCTGCTCTTTTCGCTGAGTGTTTGTGAAAATCCGTGTTGAAACTCGTGGCTTACTGCAGGCGTGAGGACTCTTGTTATTTCTGATTGCACAACCTTATTGATAGTGTTTATGATGATGACATCACCGTCAGATAAGCGCGGGACGCGGCCATCTTGATTGCCTAATTGTCACCCTTGTCACGATACTAACTTATCTTGGTAATCCACCTGTGTAATATACCTTGCGACATGTGTATACGCGATCGGTAATTGCCTTTTATAGCAAGTGAAGTTTCTGAAGTGAGTTTTGTTATTTCCCTAAAAATTAAATTTACAGTCGTAAGTATTTGCTGTAATGTTAAACAGGGCCTTGATTTGTATGTAAAAGGAACTCGTGTAGTTACTCGATCTTTTGTTTATGACTTGTGTGTCAATATCGATTCTTCATATCGAACTTGTGTACATAGGGCTAACTCATTATTGTGTTTAATTAGAAACTCAAACTCAGCTTTGCATTTGAAACTACTCTACATCCTCAACAGTTCAGGGGTTCTTTCAAGTTTAGTAAGAACTTCTGCTTTGAACAGACATTCAGGCAGAACTTCTGTGCATACTTGGTGTTTGAATCAGAAATTTTGTACATATCCACGTTTCAGTCAGTATTTCGTTACAGATTTGACGTTTCAGGTAGTACATCTATTCAAACAAAAATTACAAGTTAGAATCCCAAAGATTGACTGTATTCGTGTTTTACTATAAGCAGGTGTGTAATGCATTCTTTACCGAATACTTTGAAATTCCTCTCAACCCAAAACAATCAAATAATTATGAAATTTCCCTTTATTTTAAGATGATTTCTCGGCGCTGTTTGTGACATGCTATTCTTTCATGGGTATGCTTACACCTTTTAGAGAGCATGCTGGGAAATTTGTCCAATATGATTCTCTCCGTGAACATTAAAAATAATAGCGTGCACGATTATATATAATTACACACGGTAGTTGTACAAGTCAGGAAACAGTTCTTGCATTAATATACTGTAGTTCCTAGTAGTTTTGCTAGACCACAGCAACTGCTAAACTCTTTCTCCACATTTTGGGTAACCAACACCGTAAAATCACCACGAGACAGTCCGTACTTTCCCTCCGCAATGTCAACGAAAATAATAGTTTTGCGGTGTTTGAAATGGCCGGGAAAGGTGCTGTAATTTGGTGTAGGAGAGGTTATTACGTGGAGAATGGAAGGGAACACTACTTCTTTGTTAAAAACTATTTAAGGAGAAAATATTGTTTTAAAATAAATATTTAGAGGGTGAGTTGAAAGGCAACTTGTCAATGTCAGGAGGAAAATATAATACTAACATAACCATTTTGAACTCAGGTCGCATTTTGATTATCAGGTGGAAATGTGTATACAAGCGTACCTACTAAAGAATGCAATAATATACCAAGAATGAAGATGTTATGAGAGTTCCGAAGTCCGTGAAATCTTAAATGGGCCATTTACCCTCGCGAATTTCGCATAGCAATTTTGGGGTGAACGTTTCTCCATTTCAGCAGGTAGCGTTTTTGTGGTTACGCAAAAGGTTTGTTCGATTTCTATTCCTGATGCGAATCACTGTGGCGATTTTGTCGAAAACTTGGAGAACTCGACCACTTGAACATAGATAGAATTGTAACTTGGAAAAATGCTGAAGACTGTTTGATGTAAAAAATGATAACGATGTAGATTAACTAATGTTTAATCATCGCATTTGGCATGGCCAGTCAATCTGGTGTAGTTTGAAACTTTTCCCTCTAAAATGAAGACTTTAGTGTTTACTTGACGATATTCTCGACACGCAGCTTCTACTACAATACCCCACCAACCTCTCGTAAGTGAATGTGACCTCAAATACATCTCCATTTGTACAGTGCTTTTGCATGTCGTTCTCCAGTCACATAAACTCTCGTGTGTGTTGCGCACGAATGTAGAACGCGAGATTCGTGAGATAGAAATAAGCAAGAGAATGGTCTTGACTGAGCAATGAATACTGTGTAGAACGAAGAGTGAAGAATGAAAAATTAAGAGCGCTCTTTGAGTTCCGGTTTGCGGAACTTCCCACACACTCTGTGTGACCTCAGGATATTTGTCGATTATTCAAGGACATTCACACTTCGTGTATGGGATATTTACAATGCAGATTCAAGCCGATAAATTGACTGTGAACTTTTATATTGTTATTGTTGTTGCATAGGAAGTCAACATTAACTCTTCCGGAATTTGAACATTGTGCTTGTCGGCCTGAATCCATACAAATGTCCACTTAGATGGTGTATACAGTACTGTATTGTTAAGAGCGCAGGAAGGTATGTAAGTCCTGGAGGCACTATGGTTCAAATACTGAAAATTACCAATTAAGTTTAGCTATAATGTGATGCAGGGACTTGGAGGATCAAGGCTAACTATATTATAGTTGAATAATAATCCTTTAACATGTTCTTAAGGAATGGGAAGTGTCCTTTGTTATTTACTGTTGTGTATTTTCGATGTAACAAGTCACTCCCAGCTTTGTGAGTTATTTTGTGTTTTTTTTTTTTAGAACCAACTGATAATGTTCTAATGGTTAGACATAAGTCGTGGATAGTGAAGAAAATTAACGTTGACACGGGGTAACAACCTCCCCCCGAATACTCTCTGATCATATAAGGTACCGCACACCTACGGATTGACAAGTCAGGTTTTGAAGGCTTAGTTTGACAAAATATTCAAGGTACCTAGCCACAATGACACCGCCTGTAGCATTACATCGCTGTAATGTTCCCGTCATAACTCTCCATGTCCCAATTTGGTACCTTGATCCCCGGGACCGTACAGTTAGTGGTGAGTTCTTCCTCCTACTCATCTCTGACTTTCACTCACAGGGATTTACGTTTATTCACGGACCCTTAGCTTAGGGAAGTGGAAACAGGTCAAGTAGAAAGTGCACATTTGTATAACTAGTTTACTTTGGTCAACTGCTGTTTACTGAGTTTATTGGCTGAGTCTAGTACGTTTAAGTTTCATCCATCCCTCGAGTAAATTCCTCTACTAAATTTGAAATGCAAATTTTGCCCTGAAACCACAATGAAGAACATAGAGAAATTGAGCTTTACTAAAAATGGAGGAAATTGTTTCTTAGTCAAACCATTGCGTTATATTGACAGAATTAAAAATAATTATAAAATGTGATCATATAAAACGGATTGGCTCTTGCAAGGCCGTTAGATTATTCTTATTCACACCCAATACACCTTACGTTTACCGTTTGATGATAAATAGCCTTTATGAGGAACACCAACTGTCTTAGCATCAAACTGTTATCAATATAGAATTCATCAAACAATTGACATTTAGTAAACTTAATTATATGAGAACAACATGCATTGTATTCTGGATGGTATACTATACTGGACGATTTGTCTGTTGGCGGAGTGAGTTTACAAACTGTTATTGTGTATTAGTCACCACGCCAGCAAAGGTTGGTATGAAGTCAGCGATGGTTCAATCCTTGCATCATTTCAAGGACGCTGCTGCATTCACTGGTTTACTTAGAAACTAGCTGTCTATTTCAGTTTCCAAAGTCAAGGTTTATCTTAAAACGTCATCGTGATAGCCTACAAAATTCCTCAAGCAAAAGTACACTTCATCTCCTACTCGTTTCCTCAGTGAATAGTCATAAATCTGCCACACAAAGAGAGGAGCGGTTTCTCCCGGGAATGATTACCTAAATCGTGATTACCGATTACCGATTGGCGATTACCAGGCGTGCGACAGAGAGCGATCAGCCCGAGGGCGAAAGCGACAATAGCTCACCCCGGGGTCAAAGAAAGGAAAATCTTAATTAGTATTATTGTTGATAAATGAATAATGCCTCAGATCGAGCTCGTAAATACCCGGGATGGTTCGGTAGAGCAGTCTGGGTAATGGTAATGGTAAGTGGTAGTTGGTAACCGGGGTCACCGGGGCGAGTGGTAAGTGGTAAATGGTAGTTGGGGCGATATAGCCGGTAATGAGTGTGTAACAACGGTTGTTGTTCTTAAAAGGGGAGAAAATACATTGGAAAGTGATACCGTGGAGAAAAAAGTTTTGTTTTGATAAAATATCGAGTTATTACGCACATTGTATACAACCTCAAATGCTCATCTTCCTTGATTGATAGCAACTTGTGAATAGCACAGATACATCTGATGCTAAGGTTCTAATGCTCAGATTTTTTATTCAGTTAAAAAATAAACCTTTGAGATTATCGTAGTATTTTATTGCACAGCAGCAGTAGAAATAGACGTTACTAGTGTATACAGGTGTTCATCGAAATTGAAAAGTCTCTTCTTCCTTGCATCTCAAACAAAACCTGGTGGAACTCAGTGAATCGCATTTTCATAGTTTTATTCCATTTTAATCAGTTTATGTGTATCTACATGCAAAATATTCCTTATAATGTTACGTCTTTTATTAAGAAAATATATTTTAGTATCCATACTGTAGTCTACGAGATAAACACTTTGCAAGAAAGTGTTAGTTTATTGTTGTGTTTTACCGAGTCGTTAAATTTTCTGCCACGTAGCCGAGCAATTTCGCTAATCTAAAAGAATGACTACTGGTTTCTGGTTTCAAACTCATTGGAAACTACTTGCTCAGTGATTTGCAGCCATCTTTCTGCTGGTGAACGCTCGCGCGAGTTATATTAAAAAAGCTCTTCAGCTGATATCAGAAAGCCATCAGCTGTTATCAGAATGGCATCATAATAATGCTATCAGTCATCATCTGTCATTGGTCGCTTGCACGCGCTTTGTCACTTTGTATACTACAGGCCAGTGACCGCTAGCGAACGGATGTTCTATTTTCATATTGTCGATTTTATTTCAAAATTAAAAAAAAAATGTGTATCACATTTTGACCCGATTGGTGGAAAACTCGTTGAGTGTAGGTGATACATTGAACATAATCTTAGTGAGGATACTGAAAAATAAGTCAATGTGGTTTTTGGTAGCTGGATGGAAATGCATGAATAATCAAAGTTTTCCTGCAGTTTAAACACTTTATTATCAGCATTATTTCTATGAAATAGGCGAAAAGTGTGAGTGTATAATTTTGTAACTGCGTTGAGCTATTTAGAAATATTTGAAATACGTTTTGATATTCATTATTACTATTTTCGATCTAAGGTTTATAAATTCTGATTACAAGTATAGTATTCTTTTTCTTCTGACAAAGTGAGGTTACATATTTTTGATGATAATTTAGTCAATGATTCGTCTTGCTTGCCCGAAACATAATTTTGAATAATATCGTCAAGCAGGCTTCTAGTAAATCATTCAAACCAACGACAACATGTTTACAGGGAAGGATTAGACAAGTCAATAAAACTTGACTCTAATCCTCATAGCGTGAGACGGGCTTGTTATTTATGTAAATCCTTCGATTCCCTTTTTGTGTCTGGCTGGACGTCTAATGGTGAATAATTTTTACTTTGTGGCTCTGTATTTTCTTTAAATATTACAGTGTCGAAGAATTAACTTATCTTTTACGACTTCAAAACCCCCTTGTGCGATGTTGTTATTTTTCGCAGTTTTTAAGGTTACAGTATTATTATTTTAGTAATAGAATATGATTGGTGTTATTATGCTTCATTGCTCGTACCAAGTCGAACATATAAATGAACTAGCTGTGAACCCATGTTATTAGTCACTTGCAATAATGTATTGTAAAACATTTTATTCAACGTACGTGAGAACATGCAACCATGCAATTTTTATTAGGTCAGCTAAAATTGTAATCGTCTCCACGAGGCCGTGAGTTTTACCATTAGGCTAATAGTCAGTGGTTTTACAGTTTTGGGCCATAAGAGGCGGTCGGACAGAGATTCTCGGCTGCCGACACTGGCCGTCACTTTAACATGGAGCGCATATAATAATTCCTCGTTTTCTGGTCTATCCGTGTTCCAAAAATTATTTCCCACACTCAAAACATTGTAAATGTATGTAGGATTAAGACTGTACAATATAAAAATCATAATGTTTAATAATAAGCCGAATATAAAATAAATCATTTCTTACATTTCCCATAAGGAATTGCAATACTTTCTGCTAAAATATAAAATGACTGGCACTATAAACAATTCTAGTTCAAACGCCATATTGAAGAGCATATATTCATTAGTGTATTGAGTGTGACAGATATTTATTTTTCGATGGTTAACATTAAGTTTTGTATTTTTTTGTAAAAGCTTGCAAAAAAGCCTTGCTTGCCGACTGAGTACTAGTTCGACGATGTCCCGGCCGATGGCAGCACAGTCGATTGTGGCCTACAGAGCACGTTTTCAAACCGTGCCAAATACAATTCATTTAAACTGGCCACAGATCCGTTTAAATAAATAAATAACGTTATGCCGTTACATCCCTGATGTATTATAATGCCAAGGAAATGATGATATTTAATTCACAGGAATCTAAGAATCTAATATTTTCGGACTGTGTATTTATGTATTAAAATATTACTGTTATCAGAGATAAAAGTTGTGCCAAAGGCATGGATTACATTAATATATTAAATGCCAGCTGGTTATAATTCATTTGTTATTGTTTTGAACTTATAATTGTTACTATGAAAATACAAAAACTGTGAACCAAACTCTCAACTTATTTCAGTTTCATCTAACTTTTAATCTTATAAAACTAACTAACTTTAAACTTGAACAACTAACTATTTGACAAAAGTAGTTCTTCAACACCCGGTTTGATACAAACTATTCATCAATATAAAACAAGTTCCGTTAGAATAAACGTCTCTTTTGGTCATACTTAGTACGTTGATTACGGACTTATCTGTGTAAAAATAGCTGCTGCAATACACAGTTTGACATAAACTATTTGCCAACAAGAAAACAAGGTCCAGTGGAACAAAAGCATTTCCTGATATACTGTACGTGGTATATCCGATTAAGGTCTTCCAGGAACCACAGCCACCCTCCGGACCAGCGCTGCGTCACGAGGACACCGCCCGGCAACACCTCGAGCGGGAGCTAGAGACGACTATCCAGCCCTGCGGACTCTTCATACATCCACAAAAGATGTTTTTGGGGGCCACACCTGACGGTCTGTTAGGTGCGGATGGTCTCGTAGAGATCAAATGCCCATCCTCCGCCAAGAATATGACTCCGGATGAAGCCATCATATCCCGAAAAGTGACCTTCTGGAAGTCTCAGGACGGCAAAATCGGTGACATCAACAGAACTCATAACTATTACTACCAAGTCCAAGGACAATTGGGTGTAACCGGTCGTGAGTTCTGTGTTTTTGCTCTCTGGACGCCGAAAGGACTGAAGACAGAAAAAATTAAAAGAGACGACGAGTTTTGGAACAGTATGATTATTAAACTTGAAAGATTTTACATGAACTGTGTAGTTCCAGAAATCGTGGACCCACGTCATCGAAGGTCGATGCCCATTCGAAATCCTATGTATATAATAGAGGCACAGGATAAGGCAAAGTCTAAAAAAAACAGCCAGAGCCAGATTGAACCTTCAAATGGCTTTGAAATGTAAAAATAGGTACGGCACCTACTGGGACCTACTGTTTTTTTCAAATTGAATTCGTTCCATTGTATATATGTTCAGTCTTTTGTAAATATATGATAAGTCGTTTGTTAATAAATTCAGTCTTTTGTAATTATGATAAGTCGTTTGTGAATAAATTCATTCTTTTGTAAATATGATCAGTTTTTGTAAATATATTCAGTCTTTCGTAAATATGATCAGTCGTTTGTAAATATATTCAGTCTTTTGTAAATATGTTCAGTCTTTTGTAAATATGTTCAGTCGTTTGTAAATATATTTTTACAGTACTTAGTATTTTTCATAAGTATATCATTATAGTTGAATTAGAGACGACATTTATAGTTTTTTCATGTAGGTTTGAGCATACACTTTTAAGGTTTTATTTATGCTATTTTAATTTATTATATTTTTTTTAATACGCTTAACATTTATTTTTACGTGATTTAATATTTCTATTTTGTGTAAACATACTTAGGGTTCGAAGGACCTACTGTTGTTTCTAATTTAAATAGTTCCATTTCCTATATGTCCAGTCTGTTGTAAATATGATCAGTAGTTTGTAAATATATTCAGTATTTTGTTAATATGTTCAGTATTTTTCATAAGTATTTCATTATAGTTTAATTAGGGACGATATTTGTAATTTTTTCTTGTAGGCGTAAGCATATATTTTTCAAGGTTTTATTTATGGTATTTTTAATTCATGTAAGTTTTAAAAAATGTATCACATTTATTTTAACTTGATTTAATGTTTGCAGTTTGTGTACATATAAATACTTTTTTATCTAAATATGTAATGTACGACTCATTATGCGGTCTAACAAACTGTATTTCTATAAACACAACCAATATGTTGGTAAATAAAAAAAAATTGGATAATAATGTAGACTTATTCCACCCTTTGATGTACTTTTCCATAAACTTATCATCTGTTATGATGCTTATAAATTTCCATAAAGAACTGTGATTGAAAAATGTAATTTATTTGTATAAAAAAAGTATGGGATAGGCCTAGTATTTATATTATTGAGCTCAGTAGCTCTAGTATATTATTTATAATTGAATACGTTATCATGTAATTATTTTAAATTAAAATTAAGTGTGTAAATCAAAATGTCTTACTGAAAGAGCTATTTGTATCAACAAAACAGTCTTTTTGAGTGTGGAAAATTAGCATATTGTGCATATTGCTGTGCATATTGGGTGACGAACTGAGACCTGCTGAGACGAAAAGGGTGGGTGAGCGAAGGTAGCGAGCAGTGAAAGTGAAACATGCGGTGGAACAAAAGACAAGGGCTAGAACACTGGCTGAGGGTAGTCGAGTTGATGCTTTCCAGTTTCTAGGTCACACAGGGTTGTCAACAATCTCAGATCCCGCCATGCGACAGCCACGAAACTGGTGGCCTAAGGTGGTACTATTACAACCATCTGTTTTGGGAGAACTGTGTTGTTGCTCGTAACGCCTGCAGAATGTGGGATACGGGGCTCTATCCGACCGCCTCTTAAGAAAGCCCGTTGTTTTGGCGGGAAGGTCAGTCACTTCCCGCCAAATCCAAGATTGTATCACACTCAATCTCGCAAATAACGTAGCCCGCGATTCCAATTCCCGACGGCGAATTTCGTCTTGCGGGTTTTCGGTTTTCTCCTTGTTTCGCGGGTTGGCGATTTTTTGTCTCGCGCTGAATAATTGGGACTTATCGAGCTCTCACGACTTTCGAATGTGAACGGGGCTTTTAGCATTAGACTGCCACATTAATACGTTTATTTCTATTTTTAGTCCTCGGAAAGATAAAAAGGAATGCATTAGACCTTCTTCCGAAATAACATTATTTAAGATATCTGATGGGCTAGTTTATTTTTAAGTTATCATGTTTATTATGTTATCTCCAACGCTGTTTACCATCAAATCAATTAACCACCAGCTTTATGGTATCCAAGGGAAAGAAATCTGACTACTATTTATTATTGTACACTGTAATAGCATCGACAGGACTACCTACGATTTCAGAAGTTAAAACTTTAGGCCTATTGCTTCTATACGTAACGGGGTTTAATTCGTTATGATCTACTGGCAACCAAACTGCTTGGAACGATGAAGCACCTCTGATTTGGCTAATGTTTCTAGTGGTACCCGATTTTTGGTTATCTCTAACAGGGGCTAGTCTTTCGAAATTAGAGTTGTTTTTGGTGCGTCTCTGCTAATTTTCATATCACATTTCATTCGTTATCAACTGTTGGCAATCAAGATAATCACCTGGAAGAGTTAACCCCTTTCTAAACGATTTGGCAAGTAATTCCGGAGAGAGATTTGACTCTTGATTGAGTTGACGAAAAGCGAATGTTTGGTTATTTCCAACAGGCTATTAGCCGGCGCCAAATTCAACTTCTTCAAATAACAAACTACCGTGTTTTAAGAGGAGTTTGATTATGTTTCTGGTTTGCCAACGCTTTTTATAACACAAACCAGATGTCGAAGTGGTGTTTGTTATTTCCCATATGGCATATACAAACAAATTAAGAGCAAACAGTGTAATCTACTAAACCATACCTGTTGCGTAATGTGTACTTTCGATTAGACTTCCTGATTTTATTAATGAGGCCGAAACATTTGTGATTGTGGAATGTTTTATTTGATCTTACAGTTTTATTGACATCGGTGTCACAGTTTTGGTATTAATTATCTGACCTCGCTTCTATTGCTGAAATATAATTTAGAAAATATACTTACTCCCATGTTAATTTACTCGAGAAAGCATTTTGTCTCAACATAATAACAGCCTGTTCTGTTTCCTTCGACCCTCTGCGACTTTTTCATCGGCTCCCAACTTTCTCATGGTTGGACTTTCTTAGTTCCTGTGGATTTCCTTCCATTCCGAGTTTCCTTGAAAATTTTCATTTAATCATAGCTTTGTCAACGTGGCTTATATAATCTGATCCTCAATTTCATTAAAAGTCTAAGTTGAAACCTTGTTGCATTCTTATAGAATTCATAGTATATTTATGTAAGCTTTTTTACTGAATACATGTTACTCGTTCGTTTCTTTCCAGTTTAGCACAACGTGTGTGGTGTCTTTCTATACACTCTCTTGTAGAAACTTCGCTCGAAGTCCCTTCGTTATGACTCATCGTCCATCCCTGTTGTCCCTTTAATTGCACACTTGAGTCATCAGTTAGTTAAACACTCATCGACAGTTCGTGTGTGGTTTGATCTGTTGATTGCCTGATCGTCACCACGACCTGCGAACCTCTTATCATCTTATCACAGTCAGCTGATCACACCCCCAGGTAGCATCTGCTACTGCTGATGCTGCTGCTGCTTTCCCCAGCGATTATCTTGTAACACTTGTTTGTTTGTGTTTCTACGACTGTTGTAAACAACGCGCTTGTTTCCCTCCTGTTTGCTCGTTTCTCCCGCGCAATTCCAGCTATTATCACTGTCCGGGGGCGTGGTGAGGCTGTTTAATCCTTCGCAATTTAACTTACATTGCTAACTTAGAGTGATTTCGCAATCAGATGAAAGTCCGCTCCAGATTCCCCAAGGAAATTGGTTCAGTAAGTGAATGTGGGTGAATTATAACAGATGATTACAATTTTATAATTTTACTGGTTAATGTTATAGGTTTTGAGTGTTTACGCTGATTGCTTGGATTGGTTTCTCTAGCTAACTGTTTCTTTTGTTTACAGGTGTGTACCGTTACTCAACTAGCATGTTTATTCTGCCGGTGTTGTAAGTAAACATCGACTTATCAACAGTAATTTCAATATGTATAAATGTTATACTCGGTGCAGGTGTAAGTCTTTAAAAAAATATGTTCAGCTTTACCATTAATGAATGATTTCCAATAACACAACTTAGTAAACACTGAGATCTATAAATATGTTATTTAACATGACTAAGATATCATATACGATAACGGTGTCAATGATAAAAACGTTACTCATATAGTAAACAAGATGAAGGTTCTTTGAACAACCTTCAGAGTTAAATGTTATCTCACTGAAGATATTAACACATTGTATATAAAGTTCTTCTGATGATCCTGTCAATTATTTTTACCTACCATTGCCATGCTAAAGCTGCACCCAGCTTCGGTGATGACGTGGTTTTGTTGGACATCTTCAATGGATCTATTTATTTCTGATGAAATGATACGCCGTTTTTTCATCGCCAAATTTGAAAAGCACTTGCTGAGAGTGATTAATTAGGAGTAGTGAATGTGTTAATGTGTGAATTTGGTAAAATCTTTAGAAAATGTCAGAGCTCGTTTCAATCATTCTGTACGTCAAAACATCAAACATCCACAATTCCAATGGACCGCTCCATTTAGCCATCGCACAAGAATGATTTCATATTTCAGCACTATCTGTTGTTCATGTTGCCCTAGCATCACTGTTATTCGAGACCGTGTACTTGTTATCAATTTAAATCTTCATCCTCCACTACCCAGTAGTCTATGCTACACAGTCTCGGTACATTATAAGCACTATAGTGAAATTACGGAATACCCTGCAGTCAACGGTAGCTTTACTATCCATCATCCACGTTCCAATCACCCAGTGGCTCTGTGACGGTGTCAGCAGACCGTGAACACTACACCAACATTACTGCTAATTGTTACTCTATGTACACGTCGCCAGTATTGATAATATCTTACTCTATTCCCCGGCTCATCGGTTCGCCGGTTCGCGCCATTTACCCGGATTGCTCGTACGCGTTCTCATCTTCGAAAACTTAATCTACCTCGACGGCTGATGGTCGGTGGTTAGGTAGATCGTCACGGTTGCTTTCCAACGTTGGAAGAAGAAATTAATTCCGTTGAAGTTTCCTTTGCTCTCGAATCGGTGTGATTAAACCGCGAGACCTCAGGTTCTAATCCAGACAGTCACCAATGGATTTTGAATAGCTGGCAATAACACGACCTGGCGGTTTGGACGTTAAGCTACTCACAAAAAGAAAATGAAAAGTATAGACAAATTAGGTGAGGAAAACATTCGTATACGAGTACTTCTTCCACCTTCCACTGAAAATGATACGTCGATTTCAATCATGTTTAGTGTAGTGCATATCGTAGATATTTGTATTACTTCTGTGCCCACAACTAACGTAGGCTACTGGGTCAGTTGGTTTCTAACATCAAAGTTCAATACTATTCCTTACAAAATTTACAAATGACGGTTGTAACACCAAGACGTTTATTTGTATGGATATTTCTAATTGTTAAAGTGGAAAGTGCATCTTTAACCCAGCACTGCCAGGTGTTAGCCTACTCCACTGAACTGCTCGATTAGCATTCTAATCTTTAAATGACTCCAGCTCTTTACGCAATCGCACAGTGTTTCCGCAGGAAGAGATAGCGACGAACTGTGACTATCTACTAGTTGCTGATTCTACGTAATGGCATCATAGACAATGCGAGGTGATTGTAGGGCAAATCAGCGCTATCTCGGTAACCTCTGATCAGCCGTTGAACTTGACACTATATTGATAAGGCTGCAATATATGGAGGTAAAATTATCGCTATTGGCTTTTATGAAGCAATGGCCGTTGTTGCTAAACGAAGTGGTTTATTTATGCCAACAAATAATATAATGATTGTGTTCTTCAAAATTGCTAACAACATGACCAACTACTATGATTTTAGGCTTCATTTGGCCTGTTTAAGGGTGTTTGTCAGACTTCTTTATGTTAAAGGATCTTAGGTTTAACATTTTTACGAGGCACTTTTAGACAATTAAATTACGAAAAAATTGGCTTTTCAATTCGAAACTTTATCCTTCTGTTCTATTGTGTCACGAGAAATTAAATTTCTAGAGTAAAACGCTTGGTTAAATTAACTTTGCTGTAACTACTTCTACTTGCTACTATTTGCATCGTCAACTCAGCTCATGCAGTGCCCTATTTTTGGCGTTGACAAGGAAAATATCGTGATATGGCAGTCTCCAAATCAGATTGTTATCAATTCACCATATCACTTCAAAAATCACTTTTGCTCTGCTATAAATATGCCTAATCCTATCCAAGATTACGAATAAGGTTGGATCCCACGGAAGCTATTTCAAATCCTGACCCACTTCAGTGTGCCAAGACGAGTCGCAGATGTTCCATTATCTAAGATCGTGTGTGGTGTTAGTGTGTTAGTGTGCGGATTGTTGTGGTGTATCTAACTGTATATCAGAGAATGCAACATTTAGTTCACACCTCCACCTCTTCATTGTTGGTACCGTTAGTTCATCTGTCATTTCCGTGGTGTGAGTGTGATCTCTCGGTCACTGGGTGTATCTCCGGAGCACGCCATCGAAAACGCATAACTAACTGCGACATACACTTCTTGTGAAGACAAATTCGAAATATTTTCAATACAGTATTTACCATGTTGGGGGTTTGAATTGCGATTGTTGCATTTTGGAAATACAAAATTATAGATGTGAATAAAATCATGATTTTCGGACCTGTATTATTTTGGGGTTTAAGTACGGGGATGTTTTGTTGCCACACTCAGTACTACTTTTGAATACATTACTCTGCTAACAAATTGACCATTTTTGTAAAATGGACACCAATTCCCATAAATGTATGTAATTATAATTTTTTAATTCATGGTCGGATAAATTTACCAAGTTCAAACGAATGTACGAGACTTCCCATCCCCATGTTATAGTTATCACCAGTTTTTAAATCAAAATCGTCGTAGTTGACGTTATCCACCAACAGATTGCGCTGATCTAAATCACTAATTTTTGCTGAACACACACTTTTTAGACAAATTCTAACGAATGGTTGACTTATTGTGAGCTATAGCAACTGTTATGACCCCTCAACTTGGTCAGCAATGTAAAATAAGTAAAGCACATTCTGTGACTGGCTAACATAAGTATGATCCATTTTAGTACAAAATGGCGACAGCTGTTCCATATAGTTTTGCATATGGAACAGATTTTCAAAATACTTCCGCTGAAGACAACAGTAAACACGTGGACAATACACATATGACCAGGTGAGAGTAAAGTAGAGATGCCTATGAGGACTCTCCCCCGTGGGTGTATTTGTGGGTGGACGCCGGTTCCGTGTGAGAACTTTGTACCATATCAACAGTCATAATGAGGGTTTAATACACGGTTAGGTCTGGCTGTCTGCCAATCATGTCTACATATACGGGCATAGACTGCATCCCAACTGTGGGAAAAAACTAGCCTCGGACATTTTCGTGCACTGTTAACTGTTATACGACATTTGTGTGGTATTTTTGAAAATTTTTGTAGTTAGTTTTCTTAGTTAACTGTTATTGTAAGTTTCGGTTTTCCATAACGGTCACCTATTTTACCGTTACCGTTTCTCGAAATGGCTCTTGTATGTACGGCTAGATGATTCAGTTTCTACAAAAACGAAACGACTATATAAAACTAGCCTACAATACCTGTAGGCTACCCTTTTCACGTTGTGTTTAACCATGAAAGATGGACTACAAGAATAAAATGCAATACTGCTTCAGTGATAAAACCCTGCCGTGATTTTAGATGGGTTTTTCTTTCGAACTAGTTCCCCATGAACACCCCTATTCGTTACTCCCCATTCACCGTGACATGTGTTTGTCCCGGTCTCGCTCACGAAAACAATGCCAACCCCTTAACCTGTCATTTCTGAGTGCAACCCTGTAATAATTTTACAGAGTTTTGTCGTGATTGTAATTTGTAAAGTTTATGAACGCCTGTGTATTCATTCAAAGTATAAAACCTCATAATTTTTTCGTTTGATTAAGATTTACCTGTTTGTGTGTTTTAGTGTTGTTACAATAACTTCTCATTTCCCTTTGTTGACGTTTGACAAACGACAAGACCCCCAGGTGAGGCGCCCACGATAAAACCTTAGTAGTCTACCTCATGTAGAGTTATGTAATCTCTACTTAATAATTGTCTGTGGTGTCAAGGGTGCTTTGGCGATTGTCCTTCAGAGATATCTGATTCTCTTTTTTAATATATAAAAGTAACAAAGCTATCTCTTTTTTGTCCTAGGAAGCTAGGCTATAGCTCGAGAATTTATCACGTTACTTCGGGCCACCTAGGGTTTGCGGAACTTGGAACTTAGATTTAATTCACTGGTGAATTAGCGGGATTTGAACCCGTGGCCTCAGCGACCGAATTCCCGCGCTCTACCACTAGACCAACTCGTCTCTCGTCACCCTCTCCACTTTTTTGTTAGCCAACAACATTAGTAAATAGCTCAATGTCAATGACAAAGTCATCTGGGTCTGACACCGGTCTGTCTTGGAATCAAACCGACCTTCAGATTTGAATGTAAACATTATACACATTTTAAATAGTCAAAGTTGTAAAATAATTCTTCTGCAGGCAGAGACTAAGTTGTGGTCGATATATGGTAAAATTACATCAAATGTAACACTGACCACTGACCAGTAGCTACTCGCCCACTGTGTGCGTCTGCGTAGGTCGAGTAGAAGTGGGAGTATCTCTCATTTACATGTTGATCACTACTTACACAATCGGCTGCATCTTCAACATCTACAACCATTGGGACAACTCTCGGGAAAAGACGGTCTGTAATAAATCGGTTCTTCTTTCTCCTAAACAGGTTGTAACGTTTAGATTAGATTCGTTCTTTTAGGCACCTAATGAGTTTATGGTTCTGTTGTACAACGGGTGTCCAGCTGTTAGATAAAGGAAGTCAGTTTAGGATGCCATTTGATCGATTTGATACAGTATTTATGGTTTAGAAACATAAATGTTTTCTGTATTTGAAAAGGATTGATCCACCATGAGGATTAGGGTGTTACAGTATCTAGCTGAAGAACGTTTCTTTTTTCAATATTGGCTTCCGAGCTCATTAATGATTCTTTTAAAACTTTGAAAGTATTTTCATTCCCTAGGATGACTTCGATCTCAAGTCACATTCGCTCTCAATCCGCCTTCCAAACGTTTTTGAACTGGTACCTCGATTTGGGAATGGTCTCACAAAGCCCCTCATGTGGCGGCTGGTATGCAACGTGTCATGTGTCAAGCTGAACAAACTTTTTTATTTACCGTTTCAACGAACTTCAATATCCATTGAGAGTATTACGAATAATCTGTATCTTGTTAAAGTCTATGATTCCCTCGGACGATTTAGCTCCCTCCGGAAGTTCTGAGCAGGAACCTCGCGTGTCGGGCGACCCAGAGCGCAGGAAGTTCTGGTTCGATTGGAAGTTCTCACAAATTACACACTAACAAAGCAGGCTGTGTGGTTACGCCGGATCGTAACGTGGAAATGAGCTATGAGCAAACGAGAGTTCCTCCACTGGACTTCCGATGTGGCTAATGGATTGATGGAAAAGGAAAGGAAAGCAGGATCGATACTGGGATAGACAGCTAGAGGTATTGGCACATCTGATAGAAGTATCCGGTAGCCGAGACTGCCTGTGGAGATTTTGATGAATCTACGGAGATTCTAGAGTCAGCTGTGGAGATGGTATCCAGTGATTGTGACTTTAGTTGTGGGGATTCAATAGTTTCTTTTTAATTGTTGTTCGTGATTATGATAGCTTTTTTTGTAGTTATTTGCTGAAGACTTCCTCCTCAGGCATTTTTATCTTTTACGCATGTTATAGTGCGGTAAAAAGTTCCACTTTTTACGTTCAAAATATAAACGAAACGAGAGTTTTAACTTTGATGTATGATATTAAGACAACCGACACCCTTTTGGAACATTTAATTTTTGAAAATCCTTTTTCAGAACTTCATTCTTGAATGATTTACACATTAAATATTCCCTTTTCGTACTGTTTGAGATCATGCCTTAAAATCAACTCCTGTACTTATTAATATAAACATTATGTTTAATGATTGAAATTTACAAACGTATCTATCCGGAGTTACGCTCCAGAAAAGTATCGTAACTCTAAATAGAACACATTTACTGGACGGCGTCGCTCATTCATAACGCGTAACGACAAATGGTCACGCACGGACAGCATTCAACATCACGAAGACTAAACAAAGACCGACAAAAACTGTGGCTCAACCGACTGACCAGATCCGCACGCAACTTCAGTTTAGTGGTCTGTGACTAGCGATGGTGATGGTTTGGGTCACCCTGTCGGTGCCCAGCTTTGTAGGCAGAGCGATCGACTGTGATCCCAGAGGTTCTACCCTGTGGAACCACATGGTATGGCAGGTTCTCCTGCCCATTTGGAAGGTACTGTAAATGCAGGCGTTAAGAAGCCTTTAAACTTTTTAAGGCAATTAGCTCAGCCGCTGTTGAGGTTCTAATCCAGATAGATGGAATGTAGACATTGTCTGTGAATGGATTTGGTGTCATTTGAAGAAAATAGCCGATAATATCTCTTCATTGGCTAACTATTCAAAATCTGCAGTTTCTCGAGGAGGTCCCCGATTTCTAAATGTTTTCTCAGGTATGTTAACAACAGCTCCAGGCCATTAACTGACGTTACACGCGCGTGTGATTAGCTAAACCGCGCGTTCCGCAGTAATGGATTGATGTGCGCCGGTCGCCAACACTGAGGAGAGAGTGAGGCTAGTCGGGGCTGAATGGTCAGCGATGTTACATTCCGAAAGTGTTAACGGAGTTTTGCCAAATTGTTCAAAGGCTGAAGAAGTTGTAAAGAAACTGACCCGTCGGGACGGTAACATGTTATTGGAGGAAGAGTTGAATTGTAGTATGCCCTGAAGATGGATTGTTGCAACGCATCCAAAACTTCGGCCACAATGATTGCCAACCCAACGATGCAGTCATCTCCCGTAAGATTTGACAGCCTTTCACCGTGGAAGCCTTGCCATAGCCTGTAAGATGGAACCTGCCTTGAACCATCGTCTACCTGGGGACAGCCAATAGTTTCCCAGTCAAGTCTCTGGTAGACGGAGAAACAAGACACATGTTCCATCCTACATACTAATGGATAATGGAGGAATGTCGATTCGATTTATAATTTTCGTCGTGCAATTTTTTAACCCTCTCGGTAATTAATCATTACTATGTCAAAATCTAATGTAAATATTTTGTTTCTAAGAAACCGTACGGACTTTAAAACAAAATCTAATTTATCAAACGATAACAAAAAAAGTAATTCTAGTTGTCTAACCCTTTTAAAACATACAATATTCATTGAAATAGAATAAGGTAAACAACTGTTTTATCAAGTAACCTTTTATAGATACCTTTAAAACAAAAATACCTTTAAAAGCAAATTCAACTCAAACAATGGCTACTGTTTCTTTGAGAAAACGGAACCTTCCACCATCGAACCGCTTCAACTTTGCATTCGTCATTCACTCAAGCCTAGAGGAGCGTGTTCGGCGTTTTTGCCTGGTGACTAGACACTGAAGAGTAGAGAGGCTTTTTGCACAACCGTTTAATATATGAGCACTCGTCCCGTCAGTGAAAGCTCGTCTCGTTGGCCATACTCGGTACATACTCGGTCATACTCGGGCTCAGTTTGGTCTGAACAAGTACAGGCCTTGTCTCCAGCTATCTGAGGCGAATTGTAATGTGTAATTACTTCTGGCCGTGATTGCTGATTGACTTGTATCGATAAAGTTCATTTGGTCTAATTGAAGTGGGATTGCTAGTTTTTAGTGAGGTTTTCAGGCTGGGGTCAATCTAGCCACTGATTGGCCATAATATCACCACCTTAGCTAGTATAGCAGTTTTTAAAACATTTCACGTGTTAATGTGGTATATAGAGAATTTATCGTTGTTTTAACAGTTGCAGATATTTTTTTTGTATTTTTTCACTGGTTTAGATGTGAAGACTTGTAAAAATCTGTTTACTATGAATGTTAGCTTTACACAGTTGAAGCTCTCATAATTAATCTGATGTTTTCAGTTCATTCTGTACGAACTACAATGATATTGCAACGGCTGATAGCGTTGAATTTACTATTTTACATGGATTACACTGTACTCGTTTCTTATCATCAAATAAAAAAAAGTTGTTTGAATTTCAACCGTCACATTTAAAAACCGAGTGACGTAAACCAGACAAATGTGGGGGCGAGTGTTCCCATGGTGACGTCATACGACAGCCCGACATTTAATTTATCCGTAAACAGCCGCCAGATGTCCAATTAGAGCGAGCTAGCGCCTCAGAGTTGCCGGATGCTTCGTCGTCCTACACCGCTGTGCGCTGCAGACGACGGGCCCACACTCACACTGTCACGAGACCTTGCCGTCAGACCGTCACCGCCCACCTTCGTCTGTCTAGAAACGGGACAGCGGAATTGAAATCCGAACTGAACATCTGATCGCGGGCTTCTGTCATCACCGAGCCTGTTTTAAATTACGCGGGAACAAAGTACAGTAGCCGTTTAATGTTAAATATAAGTCTAAATATGTTAATTAAAAATTATTCCTAGAATAATTAATTATTAAAAATTACAAATAGCTATATAAGTCCAAATAAGGATGAATTACATAAAAATCCTAACTATTATTAATTGTTGTTTACACTGTTTAAATAACAAAAGTATAGAAAGAAAAAGTTTAATTCCATGTCGTTCTAAATTATAGCTTACAGGTAGGCCTATTTTCAGCTGTGAACATTTTAAAACTAGTAACATACCTCGTGTTAAAATTCCTGGTCTTCAAAATAAATTTTTCTTAAAATGTAACAATTTAACACATATATTGATACACACTCACACACACAAATAATATTTACATTTATTTACAACATATTTTCTTCATCTTGGAAACTGTAACAACAAAATGAACATAAAAATTTGGCTATTTTAAATGAGAAATATCTTATTGTGAATTTTCTATAGGCCTACTTTTGTTTATTTTGTTTGTTTGTCAGTGTCACAAGTTACTCAGCATGGGTCTACGTTTATGTTTGTAGGTACCAGTATCTCTGTGAAAATATCTGGGATGTCAGTGTGTGTGTTCAAGTTCAAAAACTTTTATTTCAGTAAAAGATTTCACTAGCATACCACTGGGCCGAGTGAATACAAGTACAGCAAGTATTTACTTGCGAGTAAATACTTGCAAGTATTCATCGTTCAAGTAATCTCTTGTGAATAAAAGCGACTCTTTACTTGCAAGTAAATACTTCCTAAATGAGATGGTATACTCACTGATCTATCGGATATGAGGGTATACTTGCAAGTATGTACTCCATTGTACTCCATTTTAAAGTAAACATTATACAGTACAAGTATATACTGTATATATATTATAGGCTATATATGATAAATATATATATTATTGAAGGTCTAAGGCCTTCATTTAAACATGTAAAATGTGAAGATTTTGCATTATTGAGACTTGTGGATGGATTTTCATTAACAAATAGCTTGAACATAACGAAGGAATACCACAAAGGTTCCATCTTCAACCCAAGCATTATTTTGCGGAAATCAGTAGAGTCATACGTAATTTAAATAAGTGTATTACACTATACTGAATGTGTTACATGCATTTATCAACAAGTAAATTTAAACAAGCATGGGTTACTGATAACTAGTTGAAAAACAAGTATTTACTCTTTAGGCAAGTATTTGCTGGTGGTTATTCACACCAAATTTATAGGTTTCTGAGGGTATATACTTCCTTGGAAAGGCTTTTTAGAAGTACAAGTAAATACTCATGCTTATTCACTTCTGTTCAAGTAAATACTCAAATTATGAAAATTCAAGGCAAGTAAAAAAATGTGAAGTACAAGAACTTTAACTTAGAAAATAAGAATGTGTCAGCTGTTACTATTTCATTTAATTAATTGATGGTTGATTATTACCTAATGATTACAAATTATTAAATATACTTTTTTTTGCAAAGTTTTATTTACAATCTGTTTTAAATTAAACGATAAGTAAATATGATGACATTTATATAAATTAAATAAAAATTGGGGGGAAAATTATTAAAATGTATTATCTATCTATACTAATATATAAAAATGAGATGGTGTGTGTTTGTGTGTGTCTGTCTGCTACTCAATAACGCAAAAACTACTGAACCGACTGGGCTCAAATTGCACACACATGAAGCTACAGTTCCGAGGATACATATATAGAACTATTCCCACTTCGATATTGTCCTAGGGCTCTGCCCAGTGGGCTTTCAAAAATTTGAGGTGAGAGATTTAAAAGTAGGCCTAAATATTGATTGATGGTATCCATGGTAACAAAGAACAAACCTACAAAGTTTAAAAATATAAACAAGCAGAACTAACTGTCAAATGAGTTTTGATTTCACAATTCCACACCACGCGTTTGACAAGGTGTGGCATGTCGGACTTCTGTTTAAACTCAAAACGTCTCTCCCTCACTCTTTGTACAACCTTCTAAAATCATATCTGACTAATCGATCTTTTCAAATAAAATTCGAAAATTCGTTATCTGATCTGAAGCCGATAAAGTCTGGAGTACCTCAGGGGAGTGTTCTTGGTCCCTTGCTATATTTGATATATACAGCAGACATCCCTATGGTCCCCAACGTCACAGTTGCTACGTTTGCTGATGACACCGCACTGTTGTCGAGTCATGTGGACCCTCAAGTCGCTTACATAAATCTACAAGCTGCCTTGACTGAACTCCAGTATTGGCTTAAAAAGTGGAGGATAAAAGTCAACGAAAACAAGTCCAAACATATTGTTTTTACTCTGAGAACAGGGTACAATCCTCCTGTAATCATTAATAATGTAGCCTTAACGGAGGCAGACAGTGTAAAATATTTAGGTCTAACTCTTGACAAAAAATTAAATTGGAAATCTCATATCTGGTGCAAGAGACAGCAAATGGAATTAAAACTTCGTAAACTCAATTGGCTACTAGGTACGAATTCAAAATTATCATTGGCTAACAAAATTTTACTGTATAAAGTTATGATCAAACCAATTTGGACATACGGAATTCAACTTTGGGGGACCTCGAGCAAATCCAACATCGAAATTCTTGAACGATTTCAGGCTAAGGCACTGAGAAGAATTATTGGCGCACCCTGGTTCGTATCCAACACTACAATTAGGAATGACTTCAAAATTAAATCAGTGAAAGAAGAAATTACAGACCTTAGCAAAAATTATCAAGAAAAATTAGAATATCATCCGAACAGTCTTGCTGTTAATCTGCTGGACAATAGTCAGTGCATTAACAGGTTAAAAAGTGTTGTGCATGTGCTGGACCTAAGCTACAGATTTCTGTAAATGTTTAAATGATTGATCAAATTTTTGGCAAGACTTGTTGTTGAACAGGTGCTTGCTTCCTGACATTGTTTGATATATGTTTTACTTATTGTTCTCACATTTGAAGTTTGAACAGATTGTAAAATAAATTCTGATAAAAAAAAAAAAAAAAACAATTCCACACAGCTGGTTCAAACATATTATATACTGCACGAATATTAGAACAGAGAGGGTAAGGATTATAAATTTAAAATAATGATGTCACTAGCCCGAATGTAAACATTATTTAACATTACTTAAATGGAGCTGTCAAACCATATGTTAATGTAATTTCATCAGTTACTCCATTTGTTTATGTTTATGATCTATTATACTGAGTCTGTTCTAATATTTGTGAAATGCTGTAATAATATTTTACAGGGAATAATTCGTTGTAAAAGATATTATTCATGGATATAGGAAATAATTAAGATTCTATAATCATTGCCAAGCCATTATCCTGAGTTTTATGAGGTTTATTTTTTTATTTTTTTTTGTGTAAACAGCAATATAATCCCCCTGCCGCAGCAAATTTATAGACTTAGTGAATTTCCATTTACCTGATTATAATTTCACTAAAATATGTTTAAAAAATTACCCTATTCTTCATATTTATTTATATTTTCCTATTTGTTTCTATTTTTCGGTTTGTAACTGTTGTGATAGTATTTTTGTTTACAGTGCAAACCATTTAACACGTTCTTTTATTGTACCTTAAAATCTATCATTGGTTTTGTATAGTAGGTAGCCTAAATAAGTACTCACAGTATGAGTACTTATTTTTTACTTATACTTATACTTCCCCCCCCTCAATGAATTCGTGTATTTCACGAAGGAGTCGAGACAAAACCCACCGATTAACAAAACTCTTATCACAAAACTGGCATACATTCATTGTTGACAAGACAAGCCAATAAACGATGAAGTACACACCACGCGACCACGCGACAGACAGCATTGAATTTGACGTTTAAGTTCGGCACTGCTCGGTAAGATTCGGAAGCGTTCGGCACAGCGCAGTAGAGGGGGAAGCGTCGTTCCGATTTCAAATTCCGCTGTCCCGTTTCTAGACAGACGAAAAAAGGGCGGTGACGGTCTGACGGCAAGGTCTCCTCACACACTCTTGTGTCTGGCCACGTGGGCGATCAGGTGATCTGCTGAAGACGCGGCGCAGCTTACAAACGGTGCATTCGGTTGTGCATTGAAATATTTTTGGAGGGGGTTGTTTGTGTCCTTAGGTAAATTTCTCGCTCTAACCTCCTTATATTTTTTCCGCTCGTTCCTACTGCTTTAACTGGTAGTGTAGCGTAGACATTGCCGTCTTTGAGGGTTTAATTTTTAGAAGTTGAGTAGTAAGTTAAGTAGCACGGTGTTTCTGGGACAAGGGATGCTAAAATCTCACGATTCAACATTACTGCATTCAGCCATTGAAAAATATAGAGGTAATGGAGTTACTGCCCTACATATTACTACATGTCCGATTTATTTACCTACAAGGTACTTTAACAACTTACAAGGCACTGAAGAGTATTTCTAAAATTACGATAACTATCACTTGATCATTAACATATCATGAATGTTCACAGGGTATACCTCTGCTGACCACCGTCTATACACTGATGAGTCTTATTTATCTTGAAAGCAATGATCGTAAAATAAAGTAATTATACACAATTCGAGCTGCAATTGAAACGTAATTGTTGACAATTGGTTAATACCAGGTCGGGATAGAGTTTTGAGGCCCCCATTGTTAAAGTGAGAGTCTGTAAATTCGAGTAATTGCATGTGAAATTTACTAACGCTGACTTGTAATTGATATAATTGCCGTGATACTTCTAACCATTAAAATATCATTCGTTCCCACATTTACTTCTTTGTGGATGGACAACTACTAATGATTGAATTAACTGTAAAATAGTTTTATACAATTTGTTATTGTAGTTAAATGGGGAGTAGGTCATGACGCGTTCTGATTTGGATTTTAATATTGTTTCTACAGGTAAGAAGGAACAAAGAAAAAGACAAGATTAGTACACAACCAGAGACCTCTTGAAACTTTCGGGACCACATTTAATTTAAGTGTTTTACGCTTTAATAAAATGGCGTTTCTTTCAGTGGTGGGAAATTAACTTACCAGGTGCATTGGGCGTCACACTCCTATGTGTGTGTAGTCTACTGACACATGGTAGTGAAATTTGTCAACCATTAATTATGTATCGACTGTAATGTTGAAGTAATTATTGAAAGTAATGTATGTTTCCAACAATTATTTTCCAACCACGTAAATCGACAATTCGTCATATTGCGCTGTCCTTTGTGTTGACACAAGTCATTTGCCGTATCTACGCACGGGATCTACTAACGATTGTGTGTGTGCATTTACCCACTCCCGCACGCAACTAACAACGCTGCAATTGTCGTAATTGCGTGCCGTTCTGTGACAGGAAGAATTACAAATTACACTAATTACAGTCTGTTTCAGTTTTGGTAGTTTGTGTGTAGTGTTTGGATTACTGTAATCAAACTAGTTACGTAAAAGAGGATTACGTGCAAGTGGAGATTATATTTATTGTTTGGAACTAAGTGAATTAACTTTGAGGTTGAAATTTAAGGTCAAGTTTACTGAAAACGTAAAAAATAAAATTAGGCAATAGATAATTATTGTTCCACAAGCATTGATTAACTGTATCAAATAAATTACAAAACCCACGAAATAATAATAACGTCAGAATATCATCACGTTGACACTTTTTTGGTTAAACTCTTTTATGTATGGCTGAGTTATTATCAGAGAGCACTGTGCTCTCTGGTTATTATTATAGTCGTAAGATTTTTCAAAATCTAATCATCATAGTTAACGTTGTAGCAAATTTTTCAAAATATTAAATTGTGTGTATGTAAGATATGGGTCATGTACGATGCCATTTTACAATCCAAAGTGAATATTTTCCCTTTGGTAAGATCTCTCAAACATGGTCTTTTCCTGAGAAATACCTAAAATTGATAAGAAAATATATACAATAATGTGACGAATCTACTTTCCATGGCCTTTATTGTGGCATTTTGCGTTAATTTTTCCTTATTGAAATCATCGGCGAATTTGATTAACGACGTTTGATTTTTAAACTCTCAATTCCAAAACTCTAGGCATATGAATTTCGTTTAGAAAACGTTCTCAAAGTCCTTCCTCGGCACTGCATTTTTGTATACTTATCGGTTTACAACACTAGAAATACTGTTGTTATCAAAACTATATACTATTTAAACACACAAGACAATTCAGCCTCGTAATGGTGTTACAATTATGACAATTAATAGCACGGAACAAATACCTCATCAGTGTGAACCGTTGGAGCAGATGTACGCGGTGAGCCGTGTCTGTATCATTCAACTGCAGCAGTGCACGTTCACACGTTCACACGCACACTAATGCGAGGCTTGCATGTCATTGAACACCTGGTAATGAACTGATCATAAACACCGGGTGTTGTGTGGTCTGCTTTGCACTCCCAGGTAATCTGTCATTCAATGCTACTCTAACTACGTTAGGCAAAACAGTCGGGCAAAGGATCTTTTTAAAAATACACACACCAAATAATTTTAAAGCTCCATAGGGAATGCTTGAATGCTATTTATGTTATATTTGAATTTTTGGTCGATTGATATTATTTAGTTTTACAATATGCGTGTGAAACAATAAGAGTATTTACTCAAAACATTGATTGACAAGAAACATTTGGTTACTACCGTATCATGGCTATAATTAGTAATAGAAGGATTTGTTTCACATTTAGTATTTATTCGAGAAAATAAGATTTTTATTGTTTATTCGTTCTAAATATGTAAGAGTGAGCCATGTATTATGTCAAAATAATTTAGTACAAATTCTAACCATTGATGGACACAGCTATATTATTCTTGTGGTTGTTTGGTTGGTAAATCATTCTCATGATGTACTGTAAACAATAGTTCATCACAAATGTGATTCCAGTGTTACATCGCGGTTATTTTTAGGTGGAACAAACAAATCGACTGCAGTTGTAGTTGTGTTTATTCGGTGTGATAATTTGCATGATGGTATGACTGCCTGCCTTTAGAGATTCTTTCAGAACATTTACTCAATACCTTCATTTACTGTAATAGCTTTTGAAATTGAAATTGCGTTTTGCGAGAATTTTACGCACCGGATCGGCGCTATCTTCAGGCTGTCCTTGTCCATCTTTTTTAGTATTATCTTTAAAACATATTTTTTTAAGTAGGTGGTCATTATGTCGTGTATCAATCTGTGTAAATCCATCCCGAATCCTTACATAAGCGTTACCTGCTTATTGACTCCTCTATGATTGTTTCCTGCTCCGACATTGATTACACAGAACAGTTTGTTAAACGGAGCGTTGCGATCCGACTACTTGGGTAGTATTTATGTTCACGATCTCCGAAAATTGATTTGTGGCTATTGTCTTCATAATGGTCGCGGGTCGTCACGGGTTTTGGCCGCGACTATCTGTACCGATTGCGTCATGGTAAATTGTTATATTGAAGAGGTATTTTGTAACAGTTAACTGTTGTTTTAGACGAAAAGGATCTATTAGAGATTTATATGTTATACATCTGGTGCACTACCAATGAATAGTGCAAATATAATCAATAAGTCTACATTTCTTTTACTCGTAGCTTCAGTAAATGTGTGCTGTATTTCTTTCAAGATTTCCTGAATCCAATGGCTATGGAATCATATGACAGCATCTGTCATAATCAAGGTTTAGTAGAACATCCGCCAATTTCGCCTTCCCAACATCCTCTCATTCTGATTGATAACTCCTTCTGCTCTATCAGTGGTATCGCTGTCGGAAGGAGTCTGTCTTGTTAATCTCATGATGCAGGACCAGGACCACTCTCACTATCTCATCCTCCCACTCTCCACTCGCCATGAGATCATCCCTGTCTCTGTCTCATTTCCCGATGATTTCACTGCATAATTAATCCACTCCTCCAGGACTACTTTCCCAACTGATTTACAGAACGATGACATCAAGTTTACCTCAGGATCCCGGCTAATTGGACTGATTAATTGGGTCGTCCAACCGATTAATGCTTGTTATGGTGCTGGTGAGTGGTTTTATTAATTTATATTGCGGTCATGATGGAATTAAGGTTAAGGGAATTTGTTAAATGGTTATATCTGTCTATGGAGAAATTTGTGTTTAAATGTGTGTGTGTGTACGTTTTAATGGTAGGCACTCGAATATGAGAGAAAATTTATATAATTTAAGTATAGCTTAGCCTTTTAATGCAAAACTACTGGTTGTCTCCACCTCAGTGAACATTGGTAACATTATTGAATATATTTTATGTCAAGGATGTTGCAAACAGGTTTACAAACAAATTTACTATGTATTTTTTACTAAAATGAGTTATTTGATCAGGTTTGGTATTTTAAAACCGTGGAGATGAATCATATTATTTTATTTTTTCAGTAGATCATCAAATTTGCAGAAATGTATTCCTACAGTAGTGTACACTCAGTCATAATACAAAAATGTATGTTAAACAATAAATAATCTTATCCTCCCTTTTTATCACAGAATGATGAGAACATAATGTTCTATGGTTGTTATGAACTTGAATTTTCTCAGCGCACTTGAATTTTTTTAATATAGAAATCTTCAAAGTAGAAGAAAGAAAAACGTTTAAATGAAACACGTTGTTCAGTACTATTGCTACTTGAAAGCCCACTTGAATAATAGCTGACTAGCATGAATGAAACGTAATTTCCTCCTCCAAGTGACCACGTAACGGTAAAGACGTCTCGAGGAAATCAAAACCTCTGCTTGAACAGCTGGTCCTCTTATCAAGTGACAATTTTTGTCTACAAACCAAATTGATTGACACCTCTGTGTGCGTTACAAAGGCTCCATTCATTGACAACGTATTGTACGCCTCCGACCAACGCAAACTCTCGAATAACCTCTATGTTATGCGACCCCCTCCGACATATGTTGAGAGCTGTTGTAATTGGTACAATTAAAACCACTAGTCATTATGGTTCCAGCTGCTACTTGATCGTTAACACTGTTTGGGAACTTGTGTGTGTTGAGTGGAATTGTTTTAGGGCGATCGTTAGGAGGTGGGGCCGTTATTTGAAAACACTTTGCATTTTGTTGTCTCCATAAAATGGTAGAATGGAAACTGTAGAAAATGTGTATGGTAGTTAAATTGGATGATTTGCATTTGCCTTCTTAAAACTTAAGAATGATTCCATGACACTATAAAACCGTGTAAAACACGTGTATGGTTTTTGGACAAATTGAATTCGTCCACAACGTTGAAAAAAATACACATGCCACAGTTAAAACGTGTCACTATTATTTGTACAATTCATACTCACAAATTTGCTTGGACGCAGATGAAGCGGATATTTTTAATTGTTCAGATTTGAGATGAGTCGTGTAAATTCACCCATTTGTCTGCCCAGTTTCATATATAAACATTTAGCTTTGATGTGTCATTTTCTTTATGGGAACAATGTTAAGTAACACCAGTTGACGGACATCTCACGTAGAAATTGACATCAAATCATGAGAAAGAAGAGCCTTAGTGGTAATATGTCCAGTGTAATGATTGATGTCTGCAATCTGACATGTAGATCTGACGGATATGCACGTTATACTGGGTCGTGACTGTTACTTCCTCGGCCCTTCATGCGCATATCCACTCTAATGATGTCGGTGATAAGGTGCGTTGTATTCAGATGCAGTGATTGTGGAAAACATTTCGATATTTTACTACTAGGTGGGCAACGGTACACAATTGTCATCAACGGTTGGCCATAGAGTGAGATGGTATAGAGGGATTGTCGATAATACTTTGGCTCTTGGTTGAGGCATAATCCGCTTTGCCGGGGCTGTTTGAACCCAAAGCTTGACCTCGGCTTCAACTGGCTTCTTTTGTTTTATAATCACCTCCAACGCCTTCCGACCTTACGTTAAATTAGTTTGCTACTTACTTGATGATTTATTGGCACTAAATTATACTTTCAAAAATCGACAAACGAAACCCCATTTTCAACGAGGAAATTAAGCTTCAGAAGCGCCTTTTGACCTCATTCTCCAAACGGTGGTTACCGAAATTGCTGTTCGACCGTCTATAATGGAGGATGAGGCTGCAATTTAAATTTCACGATCTGCGTACAAGTCAATAACCCTGATGATTAAAACGCCATCAATTTCGGCGTTGACCGTTACACGGTGGATTACCCGGGAATTGTGCTAGGCTGGAAGTCGGACGTGGAATTACATACAATCACGACTATTAGTCAGATGCGATCTTGTGCGAACAATGGAGGGATCGGTGTAGTCTGATGTTCTAGGCATACTGTCTTCAGTAACTGGTGAAATACCTCTTGGACAACTCTGGTGGAAACTGCAGATCAACATTTCCACATGCCTAAAGGAGAACCATTTGTATGATCAATTGAAAAATATTTCATTATGTTTTACAAACGGAGGTTACAAACTAGACTGGCAAATCATTTGTATGAAAATTCCTTTTTACAGCAAATTCCAAATTTACATTTTCAAAGAGGTGTTTAGCTTTCGAATAACTGACTATATATAAAATGGTTTACGATACCAGCCCATCGAAATAGCCAGTAGGGGAATTAACAATATTCTCTTAGGTTTGCCACTACAGCTACCAAGAATTACTAGCCTATATGGAGCTAATTATAGAATGAAAAGTGGAAAATTTTTGACTTTTCGACTAACAAATCTTGATAGGATGGTTACTAATTTTAACATTCACGGATGATACTAAAAGGTGTGTTTTTTCATCAACTTTACAATTGTTTCCTTATGTTAAAATAGAAGAATGTCTTCGAGATCTATGGATATTTGGAATCGACTGGTACATTCCCTAACCTACTCAGGACAAAGTGTTTTGTAGATGTAATTTCGCACTGGAAACCGCACAAACCCACTTTGTGTCCCAGTGGCCGAACTGACCGAGAGAAAGGTTGCGGAATTGCGCGATTTCCGCAACGCTCAGTTACAACATTTCATACGGTGCTGTTATGACGGATTATAGTGGTTTGGACGGTGAATTTCACTGTAATTCTGCCAATCCGCGGGGAGTATAGAGCTGATAGAACTGGTAATCGAACTAGGATAACTTGCCTGTATGAGTCGTTCATACGTCAAGATTGTAAAATTGTATTGCCATAGATTTTAGACATGAGAAGTGGCTAAACAGTTCATTAGAAGTAAATTACTAGTTTTATTTCACATAGAACGGTCATGGGAATTATTGCTGGTAGGATTTATTCAACGTTGCTCATAGATCAGTGTTGACAAGGTTTAGCAATTGCAGTAAACAATAAACGTGCATTTGCTTTAATTCTTCATTAACATCTGTGACATCACTGTATTCATATCAAACTGTTATCAATATCGAATTCATCAAACAATTGATTCTGTATTTACTAAACTTAATTATATGAGAACAATAGGCATTGTACTCTGTATAGTATGCTACACTGTACGATTTGTCTGTTGGGGGAGTGAGTTTTATTGTGTATTAGTCATACAGTTTCGACCACGCCAGCAAAGGTTGGTATGAAGTCAGCGATGGTTCAATCCTTGCATCATTCAAGGACGTTGCTGCGTTCACTGGCTTTTATTACCGTAGCAGCTTTTGTTGTTCCATTTTGCCCAAGTTTATTGAGATAATACAGGTGGGATTTTCTCTTGATCTTGTGGTGATTCAGCCCTATATATATAATTGTCATATGCATTTTTGTAAAAATGTTTGTTCTCTATTTTGGGCCACAAATTTAGTTGTAAGGGGATACCAACCTTTTGGGATACAATCTATAATATCACTCCTCCAGTCCTCCACAACTACATTAGGAATTATTGGCTTCCTCAACTGGAATCACTCCAGTGACGAATTGCGATGATTTCGTTCTTACAACGCGATCACCTAAAATGTCCTGCGCTCAGTAAGATCAATGCCCGATCACCGTGAAAGGTCAAACATTTGGCAACTCCCAGACATGTGGTTGAGTGTCGGTGACTCAGAATGCTACTCTGTAGCTGGAGAGGTGCCAGAGGTCCTCTGTGTCACGTGCCCACTGTCCAGGTGTTACTGGTCAGCTGATCTCAGCTACAACCTCGTGAAAGCCTGCATTGTTGATCAGCTGATTGTACAGAAGCTCTTGAGATCCTCAGTTTGATTGTGAAATTTATTTTCGATCTGTGTTGGTAGTCATGTACAAGTTTACACACTTTTAGCAGATCGGAAGCACTGTTATGTTGCCGCAAAACGAGACTGGGAAGAGTTAGATTATCCAAACCCTTTTGATGACGAGCACTGTCTTCGCTTGCCTTATAATTAATCAATCAACGCCCAGCTGATATTTGACCGCGGCTAGTGGCCAATGTTTGTGCAGCTAGCCATATGTTGAGTGAAGAGCTTGAGCGCGGAGTGCGGCTGACTGACGGATATGGAGGGAATCAACAGCTAACAGATGATGGTAATGAGTAGAGAACCGTAGGGGGCGATCTGACCCCGGGGTCAACTGACACGTGCCTTGGCCTGTCATGCTGTCATACAGTCATGCTGTCATGCAGCCATGCAGTGACAGTGGCTTACTAACTTTGGGAGAAAGCTGTTTACCGTGCATTGTCACGATGTATACGCCACACCATGACACACAACGCGAAATTGTGTTTAGGGCGGTGTTAAATTGTATTGTAGATGGTAGATTTCTAGCGGTGTACGTCAAAATAAGCTGACACCACTTAATTACCTACTTTCACCCCGAAACAAACTTATATATTACCTAAGTCGAGTGATTTTTGCAAATTTAGTTTCTGCCGGTGTCAGACAGAATAAGCAATTTGCATCTCCGTACTTAAACAAAATCGCTGTGGATATTTAACGCCTCTTTAGTCTATTTTAATCTTAATTAATTAGGATTAATTTTGATTTTTGGGTGCAGAATTTGCTTCTGTATTTGAGAGACTATTTGAACATTTTCCTTATGCAGTTTTTAACATAGTTTTTGGTTATTTATAAGGATCCTGTGCCCACATCGTGGTATCGGTATTCAATTCCTAATTTCAAAAAATGTTCTATCCACGTTCTTATGATTTTTCTCTTTCTGTTGCAGGGTATCCAACGTCAGGTGGAGTTTCTGGGCAGGTCTGTCAGCTCGGTGTTGAAGCAGTGCGATCTGCTGGTGCAGGCGGAGGCCGAGAAGTCGAGAGAGGCGGAGCCCCCAGACACCCAGGGGCGACGACGAGGTCGCTTGGACGCCGCTCAGGCAGTGAGGACAGCCAAGGATCTGCAGAGACGCTGGCAGCACCTGACCATCAGGAGTCTAGAGTGGCAGTGTCACATTGACAACCAGACCAAGCGTGCCGAGGACAAGGTAAGGAATAGAAAACATCCTACAGAATATTCTGTAGCTCTATAAAATGAATCTCTACGGATTGGCAACGTAATTTTGTAATGCCCCCGAGGTTGTGGAATCGATAAAGAAGAAATTCATAAATATTGGTGTTCAAATCAGTTTTTTGCAACAAAGCTCAATACGTCTATTTCCACTGATATTATATTTACATCTTGTTTTCCAAAGCCACCATTCGTGAGAGCAATATTGGCTCTGGAGGCTGTTTTGGGAGACCAATAATTTAAAAATGGTTTGCTTATCGTACTGCCTTCACTTCCACCATGCTGCCTTGCTATCCTTAAGATGCTGGTTTGATCATAAGAGGTGTCAGTAGCATTTCTTAGTTCGAAACTCAACTCATACTTTGGCAATTGTGAATAAATTCCTCTTGTTAGAGACAGTTGGTCTTCGTCGGTAATAAAGCTTTAGGATATAATTCCATTCAACACTCATCCTTCATTCATAGTGTTTAAATTATGCCCAGTTGCGTATACACCATACATTTCTTACTGAATGAACAGTTACATTGATCACTTCATCAAGTCCCATAGAACACATCAACACATCAACAGTATGCACCACAATGAGATGTAATGGTTGACTGGTCTACATCAAGCCCATGTCCCTGATACAGTTTGGAACACTGCCAGCCATTACCATACCATATGGCATCGCCGCAGGTCCCTAGTAGGTGTTTGGTGTCCAGTGACCAGTTTCTAGCCCAGGAGCGCTGTACCGCGTATCGTGCCTTGTAGTGCGGTCAGGTTTCCAGAACTACTTAGCCTGATTACCCCTTTATCTCGCTGGATCCACGCAAGCACGCACCTCTTTCATTTGCATTCCGCCTGTGAGAGCTGTGGGTCAGGTTGAGGACGACAATGTGTGAAATGGTAAAGTCTCGTTTACTTTCGGCTTGTGTTCGCATGAATTGAATTAATTCGTGGATGTAATAGGTGTATAGTCTTTATATGTACAAATTGTAATAATTCGGGAGTTTTGAGTCATGGCGCTTTTTAAAATCCATGGCTTATGTACTCGAACTTAAGAATCATCATAAATAACTCATGTTTACTTGATCAACATATCATATTAATTAGTGGCCTACTTTAACTTTGTATCTCTTCTCGTTCTGTGAAACTTGTTTCTTTGTGTTATTCCTGTCTGGGAGTACGCTAATGTAAACTAGACGTTTTTATTTCGATTTGAGGCAATTTCTACTGTTTATGCTTTAAACTTTACGTATATAACTATATCAAAATAAGAACAGTAGATCATTCGTAGAGCGTTGTATTTGGTCATAACACAGAACACATCAGTGTCTTCCCAACTATACCTCTTTACTATCTGGATGACAAAATACGAAGGGAAGTATCTATGATGGGTTGGTATTATATTTGGTTTTTATCTTGGTTGCTGATAAAACTAATGAAGCTCGTGTTATGAGTAAGGTGAGTCGCAGCTGTCACAACAAAGCAACCAGCTGTTGATGTTGATAAGGATGTCAGTAAACTACGCACCTGTTGCTTTATAACCCTTCTACAAACTGCCCTATCATATCACCGGAGTTTGGGCGTTGATTAAACTAGCAATTGTAAAGCTGGTTGGTTATCAATAAAGGTCTATGACAAATTTAGATTCAAATCATTCAACAGAAATGTTAGTACGAACTAAAGTAAATTTTAACATTTTTCGTATTTGAATCTCGTTTAGTTAGTCAATTTTGAAAGGGTTCCTAAATTTGCGACCTCACTAAACACAGGATTATGAGTATGACAATTCGATAAAATCATTTAAATTGTATAGTGATCGGCGGTGTTAAGTTACCAATTAAATTATATGTGCAAATAAGCTATTACCGTAAGTTTCTTGGTAAAAACCAGACCCAAGACCGATTTATTTTTTTTCGTTTTGATGCCCCCAGAGGCCAAAAACGCCGTCCGTTCAAATTCATACACAATTTTGTCAGCAGATATAACAGTGAAACTAAATTAGCTACGATACGATATCACGACTACTGTACATGTTACGTCACTGCGTTGTAGAAATCAAGAGAACAGAGGCTGATGAACAGGCTGTGTGATTACCGGTGAAGTAGCAATTAGTAAAGTAGAAAAGAAAGAACCCATCAGCATCAGCATCGACGACGACCGGTTCGGCAACTACTGTACCTCCACCTTGCGCTGTGATTGTGTGGTGCAAGTGTGTAGGTGATGAGGTTCGCACGATTGTCCCCCGGAATGTGACTTCACTTTCCCGCCATTTCACTGGGATCAGGCAATTAAGCGGGTGTGGTCGAGGATATAAGAGGTTTAGTAGTCATTAGTCGCGGAGTTTCTTGCGCTTTCAATAGCCAGATTGGAAGTGTCGCGTTTTACTGTTCACTATGAAATTATATTTCTATACTTGGTATAAAATGTTCTCCGAGTATAGTATTCATCCTGTAAAATCCGAAGTTGTGTCATTTCTGGCTACGCTTGAGTGCGCTAAATGCTCTAAAACTATAACCCTATTACTGACTGTCTGATTTTTTATAATTCTGGAATACTTATACTTTATTTGGCCTATATGTGAACTTGCAGAGAAAGGGCATCTGAAACTGTGTCAAGGATTTCTTTCAGTCCTTTGGGGGATAAATGTCGATCTTGATCCGGTTTATACAGCTAAAGCCCCGATGACATAATTTATAACACCTATTCCACAGTAGCAAAACAGTCCCAGGCTAGTGCATTAGGAAATGAGGGAGTGGGCTTAGTGGATAGGCTAGGGCTTCGGTGTGTCTGACACTCCGTCTGTAAAAGACCCTCACGTCCTAAAAACCCTACCATTATGACACTGATTATGCAGACAATATTCCTCATATATCAGTGTTGAATTGTTTTCTTTTTCCATTTTCTAAAACATTTCATCATCATATCGTAATATGCTACGTGTGGTATCGTTTGTTCCGTAATATCTCATAAATTAAAACCCAAACGCGCCACGTGTGTACTGTCCGTGTCCGGCTCGCGCCACGCCGGGTACGTTCACAGCTGGTCTAATGGTCTAATGGCCGGCCGTGACTGTCACTAGTTGATTTGTTCCTGGCTCGCCATTGTAATGGTCGGCTGTGGCTGTAAACACGGTAATGACGGCGAACAGAATGGATTCCCGCAATGCATAAATCCCGCACCGCGCGGCTACATGGTACAAACTGTAGCTTGCCACCTGGGCGATCACGGCACGCGATGCTAGGGCACAGAGTACAGCGGTCGTGTGTATTGGGGCTGCCTACACATACTTATAGGAATATGCTCAAAACCTCAGGGGCAGCCTTGGTGAACGTATCTGGCTTGACAAGAATAATCGAATTTGAAAGGGATTAGGATGTAACAAAACGTGAAAAACTCCTCAGAATGCTTTGGGGAAATTGGCGAGTCGGGGAGTTGCCTATGTAATGCAAATCGTGTATACGGTCGATCTACCTAAGGTAAACATTACATAACAAGCATTAGAACAAGAGTGTAATTATGATGCAGCGTGTATGGTTGGCAAGGATGTCTTTGGAGCATATGCAGGCTCTGAGAATTTGTTTCGTCCAATACACGGGTAAGGTAGAGCGTGAATGGTAGCTGTAGGCGTACCTCCCTGAATAAAATAAAACACTCTGGGTAAAATTGCCATCTCACTTATTCTTGTTTTTTAGCTGTCTATTCAGGTGTCTAGTAGTTGGCTCTCTTAATAGGTATGAAATTACTAATAGCATTACAATGCATCTTTTCAGCTGCGAAACTGTCAATGAAAATTCGTCTACTCTCGATTGAAGAATTTGTCCAAAGTAGTAATTATGGCTCAGCAACAAGAAAACCCTGTGGTCAACGCGTGCGTACAGATTGGCCAATGGTTCGAGGGTCGTTTCTAACATACAGATTGACCAAAGGTCCTAATGAGCAGGGGCAAAAAATGGGGGAGGAGCTTACAGCAGCGATGTCCCATGTGTGGGAGGGGCTAGTCTATTCAAGTAAACTGTTTGTTAACGTTTTCTAATCTTACCAGATACAGAGGTGGTCTCTTTAATGCTATTGAATATCGTAGAACCAACTTGTGTAGTTGAAAAAGTTGACAACATTTTTTTATTCATTTTAAATATGAATACTCATAAGGTTAACATGGGAAACTAAGGAGCCATTGGGACAGAGCCCGAAATGATTTTTGGGATAAGAATGTGTCTAGATATGTTAATCGGAAATGTGAGCTATCTTCATACCAAATTTCAACCCGATCCGAACAGTAGTTAATGCGTGATTGGATATCAAACAAACGAACAAACTCACAAAATTTCACAATATTAGTACTACGATATATTGTAGTTTTTAAGGGTGAAAACATGATGTCTCATCATATCTCTATTATTTTCATTGCGTGTGCGATCTCTTCAAGGCAACTTAGAAAGATTAAATAACATTTTACTAATGACACATACTATGAAAACACAAAATCTAACGTAAACCATTTTCTTCTTTACATTGTATACAAAATAATACAACATTTTCTTGATTTAACCATAGACTAACCAACACTGTTTTATCTATGATTTAACTTAAACATCACCGACTTACAGATAACCCAATTTTCGTATGGATGTAAACAAAATTGTACCATGGACATATGTTTTGATGTAAACAAAATTTCATTGTAAACTTGAAAAAAGTTCAGATGATTGACAACAGAATTCAGCACAAACTATGCAATAAGCTAATATGACGAGGTTATATGCTTTCACGGGATAAACGGAATGATACCTCCAATTTGGAGTTATTATTTTCTTTTAGCGGCAACTGGAAATGTAGCTGACTAAATATTAATAACAAATTATTATTTATTTCAGGATTTTAAGGCAAAATGTTAAGAATTATTTGAAGTTTAGAATTTTAATTTTTTGTTTACGTAAATGTTGAATAAGTGAGTAGATTTTTGTATTTTGTGGTAGAACATTTTATTCGGGTGATCTCGCTTTCAATGGAATATCTTTTTCCTTTTTTTAACTTTTGTTAAAATACTACTCCTATAATGAATTATTGCTAAATTGGTTTTGTAAACTTAAAAATGAACATCGTGTGCAAATACTAAGACAGATATTCAAGGTAATTTTCAAACAATGTGTATACACATAAAAACGAGAATGCTTATGCTTTGAATCTTGAAAGAACACTTCAGGACTTTTAAATGGTAACATTACCTTATTGCTATAACAGGGTCAAACGAACTAACAATTTCGTAACCAACTCGACCTCCCAAAAAATGTACTTTGTGTACTTGAAAAGAAATTAATAGTGAGTTTATAAGCAATTAGTTAGATTTTATAGCCTATTATTTGTATTAGAATACCGCACTGTTTTGTTTACAGTTGAATGTAAAAACCTTATTTGTTTACTTGACAGTTTACATAAAACTTAGTGTTTTAAAAAGTAAAATTCGTCTCTTGAGTGTGGCCACCTCTGTGACTGGTAACTTTAGAAAAAGTTAACAAACAGTTTACTTGAATAGACTAGCCCCTCCCACACACGGGACATCACGGCTGTAAGCTCCTCCCCCATTTTTTGCCCCTGCTCATTAGGACCTTTGGTCAATCTGTACATTAGAAACGACCCTTAAACCATTGGCCAATCTGTATGTGGCCGTGGTCAACATATTGAAAAGAAATCTGTCAATATACTGTATCGCTTAGGGCAAGTCAACAGACAATACATTTTTGTTGTTATTAACTAATCCTTACTGTGGTTAGATCGCAGGTATTGTAGTACCAAAATAGGCTTCAACAACCACAAATCTGTATGTCCTCAAGTTAATAACCATTGACCTTGACGCTGGGTATCATCTCCAGTATTCAACCAGAGAGACAAGGATGCGGAAAGATCTGTCGGCAGATTACTTTGCCAACCATCTGGTGTATGATGTATGATGTAAGATGTAGAGTCTGCTAGTAACTGGTAACTGGTTCTGGCTGCTATAAATATACGATATTGTAATGCATTGCAGATGTACGTGCTTCCAGAACAGCTACTTTCCTCCAGACGTTATGGTAATCAGCTTCTCCAGTTTTCAAGTGGATTTGAATTGAAATGGAATTGTAGAGTTCGTTGATCGAAAGTGAAGCGGCCGTAGGTATATTGATATGAATTCTTAATCGGATGACAAAGTATTTGTTTGGAAAGGGGTTGGATGTGGACTTTTCCCAACTACCTGTCTAATTGGATGACTTCAAAGTCATTTGTACGATTTTCGATTGATGCTCGTGGTAGATGTTAACGTGTTGTCAAATCATGCCACCACTGTTTATTTTTTAACCTAAATCCTGAAGTATTTGATTTGAGACTATGATTTGAGTCAAAGTTCCAATTTTATCTTGTCGAAAACTAACTTCACCTATAAAACCATCGGCAAATCCATATCTATTTTTTGAAAGCAATGGTCAATTATTACGGTTATGAGTTTGAGGTTACGTAGTAGGCTAACCAGATTAGACTTCAGCATAATCTAAATAATATAATACACAGACGATAAAATCAGAAAGTGAAATATATCCCTATGGCGGTGCTCCAATATTTACTGTATCTCAGGTTCGCAACGTTCAACGTAAGATATTGCGATCGCAGAAACCGCTGCCGAAAGCTGCCGAGCAATAAAGATAAACTGTTGCCGAAAAGTAGAAAGTAGGAAACCCAATTGTAAGTATCAGGCGATCTACAAATGGCGAAATATATTATTTGAACAAAGGTGGTTTCGCGAACAGGGCATTTGCGGTGTGTTGCTAACAAGGATTTGGATCTCGTAAAATACAAGGTGTGAAAGTAATTTAATGTAAACAGTTGATAGGGGTTGTAACTTGGAGTAACGCCTTTTATTTGATTTGAAAGTTCTCCATAAACTCGTGCTTAAATCTTGTAACGTTGACAGTGTTGTTTTGTATGTTTTATTCTGCTAGATGTTTTCAAAAATCACTCAAAAAAGGCATTTGCCTGGGACTCAGTGACTTAAGTAAAATACATTTTTACTTATTATCAGAGTTTAAAACACCTGATTACCTCTCCCTCGCAAGGGTATAAAACATTAGTAGTAACCTCAACATATTACAAAACACAAATAAAATTAGAAAATTTCGGGAAAAAAACTCTTAAAACTCCACCAATACTTATAGTTGTATCACAATTTTCCAACGCAGTAGGCTACTAAAATACTAAAATGTCATGTCCTTTTTATAAGGACATGACATATTGGGCCTACTTATAATATCTTCATACATAATTGGTTTATGTTCTTGTTATAAAAGTACTGTATATTTAGTATTTGTTTAAATCGGTTTTCCTAATTGGCAAGTATCATTGGATATTATACACGAGGAGGTCAAGTCAACGAGGTTAAAACGGAGCACGTTGAGTCGTTAGTAGTCAGAAATCAATGACGCAACAATGTGGGTGTGACAAATGTATTACGCATGCTCATAACAATGGATAACGATAACTCTAATGGATATAAACGTCACCCAGATAACGTATCTGACCTGCTCAGTGCTCACCGCAGTATCTATCGACGGTTCGAGCACGGGTTAACTGCTCAATAAATCCAAATTGCTACCGGTTTCGTTCGCTAACATCGGCCCTCTGCGATCTAGAACGACTGCGAAACTGTTTTTGTCTGTCGTAAAATGTTCGCCATTTCATGCTGTTCCGGGTTGAGAATTTGGTTTTTGTTTTGCGCCGCCCGTTAGAGTAACGTAAATAACAGTAATGTACCACAACATTCTTTTGTTTTCTTGTTTCTCGTGTCTTTGCCTGAAGATCCGCAACTACAAGGATTGTCTTTCAAAAATTTTGGAGTGTTTATCGTTAACTAGACTATCTCATAAACTCAAGTTTATGAGCATGAATCTGTGGTAAACGTGACTAATTGTAATTCGTAACACAATCACTATTTTAATTGAAGATGGCAACCCCTTAATCGAATTACAAATAACATCGTTGTGTACTCGATGAACGGACAAATAAGTTGTTTCATAGATTACAGAAAGAGGTCAAAACATTTAATTTTATGTTGTGACGTAATATGAAGTCGATATTCAATTCCATCAGCGAAAACCAATCTACCTCACACCACAGAAAACATATTAGTATGTTTTCTGTGCTCTCTCCCATATCACATGTTACCTCACCCATGTAATCTGCGCCATCTTCAAGCACCTGCGAGTGCGGCGGGTACGTACGTCTCGAGCAGAGTCTATAATTAAAATGCAACAGTATCTGCATCTCGTTGACCTTTAGCACGGAATCGCTGCGGCGGATTGTAAACATAGGAATACCCAGCTTTCCCCGGTAGACCTAGACTAGTCCACGCCCTCCTGGTAAACTGTATCTTCTACAGGAGAAAGCCAATTAGCCAGACAATGCGGGAGTATCAGAGGACTATCTGGAGTATCTCCACGACCGGTAGACCACCGGACCGCTCTGGAGGTGGACCCACCCTGGGTGTCGTACTTGCTGTCTGCTCCGGAGGGCTTCTGGCAATCGGTGATCTGCTCTGGTTTTGTAGTTGTGTATCGGTATTCACCTTCGGTTTGGGCTTGGCAGATAGGGTATCTTGAAAGTCATTTAGTTGCTCAAGTATGTGCGAACAAGGTTGACGTGGTAAATGTTCTTCTGATTGCCTTTTGCAAAACACAAGCGTGCTAGAAAAATATTAAATGTATCTGGGTAGTTGTAAAACAGAATATTTTAGTATGTGATTTGTGCTTGTAATCTCGACAGCGATAATTTAATTTACTTTTGTGATTACTAAAGTAACGCGGCATGAGCCATACCTTAAAGTAAATTTCAGTACCGTGACTCTATCCAGTAAATTATAGCAGAGTTTCTTCAACAGTTTTCTAAAGCTTGTATCCAACATAAACCAGATAGAGTGAACTTAGAGATAGAGTTAGTAGTAGGGGAGCGAGCTGGCGTAGTAGTTAGAGCGCGGGACTTCAGTCCCTGAGGTCTCGAGTTCCATCTCCGCCAAGTCACCAATGGGTTTTAAGTGATAATGCCGCAACCTCTAGGTCTAGCCTGAAGTAATGTGAAAAACAAACCCAGGCTCGTGCCTAGCGTCCTGGGAAAAAAGTACCAGATGGAGTTACTTATTCCCTTAAGTTTCTCACTTTCGGGGTTTTACCATTTTCATGAGTATAGTTCATGTAGGCTTGTACACATTAAACACAGTTTCACACCACCTACTCGTCTAAAAAGAAATGATAGGGTTTTCTCTCATATCCATAGTTGTGCACTAATTCCAAGCTTGAACTAAAAACTGGCTTACTTTCTACCCGATCGACTCGATGATAAATTCTGATTGTTAACCGGCAGCTATAAATCGTCCGACAAGAAATGAACAATGCTCTAAAAGGAGAAGTGGAGTGCCACTGATTGAACGTTCATTGTCACGGCCGCCATAGATTCCCTTTCGCGACGCAGGGAACTAGACCAGAGATGAAGAGATCACTCGTCAGTGTGACGCTGTCCCATTGATGTGGTGAGTGCGAAGTCCGTCAACTCCGCGTCAATGGGACACGTGACGCGTGATCCGCATGAGACTCTGGTAATGCTTCTGGGAACAGCGGCGACCTGCACGGCTACACGGCCTGGGAACCGACGTAGATGGCGAGGAATGTGAAGATGATCTGTGGTGGAAAAGTCGCTGAGCGAAACTGTGCAATAGTTTTTGTCTGTAGAATCCGTAGGTGTGCTTTAGAAGCCTGTGGTAGTTTGTACGAGAAGCTTCTGTCTACTTTGCTAATGAATTGTAGGCTACTCTTGTTTGGATCTTCATTTAGCAGTAATCACAAAACCAATATTCCAAGATCGGTGCAATTATTTCTTTTAAATTTGGTTATCCTTTGGAGCAGTTATTCCAATTCAGCGTGAATTGACTGAACTTCCAAGATTCTCAAGAGCCTTGTATATTACAGGAAAATTAACATGTAGCTGTGTGGGGATTACATTTTTGATTGTTGTTTATGAATTGTGATTGAATAAGAAGGTTTGTTACATTCATGTTTCGTGTTTTGACCGGACGTGAGTGTAGTATTTCAAGCCTAGTATACTCGTCGACATTCAAGAGGAGTGCAGAAGAACATTTCAACAAATTGAAGTAGAAACCGCTAAGGACGGAGAAGTAGGTCTTTCGCGGTCGCACGCTCTCTGGTTCAATGATCAAAACCGCCAACGATTGCGGTTGAACAGGCAAATGTACCGCAGTCTTTAGACAAAGAATGAATTTAAATAAAGAAAGATGTATGTCCCTTCAATTAGAAGAGAAACTGCTGGAAGTAAATATTTCTCCGGTTAGATTTAAATTAACACACTGCGGTCATTTTGATTATTACCTTAAACGCTTCTATTTCAGCAGTTTCCTATTTCCATCATCTCACCATGTTTATCTTGTTTTCGTTCTTAGTACATCACTCCATTTCCAAGGTATGCGCCCTTGAAAACTCTCCGGAGAAAAATGCATGAACAGTTTATCTTACTCGTTACTCGTTTAGTTACTTAAGTTTCCGAGTAAATTTGATTGATGCTGCGCTGAAGAAACAATAGTCGCGTATATTTGAACAGAAAGCCACTTTGAAATAAATATTCTAACCACTATCCTCGATTTTACCTATAGTTCACAACCTCTAATGGTGTCAGTTACTGTAGGGACAGTAAGCGTCTGGATGGCCGAGAAGGCATTACAAGTACGCAATTACTGGACGTCAAGCCACTTCACAACCTAATTAACTGGAAGTCTGTCCAATGTTCAATGTCTCGGAGCCGCGCTATTGGTCCATTGGTCCGTCACAAATAGTACACACCGACGCCGGACGTCGAAAATAGCTTCTGTCCAGCAACCTTCGCGCTGCCAGCCAACACCTTTCCCGCATTTTTGCTCCGGCCTACTTCACCGGAATAAAACAGTTCCACAACAATGTTTTGGCTTCGCACTTCTGCCCACGTCCAGCCTTCATATTTTTTCTCTTCCTCTTGTTTGTATCTATGTGTTTTTACGTGTTTAGAATTTATAACTTCTTGATCAGCATTGTACGTGTTATTAAATTTACGGAAAGTAAATAAAAGAAACGTCTTATAACACTTAAAACATATATTTACGCTTATACTGTTACTCACAAGACGGTAAATATACAAAGAAGGTGGTAAGTGGTGATCGATTTCGATTGGACACTCCAATCATCATCAGACCCAATAGGCGAATGACAAGAATCTTGAATGGCGTCCCTACTTATACCCTATTGGCTACCGGAAGCACCGGCCAATACATTTTTATAAGTACAACTGGAATCAAAATGTATTTGTTCATTAATCAACTTATTTCTATCTTTACATTTTTCCTTATAAATATACAATTCTTCCCAAGCATTCATTACATATCCTTTCTTACAATTCTTTAAAATATCTAGACTATCCTCCATTTTTCCTTGTGAGTGCCCATTTTGTAACAGGTGTTGTGCGACATTTGATCTTTCCGGTTTGTTGTTCCTCCATGCAGATATGTGGTTTTTGAAGCGGTTAACGAAGTTCACAGTCTGTCCAATGTAGAAGCTATCACAATCGTTACAATTGATTTTATATATGCCTGAAGTGTCGAATTTGTTACAATCTTCTATTTTTGGATGCAGTATTTTACTCATGGTGTTCTGAGTCCTGTAGGATATTGAAACTCCGTATTTCTTGAATCTGTTAGCAGTCCTTTGTGTTGTAGTCCCCGTGTAGCTAAATGTGATATATCTAGAGAATTTATAAAAATTGTCTTACGTTCTGAATATGCAATTTTGCGTACTTTGTTGACATTTTACAAATTTGATAGCTCAAATTCAGTTCTCTTTTTTTTTCTTTGAAAAGCAACATTAGACGTGGTGTATTGACGTCTGGTAAGTTCCAATGATTAATTTTGCTGTAAACCACAAAATCATTTTTCATGTTTCAAAAATAAATACATATACCTTCAATGGTAACTGAATAGTATATCATCGGTATCAAGACAGAACAGTTGAAATGATATGGTGATGGGGAAGAAAAACAAGTTGTTTTCCAACTGCGAATGATTCTTTGGATTTGTCATAGGTGGTTTATACTTTATGTGTCGAATTAATATCAATAAACACGCCTGACTGATTGACTACGAAGGAATACAAATTTAGTTTGCTAAAGTTGCCCATAAACAATTGAAAACAATAAGGAACCAAAATACCTAATGGTATTTTGAATGTTTTTCCAAATCTCTGCAGCCAGCCATGCAGTATGCAAGTCGTGGAGGTTTGGCGGCGACAGAGCGGTCAGGGTCGGCGGAGTTATGAGTGTCCAGATATGGGTAAGGCGACATTCTTGTAGGTGTAGGGAAAAAGACCAATCAAATGAGAGCCAGTGGCCCGTGTACACCATATGGTGGCACAGACGATGGCACAGCGGCACAACGTACCGTACTGTTCCTGGACATGCAGTGCGCGTAACACTTTGGGGGAGTCTGGACTTGTAATTAAAATAGCTTGCAATAAGATATAAATTGGAATTCAGTGGTCTTGCTCTTTACGTAATAGCGAAGCTGAAAAGTCAGTGAGAATACACATTTCTGTGATATGCTTTGGCATCTGTGTGGATAACGTTTACAGCGTGAGTATCAATCTGCAGATCATCCCAGAAATATGAATCGTTATTGAGGTTAAAAGTGCCAACAAGTTTATCGTGGTCGTTCCTTTAATTAAAAAAATGTCACCGTCTAAAGATTTAAGAATAATATGCAAAATCCACAGGAGAACCAATTTATACTTTAGATATTCATTAAAGGGTTTCACTTTTATTTAGGACTATTAGAATAGTCTGTTTTAAGACCATAATAGAGAGGTGTATGATCTTTATAGAAATTCTACCTATCTCCTGTCATCATCCTTGCTACCCATAAGAGTAGCAATGTTAACTCAAGGTTACAGTCAAGGTCAAAAAGGATACTCTAGGTACACTGCATTCCCAGTTTCCAGTATCACCCAGTATCCATTACTTTAAACAGCTTCCCGACACCTGACTCTACATTAGGTGGAGTAGAGTAGGTATCGCTTTCGCTCTGAGGTGGGTGAATGATATATTGGAGTTTGAAATGAGATAAAACCGCCGATTCTTTATGTAGCTGTGGTGTGAATTTTCAGACTTGATTGGGATCAATATTTAACAGGGAACTATTTTGTTGATATAATTTTTTTTAAGGAACTCTCCCTTCTATTTGTAATTTGATTTCGTAAAAAGCTATAGCATAAAAGCATTTTACTAAGATTATATGAACAATATTATCATTATTTTCGGAGTGAAAGAATAATCGCAAGTAAGCTATAAACACAATCGATATCCTAAACATTGTATTTTTTTCTTCTATAATTCAAACCTATTCCAGAATTCAAACCAAAATTCAATTTCCAATCGAACATCTCCTGGTTTCTTAATATCGCCAGGATTAGGTGGCGTAAATTGGTTTTTTGGCGAGACATACACAATGACACGATGACACAGACAGAGAGAAATATAGACGGACAGTTAGAAATTGAGATGACTCGTTTCGACTTCCTTTCGCTATGAAACGTAAACCAAAATGTGTCTAAACAAGCAACAGACCAAACTGTAATTTTAATCATCAAGATTGTGTTTGAATACAAATTAACGAAAGTAAATTGTTGTTACCGATCTTTGGTATATCACTTAATGTAATCTTTAGCAAACATTTGACCACGTGTCCACTCTGGTGAGTTGAGGTCAGTTTCTGGTCGTGGTCGTGTTTATCGCTACATTCACATACACCGTGAGGCATTATCCGGTAGCAGACACGCTACATTCTACATAACACGTGTATACAGGGTGAAAGTGTGGCTATCTCGTGATAAGGTTATGTTATGCCCCATTGTTGTCTCGTCTAGTTAGTGCAGTACGGTCCGAGCTCATTAAATACCCCGTGCTAATCGGCCGCTACTGCACGCGCACATTGCACATTGCAGTTGCATAATGTGCAATCGCTTTCATCTTCACACTACGCAGACACAGTTACTGTGAATGAGTTTATTGCGCAAGATAAATAGGCACTTCCTCAAAGGCTCTAAGTATTTTAATTACAGTATATATTTTTTAAACATAATGGTTGGTGTAATACCTCATCGTCCAACGAAGACGAAATGCAAATATAAAGCGTCACAACTCAGGCTGTTTGCACCTTAGTGTTTGTTTACACAAATAGGGTGAATGGATGAATGAATCTTTAATCTTATCCGTACGAGATCTTTAAATCCCTGACTTAAGACTTCAAAACCAGTGGGCGAAGATGTGATAAGTTCTCTTGGGTGGATTCATCTCGTGTGCCTGATGTACGAGAAGTCTCTATTTAATACAGAGATAGTGTTTTTGGGAGCGAGCTGATTTAGTGGTATAGCATGGGGATTGAGCCCGAGTTCCCGGGTTCAACTCCTGTCAATTACCAATGGATGTTATCTATGTGATAATGCCGTGACCTTCTAGGACTAGCTCTAAGTAATGTGCTAAACAGTTCCAGGCTAGAAACTAGCGTCCCAGGATGTGAAATTGGGACATAAAAAAGTGTCTCTGGGTGCCACGATTTCACAAGTACATATTTTTTCTGGCTTTCGAAGCTTTTGAGTGTAGGGCTGCACTTGATTTTTGAGATCATAATATAAGGTATTCCTAAGTATAAGAAAATGTCCAGGGTTTCCAGTGGTTTACCGCCAACCATTAATTTACAATTTTGAAAAAAAGTTAAAGTACAGTGGAAATGTAACGAATCCCAAAATCAGCCAGGTCTACTAAGATCCGTCCAAGTTTGCTCCTTGCCCTCACGATTTTCTAAACCTGAAATACTCTAAATTTTGAGGAAGAAGAAGTCACAACGTCCCAGACAGATAAGAACGTACGCTAACGGTAAATTACATCTTGCGAAAGTCTAAATTAGTTTTATGTCTCATTATATTAAATCGCGATCTGTAGAAACAACGAGCCTTTGTCCCATTGAAATGCTACTAGTGTGTTTTCAGTTTGAGCTCGTTGAACCCGCCTAAATGACCTGGGCCCTGTTTCATAAAAATACTAGTCTAGTAATTACTAGTCTAGTAAATACTAGTCCCGTATTTACCTGTCCTACTAATTTGTGTTTCATAAACGTTTTTATACCGCTGGTAAATACTAGTGTATTTTACTAGTCACGTGACCAAAACTACTAGTCACGTGACCAACTTTACAAGGTAAATTCTCAAAACAAATTTCTAACCTCAATCACGGGTTTTCAAACCATTCATAAAGGGATTTAATTTTGTTTTCATTTGATACAAAAAGTAAATAGTTGTAGAAACGCAGTGTTTTCTTTAAATTAATAACTATATAGACACATAAGTAAAACAATCACATATTATTTATCAAAACGCTATTATTTATGTTCATCAATGAGCCCGCCGACGGCGCGGCGCGGCGTCGCGTCGCTGCAATCAACACGGTGATTGTAGTAGCCGGTTGTAGGCCTAGTTGCGGCGCTCAACAGAGTTGGGTAAAAAAGTTGATCTGTTGCTGCCGCATTCACACAATTTGTATGGTTTTTGTTTTATTCTGACATATAAAATTTAGCTTGCTATGATTAAAGAAAAGAAGGCTCAAATTTTGAATGTAATTAAATCGTCTAAGGACATTTTGTTTGGAACGTTTTCAAGTACCCTAACCTATGTTTTCAAATATTCGAATGCATAAGAAAATCTGGGTTGAAAACCATTTGGTGATATTCTAATTTTGAGTCTACAAACCATGAATAATAAGCCTAAACGTTTATTGATGTAACAAATAATTGCAACGCCGTTACAAGCAATAGAGAAGTAGGTTTTCAAGTATAGTAAAACATGGCATAGGCGCTACGGCAGGGCTTAGCTCAGAGGCAGAGTTCTCGCTTGTCATGTGGTCGGTCCCTGGTCCAAATCTGCGCCACTCTACTTTTTATTGCATTAATTAAACTTTTACATGTTTTTACATTAAAATAACAGCTCTAATCAACATCTATTTTTTTATTACTTTGAATAACAAATTCAGAATACCAAAATGGATTGAAAGTAATGTTTTTATGATAAGCAGTTAAGTTCAACGCCCAAAAATCAAATATAGGTCTACAAAATTGTTAGTACATCACAGGGTTTTAGCTATTTACGGAAGCAAATAATAAGCACCTCAAAAAATACAATGCAACTCCTTTTTAAAATTGCCTTACTATTATTTCCTATTAAAATGTCTTTAAATAAAACCGAGAGCCTTAATTGGGTGTAAAATAATCTGATTAATACATTTTTGTACATCTTTGTATTCAAAACGATATGCGGTTTTAATTTGGTTCCTATCAAAGCTTAAACATTTTTTCTCTGTGATAGCTAAAAAGTTGATATAACCATGAAATTTAACTCAAGTAAAATTAGACTAAAAATTCACAGAAATTTATAACTTAATCATAATTATTCTAATAGGGCGATATTACATACATTATAAAATTGAATTTCACTCATTTTGTACCACGCCACATTTATTGATTGTAATTTATATCTAATAATTATCATTTTAGCACTCACAGATCTATTCGTGAGCCAATTCGCACTTGCAAAAAGAACTTAATAATTCATTTTTTTTAATGATGTGAGTAATGAAATAGCTCTCTTTCCAAAAATACTAGTCTACTTCAAATAATACGGGTGAAGAGAGGTTGGTAGAAAATAGCAAGTATTTACTAGTGTAATTTACAAGAGTAAAACTTTATGAAACACATTGCTGTCTACAGTAGTAAAAACCACTAGTAATACTAGTCCCTACACTAGTAACTAGTATTTTACACTAGTAGGTTTTTGAAACGTAGACTTGTAAAATACACTAGTATTACTAGTCCATGGACTAGTAAATACTAGACTAGTATTTTTATGAAACAGGGCCCTGCAGAGTCACGTTTAAAGGCCATGATGCCGGAAGGCGTGGTTTGTGGATATTTTGGCCACTGAAATGACAGAGTGGTGCATAAAACTGGTCAAGTTAAGTAAACTGGCCTTGGATTAAACTGGAACAGACGCGGTGACGTCAACTGTTGTGACTCACTTACTCTAGCTAGCGAGTGAGAAGTAAGTTTCATATTTGAATTTGATTTGGAACAAACTTACAGTATTATTCACATATAGACCACATATAGACTAGTTTTAGTGCGTTTAGAAGTTGTGTTTTCTGGCCACCCTATCCCAGAATGGAACTAACAATATCAACTTTCGTAACTAAACATTCGTGCGAAAACAAAATGAATATTGAGGACCAAAATACCGTTGATACCTTTGCATCCGCTGACTCAAATGCTCCTATGGAAATGCCCTTTTCATTAATTACCTACATGATAAAATAATTTAATTACTCTGTTCTATCTGTATAATACTGTACAAAATCATCTCTGCTTTCATGAAAGCCACGAAAAGCTTGAATGAAATTGAAACAACCCTTTAAATTGATGTACCGGTAGGCTCAAATAAGTAATTAGCATACCGCATACATTTTAAAAGTCTGTGCTGGCTTGCTATACACAATATTATATCTACTCCGACTCTATTGGAGTTCTTTATAATGTTACGTACACTCTACGGTACTCTACTGTAAACCAAATGAATCAGCTTCAAGCTAAAATGACCAAAAACTCTATTTAATCCTTGGAAACACTCAATCCCAATTCCTTAATCTACATTCCTAGTAATACAGTTACTCCTGTTCTTCAGTCACATCCTAGTCCGAAACAAAGCCTTGATTAAGGCCAAGGCCGGAAGCTCATCAAGATGAAATCAGAGCTGGATTAGCTCCCGTTCATTGTCGGTTGGTTCATGATTAAACCTTGATTAGGTCAATAAATCAACATCAACTTGCCGGATATGGAACGTGATGATCCGTCATTGCAAGTCATGATGAACGGATTGACTTTCATCAAACAGTGTAGCTGTAGGCCATTGTGTGAATTGTGGCTGAGGTTCTCGTGTTACGAAACAGATGTCCCAAGGTGTTGAATGTGTTGATAACTTATCTCTTTGTCGAATGGTGGCTCTAGAAGATGATACTCTAGATCTGGATTTCATACATTTCGCTTTTCTGTCCTGGCAGAGATTCTTAATGAAAATTTCGCCTTATTTGAAAGCCAAGTGGAAATTGTGGCAACTGTCCCTAGAAGAAAACACCTTTCGTTCAAAGACGGCCCTTGGATGTGAGTATGAAATGGTTATTCAGGTGCATCGTGGGAGCATGTGAATTATGATTTGGGAGTTAATGCTCTTAATATTGAGTTGTTTGATCCTTACCACCTCATATTTCAATTCGTGACAGTTTGACATGTGACAGGCAGACGATCAGGTGTGATGCAGCGTCTCATACGGAAGGGAGCGCAGTCAACGAGTGCTTAGTATTTATTTATCCAATTTAAAAACATACTCTCTGCTGTACTCACTCCACCTCCACTCCATTGCCAGTATGAATAGTCATAGTTCGATACCTTTAGATTAACTCCAATCGCTTGGAATTGGAAAAATAGTAAGGACTGATTTACTTTCTTGAATTTCCAAAACGTTTCGAATTCAAATCCTTGCCACCTGCAGTCGGCGGTTGCACGGCGGGAGTCGACCACATATAACTTATGAGTCAGTGTTCTCGCACGCGCACACACATGCAGCAGCTTATTTATTAATGGCGAGACCTCGTTGGTGTGACTGGCGTATTTATATCCTTGAGTGTCCGACTGCATCACAGGATGAAACAAAGGGACAAAGAGATCTTTATGTTATGACTGTCTGGATCACACTTTGAGAAATATAATTGACCTTGATATACAGTCGCATTTGTGAATCATTGAGGTAGAAAAGTGTTATATTTTACTACGGTAGATATATTGAGTTTTTAATAATTAAACGTAAAAGTACCATCGACTTATGGTAATATTGAAGTACGTAATTGTAATGCGTCAAGTGAAGAGATGTAAAGTAGGATCCTAATAGGATTCCACATACAATGTTTCTAGTTATTACAGTGTAGTGTTAGCAAAACGGGAGTGCCGATTGAGACCAGGTCAAGTCCCTTCAAACGCACGCAACCCCACAGGTCTCCATCGGCACTCCCGTTTTGCTAACACTATATGCATGTACGAGTATTTCAATAAACTTGCTCCAATTTAAGAATTATCAATGATGTGTAATATTATTATCTCTTGTCGTTATTAAAAAGTATTCAATCGAAGTCGTCAGTAACTGAATTTACTATCTCAAGTCTCCAAAAACGCCCCTTGAACCCTTGGTGGTAAATTTACAAAAGATTTTCTTCCAGATATTTAAAACTGTTTGATGGGTTCAACCACCATACTGATGGCTACTAATAATAAATAGTGAATTAATAATTACTTATTTCGAACTAAAGTACTCCTAAGTGTTTTACCTAAATAGTTGTTTAATGCCTAATTTCGTAGATTCGTGATTCTACGGGCTTAACTTGAGAGGTTCAGTAAGAGATTCAGTACTATTGTAGTGTTGATTACTTACTTGGTATATTATCACACAGCTCCCTTCTTTATCACATTTTCCTTCATGATGCTTCAAGTCATATTTGCGATTGCATTACCAGACAAGTGACCTATATTTTCGACCTTCCCCCGTCATCTTGACTTAAAAACCTTGCAACCCTAACAATTATCACAATATCGCATGTTGACGTCCATATGTGTGCGTGTGTCTGTGTGAGTGTAGTCACTCCCCCGGTGATCGGTGACACTAATCACCACGTATAGCCTGTAATCACCAGCTGATTCGCAGTTCACAGCTGTGATGATAGCTGTCATATTATCAGCTGATTGTTTCATTTGGGCTGTGTTACGCCATCTGCCGTCTCGCGCTGTCATTGATGTGGAAACCGGTTCTATGTATGATTAGAAAGATTCTAAATTGGATAATGATATGGTTTTGGGTTGAATTTGGCCGCGGAATACGAGAAATTTAGGATTTTAATTGTAGTAATTTATCAACGAGCACGAATAACAAAATGATTTTGCTAACCTTCGGTTCAATCCATATAGCTTCATACATTTGTCGAAACAATGTGAACTGCCTTCAACCAATATCGAATCCACCTTCAGCTCGTAAGTTATGTAATCAGTTTTCGCGAAGTGTTATGCTTTGATGATCCTTGAACCCTTGGGTAACTCAAGACTGGCTGCGGCGTGGCAAACCTACAAGTGCGGAGTTGGCGGGGTTGCGATCTGACGGACAGTTGACGGTGAATTGACGGCCAGGTGATGGCGAACTGAAACAGGTCATGTGGAAAATAGGGTAAGGCATGATCTTGATCGACACTTGATCATATCTCGTCCTTAATGTTGACGGTAGATAACAATAGATAAGAGTGTCTCCACTATTGTTACGAGAATGTGGTTTTTTGGACAGAAGATCAGTAGACAGTCCCCATTATACAGACTATACATTTAGCAGTACTGGTCATTCTTGTATTTGACCAGCTCGTCCTTTGTTTGAGGTTTCCATGCGTATATTAATAGTACAGTAAATGCTTCCATGGCACATATGAGACATTGAGAATTGGCAAATGCAAGTGTAAAAGAGGTTGTCTATAATTTGTCAAAATAATTAACGGAGTTAATAACAGGAAAACAAGAGAGATACCCTCAATGTGAAAAATTCACGTCTGTAAATAATGTAGAATCTCTAACAAAGGAGGTTTTGGTAATACAAACATAGTAAATAAGGAACTGCAAGATTTACTATTCGTATCATTGTATCACGTTTGGATCATTTTAATCTCTGACACTCATGTGAGCTGATCGTACGGAGTTGTATACTCGCTGCTGCTGTTGCTATGCAGTTGGTTAAACGTGTTAAACTTGTGCTGCTCTACAGTATGAGTGGGTAGAGGCGGAGAGGTGACCGAATATCCAGGTCGAGCTGGACCATTGGACCATATCCCACTAAAACCGTTCTCTGCGGTAATAATGCATAACGTTGACTGTAGAGTGTGTGTGTGCCCTTCACCTGCTCTGCTCAGATGTAGGCTACAGCTACAGCACAGATATAGGCCTACCGCGTGGTCCTGGAGAAGCATTGTTAGACGATGTTTTGGAAAAATGGTTTTGTGGGGCTTTTATTGGAAGAAGTGTAGTAACTTTGAAGCTAAAAATACTTTATCAGACGAAAATCAGCCCAACAATAATATCTCAAATTGAGATATTCTTTCAATGCGGAATAGTGTTCTAACATTTGAATTCTGATTCAGTTGTTTATTTATTAGCTTACTATTATATATTTCAAAAACACAACAATGGATGTTACAGACAAATGTTGCGTTTAAAGTGACACAAGAAGATAGTTTGGACGGAGCCTTATGTGACTGTTCCAACTGGGATAAAAAACGTATATGTAGAGTATTTTTCTCTGTGACATGGACATTGATCAAATTAATTTACATGATGAACAAGCCCTTAATCATAAAGTAGTTGGCATTAAACAATGCGGTGAAGAATCTCACCATGTCCCCCGCGTTCTCTCCCGGTGGCGAGGCACGGGCAGAAAAACTCGACTATATAGTATATACATCGAACTCTTGATAATTCAAAATGATTATTTCTTGGCCCACCAATTTCGGATTATCAAGAGTCTACTGTATACAGTTTGACGTAATAATCTATAAAGTGCGCATAAATAAACTAAATGTTTACCACAATGGAACGATATAGAAACAACTGAGGGGTTGTAGACTTTTAGTTGGGATAGACACAAACTATCATTATTGCTTATATATTAGATCTTGTCACCCTAGTGTGCCACTGTTGCACAGTTACCAAACACAACGTGACAGTTTAGATCGTCATTAACGTAACGTTACCTCATGTCACGACATTGGTAGTGAAAGTAACTTGAAGTGTGATCAACACCTACGCCTACACCTGCGCAGTGCAGTTGCACCTACACGACATTAACACTAGGCATGCGCAGGCGCTACCGTGCTGCATGTAGCTGCGCTGTGACATGACGGCGCTGTTAACGTTAACATTTCCACCGGTCACACTCGACTGAGCATGCGATAGCTTCCGGCCTGTCGCGTGACATTTAGTTTTGCGGATGGAAAATGGTTTACCGGTTGCAAAGTGAACGATTTTTTCCATTTCCCTAAAAAGTACTCAACTGCACATCCTCTACCATTTTTGGGGTCTTAAATTAGTTGACCTTCAGAATTGATATGTTGCACGATACAGTAACAGCCACGTAGATCCGTACGTATTCTAAGTTTATAATGAATGCAAAATCTATAGATTGAAAGGAGAGATTTTCTTGACCATATTGTTGTTATTGACCTCTGTGTTACTGATTAAAATCAGTTCTCTTATTGTCTCGTGAGAACTGTAAATTAAGTCCAATGTTTAACAGATAACTCAATTTGCGAACCAACTTAAAGCTACTGATTTCGTGTTGAACCGGGTAGATTTTGATTGTCAGGTGACCATTATAACCAATGTTGGGTTGCTTTTCCGTAATAATATTTCATCGTAGAAATACTATTGCTTTTTCTGACATCCGGTAAAATCTTCCTGGAGCATAGACTGTCGCATGCAAGTCTATACCCGTTTAAACTAAATCATATCTCTTTATCTAATCGAATCACTATAGAAACTTTATTACTTCCGATCAGCTGTGAATCGCAACTTCGAACCGCTCTCAAATAGAAATCTCATTTCCTCCCTGGCAGGATCCATAGACTGTAGACTCTCCATCCCATATACTTATCCGAAAACAGGAAACTGTTAAGCTAGGCGCCCACCGGACAACTCAGCGGGTGACGCGGCGCGGCGCGACGCCGTGGAAAAAAGTTGCCACGTATCCGTGCCATGTTATCTTATGGACTGACGCCCACCTAGCAACCCAGCGGGTGGCGCAACGCGGCGCGGAAAAAAACTTCTTCTCGAATCCGGCAGTGAGAATTCGGTGGAGAATTTCTTCCTCTCGTGTTGCGGCGCCTCCGTTGAGTTGCCTGGTGGGCGCGGGGTAGAGGCACGGAAACGGCGTCTGCCCCTCGTCTGCCGCTCATTCGGGTGTTTTCGGAAAGTATCGTGAGCCCTTCGGGAGTGTTCGGGTCCGAATCGAAGTGCACTGTGCATCCCCTCCAAAAGAATAATTCTCAGCGCTGCCCCGCGGGGCCCCGCGCTTCCGCTAGAGTTGCTTGGTGGGCGCGAACCCTGGAGAAGCGGACGGAAGTTTTTCTCCGCGTCGCGCCGTGCCGCGCCGCGCCGCGTCACCCGCTGAGTTGCCCGGTGGGCGCCTAGCTTTACGGGTGGAAAGCTCAGTTATGGTCAGCTGTTGGTTGTATGGTGTTCAACTACCAGGTGCGATGCGCTGATCACCTGTTATGAATCGCCCATCTTCCGAGCCGCCCGGGCGATAATTGGTTTGTTAACGGGCGAGTTTCGCGAGTTTGCGCCTCTGTTTGGAGGATTAATGTGCAAGATACGAGTCAAATGTTTATTTCGTGAGATGTGGAGTGAATAGTCTATGTAGTCGAACCAAGTGGTGCAAAGTACTGATTACAAATTATTTATCACGTAGTGATGTGATCGTGGCGATGTCCCTCAGTTTAGCACTTGGTCCTCTTCAGCTTTGGATAGGTTAGGAATTTTGATGTGTTACGTTTCGAGCTATCGACTTGTTTACTGGTGAGAGTATGTTTGTCTGTTATTGATTGTAGGGGGTAATAGGTAGAGTTGGAAAAGCTGTTGGAGCATATTTTAGGTTGGGAAATTTGGGATCGGTAGCAGTGATTACGAATTATGTTTAAATTTTTTTCAAAATTTTTGTGCCTTGAGGTTTTACGTTTTGGTTATCATTCCGATTACGATTTAAATCACCATCGTCGCGCCTTTCCTTTTATTTAGGTAGAGAGAACAACAAAAAGCGCTCAATTTAGCACTGAGAGCTGTATACTCATGTGTAGCCAAAAATTGCTTTACCCCTAGTTCTTTTTGTCATTCTTCGGAATTGTACAATAGTGCTTGGCTTGTCAAATTCCTGTTCGGCGCTGAAGCTACAATCTGTGTGCCCCGTTATTGAGCATATATCTCTTCTCTGTATGCATAAAATCAGAAAAATAAGTTTATGACGCTTGTATCAACCACTATTGCCTCCGACCTAAAAAAATATAAAGCAACAATTCTTTTGCTACAATCTACAGTTAGTTGTTGTTCACGAAGCAATCGCAGCAAAGAAGTTACAACTTGGATCTACAAAATCAATCTCATTGTACAAGGCGGACAAGCGACTCCAAACAATAAAAACAATTGTTGATCGTATCTCGGCCGTGAGGGTGGATTGTTTGATCAATTCTCTGATCGTCTCTGATCTTCGTGACTCGCGACTCGCCCTGGAGAATTTATTGATCATTGATCATTTCCCCGTCAAACCCCGCACGTTCCGTTTGTCTGTAACATCCACAATTACTTTGTGCAGTCTGTGATGATTTATCGTAAAATAAGACTGAATTGCTTCATCTGGTTGAAAGGTCGACGCGATTCTACAAGACTCTAAGTTAATAATTTTCAGTATTTGGTTTTCAGTATAACGAAAGAAAAATACTGTTTGCGCTATGCAAGTGTGTAGTTTATTCTGTGGAGATTGTTTTATAAATAAGGTCATCTTCCCATCTTGACTTAGTCACATTATAAAGTTGCGTTTTCATAAGTCCAAGCATACATCTTCATTAAATAAAATAACTTAACTACTAAATCTTAGTCAGAGCGAGATAAACTCGAAAGTTTGACAAGAAAAGTTCTAGAAGACATTAAGTATTGTTCCTATTATTGCTCAAGTTGGTGTCAATAACAATGTTGTTAACAAATCGAAATGGATACAATAATAGTTGCAATGTTATTGGTAGATAAATTCATTTGTAGTTATACTCGTTTTCGTCATGGTGATAAAAAACAGCGTAGTTTAGAGTTACGTCAGTCCCATCCCAAATCAGATGCACAGGAAATGCCAGATGTGTGTTTTTGTTGGAAGTAACGAAATCAAGCTGCCATGAGTAGTGGTGAACTAGCAAAGATACCCCACTTTAGGCACATTTTTCCCATGTTATTCTTATGGGGATCATTTTTTGGCCACCAATTCCAAAAATCCTGATCTTTGCCTAAATATCCCTATATAATTGTTAAACCTTATTTCTTACTTATTCCCTATATATATTTGATATTAAGCAAAAAAAAAAATATTGACCCATGCATGTGTATATGTATAGTAGTATAGTAGTATAGTTTGTCGGTGCCGTTTTTTGGGGCGCGAGGTTTTTGAGCCAACTCCCCGCCCATGCCTAATTGCTAGTACATCTAACATTCCCCTTTCTAGTTGATATGTTGATATGTTGTAGTCTATATTTCTGTCTTATCTATATATATTAGTTGTATGAGTTGTTTAATATTTTCATTTCTTTGTCTTTTGGGATATACCTCTTAAACTTACTCTTGGGCCTATACAAGCCTATATAAATGTACAACTCCATATCTATATTGTATAATTTCAAATCCATCTCCAACACCCATTCACATGTATATTCTCAAAATCATCAACTTGACAGTGCGAGGTTTGTACGCGAACTCGGCCGTGCTCCCGGCTCATGGCGCGTCCCTGGCTCACGGGCAAGCTCCTGCTTCTTGCTCCTTGTCCCTAGTGGTAGCTCTTGATTGAGTCCTGGGTGGGAAACCTCCTGTTGAAGTAATTTCTTAATTAAAAAAAAAAAATTATAAATTTCAAAATGTTTAAAGTTAAATTTTGTAAATTAAAAATGTTAAAGTTAAATTTTATAAATTAAAATGTCTAAAGTTAAATTTTATAAATTAAAATGTCTAAAGTTAAATTTTATAAATTAAAATTTTCTAAATTTATAATTTTATAAATGAAAATTTTCTAAATTTATAATTTTATAAATTAAAATTTTTAAAATTTATAATTTTATAAAAATTTGGAAATTTCCCAAAAGTCTATATATAGAGGTGGCATCAGCCCGAGACCTCATTCCTAAACATGAAGCCGTCATGTCAACACTGCTCCGTGTCGCTCTCCACCAAAAGCAACCTGATTCGTCACTATAAGGTAATGCATCAAATGAATGTGAAACTGTGCAAGGTTTGTGATTTAATCTGTGATAATAACTTGGCTCTAAAATCGCATATATTACAAAGTCACAAGAGTTGTAATTTTTGTAAGAAAAATGTTGTTGGACATTTTAGAAGACATGTCAATTCTTGTAACAAATGTCCATACACAATGATTAAATTTGTTGGTGAATTAATTAGAGCTGAACTTGAAAATACTCTCAAGTCTTGTCCTCTGCCAATAAAATGGACTTTAGTAAGGAGAATTAAATTTATAAAATATTCAATGGATCAAAATGGAAAATTAGTTAATGAGAAAGAATGTATAGCAGATTTTAGAAGTCTTACTACCTTAACTATTGAGAAGAGAGATTTAAAGCCTCAAATTGAAAATGCACTTTTAAAGATTGATGCTTCCATACACAAATATCAAGCCCAAGGCAGTGGATGGATATATGACCATACTAAATATTGGCAGTTGCATGTTTACAAGTATAAGCCCCTAACTCCAAAGTCATATATCCCCACACCAAAAAGTATTCAATCAAAACATGCTGTTTTAAATATAAAGAATTCTGACAATAAATGCTTTCTTTGGTCAATTTTAGCAGCTTTATACCCAAGGAACTTTAATGAACATGCTGAAAGGGTCTCAAACTATACACCCTATGAAAATCAGTTGAATATGACAAACATAAAGTATCCTGTGAAAATATCTGATATAGATAAATTTGAAATACAAAATAATATAAGTGTTAATGTATTTGGAGTTGAAGGCCAGAAATGTGTATATCCATTAAGAACAACCAAACTGAATAGTAATACCCACATCGATTTATTGTTATTACAAGAAGGTCGTAAATCACATTACTGTTTAATTCGTGATTTTGATAAGTTAATGCTGCGGTCTACAAAATATGACCATAAGAAACATTTTTGCAAGTTGTGTTTGCAACATTTTTACACTAACGATATATTAGAACGCCACACAATATATTGTAAAAACTTTGATGCCCAACGAGTGGAAATGTCTAAACAAGATACATTACAATTTAAAAATTATAAATATCAACTTAAAGCCCCATATGTAATTTATGCAGATTTTGAATGTTTTATAAACTCAAACAACCATATTCCATCGGGATTTGCATTTGTCATAGTAAAAGATTCGAAAATTATTTCTGAAGAGTTATATAGTGGTGTAAATGTTATGGATGTGTTTTTCGAAAGGTTGTTTGAGACTTATGATTATATTAAAAATCAAATGGCAATATATATTCCTCTTCAAATGACTCCTGAGCAAGAGGTATCTTTCCAAAACTCAACACATTGTCATATTTGTGAAAAGCCCCTATATTTTGATAGGGTGAGAGATCATTGTCATTCATCTGGGCAATACCGTGGAGCTGCCCACAATGATTGTAATTTAAACTATAAAGTAACAAAGAAAATCCCAGTATTCTTCCATAACTTGAAAAATTACGATGGGCATTTAATAATGCAACACTTGGGAAAGTTTAATCGTAAATTAAATTGCATAGCTAAAGATATGGAAAAATATATATCATTCTCTGTAGATGATTTAGTATTTTTAGATTCATACAACTTTCTGTCCCTTCCATTATATAAATTGGCTTCCAATTTAAACACATTTAGATTCATACAAAATCCACTACTACAACGTAAAGGTGTATTTCCCTATGAATATATGACGGGACCAGATAAGTTTGCAGAGTCTCTACCCCCAATTGAGACATTTTATAGTACTCTAACTAAAGAACATATCTCTCCCAATGAATATGAACATGCTAAAAATGTATGGACACATTTTAATATAAATAATTTACAAGAATATCATGATTTATATCTTAAAACAGATGTATTGCTACTGGCTGATGTCTTTGAGACTTTTAGAGACCTGTGCTTAAAAGATTACAAACTTGACCCCGTACATATGTATTCACTTCCTGGACTTACATGGGAGGCCTGTCTTAGAATGACTGGTATAAAATTACAATTATTTCAAGATATTGACATGCATTTGTTCATAGAAAGTGCGATTAGAGGAGGAGTCAGTATGATTTCTACACGTTACGCTAAAGCAAATAATAGATATATGGGTGAACACTATGATCCCAATCAAGAGAGTGTCTATTTAATATATTTAGACTGTAACTCACTATACTCTACAGCAATGTGCGAGCCACTGCCTGTGGATGGATTCCGTTGGACTAATGAGATAGACTACAAATACAATCAAAATGATGAGTTTGGATACATTTTAGAAGTTGATTTAAAATATGATAAAAGCTTACATGATTTACATAATGACTATCCATTAGCACCTGAGAAAATGAATGGCAAATTAATACCAAATTTAAATGACAAAACTAAATATATTTTACATTATAAAGCATTACAAAAATATGAGGAATTGGGTTTGATTGTTACAAAATACCATAGAATTTTAAAATTTAGACAGTCTAAATGGCTTGCGCCCTATATTAATTTTAATATTGAAAAACGCAAATGTGCTAAAACTGATTTCGAAAAAGACTTTTACAAATTGTTAAATAATAGTCTCTTTGGTCGAACAATTATGAATCAACGAAAGTTTCGTGATATATATCTCAAGGATGAGTCACTATTAACAAAATATGTCACTAATCCAAGGTTTGACTGTAGCAAAAAGTTTGATAACAATTTACATGCTATACATTTAAATAAATTAGTTGTAAAGTTTAATAAACCAATATATTTGGGAATGACCATTTTGGATATTAGTAAAGTAATAATGTATGATTTCCATTATAATTATATGTCAAAATTTAAGAACAAAAGATTTCTTATGACAGATACAGATTCTTTAATGTATTCTATAGTTACAGAGGACTTTTATAAGGAAATAGAATGTGACTTGCACTATTTTGATACCTCTGGATATAGTAAAGACCATTTATTATACTCTGATAAAAATAAAAAAGTCACAGGCAAGTTTAAAGACGAATTAGATGGTCATATTATGTATGAATATTGTGGTTTAAGACCAAAGTTATATTCTTATATTCCTCTAAAATGGTTATATGAAGAAGACAAGCAAGTTTTAGAGGTGAAGAAAGCTAAAGGAGCTGATGGTGCTACAGTTAAACATCTCCTCAGACATCAACATTATTTGAACTGTCTTGCAACTGGGCAAGATTACTATGAGAATGTGACAAGAATTAAATCTACAAATCATCATCTTCAAACTTTGACCATGAATAAGAAAGTACTATCCTTTGACGATGACAAGAGGTTCATTCTGGAAGATGGCATCAATACCCTTGCGCTTGGTCATTATAAAATTGATCAAACATAAATTGTATGTGTAGATATATAATAAATACAAATGTTAAAAACTCCAGTCTTTCATTTATTTACCCTTACCATCCTCTTGATAGAATTGGTCAAACATAAATCTATATTTGCCATTATTCTTTGACCTTTCCTTGTCTATCACGAAAAAGCCATATTTAGTTTTATCCCAACATTGATGACAGAGATTTTTAAATTGGTCAAATGAAAAGTCATTACCAACATGATTGTGATATACATGTTTTAAATTTAAATCATCTTGTTTGAATAATATTAGAAAATTTACATTATCACGTAAATGTTTGTGTACTTTGCTGTAAGATTGACACAAGTAAAAACAGTTAATATTTTTATGTCGACCCATTGAGAAAAATTGTGTAATATTTGGACTATTTATGTCATCAAATACAACAACTGACTGTGATTTTACATCATTTGGTGTGATTTCACAGTCAGTAAACGTGTGTAATTTCACTTCATCACACAAACTAAATATTTCAATTATTTTTTTATATTTTTCTTGTTCTAAAGATTTAGATATTAAATATAAGTTTGTAAATTTTAATCCTTCCTTTCTTACAATTAAGTTATAAATTACAACCGTCTTCCCACTTCCACTTGGACCGCAAATAACACATCGAATATTAGTGGGAAATAGACCCATTTTCTTTGGTATATTTTCCTTAGTATGTACTATTTTAAATTTGTGTTTTTGTTGAATAAAAGACATTTTTTATATAATAAAAATGGTAAAAAATGTTAATAAGAAAACATGTAAAAAGGGCAAAGGTTTATTCCTAAAGCCTTACAGGGGTCGAGGGTTATTGAATACTCTTATAAATAACCTTCCATTCCCACTTCACATACCATCATATCGGTACTGTGGACCTGGAACGAATATACGTGAGAATATAGCTAAAAATGTACCTCCAAAAAATAAACTAGACTCTTATTGTAAAGAGCATGACATATTCTACATGAATAATCCAGATACCGCTGCTCGGAACAAAGCAGACATGAGATTAGCAGACTTAGCTTGGACTAGAGTAACGGCCAAGGACGCAAGTCTTGCCGAAAGAGCTGCTGCTTATGCCGTGACAAATTTGATGAAGGCAAAAGCAAAGATGGGAATGGGATTAAAATTTAATAAAAAAGACGGACAACTACAAGCTGTTAGAGGCCGCAAAAGACGTGCCTTACTTCAGGGGGGTGTACCTAAAAAACGAGCTAAAAAATCTAACACCAAGAGTAAAAGAGTGCGGAATAGTTAATTTAGACAGTTCATCTGGCACACATTGGACAGCTTATCGTAAAAATAAAGATATTGTAATTTATTTTGACCCATTTGGAATCCAACCTCCAAAAGAAGTAATTAAATATTTTGAGGGATATAAAATCTACTATACAACCGATCAAATACAAGATTTAAATAGTTCTATTTGTGGAATTTTATGTTTATCATTCATAAAAAATATTTCTTTATAAAAATGGATTCATTTACTATAACATTTTCGGGTACAGAGCCAGAGCTAAAGTCAGTATTCTTTCCTCCCATAGAATTAAATGATGATTATGTAATTGGATTGGTAGATTTTCAAAGTTATAATTCCATATTTAATGTTAAAAAACCCCTAAATACTTTAACATATTACAAAGTAGAGAAAATTACATTACCAAAAGGAGAGATCTCAGTTGATGATTTAAACCAGTTATTAAATGGAAAACTTAAAGTTATAGTAGATAAAAATGGAGAAGCATTAATTAATACTAAATCCAAACTTTTATTCAAAGGGCTTATTCCAAAATTAAATCAACTTAAAGGCAACAAATTAACCATTAGAGAAGGTGATGATGTTTTCTATTATGACCACAATGCTCCAGTTACAATAGAAATTTCTGAAGGAACATATGAGGTGGTTGAGCTTGCAAAGGAAATTCAAAAGCAAATCCCAGACTTTTTCCTTACAGCTAATAATAAAACTATGAAAGCGACACTACTTTCTAGCCACGTGTTTGATTTTACAAAACCATGTTTAGGGTCTATTTTATTAGGATTTAAAGGTGTTTCTACTCCTGGTGTTCAGTTTGAATCTACAAATAAAATAAACATTAATAATGTAAATGTGATTAGAGTAAAATGTAATATTGCAAACGGGTCCTATTTAAATGGAAACAAATCACACACCATACATAGCTTTTATCCAGAAGCTCCTCCTGGCTACAAAATTATTGAAGTTCCAAGAAATATTATATATTTTCCTGTAAATAAGAGAAGTTTAGATGTTGTCAGTATTACATTTGCCGATCAACATGACAAGGCAATTGACTTTAACGGAGAAGAAACTACAATTACTTGTCATATAAAAAAGATATGAGAATTTATAAAAATTTATCTATAAGTGTACAAAATGCTAGGTTCCTAAAATCAATAGGACTAAAGTTAAAATTTTCTATTAATAAAAATGGAAGATTTTCTAGACGTTACAGGGAAATCCCAATTCGACGATAGTGTGGTTAAAATTACAAATCACTCCTATGTTCCCCACAACACTTTAGCAATAAATAATTCTGATGAAATTCGAATATGTATTAATAATCAAGATTTGCTAACTCTCCCATGTAGGAGTTATCTGTATATTAAGGGAGAAATTGAAAATCATGATAAAGGTCATTTTATAAATAATGCATTTGCATTCTTATTTGATGAAATTAGATACGAAGTTGCAGGTAAAGAAATAGACATTGTAAGAAACCCAGGAATTTCTAGTCTTATGAAAATATTGAGCTCTTACAATAAAACAACTAAATTGACAAATGTAGCATTTGATTCTGACACGAATTTAAAAGAGTTCCATAAAGGTGGCAAGTTTAGTACATGTTTGCCATTAGAGCTGTTAATGGGTGTATTCGAGGATTTTAATAAGGTATTAGTAAATGTCAAACAAGAATTGGTGTTGAAAAGATCCAAAAATGATTTGAATTGTATATTAACAACCGCTAGTGCTCCAGCCAGTGGCACTGCTGATTTGATTCCTAAAATTACACTTAACTCAATTCAATGGATGATGCCACATGTGATACCATCAGATGGAGAGAAGTTACAATTACAAAAGATGTTATTGCAAAATAAAAATTTGCAAATTGCATTTAGAAGCTTAGAGCTGCATGAACTTCCATCATATCCCAATACCACAAGACATACATGGTCAGTAAAGACATCTTCAAGTTTGGAGAAGCCTAGATATATTATATTTGGTTTCCAAACAGCTAGGGATAATAGTGCACGAAAAAGAACTGATGAATTTGATCACTGTAAATTAAAAAATCTCAAAGTATTTTTAAACTCTGAATATTATCCTTATAGTGATTTAAATCTCGACTTTGAAAATGGAGATGTCTCTAAAGCTTATGAGATGTTTATGAGGTTTAGAGAGACTTACTATAATACTATCCCAGATCCTATGATTAGTAGGACTGAGTTTATGAAGAAATATCCACTAATTGTAATAGACTGTTCTAGACAGAACGAAACCGTGAAGGAAGGAATTGTTGATATTAAATTAGAGATTGAAACTGCAGAAAATGTGCCAGCAAATACATCTGCATATTGTTTGATAATACATGATAAAGTGTTTGAGTACAATCCTTTGTCAAATGAGATAAATAAAATGTAAATAAAAGATGAAAAACATTCAACAAGAATTGGTTGACTCTGCAAATCAAATACGAGAGAAATATAGAGCTTTAAAACGTGGCAAGTTTCTAGAGGCTGAAGAGAGGTTCCAAACATTCCAACCTTTAATAGAGCCATTACAAGAATTAAAGAAAATCACATCTATTGGCAAAACAGAGAGTCCTCGAATGGAGATACTCCCAATGACTCCATCTAGAATATCAATGATACCAAGATTACAACCATTACAGCAATCCACTCCACAGAAATTAGATTTTGGTCTTTTAGCATCAGACTATTTAGGAAATTACCTCAGTAAAAGTAGTATGACAGACACTACATATGGTATTAGACGAGAAGCAAATAAATTTTTTATTGGAAATAAGGAAGTTGATATTGCCAATGATGATGTTACAGTTGCAAATAAAACCTACAAGGGGACAAAAGGTTTGTGGCAGTTGTTAACTTTAAAAGAACCTGAGGATTATACTCAGGCTGATTTGCAAAATTATAAAGAGATTTTGGAAGCTACAAATGGACATTTAAAGAGTTACAAAGATGGTGCACCAATTTCAAGTAATAGACATACTAAATATCTTAATATAATTAAACCTCTTTTTAAATCTGTTGGTGAAGGTTTGAGACAAGTGACTGGTAATAAAATAGACTATATTTATTGGGATGATCCTAATGAGCTTATAGATAGGTTAAGACTTCTTTGGCTAAGTCGCCAAGCCGGTAACTCAGGAGTGGATAATGAAATAGATTCCATTATTGAGGAATTGAGAGAAAGTGGAATTATTTATTAAATAAAAATATGTTTATAGATAAATTTTATCGTTTATATAATCCATATAATAAGCCTGCAGAACCCAGGGCTAGTAATGAACCTACTTTAAATTTACAAGACGATAGTTGGAATTGTTTAAACCGTAAAATTGGTAATGTTAAAGATGGGGAGTTTGTAGATGATGTATCAACTTTGGGTCAGACATTAACTAGAAAAGGTGATGTATTTTTACAAGGTAAAACTAAATATGAGTTTTTAGAATCTAAGAATAAAAATTGGAATGCTAAAAAACAGAAAATTACTAATGTGGAAAAGGGTGAAAGTTTAGATGATGTGCCCACTTTACAACAGACTTTAATACGCAAAGATGGCAAATTTGTACAAGACAATAATAATTTTGAATTTTTAGAATCAGAAAATGGTGTTTGGAATGCTAAGAAACGGAAAATTACTAATGTGGAAAAGGGTGAAAGTTTAGATGATGTGCCCACTTTACAACAGACTTTAATACGAAAAGAAAATGGTAAATTTGTACAAGACGATAATAATTATGAATTTTTAGAATCAGAGAATGGTGTTTGGAATGCTAAGAAACAGAAACTTAGCAATTTGATAGAAGGTACAGATAGTAAGGATGCTGTGAATGTTTCACAAGTTCCAAAAATGGAAGCAGGCTATTGGGATTTTAATAATAAAAGGTTAGTACGTGTTAAACCTGCCGTTGATGACACTGATTGTGTTACAAAAGAACAGACTATAACTTTTGATAAAAAAGAAAAATGTTGGGATGCCAAAAAACAATATATAAGAAATCTGCCAATGGGGGAATATTTAGATGATATTTGTTTAATGTCACAAGCTATGTATTATGATGGATCAAAATTTGTATATGGAGGAAGAAAATTTAATTTGATGGAATACAATCCTGATTTATTAGTTGCCGACCCTACATCTTTGAGTGGATTTAAGTATATAGATAATAGACCATATATACCAGAAAACTATGTATTTAAAAGAATGGAAGATAATCTATTGATTGGGGCTAATGGTAATATATTTACAGTACAAGGAAAGAGTGATGTTATAAAAAATGAATGAAATTGCATACGAACTTCATAAGCCTGCAAGAAAGAATTTCATTAGAAGGTCTTTTAAAGTATTAGGTATAAACGAAACTGTACAAATAGATTTAATTGATATGCAAAACTATGCTAGAGAGAATTCTGGCAATAAATATATTTTAACTTTAATAGATACATTTTCTAAAAAAGCTTATGCTGCTCCACTAAAGAATAAGACAGGGCTGGTGGTTACAGAAGCCATTAAAACCATTCTACCAAAGGGGGTTAAAAACATTCAATCTGACAATGGAAAAGAATTTTTTAATCAATATTTTAGCAAACTAATGAAAAAATTAAATATTAATCACTATCACACATTTTCTACAACTAAGGCTGCAATTGTGGAGAGGTTTCAGAGAACTTTAAAGAATTGGTTATATAGGGAATTTAGTGCTCAGGGGAGTTATAAATGGTTGGATTTACTTCCAAAGTTAATTCGAAAATATAATAATAAGGTGCATAGATCTATAGGAATGAAGCCTAACCAAGTGAATATTAAGAACAGTAAATATGTGCATGAGAGGTTGACTTCTAAAGTAGTGCAAGTTAAAAAGCCAAGATATAAGGTAGGTGATAGTGTGAGAATTTCTAAGTATAAACATGTTTTTAGTAAAGGATATACCCCGAATTGGACAGGGGAGCTATTTACAATAGCAGAAGTAAAGAATACAAAGCCTGTGACTTATATCTTGAAAGATGAAAATGGTAATATAATCAGGGGAGGCTTCTATACAGAGGAATTGTTAAAGACCAAATATAAAGACATGTATTTGATAGAAAAGGTTATTAGGAGAAAAGGTGATTTATTATATGTCAAATGGCTTGGGTTCCCAAGTAGCCAGAATTCATGGATTTCCACTAAGGATGTCCAAGGGAGCGCGCCATGAGCTGGGAGCACGCACGAGTTCGCGTACAAACCTCGCACTGTCAAGTTGATGATTTTGAGAATATACATGTGAATGGGTGTTGGAGATGGATTTGAAATTATACAATATAGATATGGAGTTGTACATTTATATAGGCTTGTATAGGCCCAAGAGTAAGTTTAAGAGGTATATCCCAAAAGACAAAGAAATGAAAATATTAAACAACTCATACAACTAATATATATAGATAAGACAGAAATATAGACTACAACATATCAACATATCAACTAGAAAGGGGAATGTTAGATGTACTAGCAATTAGGCATGGGCGGGGAGTTGGCTCAAAAACCTCGCGCCCCAAAAAACGGCACCGACAAACTATACTACTATACATATACACATGCATGGGTCAATAATTTTTTTTTTGCTTAATATCAAATATATATAGGGAATAAGTAAGAAATAAGGTTTAACAATTATATAGGGATATTTAGGCAAAAATCAGGATTTTTGGAATTGGTGGCCAAAAAATGATCCCCATAAGAATAACATGGGAAAAATGTGCCTAAAGTGGGGTATCTTTGCTAGTTCACCACTACTGCCATGTGACTCTGTTTTAACGCATTTTTTGCATTAAACTTAAATTAGGTTAAGTATTGGTAGCATATGTTTGTAAGCTCGGCTCAGAATATGCACGTTAGTGTTGAATTCGTATGTTGGTGGTTGGTATACTGCATACGACAGCAACGTAATAATCCTAAAATCTTTTTTTCCGCAGAATACCCTTAGGCCTACAGTTTTTTCGTATCAGAAAGCTCAATTGGTCAACTGGTTATAAGAAGAGCCTCACAATCAATACACAACAACCCAATACTTCCGAAAAAAAACTAGGTTTATTGTAACACGTCTTCTCGTCTTATTACTGTCAGCTATCTCCAATCTTTATCGTCAGCCCATTCTTACTTAATGAAGACATAAAACGAGAAAAACTGCAAATCTAGTTTACTGACTCATTACCGCAAACTATAAACTCGTTACGCTTTCGCGACCGATAGTGACGGTTATCTAAGATGGCGGACGCGGGAAAATTGACGCTAAACAAATTGGCGCGCAAACTGGCGGAAGTGGATATCGGTAGCGTACGTGTCGACGTGTTAATCATAGAGGAAAGTAGTGAACAGCTGTTGATCAGCGAACGACTCAGCTGACAGTCGCTCAGTCATTTGAGGCACCGTCAATGTGAGGTTATGCGGGGTTATCTGTGAAAGCGACAGCGTCTGTAGTGTTGTGCGCATGCGTTGTAACCGCGCCGCCGCGCCGTCTGCTGTCGCTCTCTGTCAGATGTTATCTATGAATTATGGGACAAAGGTCACCCTCCCCTCCCTCGCGATAGAGAGCTACTGGTGGTCTGGGCGTGGACACTGATTTGCTATCATAGCTGGTTAGAAATCAACAAGTAAATGATGATTCATATTGTATGCGAAATATCATTGGTAAACAATTTTTTTTATTGTTTAGTCATTATAAACGAGCAATGGTGGCAGAGAACAGGTTTTATTGCCTAAAATCCAATCCTTGGACTGCAGTAATCAAATTGATCTAAAAGCAAATTGTATAGGTGGATTATAGCAATCAAATTATTTTCTTTACACTGGAATTTCTTTCCAAGATAAGTTGATAAGTTATTCTAAAAATTACCTAGAACTAGGCTGTCTTTATTTTCCAGGATGAAAAAAATAGATTTAGCCTATGTGTTGGTGTGGGCCTTCTTTTTTGAGCTAGACATAATAAATCCTGATCGACCAAGAACACCTATGGGATGAATGTCACAGCAGCTCAAAAATCTTGGTCTGAAGTAGTAGAAAATTTCCGAACATTGTTCTTGAAAATTTCTTGATTATATGGTGACTATGAATCGGAGGTAGTCTGATATTATAGTGCTTGAAGTATATTGAGCCACTCAAAATGAATGAATTTTAAACTCCTCCTTCTTACAATCACTGTTAAAATCACTGTTTGGTTTTTTACAGAATTTTACTTTTTGTACCTATTGTCAGTCGAAACATTATCACTCAAGTATTTTTCTTGTTCCAGGAGCCTGAAGTCGCCTCTCCCTTAGACAGTGACGAAGGAGAGCCTGTTCACAAACACCCTAGACTTGGCAGCAGCCCTTGGCATTCGTCCTACGATCAGGTAGGCACAAAATACTTACGGTAGTTAAAAAAACATAGAAGAATGAATTTTCTTCTTAGCAAAGCTAGTTGAAAGATGCACAACCTCATGGCATAATTTCACCTAAAGGTTTTTATTTATAAAAACAGAGCATACAGTGTTTTGCTCTCTTAGAATATTTCCTTTACTATCTATTGACTGTGGATGCTATAGTAAAATATCAGTAAGATAACATATCAAAAACATAGTTCAGTCTTCCGCTTTGTCCTTGGCATGAAGAACTGTGAAATTACACACACAGTCTTAATGCCCATGTGGACAGGCCTATTCAATATTAACACGTTCGCGGCGGCACGTCAAATGGCGGGCGTATCCCCAGTGCCCTCAGTGTCGAACAAACCCGATTGCCGCGTTTCCAATTTCGGTCTGACGAATAGCAAATAACGTGCGAGGATGTCCTGCTGTACGAGAGTCGACGTAGTTTGCTAAACACCCACAGATAGTAGCACTGCTTGGAACGTAGCCGGTCCCATTGGAATTGTATTGCCAAATGTAGGGAAAAAGACGGGACAAAAAGTAGATTTTTGAGATTGCCAGACGGGGATTTTACGGGGAAATTTACTACCAACCTACACCACAACAATACAGTATACTATTGAGCAGTGCTGTGCGAGGTTTCAAGTTTCTAGCTCTAATCCTGGCTTAAAAATAAATTATTTCGTACTGCATTGCAGCTTGGGAGCGATCGCACCCATCAGGATGGCATTAGGGTTCCGCATATGCCGCCGCGAACGTGTTAAAAGAAGAAAATAACCTAGCTATTTGTTAGGAGATGTATAACCATCGGAGAATGTGTATTAAGATAATCTTTGCATCCTTTACTCATAATTTGTTTATGTCTAAACCGTTTAAATTTACATATTTTTGCAGGATGATGATGGTGACTATTTAATGGAACAGAGCTCGTGCTCAACGAACGACATGGTTGGCCCCCAGAGCGAACTCGCCTCCTTACCCCCCACCTTCCCTACCGCAACCTCCCCTACACTCCTCGTCCGCTCTGGGACCACGGAAGAAGACTTGCTCAACGACAACTACACTTTGTACGATCGACGGCAAGGCGTCAGCGTACCACTTGACGCCGCCAGGAAACTCTTCTCCGATGAAAGTTCAATATTCACAAGGTAACTTGAATAAAGGAGTAATTAGAGTATAGTATTCCCCCATAACTTGGATGATTTGAATTTCAAGTTCTCTGGATGGTTGAAAATCAAAATTAAATAAAATAATTTTTGTATATGGGAAAGCAGCACTATTTCAGTACTGTTTGGCCACCTTTTGTATATAATGAAACCTCTTGTACTGTAAAATAATTGTTTAGTGTAATAATTCTAAACACTTCTTGGTATTTTTGGTTCACAGCAACCATCCTAACGACATTAATGTCTTATAACTTCTCATACAGTGACGATTGCAAATTGAGAAATTACACTTTAGAACTGCGTAGTTTAGAGCAAATCGTTTTTTTTTTTTAATTCAGTTGAATGAGATCCATATATATTCTATGAATGCTGTTTGTTAAGGGTGCGCTCTACCCCTTCCGTTTTTTGTAAACGCAAGGGTCCGGGGCAACCGTGTTACCGAAGGCTACACTTAATGTAGAATCAAAGTTAGGGTGGCATTTTGAAGAGGATTAAATTATCTAGATTGTTGTGGTTTCAATATGTTTAATATCGTACCATAAAGCCTACAAATCTTCTTTGAATATATATGAAAAACTGCAATTTTAAACTGCTATAATATAATAATATTATATTAATTATTATAATATATAATATAATTAGTTGTAATTCTAATTATTGAATTATTACTTTAAAATCCTAAAACCAGGGTTGCATAGATTATTCTTTGTTCTGTAAAACCCCACTCATTGTTTTTTACTACATGTACGGGTAGTTTAAAAAGGCAGTTGCCCTGAACGTCTACAAGCGCTTCTCGCGGCGCTGTTCAATGGAGCAACATAGCTACTGAAGCCCGAGTTGAGATTTCCGAGCTGAGGCAGAGCGCACCCTTAAGCAAAGTCTATACTAAGCAGGGCCCAGATTAATAATCGTTTATTATACTCATATGATTATTTACCCTTTCAGGTCAATAAGAGATCCCCAAAGTGTTCTTTTACTTTATGTTTCATGATAATTACCCATCCCAAATAGTAAAAGTGTGATCAAAAGTGCATATTAATGGTTCTTATTAAAACATCTATGCATAACAGCCCATTTGAATTTGGTGATAGAATTTAAAACTCGTTTGTTAAAAATAGCTTATTGTTTGAGTCGCTATAGGTTTTATAATTTTAAAAAAATATTATTAATATGAAGTTAGTATGTTGTTGGTAATGTTGCACTTATGAGTAGTTTGCCCAGAAACTGACTTAACTCTTTTATTCCAGTGAACCTACCTCTTTGGGGAAAAATTCGTAAGTTTCAATAGCTAATTTCCCCATTGAATGGTTTTCAAAAATCTGTTTTGAATGTTGTTTCGTATTACCTGTGATGTTCATTTAACAATTTGTCTTAAATTATGTTCACTTATTTTTATTGTCTCAGTTTTCTTGTGCTATTATAACTTTACCTTTTAACCTTTATAACCAAAACCTGCTTCTTAATTTTAAAACATTTTAGTTTTAGAGGCATATGCATTTATTTTGTTTTAACCAGCATGATGTTTGTTTTGTAAATAATTCAATTTTGTTCAAAAGTCCTACATTTAGGTTTTAATAGACAGTTTCTAATTCTTTGATACTACATTTTAAACTTCATTTTAAAGCTAAATCATGTCGTTAATTAGTTATCTAATTTAAGTTAAGCCTCAAACTCATTGACCAAACTAATTATCGAACTAACCTGTTTCAATACTGTATGTCATCATCTTGTATGCATAAAGATACTAGCACACCTAATACAATCCATTAAATGCTTTGTTTTATAACAAAATAATGTATCTTTTATTTTGTTTTATTATTTGAATTTTTATTTTCATTATCTCATTTTCTGTATTAGTTATTGAATGTAATAGTAACTTAATAGTTTTAGATAAAAACAATTAATCTAAAATTTTGATATTTGACAAAGACTAATACTTTGTTTTGTTTGTTGTAACGTAAGAAAGTAACATTATATTTTTTAGTAAAGCTTATAAAATATTAAGAGCATGTATTAAAAAAGGTTCTATATTGTGAAATATTGAGTACAGATAAACTAGTTCTACTGTTATAACTTTGATTGGTTCTCCCAATCTCAGTTTTTGAAACAATTTCATTATTTTGCTGTTTTTAATTTTGTATACAGTGTGTAAATTAAGTATGGAAACAAATCTGTATTTTTAAAACCGAAATAGATAGAAATATTCTATTTGTGGCAATAATAGTTAACAAAGATTCCGCAATTTTTCACATGAAAAATATTTTTTTACCACCCTAACAGGGTAGGTGGTAGGGGGTGACTTATTTTTTTCAAATAGCAACCCCTATTGAGTGACCCCTCATTTTGAAGGGTTTGTCAAAAGAAACACAATGACGCAAATCCGAGGTGAATATCTCACTCCTAGCTAACATGGCGGATATTCCAAAATGGGCTTTTTTTTACAAAAATTAAATTTTTCATTACCCACCATTTAGGCTAGGGGTGAAATATCTACCTCGGGTTTGCGTCATTCTTTTTCTTTTAACAAACCCTTCAAAATGAGGGGTCACTCAATAGGGGTTGTTGTTGAAAAAAATAAGTCACTCCCACCCCCCTACCCTGTTAAAGGGGTTGAAAAAATATTGTTGATTAAAAAAATTGCGGAACCTATGTTAACAATCAATTCCACAAACAGAATATTTCTATCTATTTCGGTTTTAAAAATACAGATTTCTTTCCATTATTTGTGAAATTGGTGCTTTTCACGTACAATAAATCAAATTTTGGAATATCCGCCATTTGGGCTAGGAGTGAGATATTCACCTCGGATTTGCGTCATTGTGTTTCTTTTGACAAACTCTTCAAAATGAGGGGTCACTCAATAGGGGTTGCTATTTGAAAAAAATAAGTCACCCCCTACCACCTACCCTGTTAGGGGGGTAAAAAAATATTTTTCATGTGAAAAATTGCGGAATCTTTGTTAACTATTATTGCCACAAATAGAATATTTCTATCTATTTCGGTTTTAAAAATACAGATTTGTTTCCATACTTAATTTACACACTGTATACAAAGTATTTTTTTCTTGCAATGAAATTGAATTTTTCAAATTTTTAACCTGTTGGGTATGGTAGTACATAATCTTTTTCTGTGTATCCTGTTTGTGGATTTAACACTCTGCAACGTGATCAGAATCTAGACTGATAACATAATTTATATGGAGGTGGGTGGTGGGAGGAACCTATTGTTTCTACATCCAGCTAATTCACATTTCACTATTTTAACTGAGACAAGAATATTAACAATAAATTAACACTGTTATAAAGATGTGTCAACCTCCTAAGGTTGTGGTTATAATGAGCAGCATCACACTCTTTAAGGGTGATTTAATGGGGTAGTATATGGATGAGTTGTAAAGTGAATCAGTATTTGTTTTTTAATTTACATTCTGTAAGCGCGGCAAGTGAAAAGCAAAGCCGGAAAGTGAGATGGGTACAGCTGTTTACCTATTTGTAAGATTACCTTCATGGCTGAAGAACCAAACTATTTCCTCATAATCGTATAAGGCCGAACAATTTTCAAACTGTGCGTTTTCAAACATAGCAATCGAAAAATTAGGTGAACAAATTTTGAAAGTGTACTCAGCGTACTACTATGTCTTCGTAGTATAATACAAGCGTCTTAATTTACTTTTTTAGACAAATCGTCAATTCATAGTATAAACATACTCCCTGATAGATTTGCCATCCTTTTGGATCATCTAAAGGCATTAAAACCAGTTTTTTTCTGGGTTCATGTAGAGGCAATTTTTATTTACAAATTTAACTTCTAGTTTTAGCTTTTAGCTTACCTGCTAGGATGACCTAAGAGCAAAGCACAAGATGTAAGAGCCACAGAAATAGGATTGGAACATTTCACGGCTTGCAAGACCAGGTAGCGTAAGTACATATGATAAACCTATGTACTTAAGCTCCTTTGTCTTGAAAGCCACAATTTAGTTGGGAGCGTACTCAAACATAATCAACTGAAACACATTTCAAAACTTCAAGTTTTATTGTACAATGAGTGTACCTGCTCTCATTGTGTTACGGCTTGTTAACATTTAATGCATGGTTTCTGTCCTATAACTATCCTATTTCTGCTCCAGGTCAGACCGGCCTGCACAGAACTGCGCGACCTTCTACTTCAAACATTGCGACACAGAGTCGGAGCAGGAGGACAGGGGCAGAGAGAGGGAGACAGAGGAGACGGAGCCAGTAGCGATGGACACGGACAACAACAAGGAAGACTCGTCGGAGGAGGAGTGGACGTACAAGTGTGGCGAAGACTCTGCCTTCACACACTCTACAGAGACACTGGCCTCCGCACCCAGGTATACCACTGGTTGCTAACTAGTAATCACTTTGTATGTCACCATAGACAATGAAATATTTGTAGTCCTGTAGATTCTTGTTTAATCAAGCTTAACAAGTTTAACCCAGTTTAAGTTCCTATTTCATTATAACTAGGCTACAGTACTACATTTTACCAATTATAATCCATTATCACAAATAAATAAAAAAAAATTAATAATAACAATTTTAGTAATGTTCCAATTTTAGTATATGTACTGCCGAAGCACAAAGTCAACACACTCCTACTGTAACTGTAAAATATGAAAGATAAAGCATTACATCTCCACTCTGCCACTGGACTTGGCTCCAACCATAACTTGACGTGAGGGGTAGTACTCTAGTGTTGTAAGATAGAAATTACAGTTAAGTGCAGGTCTTGACATGCATTTTCTTAGGACAATCAGGGTTGTTTCTAAACATCTGCTACTGGGTATAGTAACTCATTTCATGGTGATGTTGTATTTGGGAAAATGCAGTTTGTTTCAACACTTTAAGTTAGCCAACTTACTTTGGACAAACACATAAAGGAGTCGAAATTGTCATAGCTAATTTCTCAGGTTGTTTGATAAAGGATAAATTGGAAAAAATGAAAAAAGATGATAAATGATAAATGTTAAAAAATCTTACTGTAAAAAGTCATCATTGGCTGGAACTTTCATAAATGAAGCCTTCGTATATCGGCAATTTATTCATAAGAAGTGTGTGTGGCTGCCTTACTAAAAAAATATCAAAACAAACCTAATTTTTTGAAGAAACTCAAATCATTCTTAATCTGGCTCGCTATAGTAAAGATGAGTTTCTAAATCAAAAATGAATTAGCTATCCATTCTAAAATAATTGTCAAATTGTATGGTTAAGTCTTTTAGATTAAATTGTATAACCAATTGTGTATGCTTTGACACTATTCATGTATGTCAAATGTATAAAGTGAATAAAGATGATTTGATTTGATTTGGAATACGGAGTATCGTACATTCCTCAGATTAAAAATAATGCAATTTTTAAATAATTCATTATTTTTCCCATTTTATGTGGTGTATTTAGTGAGGTGTGATCATGGGATTTACTTGCAAGGCTGGTACAGCCATTTACTTGTTGTACCTTGACAATCAATGTCTCATCATACCTAAACAGACTATACTTCCACTAAGCTTATTAACAGTTTCTATCCTAGACCAAAATTCTGACAACTTCTCTATGTGATTTTTTTGTCCCTTTTACAAACCACTTCTGTCCGCAGGTCTACTAAGCCAGAGTCTCAGCCACTGCCCAAGCCTCAGCTGCAGAAGCTCATAGAAGGGGCTGTAGAGATTGTCCACTCCTCCCCCTCCCGTCCCCGCACCTTCCCTCCTCTTATCTTTGAGACTGCTCGGGCCAGGTCCAAAGTCAGCGACTGGATGATGAGGGCTTGGGACCCCGAAGACTGCAAGGTACAGATTAGATGCATGTTGACGTTTTTTTCTAGGCTATACAGTGTTCAATTAGGAGAAAGATAAAATGGGCATACAAATTTAAAATTAATAGAGCATAAGAGATCTTCACATAGAGATTGGTACTGAGATGGTAATCTGGTTAGTGTAAAGAGCGCAAGCTGTGTCCAGGTTGAAATCCTGCCAATAATGAGTAAAAAGAAACAAACTAGAACTACTCTGTGAAATAAGTCATGTTATTGATTTTAATTTTGCTCAAAATAACTCTTGTTGTGATTCAAGTTCTAATGTTATAGACACTTGTAAACTTTAATATCTTAAACATAGGTTTCTAAATGTTGTAAAAGGGTCTCTTTAACTATAATAAATACCTAAAGAGTATTAATAAAAGATTTAAAGCTGAATTTTTACAGTGTTTACAAATTTTGCTCAATTAAAACTTGAGTTAGCGAAATCCTAAGTAAAAAATTTAAATTAATTCTAAAACTACATACTAAGTTAGAGAACAGAAATTGTCTGTGCTGGCTTCAGTGGGGTGACATTAATTAAAATAACGTAAAAACGACTGTTGAAGATATCTTTGAACCAAAATAACCATTAATTTCATTAAATGGTAAAAAAGTAGGTTTTTGGGAACAGGCTACGCTCACTCTGATTTTTTCACTTGATAGTGGTTTTCCTTTAAATGTTGTTGCTAATCTCCCAGACCATTGTGTGTTCTTAAGCCCATTGGTTTAGCTACTGCAGTAGATTCTAAAGTAACAAAAATGTTACTTTAGAATCTACTGCAGTAGCTAAGCCAATGGCTAAAAAAATTGTATCTTCAGTTTTGTTATTTTTCATTCCAAATGACAAGTTTTCACCTCAATCTTGCTGCCTGTTTAGGGAGAGAGCTGTGATGCCAGTGGAGAGTACACCACTGAGGAAGAGGAGAGACAATCCTCGGGAGACTTCAACCACTCTGCCTTCCTGCCTTCACACAACAGCACGGAGGTTCTGTCTACTCTGGACACTACTCTGACTGAGAAACATCTCCCAGTCAGTCCTGTCAATGTCCCGGAACACTTCAAGGTGGGTGTAGACCAGAGTGGGTCTCTACTAATGTAGCACTATGTGATGATAAGTTTCAGCATAGTAGGTGATAATGGAAAAGCAACACTCCTGCCAAGTATGATTTCCTTTTTTGAATAAGTTACTGTGGGAAGGGAGTCAGTCCTTAAGGAAATCTGTTGCAGATTGACAGATTTGGATGAAGAAGAGTGTTTAGGTATGAAAAAGTTGAAAATGATAGTTCTAAAAATCTGTTCAAATCTGGTCTGAGATGGTTAACACATGTCATGATTACCATAAAGCATCTGGTTGTTTAGGTGTTTTATTTTGTTAGTCCAGACAGGGCAGATTTAGGTTGGATAATTGAGATGCTTAAGTTTCAAGAATGTGACTGACCTCGGCATGATTTTTTCAGATCTCCCCAGTAGTCCTAAGAGCCAAGAGGAAGGAGGGAACACCCAAGAGGCCGCTCAGTGAGTCGGGACTTCCTCAGATTGTGAACGGAGATGAGAAACTGCTTCAGTGTCGTAGTGAGTCTGCGCTTCATCAGATAGACCACACACCCACGCAGAGGTGAGTCATTAACTTGTCTGCTTAATAATAGTCTGTGACCAATGTGCTTAGGGTGCTTCAAAATTAACACCTAACCGTTTTGGCGTAGTCCCTAAAGTATTTTCTTTTTTAAGATTCACTGGTAAACGTTAATGATTTTAAAATGTCATTTTCACTTTAAAGTTTATCATGAGGATTTTATTCTTGATCCAGTGACTTAGTCAATAGCACGATGGACTGTGAAACCAAGGCAGTTATGTTGTGGCTTTGCTTCCCAGTGTTGACAATTAAATTTATCAGTACAGTTTATTCATTTATCTGTACCGGCTCATCACTTGCTAAGCTTGTTATTCCACACACAGGGCTTTAAGGCCCCTATGAACAAGCAAATCCATGTTCAAAAAAGGCCACCAACCTCTTTTTATAGAAATAAATCTTAATTGTTGATGTGGATGGGTACATAATTTCAAATTGTCAAATTGTATTGAATCTAGGGATGGTCAAGTCTCGAAATTTCGGGAAATTTTAAATCTCGTTACACGAGACGAGATTTCTTTTTGGCCGAGATTTTTATCGAGACAAGAATAAAAAAAAAAAATAAAAAAAAAAATAAAAACGCCTGCAGAAAGTCAATGCAATACCCGCAATACAGGAGTGTGTTGTAGTTGCGTTTCCTTTGCGAAGGCGTTCTTATTTAATTAATTCTTTAAATGTATATATTACTTTAATTATTTTAATAATATGCCTATTACTTTAATAACATTTGAGAAGTTTTGTTAAGTGTAAGCAGTGTGAGGAATGCTTTATTACTACAAAAAGTCAAAACAAGTAACTATTTTATAAAAATTAATATTGCTTTTATTTTATGATTTATTTTATTTTAGGATAAGTTGAACTCTATCCTAACTGATATCACTATGTTTCCTTATCGTAGGCATTTTTAATAAGTTAGGCGTGATTAATAAAAAATTGTATGCTGATGTTTTTTAATAAAAGATTGTAAATATTCTTGCCTATTATCATTATTTTTGTATTTAAACAGTCATCTAACAATGTTACAAAATCAGGTAAAAATTTTGAACGTGCATTTCCCGTTGTGTATGAGAAGGGAAATCCCGTCTCGAAATTTTATGAGAAATAAAAAATCTCGTCTCGTCTCGTCTCGAACTAAAAATCCAATCTCGTCCATCCCTAATTGAATCTGGAGGTAAAATGAAAAAACTAAGACTGAGTCAGAATTCTTCAAACCACAATGTTTCCTAGTTCCTCAAAACCTAAATTTCAATGAATCAGGAGAATGAAATGAATCGTACATTTTCTAAAAGTATTGTTTCTTCAGAAAATTTGAACATTAGTTGGAAGTTATGAAATGCAGTAGAAACTTGACGACAAGACTCTCAAGGGTATGATTGAATTAGAATTGTCATCAAGGTTCGTAGTAATACGTGATGGTAAAATAAATTCAAAGTGATTTGAAAATCCTGCTTGTTATCAGTTAACAAGGGTCTTGTTTTCGAAGTTACACTGTGTATTCACTTCATGATGCAAGTAGAAATGTAAATTTCAATTTTCTAATGTTGTATGTGTGTTCAGTGTCAAGATGGATACGTCAGTACACACGACCTTGTCATCGTCCACAGTGGAGGAGACTGTTGGAGGTCAGACACAAGAGGGCAGTTGCGGTGGTTACAGTTCCAACTCTCTGCGGCGCAGGAAGATCAAGATGCGCAAGCGGAACTTGGTAAGTGTCTGCGCCCTGCGGGGGGTTAAGGACTTGTGTTATTAACAAAATTCTGCTATTACCATATTAAAAAAGTGTTTGAATAACCCAACAAAGCAATAAGAAATTTGCTTAGTCTGCTGGTTTGCTGTGATGAGGGTGCATTTTGATCGTAACAAGTAAACTAGGCCATTATAATAAATGGTACGTTTAAGTTGTGTAATTTAAACATTTGCAAATATTATATCAGTATATTATTTTTAAGCATTTCGTAGAATTTGCAAACAAACATGTGGGAAATGATTGTAATCATTATAATTTGCTTTTTAAGTGCCAAATTTCCAATAGAGTCACAGCACTGTCTAAAGTAGTGACAATCTCTTTGCTATCCATAGTACTACCGCCATCAGATTTAAGGTTATTTACCAGAATTTCATTTGGTTTTGGTGGAAAATGACAGAAGAGGTGACTCGCCACGATACTTCAGGTCACCCAGTTCCTGCTAGATTCATACCTGTTCCTCAAGCCTAATCATGCCATTATGTCTTTGGGAGAACATCATCATTCCCTTTGCTGGTCTTTGATCAAACTATCTTTGGTGGCCTGTTTTTTTTCTCTTGGCAATAAATTCTTACCTACTCTTAATAACATATATTTCTAAGAAACCTTGAATATTAAACATTCTTTGAAGTTCTTAAAACAGAGACTTTTCTTTATTGTTGAAGTATTTTCTGCTATTTACTATGTATATTCTGTTTCATTCAATTCCTGTGAACTCACACCTGATATTTCTCGCAGGGCAAGAAGAGTGAGTCAGGGTCAGACAATCACGACCCACCGTCCCCACTCAAGTCCCCGCACGCAGTTGCTCGACGTGTTGCGTCTAGTGGCACAGAGACAGAGGAGGACGCGGAGGTAGAGCTGCGTAACCGCATTGCACGACGCAAGTGCAGCACAACTCCCAACTTCAAGCTAGGTCCTGAGGGTCTGGTCACTGTGTTTTCAACGGCAGAAAAAGCCCTCTCTGCTGATAGCTCTTTCTCCGAGCAGGCTTGGGACAACTACCAGGTAAATATATATTTTGGATAATCTCAAATTCTGTTCATCATGAAGCTACTACTGTACAATGTATAGGTAACATTGTATAAGAGAAAATAAATTTGCTAATACAAAAGTGTTAATTATTTATTTATTTTAGCTTAATGACGATTCCTGCTTTAACACATGAGTTTTTTAATCGATTCGTAACTGTCTTTTATCATACAATACCTATGACTAATAAACCATAATGAGAGTTGTGAATCATGAGATAGTGAAACCAAGCAATTATGTTTTACTGTACCTCTTCTTAAGATCCTGGACCACAAAAGATAGACCACAGACAAGGTAAAGAAAAGAATGTTATCTATAGTTGAATTTGAAAGACAACCTGTTGGCTCCTACAAGTGTATGTATGTTGTGGTTTACAGGAGAAGTACATGAGTGAAGCGTACAGTGAGGATGCCCCAGACCAGGAGACTGCTCGCAGACTGCTGGAGTTTGGTGAGGACTATCGTAACTTTCTGGACAGCCAATCAGACGGCGGCGCCTCCAGCCTGGGGCTTGGCCGTGGTGGCTACCTGAGACGGAGAAAGTACCTTGTATGTAAACACCATGCAAACTAAACTGTAAGCTCTATTGTTCTTGAGAATTTTTTGGAATATGTTGACTAACGATAAAGAGTACTCATGGTTCAAAAAGGTTTGTGTTCCTCAATCAGCCAACCTACCCATTTTACATTGAGAGTTTGCATTGGGAGTTTGCTTTGATGGTTGTCTGTAAAATAAAAACTCAATAAAATCAAGTCATGGCCAAGCTATTTAGCTCAAATCTGAAACATGCTCTTTCCTTCCCACACTACCATTCTAGCTGGATCCCACACCTATGCAAAATTCTGCTGCCAAGTTTGAATCACATTTTGCAATGAGGTGGTTCTGTGGAAAGGGGACCAAGACCTAATGTAATTTGACACTAGTTGACCAATGTGCATAGTAAAATATATTTTCACATAAAATGTGGATAAGTTGCTTGGAGAGTTTGCAGAATACTCTAAAAATTTTCTCCACAAGGCCAACAAGCAGGCATCCATTAGTTTCCATCGAGACGGTTTAAGTTGGGGAGTTGCGGAGTAGTTTGGTAGTTTTAGGGGTGTCTGCTGTTGGTTTGTTAATCCCTCAGGCTACGGCCACACGGGCGTTTTTTCACGCGGTAAAATGTAGCTTATTTTCATGCTGCTTAAATTCCCGCTGTTGTATGCCACACGTGCGTTTTTTTCACGCAGTAAAATGTAGCTTATTCTCACACTCGTTAAAGTCCAGGAGCGGCAAAATGCAGTGGGAACCCGCAGTTGATTGATGAATTCACTTAATTATGTTGTATATCTTCCTCATGACCGGAATAGTAACCTTGTTTCTGACTAGTGAACAAGAAATATGAATGGTATATTGATTTCAATACGAAAACAATACTAAAATTATTTTATTTTGTTAACCATTCATTTCATTATTTACATTTAGTATAAAAAAATTAATATAATATGTTAATTTCGATACGAAAACAACAATACATTTTTTTGAGCGAAGCTCACTTTCCCTCACTTTGTAACTTCTTTGTAAGAGCATCAGAATGTAATTTTTGACCAATTGATATGAAATTTGGCCAACAGCTAAAGAATACTGAGCTCAATGTTTTGGTAAAAAATATTTGCAAATTTCCTTCTGGATTTTATTTTACGGTACACGCAATTTCACTTGTTATTTTAATGTAAGTTGAAATAAAAATTATATTGGGTTTGTGACATATGGGTTTATCTTGTTTCATTTAAATAAGATAAACATATGTTAATTGTTTGTAACTGTTTTGTTTCATCCTAGGTTAAAGTTGGATTACAGTTTATCAATGGAAGTAACAGTTTTGCTATATTTATTTTGAGCATGCCTCAAAGGCCACGTCGTAATATTGGTCGTCGCACGAATAATGCAAATATTATTGTAAGAGAGTGGCGTCGTTAACAAGAACAACCAGATGAAGCAGTGGCGGAAGAAGCTGATAATGATAGGCAGTTAGCTAATCAATTCCAACATGAATTAGATGCACTAAAATTTTACACTTGCACTAACTGTCATCGCCAACAACTAACAGCTTCAAACCAATCACCGATTTGTTCGCGTTGTCGTTCAAATGCAACTAAATTCACGGCGTTAAATAATATGGATGTGTCAAGTGTCCCGAACGAATTAACTGACCTGACGATTGTAGAACAAATGTTGATTGCACGAGTACATCCTGCTATGCCCATTTACAAAGTACAAGCAAATGGTCAGGATGGCCAGTTTCACTACAAAGGTACAGTATGAACTATCAGATAAATTTGTCATTCCTTAGAACTTAAATAATATCGGGCAAACAAACGGTGAATCTGATGAAAGGGAACATTTATTGTAGGGTGTTAGCTGCTTTAGCCATTGACAATCTTTAAATAATGCTTCGCTCATTTATGCGTCTAAAGTATAACGGCAGACCGCCCTAGTTTATTTTGTTAACCTTTCATTTAATTATTTACATTTAGTATAAAAATAAATATAATATAGCCTATTAATTTCGATACGAAAACAACACTAAAATTATTTTATTTTGACATTTAGTAAAAAAAATAAATATAATATAAATATTTTTATGACAAGATTTTCATCAGATCTTTGTATATTCTACTACATAAATGCCTCTTTACATTTTTTAGTCCAACTAAATGCCTTTCCTTTTAGTAACAAAATATTAAGTGGTCCAGTAAGGTAGACCTAAGTTTAAGATAAAACGCGTAGGTCTACTGTGTAATTGGCTAGACCCAAAAAATATTTTACGCTATCCTGGACAAAATTAGATACATTTATATTTATTTGAACTGGCTAGGACGACTCGATCAAAGCTGCGTGTTGCTCCTGCCCGTGTGGCCAATGACAGAGCGTGAAAACAAGCTTCAAAAATGCACCCCAGTCCATTCTTCTGCGGGCCTGCGGCGGTCGATTTTGAAGACGCGCCTAATCTGAAATCGCGTGAAAACACTCTCCGTGTGGCATACCTCATTACATTTAATGCTGCTCATATTTATTGCGTTTTTTCACGCTGCGTTCTTGCGTGAAAAAACGCCCGTGTGGCCGTAGCCTCAGTCAGTCACCTCACAATCTGCATGTGAAATTTTCCCTTATTTCTTCCTAACTTAATGTGTAATGTTGCAGGCTGTAGATAGTGACAGTGGAGGCCCAGAGTTACAAAATCTTATTGCAACGTCTCTGTCTCAACTCAAACACTCGGAGATGGCCTGGAGCAAGCTGTCAAAAGCCAACCCTCTCCTGGTCATGGCTAAGGACTTTGTAAGTAAAACTCTTTTATTTGGAATTAAAGTTAATTCTTAAGTATTATATTCATAACTAAAGCTAACAATGCTCCTGTTCTTTTTCACCGGTTTTTTTTTTTTTGCAATCTCCAAAAAAGTCAGTGTTGTTTATGATTCTGATCTTGAAAATATGAACATAGTCAGCGGCAAATTTGTGAAACTATTATTAAGGGACGAAGCCCTTAATTGATTAAATGTTTTAAGTTATAATGTATAAATCTACAGAATGTAGGCCTACTGTATTTTCCCACGATGTTCTGTTTACGGTCTGGTAAGTGAGAAAAAACAGATTTGTCAAAAGGGTAATACACTTGAGCAAAACACTCAAAATGGGAGTAAAAAATATATGCAATGAGACCTAACGCAGTAAATGGTAGATTTCCATGGGAAAAAGGTTCAATTCTACCAAATTTAGAAATTAGCAGTGTTGTAGTTTCTTTAGTGGCCGACATTTTCCAACAGCAATACCTCAAAATTTCTTTTGTTCCAGGCGGAGATCATATCAATATGCAAGGACAATATTTCTGCGCTGAAGTGTTTCTTGGACAAAAGTGAACAAGGAAATGGATATATTGAAGAGTGCCGAGAGATGAAAGGTAGGAAAATCTAGATTTGTTTTTGTTTGTTACATTTTGATGTGTTTTGATAAATAGCTATAATTTATTTATTTAAAGATGATGTTATTCTATGTAAAGGTGTTTTGTATTCTTATTAGTAATAGACGCCTTCACTCTGTAAATGGTATGTTAGATCTGATTTTTTATTTCAACCATCTTCTGGGAGTAAGAATTTCATACAAAGGAAACCACACTATTTTTATTAATCTTTAGCAACAGTTTTATCAAATGTTATATGTTAAGGTCAATACGGTTCGGTACGGTACAATATTTTGTACCTCGATTCTCGATACAAAATCAGTATACTCTGGTACGGTGCTACCAGTATTTTTGTCGTTTTCTTCTCAGGATTGTATTAAACCATCATTTTAAATTTGAATTCATTGACATTATTACTTTAAAAAAAATTGTAGGCCTATCCTACATTTATGGTTTTCTAAAAATTACAACACCACACGCACATTATTAAAACCTTTTATTCCTAACAAGTGTAAAAGAAACTTGTGTCAAGAAAGAAACACAGTTAATATAAAGGCTTTGCCTATTTTGAGTCATAGCATAGCCATGATAAATTGATTTTAAAATTTTAAGAATTTTTAGGAATAAACATGTTTGGAGCAACAATATGACAAGATAATTTTAACACAACACGGTGCATAACGTAGTTGTGACCTCCCCACACACGCTCAGTCCGGAACTACACAGTTTAGCCGGATCGTCTTAATACTGTTCTGTTAATACTGTTCAATGAAGTGGCGACCATACATAGTAGGTATTTTAAGCCAAGTATGAATGGAGATGAGCGTAGGATGAGTGGCGCAATCTTGTAGTTTTGTTAGTGACTAAGGCCGACATTCCTTAGACACAGCTGCTAATTATTAGCCCATACAGCTAATGGCAACTAAGGGACCTACAGTTTATTGTGGCATCCGAACCACATTTTTCCTTGGTATATACGAATTGGTCTAATTATCAGGTTACTTCACTTACTTAGTCGTAGTACTCACTCGTGCGGACATTAATCCACACCAGGGAGTATCGCATCCACAGTGCATGCCTATAAATATCTACAATTCGTGACCTCCTAGTAGCTGGATTACAGGACGACGCCACCCGTCCCAGTCTTGCCTCCTCTTGGTCTAATATGAGTTAAGCTCATTGAAGTACCACAATTTCAGAGCATAACCATCATCCGTTCCCATCACTGATTTTTGTGAAGATTTAAATTTTGTATACTCTTTTCTAAATGCAATCCGTTAGTTGTTTATTTTTTTCACCACAGTGTCCTTTGTTGCTTTTGGGTCAGTTTCGTTCACAAAATCTAATAACTCTTTATTTATAAGCTGCTTCCCTCATGTCCCTGATGCGGTGTTCTTTGCTTTTTATTTTCCAAACGCATTCGTGACCTCAGTATTTTTCTATGAATTCGAGTGTAAAGTCTCTTGACCAGGTAGACATGTTTAATGTGTTGTACTTATAACAATATCACTACACAACACTAAAACGCCAAAAGGCGCCAACTAGACTAACAACAACACAGCTCTGGTCTATGTTAACCAGACTGAAGAAGAGTTAACTTGCAATGAAGCAAAAAAGTCAGATGCGCAATCGATACTGCTGAAAATGTGGTGGGAGGAGTGAAGCAGCACTGTCTTGGACTGTGGGATTCAACACACACGTTCAGTGCAATTTGCATCATGTAGCTCCTAAACGAGTAGGTTTTATAGCGAAAATGCGAAGAGTGTCAAAAAATTTCGAAGAGTAAATAAGTCTTAAAATTGCGTCCACATTCCAAAAAGACCATAAAATATGTAAAAAATATTGATTCTATTATTTAAAAAATGGCGGCCATTTTCCAAAATGGCAGCAAACTTGAAAAGTGGAAAACTGTGTATTTTATGGTCTTTTTGGAATGTGGATGCCATTTTAAGACTTATTTACTCTTCACATTTTTGCTATAAATAAACCTACTCGTTTGGGAGCTACATGATGCAAAATGTTCACCGGAAGTAATTTTTTCATAGGCTGTAACTCCTAAACGAGTTGGGTTATGAAAAAAATGTCAAGAATTAAAAAGTTTTAAAATTGCATGTTCTATCTGAAAACGTAAAAACGTAATATTGAAAATTGCTGCTGATTTTCATAAAACTAAATTTATATTTTTAATTGCCATAAAAAATAAAGGAATGTCCTCCATTTAAAATTTTCTCTAATACTTACCGTATCCGATATCCCAATGGTGGCCTCCTTGAACTGATCACCCTGTACATTTGTGTACTTATATTCACAAACAACTGTTCTGTTCTGTTCTCATCTGGAGGAAATTCGGATTAAGCTTGCATCGGGATTGACAAATGTGAAATCTTGCATTAACTTGTGTTCTGTCCCAGCTTTGTAGTTATGGTCTAGCACCATCCGGAAGTGGGTGTAATCCAGGAAAAATCTTTAAATTTTAGTCATGAACACAGGAGTGAGAAAAGGTTTGGGGATGTTCTAGTGGAGCTGTATGAAAATTTTAGAGTAAACCCTAATTTTGTTCTATCTCAGGTACAACTTCTATGGTATGTTGCCATAATCTGCATGAGCTAACTACTAGGGATATATACCAGATTAAACGTTTAGTTAGAGAGCGGATTTTTAATTCCTTCCTGATATTCAGGATGAGAACGGGACTCGAGTTCCCAACAATATCACCTAGCTTAATGAGCTTGTGATTGTTATTTCTTATGCCTGGGCAAAAAGAGTTTGTTTTAAAAATCTTTAGTAAAAATTCTTGCAGATGGTAATTATGACAAAAAAAAAACAATTTTAAGTCTTTATGGCTCTGTCCTATAAAAACCATTACTCAGTAGAAATACTTAGGTAACAAAAGCCGTTGACATATTTGGTGCATTTGGTTACCAGTAGAAAGCAGGTTTAGCTTTAACAACCACAAATTTTAACAAACAAACAAATTTTAATTTTTGTACCTAACAATGCCATCATGACTATAATCCATGATCTCAATCGAGTACATCACCCTCCGCAGCGACATAATCTAAACAACTCCTACAATCATGGAGCGTATTATTAACAGGTCCTATCATTGTGACGTCATTTTGAATGTCCTGCAATCACGGCGCCATGTCAACCTGTCCCACATTTGCAGCTTCACCTTTGATCTCCTTTGATCATGGCACCATCATTAACATGTCCCACTGTTGGGGCGTCATTGTGAACATTTCCAGCAGTTGTGAAGCTAACATGAACATCTTTCATGTTTTCAGCGCTGTCATAAACATTTTTTTTAATCAAGGTGTCATAATTAATTAACCTGTCCCACATTCACAGCGCCATTTTGAACATATCTAGCTTTCCCGATAATGGTAAAAACGTTAACACCATCTACAGTCATGGAGTCATCATCATTGTTCTGGGTTTGCAGAACCATTGTAAAAATCTCCTGCGATGGCAATATATCATCATTTCCTAACACACTGGCAAAATTTACCGCAATTGTGAAGACATCATCATCTTCACTTGCAATGCAGCAAAATCTATGACAATTGGAACAAATTTTATTTTGGGAAAATTTGAAATTAAATTCAACCCCATTCCAAAGAAAATTAGTGTACTAAATTTTTAAGAAAATTGAATCTCATGCCCATCCCTACAAGTGCAAAAGTATTGGTTTTCCGAAGCTTTTTGACTAAACGGCCATGCCCATCCTACCACTAATCTTAGAGGACACCAGTTTATTACTTGAATCTGTAGACAGCTTCATCAAAAGAAAACTTTCTTGTATTTCATTTAGCCATTGAACATTTAAGAAATGCCTTTACACCTAACAGGAAAACTGTACGGTACATAAATGCACAATGTTTCTTTACAGCAAAGTATTGGTACAAAGTTCATTGCTGAAGAGCACTGTTTGCCGTTTGAACGTGTTTATAGTGACACCTGAGGGAATAAGGACTATACCACAGAAAACATATTACTATAACCCAGAATGCCAACCGCGTGGTAAAAAGCATTAAGTGTTTTGAGAGAGCTTTGCCTGTCAACCGTAGGCAGCGCCACCAGCGTTGCCATGCACTCAGCATAGCAACGCTGGTGGCGCTGCCTACGATTGACAGGCAAAGCTCTCTAAAAACACTTAATGCTTTTTACCATGCGGTTGGCATTCTGGGTTATAGTAGTATGTTTTCTGTGACTATACTCAGTTCACAAAATTTAGGTGGTTTGAGGGGAAGCAATTCCATCCCCTCTACCTCACTCTTAACATTGAAATAACAGCTGACAGCTAATCAGCTGATATATTAATTAAGCTGAAAAAGTGGTGGGGGAATCCAGGAAACCTTTCCCCTCTAAACACCTACATTTTGTGAAGAAACTTTAGTACAAGCTTTAATAAAGAAATGCAGATTAGTACAATCTTATATCTAAACCAGATGTCATGGCTGATAATGAACATATCTGGACCCTAGCAATATTTTAAAGGTAGAAGAACTAAATTTTGAAATCCCCACCCAACAGAAAGTCTAAGGCCTCAACAGGATGTCAACAGATAGGCTAGTTCTTGTCCTCTTCCCTAAACAAATGCAAAACAAATTTGTCATCACCTCGCATTAACGGGCGGAGTTTGAGAAAATTCTGAGATTCCATTATTGCCACTGATGGTCTCTTGACCTTGCAACTAGGGGTGTGCAAATAGGGGTTTTTGGGTTTGAATCAATTTTTTTATAATATTTTCGAATATCGAAAATTACCGAGCAAATATTTACATTATTATCTGTAAAGAGTCAAGCTCACTATTTATTCTTAAAAATAATTTTCCACTCAAGTACTCACACACCCCTATCATTTATGTTGTTTTGGGTATCTATTATATATTAATCCAAAAATTAAAAACATAAACATATATAGTTTGTAGCCGTTAAACTCAACTAAAGAATTGCAAAAAAGAAAGTTTTACACTAAAGAAACAACTGGAATTAACATAAGAGCCAATACTATTTAAATTTATACAGGCCTAATCATTGACTACCTTTTCCACTTTTATTCCAGAAAGGGTCAATTGTTTTTCAGAATAGTCATTTGTATTTCAGAAATGGCAATTTGTATTTCAGATGTAAGATTTTAATTTTAGAAAGTGTCAATTGTATTTCAGAATAGTAATTTTAATTTAAGAAATCATCACTTTTATTTCAGAAATGGTCATTTATATTCCATAAATGATTATTTGCATTTCAGAAGATATCAATTGTATTTCAGAAATAATTTGTGTTAACAACTTTGTCATCAGCATTAGGAATTAGCTATGAATTCGTTATGAGAAAAAAAACCTTTAGTTAGTATAATTTTTATATCATAGGATGAGATTCAACTCGGAAAAATATATCATTAGGCCCTGGTCAAATCGGGAAAAAAATGTGATAAACTTTTCTAGGCTAACCTAATTAACCTAAACTTAACCCTGGGCTTCTTATAAATTAAATTTGAATCAGATCCGCTACGACTGTGTAAAATTGTCTAATCGATCATTTCTTAAATACAATTGACTTTGTCTGAAATACATTTGACTAATCCTGAAGTATATGTGACAATTTCTGAAATACATATGACTACTTCTGAAATTCAATTGATGTTTTCTGATATAAAAGTTACTAGTCTGGAATGCAAATGATACTTTCTGAAATGAAAATGATAATTCCGAAATACAATTGATGCTTTCTGAAATAGACTTGACACGTTCTGAAATAGAATTAGAAAAGGTGTAGTTTTTATATAGTCAATTCATAACTGTTCAAAATGGGAAAAAAGGTGTATTTCACACTAAATATTGTTGGAAGATGAGTGTAGAATGGAGCGGAGTTGCCTAGTGTAGCTTTGACTATTGACTAAGCTTCTTTTATTTTTTTACTGAAAGCATGTTGAATGCCAGAGAAGTCTAGTTTCGAACCATATAGTTTTACTATTTCTACCAATGACTACATAACACCCACCAACTTGGATAACTGTACACTATTCACTGTACGCTATATAAATATTAAAAACCACACAGTATTGATTAAATGCAATCAGGGCCCAAGAGGTTATGAAATCCCTAGTTTTATGCTCACAGTAATTGCTTATTTTCCCACAAAATACAAGATACGCAAATTGCTACAACAATTACAATACAATTAACATACAATCATAGATTTTCTTATGACTTGTCCAATGGCGTTATTATTTTGACATCAAAAGTGTTATTTATTTTTTTTTATGGAAGAGAAAAACTTGCTCTGTTTCATATATATTATATATATAATAGGCTACTAGTGATGGTCAAAACCAGAAATTTCGAATCTCAAAACCGAAACCGAAACTTTAAAAAATCGAATCCCAAATCTCGAATCTCAAAACCTAAATGCGAAACTTTTTTACTTAGCTGGTTACAAAGGTTAAGGTTACAAAAAAATACAAATAATCATAAAATGTTAAGCATGCAATCAAAACTGAAAGAGATAGACACCTGACGTGACATAACATAAATATTTGAATGTGACTGATAATCATAAAACCCAATACAACATAATTTTTTATAAACAACTAACAAAAAAAATTTAACTTCTAACACCAACATAAACATGAATATTAGATTAATTAGAACAATTAGTGGTCAATATTTCTTTGTGTTTAGTAAATATTGACGTGAAACTGAATTGTACCAGTTATAGTATTTAAGATACCTTTTGAAGTTCAGAATAAAATTTACTTGTTTCATTACTGTTAATGTTGATGTTTGCTCTGTTTCTACCAGCTTGTTTGGAAACAGCATTGAAAACAATAACAATGGCACAAAAAAATGTCAGCAGTTTAAAAAATAAAACTGCCAAAATCTTTGAAACTTTTGAATCTCGAAACTTGGTGATCGAATCTCGAAACTGAAACTTTTCCTAAGTTTTGATGGTTTTGAGATTTGAGATTCGGTTTTGACACATCACTATAATAGGCTACCATAGTTTTACTATTTATAAAAAAGAAAGATATAACTCTCATGATCCCAAGTAATAATTATGTTATCATTTCAGTAATAAACTATGTTAACTGATGTCAGGCATTTAATATCACAGCTTAAATAAATCACTATCTGAATTTACTTAACCTATTGTAAATTAAAGTATGAAGATTGCATCCTCCACCCTCCACTCTCTTTTGAGGCTGACATTTTTTTGTTTTGGCATAAAAATTTTTATTTGAAGTTTCATTCTACAAACTACACAAATAATCTTTAGTTTCAGTCAAGAAAAAAACCCTCTAGTACATTCAATGAATAGAGTTTCTTAAATGTATTGTCCAGTCACCATAGAAATTGCTGTAGAGGTCGCTTGTGGTCGAAAACTCAAGCAAAAATTGTATTGTGCAAACTTCTCTAATTTCACCCCACGCTGTAAATTAAATATGTGATTGGAATTCCTTCAATTTGTTTTGATTTTCTGTTTATATTTCGTTGTTATTTCATCACCATCATGGCAACCCCTAAGGCCAATGTTTTTAAAAATTTCCAATTTATTTTGTATGATTATTTAGCCTATTTTATTTAATTTATACATAAATGGATTCTGCTCATTTAAAGGAAAACATATTTCTAACAGTATGCGTAGATTTCCTCTGCAATGCACACGAGCTGAGAAAAAAGGTTTTAAAGAAACATGCTTGCCTATTAATATACAGGCTTCGAAACTCTCTGAAAACTCTGTCGGCATGTCCCTTAGGTCAAAACAAACAAAAAATATCAAATAAACACTATGCCCTATCTCGATTTGTTTTCCATGTGTCAGTGTGTATGTTTTTTTTTACATAACTTCCCAAAACTTTGGAACCACTAGAGGTGCCAACTTCTAGGTGTGTGTATGATAACTAATAGGACCTATCCTTTTGCAAAGCATCAAGTTTCTATTTTGCATAATTAAAAAATGGCGGCATAGGATTTATAAAAAGTTACAAATAGCAAAAAGGATTGAAATTTAATTCACTTTACAGAAATATTCAATTTTTATAGGGTCATAACACAAATAACAAAGAAAATTTCATTTTTATAAAGGTAATACATGCTAACTTATTAAATTTGCCCAATCTTTTTGTTTTAACTTCATAAAATTCTATTTTTCTCCGTTATTTGTGTTATGCCCCTGTAACAATTGTACATGTTTGTAAAGTAAATTAAATTTCCATCTTTTTTATCTGTTTTAACATTTTTATAAATCCTATGGTTTTTTAGTTATTTAGCTTTGAAAAATAAAAATGGCCGTCATTTTGAAATTATACAAAGTAGAAACTTTATGCTTTACAAAGTATAGTTCTTATTAATCATCATACACGTACCAAGTTTGAAGTTGGTACCTCAAGTGGTTCCAAAGTTATAAGAAGATAAAAAATACATTCACACCGAAAGACGGTAAACGAAGAAAGACGGTAAACGAAGCGAGGCAGAACATATGTTTTATATGATATTTTTGTTTATTTTGACCTAAGGAGCATGACCATGGAGTTTCGGTAGAGAGTTTTGAAACACTCTGTATATCTATACACCACATAATTATTTGACCTTTGAGAAGAATTTGACCTGAGATATTCACATTAAATAATTCTAATTAGTTGGTTGTATGCAATAGTATTGATTAATATTATTATAGTCTGTAACATTAAAAAGCTTTACAGAGTTCTATGTTTAATTATGTTTTTAATGTGATCAATATCAATAAACTAGTAAAATTTTTATCATAAAATCCATGATATTACTTCTCTTCAGTTAATTCTATCTTCATGTTTTACAGCTATCTTTCTACAGCTTATCTCTTAAAATATGTAGAATAATGGATATATTTGTTCTGTAAGCAATATGTGTACTATTTGTAATAATTTGAACGTTAATTAATTTGGTACTGGTATCACAGTACGTTATCTTCACTACCTCAAGATGTGCCATTCAATATGTCCGGGCTGAAAATGTTTGAGTTCTGTTTAAGGAAATAAAATAATCGGTATTATTCAGAGATAAGTTGGCTTTTAGACATAAACGGCTTTTTTACATAGTCAGTAAAAATGTACCATCTATTATTCACTCATTTCACATAAAAATACACACTCGCATTGTAAGCTTCAGTAGAAATCAAATAAATGTTCAACAAACTTGTGTTATGGACTGCGCTGCCCGCTGCCACTGAGTCACTTGTCCCCGTGCACAGCTGTGTGTAGCGTGTGTGTTGTGGGTATTGCAGGCGTTAACAGAGATATTTTTTGTTGTCATAAAGAGCGCTTTTTGCGGCCTACCAGTCAGCAATAAATATATTATTTCTAACAAAAAACTACACAATTAAAGCAGACGACAGATAACACACTGCATTCAAACTATTGTAATAAACAAAATTGTTTTGATAGAAACCCGCTTTTCAGATTTAGAGCGTACAAAAAATAAAGTGGGTTAAGGAAGGAAATAAAATCACTGGATGATTTAGGAAATCTATTAGTTTTCTAAGCCCAATTTATAAGTTACACAACAACAATGAGAACTGTATACTTCTTTGTTCATCCGTCTTCTAGAAAATTTTGGGTATCTGTGTTTAAAAATCCGCATTACTGATAGTGGTGAAAATGACTGCTAACCGCTTTAAAATGCGCAACAATAATGCACTGTTTTCAATAATTGAAACAATACAAACCAATATCATTGTTTAAATTTGTTCAAATTGCACGAAACATGAATCCAGTTTGAAACACAGTATAACAACATTTTGATTCTTGTCACAACGTTTGTTTGCCGTCCACGTGGTGAGTTATTTTCCCCTTCGTGTCAATAAACCCTGAACACGATATCTTGATTGTCTTGGTATCCGAGGACCAGCATTTCATTTACTCTTTAAACAATTATAACAATAAAATACTTGATAAAACATTTGTGACTAAGATTTTTTAATATGCTACTTTTATTTTTTTCTGTGCCAATACTCTCCCTCAACTTAGAATTCAATCTCACGACTACAATATCAGGAATAAAAAACCTCGACTTAGGCTACCATTGGCTAAATAAAACCAGTAAACCCCCAAACAACATAGGGATTATAATGTCCAATCTTCTGCCAAACATAAAAGCTTAAACATGAAATAGTTAAGCAATGCACAACTCTACACTCATGCACACAATAATTTGACGATTGTCTATGAGGAAGGCGGATAAGACACCGATGGTAAATGTTATATGACATACAACTACAACAGCCGCGACGTTAACACAGTAAAACAATGTCATTCACCGCCATATCTAGTACGACTGTTGCGTTACGTAAAGACCACAACGTCACGTAAGGCCAAGGTTGAGTGACGTCACGCCACTGCACCTTCACAGCTGGTGTGTCGGCAGTCTTCAGTCAGCTGTTCTACCGTGAGCACGACAACAGCTGTTAGTGCGATTGTTGTATTATCGTGTAGTGTAGTGCAGTTAGTGCCGGCTACCATGGACGTTCAGACTCAGACAGGTATATATTTGCGTAGTGTAATAATGTTGTGACTGTCGAAAAAATGTATTGCACGTTTCTTTCTCATTCTTAGAAAAACTTAATTTGTTACAATTGTCCTTATAATATTTATAAAATCTGTTCGTTATTTTATTATTTTGTTAAGATCGACAAGTTTTAATTATGAAATAGTTTGTGGTTTTACATATTCTTTATAAATATTTATTGTGGACTTTTCGTAATGGGGGTATTTCTCTCAAATTAAGTCGTATCCATAATCACCTATTTTATCACCAGTTCATCAGATCATTACACTATTAAACCGCTGTTGTTAGCTTAAATACTAAAATTCTTTGTTGTTTTAGCCTTTCTCTTGTAAAATGAAGGTTCAAGCTACAGCAATAGCGATCAGTGATTGTTCAATTGTTAATGCAGATGTTTCGTGGTGCATAAAATTTGACGCTTTTTCAGGTTATAACGAAAAGCTGCTTACTTTAACCTCCTACCTGAAGATATGTTAAATTTAGTACATCCGTTGGAGTAAGAATCAATCGTCAATGGATCTCTCTGACACTGACCGTATCACAGTACTTCATTATTACGATTCAGAAATGCACCCATCATCGATTAACACACAATGTCTGTGTCGTGTTGGTTGTGTATTTGTGTATTGTGTAGTGTTGCTGTGTAGTTGTGTAGGTAGGGACGGTCGAAGCCGGAACTTCAGTTGAGCGCATCATCGGATGATTGGTCTAGGACTTCCTCCCACGCGATCATCGCACGACATTTCCCATCATTTGATAAATGGCATTTATTAATAAATCATTTACACGTTATGTAAAAAAATGGTCCTGGAAAACGGTAGTCTTTTATTTTATCTCGTATCTGTCAAGACAAATGCTAAATCATAACTTTCATCACTCGATAAAAGTCTTTTTGGGAAGTTTCTTAATCCGAATGACAGCTGTACAGCAGCACAGTTGAGACAAGATTGAAATACTGTATAACCTTGATGGTGTTTACAAAACATTCACTTTCTGTTGGAGATTTAACGATTTCGTGCAAGTAATCTCTCGACATTGCAACACAAATGCTACGGAAAGATCTGTCAAAAAGGATAAATTTTGTTCTGACCTTGAAAATTTGTTTTTTAAAATAAAAATGAACTATGGCTAACTTAAGAGTAAAAAATGCACATTGAAGTGATTCTGGTTTATACTTACTTTCTATTCTATTTTAGAAAACCGACTATCCATCTTATATGGTTTTCTATTTCTTCACTCCAAGATCTTGCAACTTTTTAAAATCCCCTCTTAGTAGCAAGAATACCGATTTTTCGGTAACCATTGGGCGTTGAATAACACCGTATAGTACTTAATTGTACATATTCGGAATGTATAATTTTTAAACGTTCACGAATTTTTCGTAAAAGGAAAACGTATATAAGACTGCGATTTGGACGCATCGATTTTACTTGAAAAAAAAACAAATATTTTTTTTTTTTTTTTTTTATCTTTATTCAACAATTGTACATTGTACATCGAATAGTGTCAGATTCCTAAACTAGTAAATAAAGTTATAAGCTAAAATTACAATTTATATAATACTAAGAAACTAAAAATAAAATCAGGTTAATTGGGGAAACACCTCTTTAATGGAGTAGGGAGCGATTTCTATGAGATAATTTTTTAATTTGTTTTTAAATTTGATTGTGTTGCCAATGGGTTTTAAATGATTTGGAAGAAACCGTAAAAATCTTCTTCCGGCACAGGTGGGCTTTTTATTTGAAAATAAAAGATGGTTGCGACTATTTTCTCTTAGGGCTTTTCCTCTTGTATTGTAGCATAATTGTGCGTTATCTGATATACTTTCTTTCGCTAAGAGAGCAGTTTCAAAAATGTATTGGGCAAACACAGTTAATATTTTAAAATTTTTGAAATGAATTTTAACACATTCATCATTTTTTAGTCCCATCATTGTTCTTAATGCCCTTTGCTGTAATTTTAAGATTCGATTAAGATTTTTCTTAGTTGTAGCTCCATATAAAGATATACCGTATGAAATGTGGCTATGGACAAGAGAATGATATATTGTTTTCATAGTATTGATATTACATAGATATGACATCTTTTTCAAAGCAAATATCCCTGAATTTATCTTTGAGCAAACATGATCGACGTGGTCCTGCCAGGATAGATGTTTATCAACTTTTAAACCTAAAAAATCATTCATCATTTCAAAAATATGCATTTTGTAATTAAGTTTAGAACTGCAGATTGAATGGGTGGATTGTCGTGGATTGTAGTTTGGCAGGACCATGTCAGTGTCCGTTGTTGTTTGCCAAGGTTGGCCAGTGGTAGTGGGTGCTGCCTGACTCACGGTCGCCCACTGCTATGGTCGGCATCTCGGTACTTGGCACTGGCCGAGGCTCTGGTAGGCTATCTATATTGCAGTTACCAGTCTTATCTAACAGAACGTGTGGTACAACGGCGACAATCACGTTCAGTTGGGAGATTCCCACTACGGTACTCACAATTTCCTGTCGTGTTTCGGGTCTCGAGTAGCGGCGTCTCTCAACCGTAACTGTCGCACCCGTATATCATAGTGACTGTGTTTGATAATTTCGTATAAACTTCCATTATCATTTCGAGTCATTAGAGTGTAATGCGATAAAACATCGTTTTCTCTGTCTACTTAAAATAAATGCCTTTTATCTCTTGCCCCCAACAACTATAACACACGATGTTGAACTGAAAGAAAGATAAGTATCCAATGGCAACACACTCTTTGAAAAGTGCATGTAACTACAGTATGTTATCTTTGCTTGAAATACTGGCAGCAGCTGGTCCATAAGTTTTATGCCAATCTACGCCATAGGAATTGTTAAGGGGAACGGTTTAAACCCCGACGCGACGTCGACATTTTGTCAGATAACATCATTGATAGTCCAATGATGAATGGCATCTGGGACCAGTAACAATCTCGCTTGGAATCGTACCAGCGACCTTCAGATTTTAAAGTTGAGCATATGTAACTTTACCACTCAGCTACCCAAACAATTAGATGGATGGCATGTCTACTTAAGTATCCGTCGGCAATGGTATTAGTATTACTTGTCAAGACCTTCCGATTAGACGTGTGACGCTGATTCGTTGGCACAATTATTGCGAGTGAAATGCAAATTCCCTTTGTGCAGATGTCGGAAATCGCGATTGTGATCGAGAGAACTCGTTGTGCAAGCGTGAATACCCCTGACGGGACTCTTTGGGCGACGCGGTGTTGAGTGCACTCTGCCTCAGCCAACTGGAACTCAAATTTTATTCACTCGTCGATCTGATAATATGGGGTCTGGGGGTGAGTTTCTGCCGTTGAGATAAAAAAAGGTGGAGGAAATTGCAATATATACTCGGTTTGTGTACAATGTACAATAATGTAAACTTTTGATTACCATCGAGTTAGTACTGTCCGATTTATGACGGCCGTTGACTTACAATTAGCACTATACTCACGTTATATCGCGTGTGGGGTGATAATCCAATAAACTGACCCGACTATCGCCTTAACTAACTGTAGCGTAGCGGAGAATAGACCAGCGACTAACAACTTGCTACTGTAAATGTGAGTGAGTGAATGAGTGTATGTTTAAGTAGATAGTGAGTCCCAAAACATAACGATGAGTTTGTGTGGTGAGACCATCGATGTATATTATACATCGATGGGTGAGACCTGAGACACCAAAGTGAGTAGGGTAACTACGACGACATCGATACGTCATTTTGTTACGTGAGACACGCACAGACAAAAGACGGGTAAGGTTACATGTCGTGTAAGGCTGTGCGACGAGTGTTAGTTGAGTTCTGGGTCAATTACATTACTAGACCCCTACTTAAGATTTAAGGCGCTTATGGAATTCGGGGATACCAAAATGGAAAGTGTTTTTGAAAACCGGTTGTTTTCTCATCTCACACAATGTCGTTTTCTCGTTTGCTGTAAGCATTTGACGTTTTATTGATGACGAATATTTTTAACGGGTGTGTTTATTTAAAACTTACAGTTATTAATATAGACAAGTTTCAACGTGAATTAAGCCGTGATCGGCTTTATCTTATTCAAATTTGGTACAATTGTTTCCTTTTAAATGATATTTCAGTTTTGCAAAAGAAAAACTTCACAAAAACGTTTAGGGACAATTTGAAATCACATTTCGTGTAAACAAATTTGTTTTTTATGACATTTTTCAAATTTCAACAAAACTATCACTATCGGGATAAATTGTTTGCAAAGGAAAGAACGAGTCTTTCATCGGAAAACGGACTCAATTCCCCAACACCGGTGGCGACTACCAAAAACGGACGGACGGTGCAACATTTATAAAAGTCCATTAGTTAGCGAGAGCGCCACACAACGATGATCAGCCAGAGAAAGTATGAGGTTCGCGCCGTAAAAAGCGAGACGGCTCCGATGATGATGAGAAAGAAAGTAGTGGAGTGCTAAGTGAAATAAACATTCTACTTGGTCTGTGGGGCATGCTCATGCGTGATTGTAGGACAACCTTTCCCAGGGTCTCCTCGCCAAGGTTCGGTCGTAAAATATTTCTGCGGGGGCGGCCAACCTGTCCCAGGGTGCATGAGGATTAGTGCTGGGACAGGTTGGCCGCCCTAGCCAAAATATTTAATGGCCGACCCTGGACTAGTAGAACCTGGGACGGGGGTTGAAAAATAGGTAATCATAATATACCAGTACTTAACTGAAGCATACATAAAATTGATATTTCTAAGCTGCATTATAAGCTTCGAATGCAAGTAACAACACTTTTAAGGAATACCTTTACGTTTCCGAGATCAAACACGGAGAACGCAATATGTTGCAGGGACTAGAAAATTTTCAGCCTGCTCTTTGCTCTTCTTAACAATCAAGTCATTGTGAAAAACTTAATAAAGTATATTAAATTAGTGAATATAGGTTTTTTAATTTTCTCTTTGGTTGCATTTTCAAACACACATGATGTGAAAGTAAAGAAAATACTCGTCAATACGAGAAAGTGTTAAAATATTTTTTTTTTTATTTTAATGTTTATTATTTAAGGGTTTATTTTCTAAAAAATCCTAAAGAAACAAATTCTCCGCACTCATCTTTGCCATTATAATAGTAGGTTAAACTTTAGTGACCCGCAGTATTAGCGAATTTCTCTATAGCTATTACCGTAGGTCTCATGGTAAGACCTACCCGGGACCGATTTACTTTTTTTTAATTTGATGTCCCCAGAGGCCAAAAACACCGTCCGTTCAAAACTATTTATATCTGCCCGTAAACACGATAACTTGAGTAATTTTGACTAATAGTTAATATTTCTTTCCCACTTTAATGTCTTCGGACACAACTAACAGACGTTGATTCCATTAGCATTTCTATTAGCATTGATAAAATTGATAAGTATGACGATTTCATGGGTGTTTTAACAGATTAGGATGTTATGTTAACTTACTATTCATACTAGGGTTTCCAAAATGAAAAAAATTAGAGTATAGAGGATACGTGAATATATATTTTACAGAATAACAAGTATGTTGGTAATGAAATAGAATTATTACAAATACTAGCTGAACCCGGCAGACGTTGTCTTGCCTTTGACTATTTATAATTTAAGTACCGTAACGTTTAATTGTCTTATTGTATATGAAGTGCTTATAACTAAATTAAAATACGTACGACAACTAATGAAACACATATAGTACAAAGTATAACCGATTCTTTATTATTGCTCTTATATTAATGCTAGGTTATGCTAGCTTAATTATTAATGGTTATTTTCATTCATGGTTATTAATGACAGTATTTTCAAGATGATTTCGTTCGCATGGCTCAATCACGTCCTGGTTGAAGTTCGTTCGCTACGCTCACTCACCTTTAGGTTAAAGCTCGTTCGCTGCGCTCACTTGCCTTCAGGTTAGCTCGTTCGCTACGCTCACTTGCCTTCAGGTTAGCTCGTTCACTACGCTAACTCGCCTCCAGGTTGAAGTTCGTTCGCTATGCTCACTCACCTTTTGGTTGCAAATTAGCTGTTGTCATAAATGTAAAAGAAATAATAGTGCTGCACCCTGTTGGTAATCCTTGTAACTTTAATGCTATTGAACATCATAGAACAGAACCAACTTGTTTAATTAAAACAGCTGTTAAGATTCATTAATTCCATTTCTCATAAGGTTAACATTGGAAACTCCAGAGCCACTGGGGTGGAGCCGATTGGACGGGTCACGAAATTGATGGTGTATCCATGAAATTCTACACGTAAGGTAAATGCACCAGTAGCTGACAGTGCTCCAGAAGCTGACAGTTTGAGTTTCTTTACATTATAATGTGGTCTCTTAAAAATATTTACACATGATTGCATTGTTAGAAGAACATATGTTTATTCTTGATTTGTTTACAAAAAAATCAGTGAAATTTAGCCCATACTCGCTGAATGGTGGTGGTTTGAAAGCGACCCTGTCTGTACACATCACATTTAGTCGATTCCCTTAATGAAATTGTTAAGAAGGTAAGTTTGGTTTTTAGTCATTTCGCTAAATTTCTTAAATAGTATTAATGATTAGGCTCATTATTTTTATCAATTATACCTTTGTTGACAATTTCATGATAAAATTGGGGTGTTAGGGGTTTTGGATTAAAAATTATATCAATGTCAGGCTTTGGTACACAAAAGCCATACAAGTTCCAATAGCTGACAGGGGATATTTGCTACTTGCACAATATATTAAATTGGTTTTACCCATCGAAATTTGCATGCTATTTATAATTTATGTGATCTCACAATTTTATAAAATGATTTTAATTTTTTAATTAATAAGCCAAATTATCTAAAAAAATGTATATATGTTTTTAATATAAATAAAAAATAAAATTTTTTTTTAATGTAAACATTTTTTATTTTAAAATATGTAAAATAAATTTTCTTAACAACGTTTTACATGATTTTATAATTTAATTATTAAGTTAGATTTTATTCGTCTTATAAATTATAAAACCCTTAGGTTTAGCAGCTAGTACATGTATAGTTCCAGTGTCAGCTACTGGGACAACTGACTGTCAGCTACTGGTACAAGCACTTTTTTCACTGTCAGCCACTGGAACACGTACAAAGGTTGAATTAAGTTTAAAAATGTTATAAAATATATTTAAAAAACCCTTTTTGTATGACAAATTTGAAAACTACACTAAATTTAGAATCACATAAAATCCGCAATATCTCTTTAGTTCCTATTTATTCAAAACCACGGATTATTAAGTGCGTATAGTTTCTTATACTGTCAGCTACTGGTGCGTTTACCTTATGTACCAAGTTTCGTGGCAATCGGTTCAGCGGTGTCTGAGTTTATCACTGCCAAATATACAAACATCCTCTTTTATAAAAGAGTTTATAAAGAGTTCTATAAGTATACTTATAGATGCACCAAATGTAGCTTTTTTTAATATGGAACATAATTGAATAAGCCACTCACAGACTGTGCTATGATTGGAAGTGATATATTTCATGTGATAAAAAAAGATGCTATAACTTACAATATGTCTTCAGTCTTCCTCTCAGTTTGATTTAGTTAAACGATTGGCGTTTTTGGGAATTTTTCGTCTGGCGAAAAATTTTGGGTGGAATGTCTAGTTGTATGTTCAGATGGTGTTACATTTTTGTAGGTTTAAAAGTTGAAGTACAGTTAGAATACTTAACTTTCCATGATACCCTTTCAAAACTTTTAAGACGTAAAAAGCTTGTATTAGGTCTACCGTATAAAAGAGGATGATATGAATAATACGTATAGTATAAAATTTATTCAAAGAAAAATAAATTGTCTCATTTCCCTTTTATACAAGCTTTGCATTATTTTTATGTTAATTTAAAGTTTTAAACGTCATTAGTGCAGTCAAACTTTTTCAAAATTACAAAATATACATCATATTTTATTGTGGAACGAAATATCTTTAAACACTGTTTAAAGTCATTAATAGTTCACGTTTCTACTAGTATATTCAGATAATAATCGAATTGACTTTTTGTTAGTTTTTTTTTTTGCTTTTTCAAATCACATAAATAAAACACAAATAAAATCCGCAAACGCTAACAATTCCTTGAGGGAAGTAATATTATCTTCTCTTGCTTTGCAGTGCAAATGATAGAAATATAATCCATTGCATCCCCTGTCACCTATCGTCAAACTCCATGATAATCTTGGCAGCAGGGGCGGCCAACCTGTCCCACCCAGACCCCTCATAAATGATGGGAAAGGTTGTCCATCCCTGCAAAACAGGCCAGAAATTCGTAGGTCAATTTTAACCCTGGGAAAGGTTGTCCGTTTCCCGCTCATGCGTGGTTGCCGTCATGCTTTCGGCGAACACCGCGGGAGACTAATTAGTTAAGTTATAATTATTACAGTTGAGAATGCATTTTTGGCAGGGTTACTGGTGTTGTGCTATTGAGTTTTTGCTTTATTTTGTTGAAACAAGACCAGTAGGATTAGTCGAACTGTTTGAAACTTATCCAACTAAATCCGCTTTAGATCACTTCGAAATTACTTGCGTTGTCAAGTAACCAGGGGTCGTTGTTGGAAGATCAAGTTTTGATTGGTGAGATATCTTGCAACAATGATAACGAAATTTAGAATTATTTTTTTTGTATAATTTAAATTTAGTGTGCACCTGATGGTTTGGAGACATCTTGTATAGGTACTTGTTTGCTCTTAATTAATATTCTTTGTCAAGGAAAACTATGTACCAAGACTTGTCTTTTTTAAAGTAGTTACACGATTTCGCAAAACTATATTCCAAACAGTAACCGAATAACCTATTTAGATCAATTTTAAAACGTAAATATTCCAGAAAATCAATTATATTTTGAATATAAATGCTATGAATGATTAAGAATTAGTAATATTTTCCCCGAGTAGTGTGGACCGTTTGTTGAGTTGGAAGAATTTGAGAGCAACTTGTTCTCTCCCACGCAACTGATGTGAAACTTACAACTTGCATGTTATGATGTAGGATGGAAACTTTCTCCGTCGGCTCCGGTTAGTCGATGTTGATTGTACAAGTTATTAATAAGGAAACTTGGTTTAGTAAAGATCTCACTTTTATATGAACATAACTTCTCGAAGGCTGTGGGTCTTTTGACCACACATAATGATGTTTATTTTTTTTATTTAAAATTACTGGTTTTATCTAAATGAATTCCCAAGTAACTGACTAATTGCAATGTTTTGCGCTATTAGCACAAGGTGTTGTGGAATTCTAGGCCTACAATTTGCTTGCGTTGATAAAAACGTGATGTCTGTTGATAAAACCGCAACTACAACGATCTTGTCTGGGAAAAGAATGTAATATTTGTTTCGTTCACAATTTTCGTCTATTCATAAATTACAATTGTATTTCATTCTCAAACCTTTGAGTTTGTAATTTAATTCATAATATTAGTCTTTTGAATTCTCGTCACTCGGTGTATACATAATGTGCCTAAATAGTTTTTTGCGATTAATGTAGGTACTTAAATGCTTAGGATGTTAGATTTGATAGGTTCATGTTAGATATGTTTTAGGTTCTACCTTTTTCTAATTTAGTGGATTCCTAGTAGGTGGAAATAACATTTCAATTAGTCAAACATGGTAATTTGAAACGTTACCCGGCCGAAAGTTTTTACTCTTGCAGATACAGCATTTTTGCTAATTAGACAACAACAGACACAGCGATATGATTAGCACGCATACGTGAGCAATCTTATCCGGGTAAGTTTAAGAATCCACCAAGTTAATTAATATTGATTTAATCTTTGCTTTCTAGCGATTTAACAGATTTTAAGCTAAGTAATTGCCAAAACATATCATATTTGAATTTATAATTTACTCTCCTATCAAGTCATGCTCGAAAACAGCTTCCGCCAGACAATTGTTCAGTTTAGCACCAAGTCCATTTTGTGTTTTTGCTATTTTCCTTACGTATGTTTACCTTTTGAAATGTGCAATATAATTGTCTTATAGCTGAAGAGCCTACTTTACTCAAATAATCCTGCCATTTTTAACGACATTATTTAACACACATATTTATTGCGTTTATGCTTTCGATAATTTGACGATCAAACTTATTACAAAATTACTTTAAATCATAAATAATACTTACTCAGAAAAGCTATTACAATGATATAGAAAAGCCTTATCTAATGTTGTTGTTAACGTAGCCTATTTTGGGACTGTGACATAGTTGTTAGGTGAGGATTATGTCTAGTCCTGAGAAAGGTTTATGTTTACTGTATTCTATAAACAGATGTAGGTAGTCCCCGGTAAGTTTCCGGTACTCTAGGGCTCTGTTGACTTATTTATTGCTGTTTATGTCGAGCTCTGTAGGATAGGAAACTCATTGAACAACTTCTCCCTTGTTGAGTGAGTTCCGTGTTCAGTTAGACGAGCCCTTCCTCAAAGTCCCGACCATATTTTGCACTGATCTTTAATTGTTAAAGTAGTATTGAGGTTCCATCACATTCGCTGTCACTATCACAAACTGTATTAATCTTTATGACAATTTCTAAACTGTTCGTATTACACGCTGCAAAGTTTACATCCTCATTAAGTCATTAGGCTCTAGACGTTTTTCACAACAGGAATGTTTTAAACATTTTTTCCACTTTGGAATCGTCTAATGACTGATGTTTTGCAAATTGTAAACCTTCTTACACTACTTTGCTTGGATTTCGTCAATAATATACACATTTCACGTGCAAGGTTGGCCTACATAAAATGCACTTTATAAGACACTACTACTGAATCAACAATACCCATTTTTTTACTTTAAATGTGCAACCCACTTAAAAGCTTGAACTGTATTTTGCTTGGATATAGTAATTAAATGTGAAAGCCACGTGAAAGGTGCATAACATAAACATTTTACAACTAAAACAATATTATCCTCATGCTAGTATGTTTTCCTAACAATAGGCTACAACATGATGTGTGGCTAAGCGATGCGTTACGCTACTGTGAGATCAGCGTAGCGACAATGTTACGCTCTTGCGTAACTGTTACGTCACTCTCGTCCCATTGTTGAACAGACGCTAACACCTGGCTGCATAACTTCCTCCCTTACCATTGTGTAATAAACTTGAATAATTTGTCGGTAAATGGTTTTTGTCCAAATGGAAAATTACATAGGCCTATTGGGCCTGCTCCATTTGATAAGGATATTTTTTTTGTGATAGATATCATTTTATGTATAATTTTCATGCATGTAAATGGTTTTTAAAATATATAAATATTTGAAATATGAAATTAGAACGAGATGCTTCAGTTCTCAGTTTTTATACTCCAAGATTCAAAAAGGTTGAAAATATTAACAGCGTGTTTTACTATACTGTACTGTAAAAATTATATTTTTTAATACTTAAAACTCCATGAGAATCAGAATCTGTGGTTCAATAAGCTGTAAAGGAATAGGTACAAGTGTTTGGACATGTATTGTGACAGTATTAGTTTTTTATTTGATAAGCAAAATTAAGAACTATTTAATAGTTTGATTAACTTAAAAATGTAGATAAGGTTATTATAATTATTTATGGTAGTAAATTTACCCTTTTTTGGTAAACAGTTTAATAGCTCTAACTACAGTATAAACGTTTAACGTGGAACCGTAAATGTAATGAGCATCGTTGTATATTTCATCGATCGTTATGAGCTACAAGCCTACTAATTGTTATTCAATTACGGTTTTATAGTCATGCTGATTTTAGGCTGCTAAATATTGCAATACATGTTAGGTATGTTATCACTGAAAAGTTCTTGTTTTATGGTACCACTAAAAATTTAAACAAATGATAGTGAAGATGTGATGAAATATTTACTGAAAGCTAAAACAGTAAGCCTACTTCCAGTTCTGTTGTTTTCCTCTTGAACGTCAGTAACTCTAAAAATGATTAGCATGGGAAGACGTCATGGTAGAAAAACTGGTTTAATTTCTTTATAATGATGATGCCTCTTTAATTACCATCACCAGTTTTGCAATCCGCTTTCTAATTTTACTAGCACGATAATTTACATCCCTGTAGTTTATAGATCATGCTGAGAAAGTTTTAGGCTTGCACACATGTTAGATTTGAGATTTAGCACAAACTAATTTAAGCCACAGTTTTCTTTTGAACTTCAAAATATGAGTTACTCAAACAAAACTAATTTTTAGGTACTTTGGTATTATACACCTAACGGACCACTCATAACAATTATAACCTAACCTAAGGGTGGTTAGGTTATGATGATTTTGTTATTTAAATTAATTTAATCTTATTTGGAAGTTGTTTTATTGGTGTGGTCGCTACAATACCAAAGTACCAATTTGGATCATGTCAAACTTGAATGCAGCTTGTTGACTTTGTTAGATTGAACCTGTTAAAATATCTGATGTTTTAGTGTATTGTGTGTAAATCAGGGCTTTTAATATTCAGGTGTGATTAAACACAATTTACATTTCTCTATTGTCAACAAACAGGATATGCCACTTTTTGTTCTTTATAAGACACGAAAATGATTTCTCTCCCTATCAAGAATGTACTTTTGAATTTTAAAGACATCTTAAACTTTTCGATATAAAATCCTGTGGTTCAATAATAATGTGAAATAGAGGGAGCATTGTGATAAAAACTTGAAAATGTAAACAACCCATTTTTAAATTAACTTCTTCAAGAATTTAACATGAATAACATTTGACTATGCATTGGATGCAGCCTATTTGGCATTCAATTTCTCTTCTAATATAATAATTTGAACTGTAAGTACTTTGATAGGGGATAGTCTCAATTATTTTTTTAGATAAAACTCTTTAACAAAAATGGACTGACTGAAATTGTAGACGAAAAATTGTCCAATATAGAAACATTAACACTTTTTTGTACCTGCTATTTAATTCCATTGAAATGATGCAACATTTTAAATTTTACTTGATGAACCATTTTATTGTGGTCTGTTCAAGTGACTTCGAAATGAGTAAACAGCAAATTTAAAAACAAATGCATACACTTTTTTATGAAAACTTTATGTCTTTCAAATTTTCCCTGAGTTGCTATTTCAATTGATATTCTTTTCACAATAATCAGGTGTTAAAAACTAAATAATTAAAAATTTTGGTGACACCTTATTTAATACAGGTTGTAGTAGTATTTTTTGGCAGGAGATTTAACAGCTTCAAAATGTGCAAACCACAAGATATTAGAGATAACAATTGTCTTGTTTTTGTACTATCGATGAGATCTTACTCATTATGAAATGAGATTGTTTTTTGTACAGTACAGTAGACTCCCTCTTATCCAGACTCCTCGGGACCGAGGCCAGTCCCGATAATGGGTTTTCCGGTTAAACCGACGTCCCCAAAAACTCACAAAAAAAGGATCTTTACTGTGATATTCAACTTAAATTCAGGAGAGCATTGTATTTAGACATGTGATCACTGGTCTCAAATCTTTCCCACAAGAACAGTTGTTTCAGTACTGCCCACTTCCTGCCGATCTAGTCCGGTTAAAGAGATGTCATTTCCACAGAGTGTCCGGTTAAAAATTGTCCGGATAAGAGGGAGTCTACTGTATATACCTCACAAGTATTTTGATTGTCTTGCTAATTGAATTGATCAATGCTAATTGAAATATATATTGTTTAATTATTCAACTGTACTATTATATCAACTGTGAAGCTTGTGGAATTCTTCAAACGTGTTGTTGTGTTGCAGGCATGATGGAGCAGTGGCACAACCTGAGGATGAGGACGGATGAGCTGGAGAGGATGAGGTCGCTGCAGAGAGAGATGGTGGCTCTGAGAGTAGAACTGGCAGACCTTACCTCTAGAGTGGCAGACACTAGGAGCGACACGCTGGAGGACCGAGACCAGCTGGAGCTCAAGATTGTACAAGTCAAGGTACAAACAAAAACCTAATGAATACATAGCAGAGGTTTATGATTGTGCCAATTAGGATTATGTGTAGGAAGAGATGAGGGAAAATTATCACAAATACTGATAGTCATGCCCTTAGACTCGTGTGGTTATATTATTAATCCACACGTAATTGTTGAGATGACTGTTCAAAATACAAATCGTCAGTGGTGGGGGAAGAGTTCTTGTGTTTATGTGTGCCCTGCAAGATCTATTTGTTTACAATTTACATGATCTATTTATCCTCACTGTAAAAGTTTCCATAAGATACAATTATAAGGTTTGTGTTTGGCAGTTTGGCCTTGAAGTTGCCTTATGCTACTTTTGAGGAATTGCATCACAGATGGTTCTATTTGATTTGGTTTAGATTATTGGATTGGATTAGTTTTTGTAAGTGACCAGAGGTAGCTTCTATAAAACACCCTGTTAGATTTACTGTTACATTTAGAAGTATAAAATGTATTTATTGAACGCTTACAATTTTTATCGGCTAAATATACAAGGATAAATTTATTGAGTTCATAAACTTATCTTGCCCGACAAAAACATTTTGTGGGAAATATCCTTTTGAAATTACTGTTGCAAAAGATATAAAATCTAGCTGCACAGCTGTTCAATATGGCATCACTTTCACTAAGTTGCAACTTCCCATATGAGGTGTTTGATGTCAAGGCTGCATTAAGACTTCTTTGTGTAACCTTTCTACTACTATGGACTATGGTAGCTTTGCTATGAGACACTCTTAGAACTAGTCTTGCCCCAGTTTACTAGTTTAGACTTAGATCAAGGTTCTGGATTTGTGCTACAACCATTATTGGTCTATGATCTTATGAGTAAGTCATTTTAAAGAACTGCCGGTTTCCACTTATGAAACTATTGAACCAATACTGTGTCAAATAGGCTGTAAACTGCATTCTAGAGGTCAATCAACTAACCGTACAGCAACAGAACAGAACCAGTTTAATCGGTCTGATTTGTAATTAGTTCACGACAAGTAGATGGCCATATTGTGAAGATGGCTATTCTGCAAGTGTTGTAAGAATTTACAAAATTACTTGTTTACTTATGGAACTTTTTACTTCAAGCTGAACTAGATCTTACAATACCTGTCAGCAGTTCCAATTGTAACAATCAAAAGGTGTTACATGTTTTGGTGAATGTCATTGTCAAACACCTCAGTCCAGTTTGACAAGAGCCCAAACATGAAACAACTTGGGTTGTTAAGACTGGAGTGCTCACAGATAACTTAAAATCCACATAAGTCAATATTGAAGTTCACAAGAAATTACTGTTAAATTTAAGCAGAAATTTACTTTACCAAATAAGGCAAATTGATTTAATTTACAAATTATTGCTTAAAATGGACTGTGTAATTTTTCTCAGAATTACAATATTGTTGGAAAATAAGAAAACTGGCTGTAGGCTTTGTGATCAATGGCTAAAATATGTAAATTACAAATTCTTCAGGGAGGTGGGATGGGGACGTATTTTTCTAAAGGCAGCAAGAGGGTTGTATTCGGGTCACGTTGTCCACCCTCCCCTACAGCCTCACTTATCCCCCCACCCTGAGTCTTGGATCTTACCAGAATGTTCTAATTGTAACAGCGTTAACTCTTATGAGACTCTCAATGATAAACAAATTATTATTTATTAAATCTATGGTTTTTAATTTTTGTTGTGACATTTTAATCTATGACCTATGTTGATGCATGTTAAAAATTAAAGATTTTTAAATCTTCCTAAACAATTAGTACAAGACAACATTTGACACAGAAGCTAATTATGTACAAGTTATGTGTGTTACGTTAGAATCACTGAAATATCTCACGCTCATAACCATTAACAACTCCTTTGGAAGTATATTTAACATAAAGACAGTTGCTTTGTCCAATACCTATGGCCTCAGTCAGAAGTATTTCACCAGCATGTAAAAGTTGTCAAAAGCTTTTTAATCAAAATCAAAATTGAGGTAGTTAAAGTGCGCCACCAACAGAACATGCAGATTTAAATTAAAGATGTCTGACAAATAAGGTAACATTTTAACCAAATCAACTACATTCTTTTTCTATAACAAATATGGTACAGCTGGTCCATACAGATGAAATGTCTACTCCCGAATCCAAAATGCAAGTATATTACTAGTGATAGTTTAGGGAACGATTTTGTCTACTGGTAAAGTGCTTCGGAGCTCGAGGTCCCGGGTCCAAATCCCGCCAATCACCAATCGATTTTATCTATACGATAGTGCCGCAACCAGCACAACCCTCTAGGACAAGCCTGAAGTAATGTATAAAACAATTCCCGGCTAGAACGTAGAGTCCTAGGATGTAAAGCTGGTAACAGTGACAGTTTGATAGTTGATACTGTAGTAGATGTTCATGTCCCCATCCTCCTGTTACAGACTGAGCAAGCCAACCTGAGAGAGCGCAAAGCTCAGCTGGTGGAGGTCAACTCAGCTGTTCACAAGTTCTTCACAGACTCTGCGCAGAGTGAGGCCGGACTTCAAGCTGCTCAGCGGCTCAAGGAGGATATCAACGAACTCTACTACGTCTGGGACGAGACCAACAAGAGGTGAGTCAGCGAGTCAGCATTGTGGTCACAGCGCTCACCTTCAAATCTGAGGGCTGCTGGTTCAAACCCAAATTAGGTTGATTCTAGATACAGATGGTGGTTGTTGTTGGGGTCCCATTTAATGATGCTTTCGAACAAAAGATTAACATTTGGTCAAAATACCTGGGACGTTTGGACTGTCCTCCTACAAAAAACTTGAAACATTTCATTGGTACATGAAAATACCAGAATACTAAAAAAATAAACTATCTTAAATTGTTGGGACTTTGTGGTATATCTCACAGGGTGAACAGTTGCCCATATTGGATGGGTAAAAAGGTTATAAAATGTTTAGCATAAAGCTTTGATGTTTAATACCAAAATAAATACTTTTTGACGAAGAGCCTAAATTATTGTGTAACTTTTTTCCAAATATTAGATTTATTTGTTTTGATTTATCTATTTTATTCTAGACTTCAAATGAATGCCTTGACTCTCTTCTACTGTGATATCGTATATTAGCCAATCTAAATAAAAAGATGTCTTAATATCTGATTAATTCTTGCTACTCATTCAACTCCCAGGAAAATGTCTAAAATATACATAATTGATCTAGAAAATCATTAAATTCAGTAATTCAAAATTTAGTTACGATTGTCACATAAGTCAACCCCATTGAGCTATTAAACTAGTTTGCTGGATATTTTTGCTTAAAATGATTTGTTTAAAAACACACAAAAACCTAAATTATATTATATAATCTGTTATTGAGATTTATATTCTTTTAATCCTTATGAAAAAGTTGTATTAAAGCAACAAGCTTGACAAATGATGTAGAATACATTGTGTGCAATGACACATGGCGTTGTGGTCAGTAAGTGGACTGCGGCCACAGCAATAACACTTTACTTAGGGTGGAAGATTGTTTTTTAACGTCAACTTGATGGCCAGAACCCTCTTTTTACTGAGGGAGCAGATTATTGGGGCTGGACTCTGGGGTCATACGATGCTGCCTTATTGCCAGAATGTGCTTTTCAAGATTGACACTGGACAGAAACAGATACAACTTGAAACCAAAATGGAAAATAATAATTTTAGAACTTAGAGTATTGGGAGCTCTATATCATGGCTTAAGATAATGTTTGAATATGCTGATACTGATTAGTTTTAGGTTTTAGTACTTTGTTAATTCGAAATATATTATGCTATATGCAATTGTTCTCAAACATTCAGTCAACTACAGTATTTAAAAAGTCTTGACTATTTCTACGGGTTTGTTTAAAAATAATGATTTTATTTTAACAGATTGAACTTAGCAAGCATATTGTTTGGTCACTATCAACAATTAAACTGTAAGGGGTTTGTAATTCAAGGAAATTTTATTTTTATCAAAATATTTATTTATTACGACGACTAGATGTGCTAACATTATCAACCACTTTTCTCATTGCTATTTTTAAATAAAAAAATATTATTTAATTTTTTCTTTGTTATAATCGATTGCAGATGTGCTGAGGCGGTCATCATTATTAAATCTTCAAGCTTATCTTTGGAAGTTCCTAATTTTCTTATAGTAGATTCAATATAGTAGGTCATTGCTAACATTTCACACTCATTGTCACACTTTACTTTGTTCCATAAAAAAACCCTATCCAACCTTAGCAACTTTAAAAGTCAAAGTGATCAAAGAACACAGTTGAGCGTTATATCATATCATATTTCTGGGTTATTTATACCAACCTACAACACTTTTTAACAACAGGACTCTCAAACCCATTAAATATAAGGCTACCCATTATTTTCTGGACACACCTTGTATTTAAATATCATCGTTAATCATCATTGCATTGAATTGTCTATTTAAATCGCAGAAAACAATCTAGATTTTTATTTGTTCTTGAAGCATATTACAATTTTATTAACTGTGAAGAATGGTTCTTGTAAGTACTTCAGACGTCAAAATCTAGATTTTGAAAGGATAATTTTTAAATTTTCTGAGGGAGTGTATTTTCACGTCAGTTTCTTGACATATGTTTATCGTTGCAGAGTGTCAGAGCAGCTAGACAGTCTATCACAGCTGTCAGCTACGTGGCAGACACTAGAGTCTCAACTGACGGAGTTGACAGTAGCTCTGCGCTCGGACCAACAGACTCTGCGCATGCTGGACTCTGCGTTGCGTGACGGTGTCGGTGTGCAGAACGTGGCCTCCTCAGTCATCGACGTTGCCAAGGTGCTCAGTGAGAAACAAGACCTCCGCTCACAGGTGAGATTCAGTTTGGTAATAAAGAGTTTAATTGTGAATAGCTAATAATTTATGAAATATAAATGTATTTATTTATCAAGGCACAGTGGTGGTTTAATTTGGCTGGGTTTCCAAGCAAATTTTGCTCCTGAGCTTACTGTTAGGATTTGGAATTGTTGGAAAAAGTATCATAGAAAGGAATACAATAATAATAATTAAATTAGTTCAAGAACAGCTATAGCAGTTGTAAATGTTTACATTTACCTGAGATTTTAAAATCGTGTAACTCTGGGCACCAGAGTGCCTGCGAAAGCTCCTCCCCCTAGCCACTCCTTGTAATGAGGGATCTGATAAAAGCCACACCACAGGGTGGATAAGAATTTATTTAAAATCCCCAATTATTTTGAGAGTTTAATTTGGTTAAAACTCACCTCTTGATCAACTTGTATATTGTATCAGTGTTGACAGCACCAATAGCAATCATCTGGGAATCTTCAGACAAATGCTATATTTAGTTCCTTCTTCAGTGGAGATTATAGCCTAATATTTCAGCAGAAAATTAAAAAGTAATATAAATCAGCTCTAGGAGTGTCTCTCAGTGATACCTTTGATTATGAATAGAACTATAGACATTCGGTTCATATATCAAAGTTGTCGCCAGTTTTAGATTCAAAATCGACATAGAGTCATAGAGGGAGTGTGCCTACTGATTTCTGTTGAGCATGTCCACTGTTGATGTGTTTCTAGATTGTCTGTTTCAACAAAATATGTGATTGACTGATGTTCAACAATTGTTTGTTTCAGCAGAGTCTCTGCGCCCTGAACGCCACCACTCCTGTGATCCTAGTGTCAGAAGGCTGTCCAGAGTCAGACTCTGGCATCTCTGACTCAGGTTCGGAGCTGGAGAGTGAGAGAGAGAGAAGACTCAGCGCGCTGCGACGGCTCGCTCACCAACTAGACACTGTATTGAGTCCCAACAGTCAAGCCATCAAGGACATAACCAGAGTGAGTGGATTGGATAACGTGCAATCAACTTACACTTTGACTAGATTTAGTTTAATTTATTGACTCATCCTTCATCTGTTGTAATGCCAACTTTTTGATATTGTGGAATCAATTTTGAAACCAAATATTGATTTGTTAGGTGCAAGATTATTATAATGGAACTAACACAGAGAAAGTGTTACTTTTTCCCCTCGGAATCACTTAAACTTTTTTTTTCGTAGCTGAACTTCTATTTCTTAAGAAAATCTTTAAAAATCTATACGATATATTTTACTCATAATGGTATGATTCTTCATGCTTTGTTCTGAAGTTCAGACACTTGTAATGTTGTACCTGGATCTACTATGAGAGATCACTAATCCTATTGTTATTGAAGTAAAACAAGATCCTTGTGGCATCAGTAGTTAGGTATCAGTAATCAATTTAGTCACTTATGTTAAATTTAATCATTGATTAAAGATCAATGTGCCAACTCCTAGGAGAAAAAAGTGAATATCCACCATCCATGTCCAAACTAAGGATTTAAGATTCCTTGTCACTATAAATTACCTAACTGAAGATACTCTATCCTATTGATTTTAACTGAAAAACACCACAATACAGGGGTTTGCTTCATGTTTGACATGTTTCTTTGTGCTGCAGAGGATAGACGAGGCAGAGACGGAGCTGAGGCTGCTGCAAAACACTTGTAGGAAGCTGATAGTGAAAGTAGCTCTGAGTGAGGACCATCAGACATCCTCTCTGCGCACCTCTACGTCATCACTGGCTCACAAGTAAGATACAACTCTTTTCCCCCACCTCTACAACCTAGAAGGTAGAAGATTCTTGCCCGGAACTGTTTAAAACATAACTTCCGGCTAGTCCAAGAGGGTTGCGGCATTATCAGATTGATAGAATCCACGCTCCCCTATATACACAGTAAACTCAAGTTGTGTTTCATAGGGTTATGTAGAGGGATTTTGAGAGTCTGTAATAGCAGTAGTTTGTAACCTGACAAGTTGCGATATGTTTTCTCTTCAATATAATCTTACTAATACTCAAGAAATATTTGGATTAGGTCTAATATATTCTTGATCTTGAGCTGGATTACGTTTGATTGGGATTTTCTCAAGATAGGGTTTGTTTTAACTCTCAGCGATGATCACGACTTTGCAACAATCATGAGGAACGATGATGGTGCCTCTGTGTTTGCAAGAGATGTTCATGGCTTTTCCGCCATCCCAAGAGGTGATGCAATTGTGAGATGTTTATGTTGCTGTGGTGGTAGACGGTGATGTTATCTACGCGATCACGGGATAAGTTGTCAACTTTGCCACGAATGCAGGAAAGGATGAGGAGTCTTCACAATCACAGATTACAGCCATGATAACATAGAACAGTTCAATAAGGACTGAAGATTTATGTTTATCATTATTGCCATTTTAAGTAATTTTTACTAGAGATAAAAAAAAAACTTAAGTTGGCCTTTCTGCTTGAAAAGAAAAATCTCGTTTTCAACTATTAGTATTATCAGGTCCATCCCTAAGTGTCTCTGACTTAAAATAATAGTAGTCTTTACAAAATATGAGTTAAGTTAAAAATCTGGTTCCCAGTACACAGTTGGCTAACTTTACTTGGATATATCAATTGTAAAAATATAAACTTCTTGGGAAAGCTCGCCCTTTCTTTCGAAATGATGGGAACTTCAGCCCGCAATATATCACAGACCAGAGGTTCACTAGTTGGCTTCTATACATCAAGCCTTCTCATTGAAATGTTGTATTATATTTTTATTGTCTTTACCTTGTATTATAATGGCATTAATATTTTTTTTAATGTGGTGGATTAGTAGCGATATGAATTTTTGTCAATTTAGTAAAATATTGTAGGAAAATGGATTAGTTAGGAAGGCAAAAACAATTTTAATAAACCGGACCTCTAGGTGTTACGCAATATATTTGTATCTTGTTGATGGTACATCAGGAAAAAGGTTGGGAAACATTGATCAAGATTATTAAATATTAAAAACCTTTACAAAAAGTCAAGTTAACTATAAAAAATTGTTCTTGTATCTATGCAACATATTTGTTACAAAATCTTTACTTTGTTAATGTGCTATTTTAAACTTTTTCTAATTTAAAAAATTGTAAAATCTAGTTACATGTCTTGAAAACATACCTAAAAAGTCAATATAAAACCTAAATATTTTGCTGTTTGATTGAGTGAAAAACTGATTTAACACACAAAAAATAATTAAATTCCCATCCATAAATTCTTTGTTTGTGTGTAGATTTTATTAGTAGAAAAAAATGCAAGAACCAATGTAGAGTAAAATAAGAACTATTAATAAAATCACTTAGAACGTGAAAAAGAATCTTTACCTATGAATTATAACATAAACTGACAACATACATTTTTACGAGTGTTGATTATAAACTAAGTTGACCTAAAACTGTACTGATCAAGTGAAAAACCAAGCTTAAATTTAATTACCTAATAAAACTAAAAACAAATAAGCGCAAATGTCGTAAGACATTATTGTCACTAATTGTCGCAAGGGTGAAGACGCCAGTGGTGTCTCGTCGCGCTCTACGCATGGGAATGGCCTGATTTGTACACCACCCTCACATTATGTGGCAATATTTGCCAAATAAAAGACTAACTAAGCTGTGTTTGCCAGCGTCTGCTAACTCACTAATTCTAATGGTTTCTTAACCTTAAGCGGTCCCGAGTGAAACGACTTACCCGGATTAGCTTCCACTTTGCATTAACGGATCAACGGATCAGAAACACCCACAATATCTTCTTGGCTTTTGACTGTAGATATGCCCGTTGTTTATATTTTGTGGAACTCTTGAATTTTATGACTTTGTATTGTTAAGGATATTTTAAATTAACTTTGTAAAAATAATGGTCTATTTTCCAATACCTACAACCAAACAACATATTATTAGAGACACACTCTGTGTATTTTATTCCAGATATAAATCAAGAATGAGTGTAAATGATTGAGATGCCTTGTGTAGTTTTGTTACTGACTGATCGAGGACAGCTAGGTCCAGTTTTGAACTGCAAAAAACTCTTTTTTTTTGGGAACATTTAATTTATATCAAAACTTAACGATGAAAACTAATTTAATTACTGGAAGTACTTTAATTTGGCATGTTGATTTACTACTATCAATTGCCCATAACTCCTAAGTCCAATAGAAATCTAATTTAAATTAAATCGAAAAGCATAAAGCAAATATCTATACAATGTAAGAATCAATTACAATCTCAAGTATTAATGAGGAGACCCTCTAATTGCACGGTAATGATATAGAGGCTGGTCAGGACAGGGTGGGTGGCGCCTGAGTAACTGTACAGCGTAATTTTAATTGTGTTCACTTAATAAATAAATAGCGATGGAAGTGGCCGGGTATTGTAGTTGGGGGAGTGGCCAAGTAATGAATGGCTCTGCTATGATTGGCCACACACAGGGCCTTGCAATCAGCTGTAGTTTGTAGTGCGAGTCGTGTTTGGTTGGCCATGCAATCAGCTGTGGTTCCTAGTATGAGTCGTGTTAGGTTGGTTCTTGCAATCAGCTGTGGTTCCTCGTACGAGTCAAGTTTGGTTGGCCATGAAATTAGCTTTAACCTGCTTGGTAGTCGTATTTTGGTAGCTTTAAACATTATCAGCCTTAGTCAGATTTTCTCCTGGCCTAATCCTTCCAGAAGATACAATTTATGCATTGATTATTAAGGATTTACCGATATTAACTAAATTATTGACTAAATTATCAAATTACATTACAACTAATAATTGTGCGATTTATAGCAAAAAAATGTTTGCCTCAGAGTGTAGAGGCTAAGCCTTTCTCACTTTTTTAAGCCTATGGCTAGAAATAAAGCAATAGAATCAACTGGAATTCATCACTATTATCATTATCAATTGAGATGGGAAAGTATTTTCGATAAACTTAAGTGTTTTGTTTGGAGCAAAAACAGTTTGTAGTGAGAACTAGTTTGGTTCTACATCATGAGTCCCTATTACAAAAAGTTATTGAGATAAATGACAATGTAATTTATTTATAAAAAATAGTGTGGTACGTTTTCAACCATTGTTATTTGCAGACAACATTTTGGCTTTTCTGTTGGTACAATTTGGTTTAAGGTAGTTTTTATGATTTAACACTCTCCGTGTTTATTTTATCATATAGTATATAAACAAATTAGCTCAATTCTCATCCCTTTAAACTGATATAACATGGTAAACAGGATTCACTTGTGTTGTAGAAGTGACGACGTAGACTCTGGACCCATGAGCTTCATGCCGTCAGACCCGGACAGCGACCCGGACCGAGGCTCGTCCACCCGTGGGTGGCTGTGGCGGGTGTTCCGGGCCAGTGTTCCCTTCCACATTGCCTTGCTCGTGATCCTCTGCGTCGGGTACCTTTTAGAGCCCCAGTGCTGTGACCGAATGCTCAGCAAACCTTTCTTCAGCATCAAGTATCCAAACGGAGTCGCAATGTAAATACTGGAAGAACTCTACTACTTAATTGTTTATTAATATTTATGTGTGAACTTGTGTGATTCTGTTTAAAATACCTGGGATTTGTGCTAAAGTTTTTAAAAGGGATGATACAGAATTTAGTTCTATTGGCAAAAAATCACGCTATAGAATTGTATTGTCCTTATTGGAGATGATTACTTGTGCCAATATCTGAGAGTAGAGAGGAGGGAAAAATATTTTTATCTTGTAACAATGTATAATGTGTAACATTTGTAACAACTTACTAGGCAATGACTATTGAATCCTTTTTTTAAATATATTTGTTATGATGGGTACAATTTAAATAAACGTTACACAAATTTACTCTCGGTATTTTAAACAGACCGAAAAGAGATTTTATAATTATCTTAATCTATAAGGATAAATTAATGATTTAAATGAATGCAATTGTTCGACTTCTGTTATTGATTTCGTTCCTATGTGATTTTCTCCTAACCATAAGCATTTGAACTATACATTTTTATAAATTATGTCTTTTACATGTTAACGAGTAAGGTAGGAAAATAGACTTTAAACTGATCGCGAGGTCCTGATGTTGTAAATAAGTACAGATATTCTATGAATATTTTGTTTCATTTTATATTAAAAAACATTTTTATATTTGCTTCTCCCCTGCGATTTATGATCCTGAATGTTTGTTGAAATTACTTTATAAGTATTATAACTTCGCTCTGTGGTATTTCTTTTAAAGCTACTGTCATAATTTTTCCTAAGTAGTTGGGGTTATGAAATAAATCGCTGGTAACAGTCAGCGATATAATGTCAATATACATGTTTATGAGAGTTGCATTCATTTGTATGTAAACAACTTGAGAGTTGTGTAACATTCTAACTTGTTTTGTCTTACTTTCATTAATGAAATGTTCTTTTAACATGTGTTTGAACGAGATGGTTTATGTGTATGGGTTGGCAAGTCTAGGCCTTGTTGGAAAGTTTGTGCCTTGTATCGTGTCGGATGTGTTAGGGCTAGAACTGAGTATCTCAGGGGAAGATAAATTATTTTAAACGAATGCCTGATGGAACATCAGTATCAATTAGTGAGATTCGTATTGTAAATGATTAAACTGTGCCATTTTGAAATTTAATCTTTTGGTTGTAAAATAATCTATCTTCACTCTTGGCGTAGTTGTGTATTAGGTTAGATTTATCTGTATGTAGGCTAGCGGCTTGAAGGATGGTTATAACAATCAAACATTGTATATCTGAGTCTTTGTATTTTTTTACTCTGTGTTTGTGTTTCCATTGCCTCGTGTTTTAAGCCAAACCATGATAACATTCTCAGTTGTATTTGGGAAAAGAATATTTGTTGTTTTGTTAGAAACAATACAGAGAAGTCCTCACAATAAATAGGGGTTAGCAGGGGCCAACTTCCGGTAAGATATAAAACGAAGAATAATTTTTACAGTTTTGAGAGATAACTAAAATATTGTTCTTCGCAATGTAATGACTGTAGTTACCAGAATACAAATTTTTAGAGAATAATTTTAATAAGCAAGAATACTTTAAAAGTTCTATGAAAATCATTAAATAATTTTACTTTAGATAGAATAATTCAATACGCTATTGTTTTGTTGATAACTGTATTTTATACGATATTGATTTAATTTTATTCAACTCCATGAGTAATATTGTTTTTGTTCCTATTTTATTTTACGTTGTTGTTTTGTTATTTACCTAAAATATTTATAAAATTTACCTTTAATTATTTAGTCATAGGATTGTCAACACTCGGTCTTCCCAAAATTTAAAGGAGACTGTTTTAGACATTTGTATGAAATTGGGATTTGAAGAGCACAATTGAAAACGTTCTAGTTTTTTACATGACGTTTTGCGTAATAATAAGTTTTGGTATTACTTCTAAGCCAACCAACTGCTGCAACAGCAAAATTACCAATAGTACATGAGCATAACTACTTCATCTGAGGCTAATGTTTCTGTACTCAATAATTGTTGTGGTAGCCACATAATAAAAAAAGAAAATAAAAAAATGTGTAAATAACAAATGTGTTTTTGTTAAGTACCCCATTGAAATGGCATGCTCTTATTTGAAGCTTTAAAATATTATAACTTTCAGATATATTCTCATAAAACACACGCTTCTTTATACCTTATAGATACAAGTTTCAATATATTTGCATCTCAATCAACTTGGGAACATTTACCCCAAACAATTTAATGGGGGATTTATCACACAGTTAATTAATCATAGTGTGCATGCGCAATTAATTTCACTGATGGGCAGGTAAGCAAAATATGTATTTTGACAAATGATAGATACATAATAATCAGCTGATATCACAAAAAAATACACCTACGTCATCTAAAGTCGGGACCACGAAAGTTTGCAGTTGGCGGCAGCCAATCACAAGACAAGGCTAGTGCGACGTTGCCATACCGCCCGTTGACAACACTAATTAAAATAATAAACAATATTTTCAAATCAGCTGGTATTATTAGATTTGGCAAGACCGCACTGTCCTCGTTGGCTCCTTCGAAGGCACGTGGTAAATAGGCTCCTCCCTCAATTGCAAACTTTCAATTCAACTTTCCCGACTATAGGTGGTAAATCGAACTATGCAGTTGGTTTTGACAATATAATCAATATTCAATACAATTGAACCTCTTGGTTCTTGATAATCTGGGCTTTCCAATAATATGACTCTACCCCATCCCTAAAAAATCATAGCCTAAAACCTAAACCTAAAACCAATAGTGTGTACACAATTAAGTTTATTTTATTATTGGATACCGAAGTAGACATCCCGTTTGTATGAATCAGCTATTGCATTTTTTTTATTATAAAATAAAAGTTGAGTAAGCCATTCACAGAATGTGCTAGTGTCTAAAAATAAATTGTATACCTTATTATTGTTGCTAACATAGTTTATGGGTCATAACAGTTGCTAAGGTCACAATAAGTTTTCCATCAGTTTGAATTATTGGTAAAAAGGTTTGTGTATTTGACAGAAATCAGTAATTTAGATCAGCACAATCTGTCAATGGCTCACATCAACTTTGTTAAGGATTTTAATCAAAAACTGGCAACAACTTTAACATGGGAATGGGATGTCTGGTCTTTTCATTGGTATCAAAAGTCTAAAAGTCAAAGCTTTATGTTAGAAATTTATACAGTATTGTACTGTACTTTATGAAAATGTCATAATCATGACATAATACCAATACCCATTGTGTGAAGGTTAATCAGTTGCAATTAATAGAACTGCAATACTGAATCATTGGCAAGTGGCAAAGAATCAGGGGACAAACATGGAACTCAAGCACACAAGCGCTTCCAAAGAGCTCGTGAAAAGGTCATTGCACATATACTGCAATTACTGTGGTATTTATTGTTATTATATATGTCAGTCATTGCGCTTCACTCCGGCAGGTAGCAGCACGTGTCTGAGCTGTGTTTGCAATTGGATTATTGTGATTCGATATTTGTAAGTGAGTACAGTAAAGTGTGCTGTTGATAGCCCAATATTGCTGGAGGGAAGTGAACAAAAGAAAAACAGGAGAGCATTAAAGCATTGTATAGTTAATTTTGTATAGAAACTAAATGTCTCAAATACATAATTGTGAACAAATTTTATCTTGCCTAACACAAAAATTTGATTTATTGGATGTACTTCAACTATATATAAAGCTCATAAGAAACACAAAATATTGAGAAAACTGTAAGCAGCACACCTATCAACCAGATACTTGAATGGAAAGTCTTAATAAGAAACTTTGTCAAAATAAGCAATAAGTACGATCGAGCTTTGCCTGTATAATCCATGGTTTAGTGTACTAAACTGCGTTTTTACAGTAGTCCCACATTACAGTATTCTCTTCTGTATCATAAATGTTATCAACTATCAATTATCAATTTTTTGAGATGGGCACGCCTTAAACCCAAATATGAGCGAAGGAGATTGTAGAATGGAGTGAGATTATCTATGTAGCTTTGTTACTGACTAAGATCAACCTGGTTCATCATCAGTCAGGATCATTTATTTTAAGCCCAATGATCAGGAACAGCTGGGTCCGGTTTTGAGCCCTCAAAAAGCTATTGACTTTTCTCAGAATCGGACTGGCAACAGTGACTTAATCATTGCTATGGAGCATTTCAATTCCTCCGGCTACCCAGCCAGTCATTCTCATGCCCCCACCACCCGGGCAAAACAACTAGTTTTCTTTCAAAAGAATTATTCTTGTAAGGGGTCTTCACCTTACACCGTAATGTTTGAGAACTAGTACAAAAAGTTGAAGTAGTACTATTGAAATCAAGGAATGCATATATTTGGCAGTGAACCATTTATGATATTATTAAGTGTTGCACATAGATAAAAAATATAGGAATGAATAAATAGGAGTAAATAAGCAGTAAATAACAAATAAATAAAAAAAAGGGAAATATCATAATACCAACAGACACCAACTAATACAAATTTTTCAAACCATTGCTTCCTACCTAGGGGATCTAGTTTAATGTAGTTGTCCATTAAAAAATATATTGGCATTTGAGCCCAACCAAACTGTGTATGAATGGAACTAGTCTAACATTTGTAGCCGAATGAGAAAGTAACAGTGGGATATGTCTCAAGCTCTTGTTTCAGTACATGTGCAGTGCATGGAACTCAATGTAAATTATACTCTAATATAAGGGAAACATAAAAAAATATTATATGATGATAAAAAATAATAAATAATAAGAAATAATGGATAGTTGCATGTTTAAACAGGTTATCTTTTACTATGCAGTTTCACCAATTAACAAATTCAAACCTAAATGAAATTTGCTAACAAACAAATCAAAGACTAAATGAAATTGTTTCACAAATTAGCAAATAAAAATCTGAATGGAATTTCAAAAACACAATTGATCAAAATCTGGATATAATTGTTGATTTGTAATCTTTATGCTAGCAGCAACAGGTTTACTTACAATAGCAACAATAGCAACGGTATTATGCATACCGTTGATATTGTTATTTATATCTTTAAACCAACCCCAAAGTCTTCCGGGAAATAAGTGATTCACATCCTAAGACTTCTGACGTGGGGGCATCGTCATTAGATTAATCGCGTATTGAACCGCTATTGATGAAATATGTATAATCTGCCGAAAAACTACGGTAGGCCCGTCGTCGGCCTTTATACATAAATTTAATTAGCTTAAAAACATTTACTCAACACATACACATAATTCTTCAATTTTTTTAACGACAATTGTCATATCCTTAGAAACATGATGATTGAATGATTATTTTAAGTTTCATTTGGCCCGTACAAAATGACGCAATTTTGACTTTTCATGCCAAATGCTACTTTTGCTCGCATTTACGATTAGTTTTTTTACCTTTTAACATGTTTTTACATGTTTTTACTTCTTAAACTTTATTCCCCTAACAATTTTAGGAAATTTAAAATTATTGATCACTATTCCTTTTTGTGTTTGCAGATTCGCGGTGCACGACTAATTCAATTAAAAATAATTCTTTCATAACGCTTTTACAGTTTTAATTTCTATCCATAATAAAGTTTCTACTGTATCATAAGTATCATCATGAGTATCATGAGTATCATCTTGAGTATCATGAGTATCATCTTGAGTATCATGAGTATCATCTTGAGTATCATGAGTATCATCTTGAGTATCATGAGTATCATCTTGAGTATCATGAGTATCATTATGGGTATCATTAGTCTTATGAGTATCATGATGAGTATCATTAGTATCATAAGTATCATCATGAGTATCATAATGAGTATCATTAGTATCACGAGTGTCATCATCAGTATCATTAGTATCATCATAAGTATCATTAGTATCATGAGTATCATCATGGGTATCATTAGTATCATGAGTATCATCATGAGTATCATCATGAGTATCATTAGTATCATTACTATCATCATGAATATCATTAGTATCATTAGTATCATCATGAGTATCATTAGTATCATGAGTATCATGATGAGTATCATTAAAATCATAAGTATCATCATTAGTATCATGAGTATCATAAGTATCATCATGAGTATTATCATGAGTATCATTAGTATCATGAGTATCATCATGAGTATCATGAGTATCACGATGAGTATCATTAGTATCATGAGTATCATCTTGAGTTTCATGAGTATCATCATGGGTATCATTAGTATCATTTTTTCATAAGTATCTTCATGAGTATTATGATGAGTATCATTAGTATCATCATAAGTATCATGAGTATCATTATGAGAATCATTAGTATCATGAGTATCATCATTAGTATCATCATGAAATTATTAGTATCATGATTATACTCATGATAACTCATGATGATACTCATAATACTAATGATACTCATGATGATACTTATGATACTAATGATACTCATGATTATACTTATGATACTAATGAGTATCATGAGTATCATTGTGAGTATCATTAGTATCATGAGTATCATCATGGGTATCATTAGTATCGTGAGTATCATCATGAGTATCATGATAAGTATCATTAGTATCATAAGTATCATCATGAGTATCATGATGAGTATCACAACTATCATAAGTATCATCATGAGTATTATGAGTATCATTAGAATCATGATGAGTATTATTAGTATCATGAGCATCATGAGTATCATAAGTATCATGAGTATCATCATATGTATCATTAGTATCACGAGTATCATGAGTATCATCATGAGTATCATGAGTATAATGAGTATCATCATGAGTATCATGAGTATCATCATGATTATCATAAGTATCATGAGTATCAGCGTAAGTATCATTAGTATCATGAGTATCATGAGAATCATCATGAGTATCATTAGTATCATCATGATAATCATTAATTTCATAAGTATCATCTTGAGTATCATGAGTATCATCTTGAGTATCATGAGTATCATCTTGAGTATCATGAGTATCATCATGAGTATCATCATAAGTATCATTAGTATCATGAGTATCATGAGTATCATCATGAGTATCATGAGTATCATGAGTATCATGAGTATCATCATAAGTATCATTAGTATCATGAGTATCATTATAAGTATTATTAGTATCATGAGTATTATGAGTATCATGAGTATCACGATGAGTATCATTAGTATCATGACTATCATCTTGAGTTTCATGAGTATCATCATGGGTATCATTAGTATCATTTTTTCATAAGTATCTTCATGAGTATTATGATGAGTATCATTAGTATCATCATAAGTATCATGAGTATCATTATGAGAATCATGAGTATCATCATTAGTATCATTAGTATCATCATGAAATTATTAGTATCATGATTATACTAATGATACTCATGATGATACTTATGATACTAATGATACTCATGATGATACTTATGATACTAATGATACTCATGATGATACTTATGATACTAATGAGTATCATGAGTATCATGATGAGTATCATTAGTATCATGAGTATCATCATGGGTATCATTAGTATCGTGAGTTTAATCATGAGTATCATGATAAGTATCATTAGTATCATAAGTATCATCATGAGTATCATTAGTATCATGAGTATCATGATGAGTATCACAACTATCATAAGTATCATCATGAGTATTATGAGTATCATTAGAATCATGATGAATATTATTAGTATCATGAGTATCATCTTGAGTATAATGAGTATCATAAGTATCATGAGTATCATCATAAGTATCATTAGTATCATGAGTATCATGAGTATCATGAGTATAATGAGTATCATTTTGAGTATCATGAATATCATCATGAGTATCATGAGTATCATCATGATTATCATAAGTATCATGAGTATCAGCATAAGTATCATTAGTATCATGAGTATCATCATGAGTATCATGAGTATCATAAGTATTATTAGTATCATGAGTAGCATCATGAGTATCATGAGAATCATCATGAGTATCATCATAAGTATCATTAGTATCATGAGTATCATGAGTATCATCATGAGTATCATGAGTATCATGAGAATCATAATGATGAGAATCATCATGAGTATCATAAGTATCATCATGATAATCATTAATTTCATAAGTATCATCTTGAGTATCATGAGTATTATCTTGAGTATCATGAGTATCATCATAAGTATCATTAGTATCATGAGTATCATGAGTATTATCATGAGTATCATGAGTATCATCATGAGTATAATGAGTATCATGAGTATCATCATGAGTATCATTAGTATCATGAGTATCATCATGAGTATCATGAGTATCACGATGAGTATCATTAGTATCATGAGTATCATCTTGAGTTTCATGAGTATCATCATGGGTATCATTAGTATCATTTTTTCATAAGTATCTTCATGAGTATTATGATAAGTATCATTAGTTTCATCATAAGTATCATGAGTATCATTATGAGAATCATGAGTATCATCATTAGTATCATTAGTATCATCATGAAATTATTAGTATCATGATTATACTAATGATACTCATGATGATACTTATGATACTAATGATACTCATGATGATACTTATGATACTAATGATACTCATGATGATACTTATGATACTAATGAGTATCATGAGTATCATGATGAGTATCATTAGTATCATGAGTATCATCATGGGTATCATTAGTATCGTGAGTATAATCATGAGTATCATGATAAGTATCATTAGTATCATAAGTATCATCATGAGTATCATTAGTATCATGAGTATCATGATGAGTATCACAACTATCATAAGTATCATCATGAGTATTATGAGTATCATTAGAATCATGATGAATATTATTAGTATCATGAGTATCATCTTGAGTATAATGAGTATCATAAGTATCATGAGTATCATCATAAGTATCATTAGTATCATGAGTATCATGAGTATCATGAGTATAATGAGTATCATTTTGAGTATCATGAATATCATCATGAGTATCATGAGTATCATCATGATTATCATAAGTATCATGAGTATCAGCATAAGTATCATTAGTATCATGAGTATCATCATGAGTATCATGAGTATCATAAGTATTATTAGTATCATGAGTAGCATCATGAGTATCATGAGAATCATCATGAGTATCATCATAAGTATCATTAGTATCATGAGTATCATGAGTATCATCATGAGTATCATGAGTATCATGAGAATCATAATGATGAGAATCATCATGAGTATCATAAGTATCATCATGATAATCATTAATTTCATAAGTATCATCTTGAGTATCATGAGTATTATCTTGAGTATCATGAGTATCATCATAAGTATCATTAGTATCATGAGTATTATGAGTATTATCATGAGTATCATGAGTATCATCATGAGTATAATGAGTATCATGAGTATCATCATGAGTATCATTAGTATCATGAGTATCATCATGAGTATCATGAGTATCACGATGAGTATCATTAGTATCATGAGTATCATCTTGAGTTTCATGAGTATCATCATGGGTATCATTAGTATCATCATAATTATCATGAGTATCATTATGAGAATCATTAGTATCATGAGTATCATCATTAGTATCATTAGTATCATCATGAAATTATTAGTATCATGATTATACTCATGATAACTCATGATTATACTCATAATACTAATAATACTCATGATGATACTTATGATACTAATGATACTCATGATGATACTTATGATACTAATGAGTATCATGAGTATCATGATGAGTATCATTAGTATCATGAGTATCATCATGGGTATCATTAGTATCGTGAGTATAATCATGAGTATCATGATAAGTATCATTAGTATCATAAGTATCATCATGAGTATCATTAGTATCATGAGTATCATGATGAGTATCACAACTATCATAAGTATCATCATGAGTATTATGAGTATCATTAGAATCATGATGAGTATTATTAGTATCATGAGTATCATCTTGAGTATCATGAGTATCATAAGTATCATAAGTATCATGAGTATAATGAGTATCATCATGAGTATCATGAATATCATCATGAGTATCATGAGTATCATCATGATTATCATAAGTATAATGCGTATCAGCGTAAGTATTATTAGTATCATGAGTATCATCATGAGTATCATCATGAGTATCATGAGTATCATAAGTATTATTAGTATCATGAGTAGCATCATGAGTATCATAAGAATCATAATGAGTATCATTAGTATCATCATGATAATCATTAATTTCATAAGTATCATCTTGAGTATCATGAGTATCATCTTGAGTATCATGAGTATCATCTTGAGTATCATGAGTATCATCATGAGTATCATCATAAGTATCATTAGTATCATGAGTATCATGAGTATCATCATGAGTATCATGAGTATCATGAGAATCATAATGAGTATCATGAGAATCATCATGAGTATCATTAGTATCATCATGATAATCATTAATTTCATGAGTATCATCTTGAGTATCATGAGTATCATCTTGAGTATCATCTTGAGTATCATGAGTATCATCTTGAGTATTATGAGTATCATCTTGAGTATCATGAGTATTATCTTGAGTATCATGAGTATCATCATGAGTATCATCATAAGTATCATTAGTATCATGAGTATCATGAGTATCATCATGAGTATCATGAGTATCATTATGAGTATCATCATGAGTATCATGAGTATCATCATGAGTATAATGAATATCATCATGAGTATAATGAATATCATGAGTATCATCATAAGTATCATGAGTATCATCAATAGTATAATGAGTATCATGAGTATCATTATAAGTATTATTAGTATCATGAGTATTATGAGTATCATGAGTATCATCATGAGTATCATTAGTATCATGAGTATCACGATGAGTATCATTAGTATCATGAGTATCATCTTGAGTTTCATGAGTATCATCATGGGTATCATTAGTATCATTTTTTTATAAGTATCTTCATGAGTATTATGATGAGTATCATTAGTATCATCATAAGTATAATGAGTATCATTATGAGAATCATTAGTATCATGAGTATCATAATTAGTATCATTAGTATCATCATGAAATTATTAGTATCATGATTATACTCATGATAACTCATGATTATACTCATAATACTAATGATACTCATGATGATACTTATGATACTAATGAGTATCATGAGTATCATGATGAGTATCATTAGTATCATGAGTATCATCATGGGTATCATTAGTATCGTGAGTATAATCATGAGTATCATGATAAGTATCATTAGTATCATAAGTATCATCATGAGTATTATCATTAGAATCATGATGAGTATTATTAGTATCATGAGTATCATCTTGAGTATCATGAGTATCATAAGTATCATGAGTATCATGAGTATCATCATGAGTATCATGAGTATAATGAGTATCATGAGTATCATCATGAGTATCATGAGTATCATCATGATTATCATAAGTATCATGCGTATCAGCGTAAGTATCATTAGCATCATGAGTATCATAAGTATTATTAGTATCATGAGTAGCATCATGAGTATCATAAGAATCATAATGATTATCATTAGTATCATCATGATAATCATTAATTTCATAAGTATCATCTTGAGTATCATGAGTATCATCTTGAGTATCATAAGTATCATCATGGGTATCATTAGTATCGTGAGTATCATCATGAGTATCATGATGAGTATCACAACTATCATAAGTATCATCATGAGTATTATGAGTATCATTAGAATCATGATGAGTATTATTAGTATCATGAGTATCATCTTGAGCATCATGAGTATCATAAGTATCATGAGTATCATAATATGTATCATTAGTATCATGAGTATCATCATGAGTATCATGAGTATAATGAGTATCATCATGAGTATCATGAGTATCATCATGATTATCATAAGTATCATGAGTATCAGCGTAAGTATCATTAGTATCATGAGTATCATGAGAATCATCATGAGTATCATTAGTATCATCATGATAATCATTAATTTCATAAGTATCATCTTGAGTATCATGAGTATCATCTTGAGTATCATGAGTATCATCTTGAGTATCATGAGTATCATCATGAGTATCATCATAAGTATCATTAGTATCATGAGTATCATGAGTATCATCATGAGTATCATGAGTATCATGAGTATCATCATAAGTATCATTAGTATCATGAGTATCATTATAAGTATTATAAGTATCATGAGTATTATGAGTATCATGAGTATCACGATGAGTATCATTAGTATCATGAGTATCATCTTGAGTTTCATGAGTATCATCATGGGTATCATTAGTATCATTTTTTCATAAGTATCTTCATGAGTATTATGATGAGTATCATTAGTATCATCATAAGTATCATGAGTATCATTATGAGAATCATGAGTATCATCATTAGTATCATTAGTATCATCATGAAATTATTAGTATCATGATTATACTAATGATACTCATGATGATACTTATGATACTAATGATACTCATGATGATACTTATGATACTAATGATACTCACTCATGATGATACTTATGATACTAATGAGTATCATGAGTATCATGATGAGTATCATTAGTATCATGAGTATCATCATGGGTATTATTAGTATCGTGAGTATAATCATGAGTATCATGATAAGTATCATTAGTATCATAAGTATCATCATGAGTATAATTAGTATCATGAGTATCATGATGAGTATCACAACTATCATAAGTATCATCATGAGTATTATGAGTATCATTAGAATCATGATGAATATTATTAGTATCATGAGTATCATCTTGAGTATAATGAGTATCATAAGTATCATGAGTATCATCATAAGTATCATTAGTATCATGAGTATCATGAGTATCATGAGTATAATGAGTATCATTTTGAGTATCATGAATATCATCATGAGTATCATGAGTATCATCATGATTATCATAAGTATCATGAGTATCAGCATAAGTATCATTAGTATCATGAGTATCATCATGAGTATCATGAGTATCATAAGTATTATTAGTATCATGAGTATCATAAGTATTATTAGTATCATGAGTAGCATCATGAGTATCATGAGAATCATCATGAGTATCATCATAAGTATCATTAGTATCATGAGTATCATGAGTATCATCATGAGTATCATGAGTATCATGAGAATCATAATGATGAGAATCATCATGAGTATCATAAGTATCATCATGATAATCATTAATTTCATAAGTATCATCTTGAGTATCATGAGTATCATCTTGAGTATCATGAGTATCATCTTGAGTATCATGAGTATTATCTTGAGTATCATGAGTATCATCATAAGTATCATTAGTATCATGAGTATTATCATGAGTATCATGAGTATCATCATGAGTATAATGAGTATCATGAGTATCATCATGAGTATCATTAGTATCATGAGTATCATCATGAGTATCATGAGTATCACGATGAGTATCATTAGTATCATGAGTATCATCTTGAGTTTCATGAGTATCATCATGGGTATCATTAGTATCATTTTTTCATAAGTATCTTCATGAGTATTATAATGAGTATCATTAGTATCATCATAATTATCATGAGTATCATTATGAGAATCATTATGAGAATCATTAGTATCATGAGTATCATCATTAGTATCATTAGTATCATCATGAAATTATTAGTATCATGATTATACTCATGATAACTCATGATTATACTCATAATACTAATAATACTCATGATGATACTTATGATACTAATGATACTCATGATGATACTTATGATACTAATGAGTATCATGAGTATCATGATGAGTATCATTAGTATCATGAGTATCATCATGGGTATCATTAGTATCGTGAGTATAATCATGAGTATCATGATAAGTATCATTAGTATCATAAGTATCATCATGAGTATCATTAGTATCATGAGTATCATGATGAGTATCACAACTATCATAAGTATCATCATGAGTATTATGAGTATCATTAGAATCATGATGAGTATTATTAGTATCATGAGTATCATCTTGAGTATCATGAGTATCATAAGTATCATAAGTATCATGAGTATAATGAGTATCATCATGAGTATCATGAATATCATCATGAGTATCATGAGTATCATCATGATTATCATAAGTATAATGCGTATCAGCGTAAGTATCATTAGTATCATGAGTATCATCATGAGTATCATCATGAGTATCATCATGAGTATCATGAGTATCATAAGTATCATGAGTAGCATCATGAGTATCATAAGAATCATAATGAGTATCATTAGTATCATCATGATAATCATTAATTTCATAAGTATCATCTTGAGTATCATGAGTATCATCTTGAGTATCATGAGTATCATCATGAGGATCATCATAAGTATCATTAGTATCATGAGTATCATGAGTATCATCATGAGTATCATGAGTATCATGAGAATCATAATGAGTATCATGAGAATCATCATGAGTATCATTAGTATCATCATGATAATCATTAATTTCATGAGTATCATCTTGAGTATCATGAGTATCATCTTGAGTATCATGAGTATCATCTTGAGTATCATGAGTATCATCTTGAGTATTATGAGTATCATCTTGAGTATCATGAGTATTATCTTGAGTATCATGAGTATCATCATGAGTATCATCATAAGTATCATTAGTATCATAAGTATCATTAGTATCATGAGTATCATGAGTATCATCATGAGTATCATGAGTATCATCATGAGTATCATGAGTATCATCATGAGTATCATCATGAGTATCATGAGTATCATCATGAGTATAATGAATATCATCATGAGTATAATGAATATCATGAGTATCATCATAAGTATCATGAGTATCATCAATAGTATCATGAGTATCATGAGTATCATTATAAGTATTATTAGTATCATGAGTATTATGAGTATCATGAGTATCATCATGAGTATCATTAGTATCATGAGTATCATGAGTATCACGATGAGTATCATTAGTATCGTGAGTATCATCTTGAGTTTCATGAGTATCATCATGGGTATCATTAGTATCATTTTTTTATAAGTATCTTCATGAGTATTATGATGAGTATCATTAGTATCATCATAAGTATAATGAGTATCATTATGAGAATCATTAGTATCATGAGTATCATAATTAGTATCATTAGTATCATCATGAAATTATTAGTATCATGATTATACTCATGATAACTCATGATTATACTCATAATACTAATGATACTCATGATGATACTTATGATACTAATGAGTATCATGAGTATCATGATGAGTATCATTAGTATCATGAGTATCATCATGGGTATCATTAGTATCGTGAGTATAATCATGAGTATCATGATAAGTATCATTAGTATCATAAGTATCATCATGAGTATCATTAGTATCATGATTATCATGATGAGTATCACAACTATCATAAGTATCATCATGAGTATTATCATTAGAATCATGATGAGTATTATTAGTATCATGAGTATCATCTTGAGTATCATGAGTATCATAAGTATCATGAGTATCATGAGTATCATCATGAGTATCATGAGTATAATGAGTATCATGAGTATCATCATGAGTATCATGAGTATCATCATGATTATCATAAGTATCATGCGTATCAGCGTAAGTATCATTAGTATCATGAGTATCATCATGAGTATCATGAGAATCATCATGAGTATCATCATAAGTATCATTAGTATCATGAGTATCATGAGTATCATCATGAGTATCATGAGTATCATGAGAATCATAATGATGAGAATCATCATGAGTATCATAAGTATCATCATGATAATCATTAATTTCATAAGTATCATCTTGAGTATCATGAGTATTATCTTGAGTATCATGAGTATCATCATAAGTATCATTAGTATCATGAGTATCATGAGTATTATCATGAGTATCATGAGTATCATCATGAGTATAATGAGTATCATGAGTATCATCATGAGTATCATTAGTATCATGAGTATCATCATGAGTATCATGAGTATCACGATGAGTATCATTAGTATCATGAGTATCATCTTGAGTTTCATGAGTATCATCATGGGTATCATTAGTATCATTTTTTCATAAGTATCTTCATGAGTATTATGATGAGTATCATTAGTATCATCATAATTATCATGAGTATCATTATGAGAATCATTAGTATCATGAGTATCATCATTAGTATCATTAGTATCATCATGAAATTATTAGTATCATGATTATACTCATGATAACTCATGATTATACTCATAATACTAATAATACTCATGATGATACTTATGATACTAATGATACTCATGATGATACTTATGATACTAATGGGTATCATGAGTATCATAATGAGTATCATTAGTATCATGAGTATCATCATGGGTATCATTAGTATCGTGAGTATAATCATGAGTATCATGATAAGTATCATTAGTATCATAAGTATCATAAGTATCATCATGAGTATCATTAGTATCATGAGTATCATGATGAGTATCACAACTATCATAAGTATCATCATGAGTATTATGAGTATCATTAGAATCATGATGAGTATTATTAGTATCATGAGTATCATCTTGAGTATCATGAGTATCATAAGTATCATAAGTATCATGAGTATAATAAATATCATTATGAGTATCATGAGTATCATCATGATTATCATAAGTATAATGCGTATCAGCGTAAGTATTATTAGTATCATGAGTATCATCATGAGTATCATCATGAGTATCATGAGTATCATAAGTATTATTAGTATCATGAGTAGCATCATGAGTATCATAAGAATCATAATGAGTATCATTAGTATCATCATGATAATCATTAATTTCATAAGTATCATCTTGAGTATCATGAGTATCATCTTGAGTATCATGAGTATCATCTTGAGTATCATGAGTATCATCATGAGGATCATCATAAGTATCATTAGTATCATGAGTATCATGAGTATCATCATGAGTATCATGAGTATCATGAGAATCATAATGAGTATCATGAGAATCATCATGAGTATCATTAGTATCATCATGATAATCATTAATTTCATGAGTATCATCTTGAGTATCATGAGTATCATCTTGAGTATCATGAGTATCATCTTGAGTATCATGAGTATCATCTTGAGTATTATGAGTATCATCTTGAGTATCATGAGTATTATCTTGAGTATCATGAGTATCATCATGAGTATCATCATAAGTATCATTAGTATCATAAGTATCATTAGTATCATGAGTATCATGAGTATCATCATGAGTATCATGAGTATCATCATGAGTATCATGAGTATCATCATGAGTATCATCATGAGTATCATGAGTATCATCATGAGTATAATGAATATCATCATGAGTATAATGAATATCATGAGTATCATCATAAGTATCATGAGTATCATCAATAGTATCATGAGTATCATGAGTATCATTATAAGTATTATTAGTATCATGAGTATTATGAGTATCATGAGTATCATCATGAGTATCATTAGTATCATGAGTATCATGAGTATCACGATGAGTATCATTAGTATCGTGAGTATCATCTTGAGTTTCATGAGTATCATCATGGGTATCATTAGTATCATTTTTTTATAAGTATCTTCATGAGTATTATGATGAGTATCATTAGTATCATCATAAGTATAATGAGTATCATTATGAGAATCATTAGTATCATGAGTATCATAATTAGTATCATTAGTATCATCATGAAATTATTAGTATCATGATTATACTCATGATAACTCATGATTATACTCATAATACTAATGATACTCATGATGATACTTATGATACTAATGAGTATCATGAGTATCATGATGAGTATCATTAGTATCATGAGTATCATTATGGGTATCATTAGTATCGTGAGTATAATCATGAGTATCATGATAAGTATCATTAGTATCATAAGTATCATCATGAGTATCATTAGTATCATGATTATCATGATGAGTATCACAACTATCATAAGTATCATCATGAGTATTATCATTAGAATCATGATGAGTATTATTAGTATCATGAGTATCATCTTGAGTATCATGAGTATCATAAGTATCATGAGTATCATGAGTATCATCATGAGTATCATGAGTATAATGAGTATCATGAGTATCATCATGAGTATCATGAGTATCATCATGATTATCATAAGTATCATGCGTATCAGCGTAAGTATCATTAGTATCATGAGTATCATCATGAGTATCATGAGAATCATCATGAGTATCATCATAAGTATCATTAGTATCATGAGTATCATGAGTATCATCATGAGTATCATGAGTATCATGAGAATCATAATGATGAGAATCATCATGAGTATCATAAGTATCATCATGATAATCATTAATTTCATAAGTATCATCTTGAGTATCATGAGTATTATCTTGAGTATCATGAGTATCATCATAAGTATCATTAGTATCATGAGTATCATGAGTATTATCATGAGTATCATGAGTATCATCATGAGTATAATGAGTATCATGAGTATCATCATGAGTATCATTAGTATCATGAGTATCATCATGAGTATCATGAGTATCACGATGAGTATCATTAGTATCATGAGTATCATCTTGAGTTTCATGAGTATCATCATGGGTATCATTAGTATAATTTTTTCATAAGTATCTTCATGAGTATTAGGATGAGTATCATTAGTATCATCATAATTATCATGAGTATCATTATGAGAATCATTAGTATCATGAGTATCATCATTAGTATCATTAGTATCATCATGAAATTATTAGTATCATGATTATACTCATGATAACTCATGATTATACTCATAATACTAATAATACTCATGATGATACTTATGATACTAATGATACTCATGATGATACTTATGATACTAATGAGTATCATGAGTATCATGATGAGTATCATTAGTATCATGAGTATCATCATGGGTATCATTAGTATCGTGAGTATAATCATGAGTATCATGATAAGTATCATTAGTATCATAAGTATCATCATGAGTATCATTAGTATCATGAGTATCATGATGAGTATCACAACTATCATAAGTATCATCATGAGTATTATGAGTATCATTAGAATCATGATGAGTATTATTAGTATCATGAGTATCATCTTGAGTATCATGAGTATCATAAGTATCATAAGTATCATGAGTATAATGAGTATTATCATGAGTATCATGAATATCATTATGAGTATCATGAGTATCATCATGATTATCATAAGTATAATGCGTATCAGCGTAAGTATTATTAGTATCATGAGTATCATCATGAGTATCATCATGAGTATCATGAGTATCATAAGTATTATTAGTATCATGAGTAGCATCATGAGTATCATAAGAATCATAATGAGTATCATTAGTATCATCATGATAATCATTAATTTCATAAGTATCATCTTGAGTATCATGAGTATCATCTTGAGTATCATGAGTATCATCTTGAGTATCATGAGTATCATCTTGAGTATCATGAGTATCATCATGAGTATCATCATAAGTATCATTAGTATCATGAGTATCATGAGTATCATCATGAGTATCATGAGTATCATGAGAATCATAATGAGTATCATGAGAATCATCATGAGTATCATTAGTATCATCATGATAATCATTAATTTCATGAGTATCATCTTGAGTATCATGAGTATCATCTTGAGTATCATGAGTATCATCTTGAGTATCATGAGTATCATCTTGAGTATTATGAGTATCATCTTGAGTATCATGAGTATTATCTTGAGTATCATGAGTATCATCATGAGTATCATCATAAGTATCATTAGTATCATGAGTATCATGAGTATCATCATGAGTATCATGAGTATCATTATGAGTATCATCATGAGTACCATGAGTATCATCATGAGTATAATGAATATCATCATGAGTATAATGAATATCATGAGTATCATCATAAGTATCATGAGTATCATCAATAGTATCATGAGTATCATGAGTATCATTATAAGTATTATTAGTATCATGAGTATTATGAGTATCATGAGTATCATCATGAGTATCATTAGTATCATGAGTATCATGAGTATCACGATGGGTATCATTAGTATCATGAGTATCATCTTGAGTTTCATGAGTATCATCATGGGTATCATTAGTATCATTTTTTTATAAGTATCTTCGTGAGTATTATGATGAGTATCATTAGTATCATCATAAGTATAATGAGTATCATTATGAGAATCATTAGTATCATGAGTATCATAATTAGTATCATTAGTATCATCATGAAATTATTAGTATCATGATTATACTCATGATAACTCATGATTATACTCATAATACTAATGATACTCATGATGATACTTATGATACTAATGAGTATCATGAGTATCATGATGAGTATCATTAGTATCATGAGTATCATCATGGGTATCATTAGTATCGTGAGTATAATCATGAGTATCATAAGTATCATTAGTATCATAAGTATCATCATGAGTATCATTAGTATCATGATTATCATGATGAGTATCACAACTATCATAAGTATCATCATGAGTATTATCATTAGAATCATGATGAGTATTATTAGTATCATGAGTATCATCTTGAGTATCATGAGTATCATAAGTATCATGAGTATCATGAGTATCATCATGAGTATCATGAGTATAATGAGTATCATGAGTATCATCATGAGTATGATGAGTATCATCATGATTATCATAAGTATCATGCGTATCAGCGTAAGTATCATTAGTATCATGAGTATCATAAGTATTATTAGTATCATGAGTAGCATCATGAGTATCATAAGAATCATAATGATTATCATTAGTATCATCATGATAATCATTAATTTCATAAGTATCATCTTGAGTATCATGAGTATCATGAGTATCATGAGTATAATGAGTATCATTTTGAGTATCATGAATATCATCATGAGTATCATGAGTATCATCATGATTATCATAAGTATCATGAGTATCAGCATAAGTATCATTAGTATCATGAGTATCATCATGAGTATCATGAGTATCATAAGTATTATTAGTATCATGAGTATCATAAGTATTATTAGTATCATGAGTAGCATCATGAGTATCATGAGAATCATCATGAGTATCATCATAAGTATCATTAGTATCATGAGTATCATGAGTATCATCATGAGTATCATGAGTATCATGAGAATCATAATGATGAGAATCATCATGAGTATCATAAGTATCATCATGATAATAATTAATTTCATAAGTATCATCTTGAGTATCATGAGTATCATCTTGAGTATCATGAGTATCATCTTGAGTATCATGAGTATTATCTTGAGTATCATGAGTATCATCATAAGTATCATTAGTATCATGAGTATCATGAGTATTATCATGAGTATCATGAGTATTATCATGAGTATCATGAGTATCATCATGAGTATCATGAGTATCATGAGTATCATCATGAGTATCATTAGTATCATGAGTATCATCATGAGTATCATGAGTATCACGATGAGTATCATTAGTATCATGAGTATCATCTTGAGTTTCATGAGTATCATCATGGGTATCATTAGTATCATTTTTTCATAAGTATCTTCATGAGTATTATGATGAGTATCATTAGTATCATCATAATTATCATGAGTATCATTATGAGAATCATTAGTATCATGAGTATCATCATTAGTATCATTAGTATCATCATGAAATTATTAGTATCATGATTATACTCATGATAACTCATGATTATACTCATAATACTAATAATACTCATGATGATACTTATGATACTAATGATACTCATGATGATACTTATGATACTAATGAGTATCATGAGTATCATGATGAGTATCATTAGTATCATGAGTATCATCATGGGTATCATTAGTATCGTGAGTATAATCATGAGTATCATGATAAGTATCATTAGTATCATAAGTATCATCATGAGTATCATTAGTATCATGAGTATCATGATGAGTATCACAACTATCATAAGTATCATCATGAGTATTATGAGTATCATTAGAATCATGATGAGTATTATTAGTATCATGAGTATCATCTTGAGTATCATGAGTATCATAAGTATCATAAGTATCATGTGTATAATGAGTATCATGAATATCATCATGAGTATCATGAGTATCATCATGATTATCATAAGTATAATGCGTATCAGCGTAAGTATCATTAGTATCATGAGTATCATCATGAGTATCATCATGAGTATCATGAGTATCATAAGTATTATTAGTATCATGAGTAGCATCATGAGTATCATAAGAATCATAATGAGTATCATTAGTATCATCATGATAATCATTAATTTCATAAGTATCATCTTGAGTATCATGAGTATCATCTTGAGTATCATGAGTATCATCTTGAGTATCATGAGTATCATCATGAGTATCATCATAAGTATCATTAGTATCATGAGTATCATGAGTATCATCATGAGTATCATGAGTATCATGAGAATTATAATGAGTATCATGAGAATCATCATGAGTATCATTAGTATCATCATGATAATCATTAATTTCATGAGTATCATCTTGAGTATCATGAGTATCATCTTGAGTATCATGAGTATCATCTTGAGTATCATGAGTATCATCTTGAGTATTATGAGTATCATCTTGAGTATCATGAGTATTATCTTGAGTATCATGAGTATCATCATGAGTATCATCATAAGTATCATTAGTATCATGAGTATCATGAGTATCATCATGAGTATCATGAGTATCATCATGAGTATCATGAGTATCATCATGAGTATCATCATGAGTATCATGAGTATCATCATGAGTATAATGAATATCATCATGAGTATAATGAATATCATGAGTATCATCATAAGTATCATGAGTATCATCAATAGTATCATGAGTATCATGAGTATCATTATAAGTATTATTAGTATCATGAGTATTATGAGTATCATGAGTATCATCATGAGTATCATTAGTATCATGAGTATCATGAGTATCACGATGAGTATCATTAGTATCGTGAGTATCATCTTGAGTTTCATGAGTATCATCATGGGTATCATTAGTATCATTTTTTTATAAGTATCTTCATGAGTATTATGATGAGTATCATTAGTATCATCATAAGTATAATGAGTATCATTATGAGAATCATTAGTATCATGAGTATCATAATTAGTATCATTAGTATCATCATGAAATTATTAGTATCATGATTATACTCATGATAACTCATGATTATACTCATAATACTAATGATACTCATGATGATACTTATGATACTAATGAGTATCATGAGTATCATGATGAGTATCATTAGTATCATGAGTATCATCATGGGTATCATTAGTATCGTGAGTATAATCATGAGTATCATGATAAGTATCATTAGTATCATAAGTATCATCATGAGTATCATTAGTATCATGATTATCATGATGAGTATCACAACTATCATAAGTATCATCATGAGTATTATCATTAGAATCATGATGAGTATTATTAGTATCATGAGTATCATCTTGAGTATCATGAGTATCATAAGTATCATGAGTATCATGAGTATCATCATGAGTATCATGAGTATAATGAGTATCATGAGTATCATCATGAGTATCATGAGTATCATCATGATTATCATAAGTATCATGCGTATCAGCGTAAGTATCATTAGTATCATGAGTATCATCATGAGTATCATGAGAATCATCATGAGTATCATCATAAGTATCATTAGTATCATGAGTATCATGAGTATCATCATGAGTATCATGAGTATCATGAGAATCATAATGATGAGAATCATCATGAGTATCATAAGTATCATCATGATAATCATTAATTTCATAAGTATCATCTTGAGTATCATGAGTATTATCTTGAGTATCATGAGTATCATCATAAGTATCATTAGTATCATGAGTATCATGAGTATTATCATGAGTATCATGAGTATCATCATGAGTATAATGAGTATCATGAGTATCATCATGAGTATCATTAGTATCATGAGTATCATCATGAGTATCATGAGTATCACGATGAGTATCATTAGTATCATGAGTATCATCTTGAGTTTCATGAGTATCATCATGGGTATCATTAGTATAATTTTTTCATAAGTATCTTCATGAGTATTAGGATGAGTATCATTAGTATCATCATAATTATCATGAGTATCATTATGAGAATCATTAGTATCATGAGTATCATCATTAGTATCATTAGTATCATCATGAAATTATTAGTATCATGATTATACTCATGATAACTCATGATTATACTCATAATACTAATAATACTCATGATGATACTTATGATACTAATGATACTCATGATGATACTTATGATACTAATGAGTATCATGAGTATCATGATGAGTATCATTAGTATCATGAGTATCATCATGGGTATCATTAGTATCGTGAGTATAATCATGAGTATCATGATAAGTATCATTAGTATCATAAGTATCATCATGAGTATCATTAGTATCATGAGTATCATGATGAGTATCACAACTATCATAAGTATCATCATGAGTATTATGAGTATCATTAGAATCATGATGAGTATTATTAGTATCATGAGTATCATCTTGAGTATCATGAGTATCATAAGTATCATAAGTATCATGAGTATAATGAGTATTATCATGAGTATCATGAATATCATTATGAGTATCATGAGTATCATCATGATTATCATAAGTATAATGCGTATCAGCGTAAGTATTATTAGTATCATGAGTATCATCATGAGTATCATCATGAGTATCATGAGTATCATAAGTATTATTAGTATCATGAGTAGCATCATGAGTATCATAAGAATCATAATGAGTATCATTAGTATCATCATGATAATCATTAATTTCATAAGTATCATCTTGAGTATCATGAGTATCATCTTGAGTATCATGAGTATCATCTTGAGTATCATGAGTATCATCATGAGTATCATCATAAGTATCATTAGTATCATGAGTATCATGAGTATCATCATGAGTATCATGAGTATCATGAGAATCATAATGAGTATCATGAGAATCATCATGAGTATCATTAGTATCATCATGATAATCATTAATTTCATGAGTATCATCTTGAGTATCATGAGTATCATCTTGAGTATCATGAGTATCATCTTGAGTATCATGAGTATCATCTTGAGTATTATGAGTATCATCTTGAGTATCATGAGTATTATCTTGAGTATCATGAGTATCATCATGAGTATCATCATAAGTATCATTAGTATCATGAGTATCATGAGTATCATCATGAGTATCATGAGTATCATCATGAGTATCATGAGTATCATCATGAGTATCATCATGAGTATCATGAGTATCATCATGAGTATAATGAATATCATCATGAGTATAATGAATATCATGAGTATCATCATAAGTATCATGAGTATCATCAATAGTATCATGAGTATCATGAGTATCATTATAAGTATTATTAGTATCATGAGTATTATGAGTATCATGAGTATCATCATGAGTATCATTAGTATCATGAGTATCATGAGTATCACGATGAGTATCATTAGTATCGTGAGTATCATCTTGAGTTTCATGAGTATCATCATGGGTATCATTAGTATCATTTTTTTATAAGTATCTTCATGAGTATTATGATGAGTATCATTAGTATCATCATAAGTATAATGAGTATCATTATGAGAATCATTAGTATCATGAGTATCATAATTAGTATCATTAGTATCATCATGAAATTATTAGTATCATGATTATACTCATGATAACTCATGATTATACTCATAATACTAATGATACTCATGATGATACTTATGATACTAATGAGTATCATGAGTATCATGATGAGTATCATTAGTATCATGAGTATCATCATGGGTATCATTAGTATCGTGAGTATAATCATGAGTATCATGATAAGTATCATTAGTATCATAAGTATCATCATGAGTATCATTAGTATCATGATTATCATGATGAGTATCACAACTATCATAAGTATCATCATGAGTATTATCATTAGAATCATGATGAGTATTATTAGTATCATGAGTATCATCTTGAGTATCATGAGTATCATAAGTATCATGAGTATCATGAGTATCATCATGAGTATCATGAGTATAATGAGTATCATGAGTATCATCATGAGTATGATGAGTATCATCATGATTATCATAAGTATCATGCGTATCAGCGTAAGTATCATTAGTATCATGAGTATCATAAGTATTATTAGTATCATGAGTAGCATCATGAGTATCATAAGAATCATAATGATTATCATTAGTATCATCATGATAATCATTAATTTCATAAGTATCATCTTGAGTATCATGAGTATCATCTTGAGTATCATGAGTATCATCATGGGTATCATTAGTATCGTGAGTATCATCATGAGTATCATGATGAGTATCACAACTATCATAAGTATCATCATGAGTATTATGAGTATCATTAGAATCATGATGAGTATTATTAGTATCATGAGTATCATCTTGAGCATCATGAGTATCATAAGTATCATGAGTATCATCATATGTATCATTAGTATCATGAGTATCATGAGTATCATCATGAGTATCATGAGTATAATGAGTATCATCATGAGTATCATGAGTATCATCATGATTATCATAAGTATCATGAGTATCAGCGTAAGTATCATTAGTATCATGAGTATCATGAGAATCATCATGAGTATCATTAGTATCATCATGATAATCATTAATTTCATAAGTATCATCTTGAGTATCATGAGTATCATCTTGAGTATCATGAGTATCATCTTGAGTATCATGAGTATCATCATGAGTATCATCATAAGTATCATTAGTATCATGAGTATCATGAGTATCATCATGAGTATCATGAGTATCATCATAAGTATCATTAGTATCATGAGTATCATTATAAGTATTATTAGTATCATGAGTATTATGAGTATCATGAGTATCACGATGAGTATCATTAGTATCATGAGTATCATCTTGAGTTTCATGAGTATCATCATGGGTATCATTAGTATCATTTTTTCATAAGTATCTTCATGAGTATTATGATGAGTATCATTAGTATCATCATAAGTATCATGAGTATCATTATGAGAATCATGAGTATCATCATTAGTATCATTAGTATCATCATGAAATTATTAGTATCATGATTATACTAATGATACTCATGATGATACTTATGATACTAATGATACTCATGATGATACTTATGATACTAATGATACTCATGATGATACTTATGATACTAATGAGTATCATGAGTATCATGATGAGTATCATTAGTATCATGAGTATCATCATGGGTATCATTAGTATCGTGAGTATAATCATGAGTATCATGATAAGTATCATTAGTATCATAAGTATCATCATGAGTATAATTAGTATCATGAGTATCATGATGAGTATCACAACTATCATAAGTATCATCATGAGTATTATGAGTATCATTAGAATCATGATGAATATTATTAGTATCATGAGTATCATCTTGAGTATAATGAGTATCATAAGTATCATGAGTATCATCATAAGTATCATTAGTATCATGAGTATCATGAGTATCATGAGTATAATGAGTATCATTTTGAGTATCATGAATATCATCATGAGTATCATGAGTATCATCATGATTATCATAAGTATCATGAGTATCAGCATAAGTATCATTAGTATCATGAGTATCATGAGTATTATCATGAGTATCATGAGTATTATCATGAGTATCATGAGTATCATCATGAGTATAATGAGTATCATGAGTATCATCATGAGTATCATTAGTATCATGAGTATCATCATGAGTATCATGAGTATCACGATGAGTATCATTAGTATCATGAGTATCATCTTGAGTTTCATGAGTATCATCATGGGTATCATTAGTATCATTTTTTCATAAGTATCTTCATGAGTATTATGATGAGTATCATTAGTATCATCATAATTATCATGAGTATCATTATGAGAATCATTAGTATCATGAGTATCATCATTAGTATCATTATTATCATCATGAAATTATTAGTATCATGATTATACTCATGATAACTCATGATTATACTCATAATACTAATAATACTCATGATGATACTTATGATACTAATGATACTCATGATGATACTTATGATACTAATGAGTATCATGAGTATCATGATGAGTATCATTAGTATCATGAGTATCATCATGGGTATCATTAGTATCGTGAGTATAATCATGAGTATCATGATAAGTATCATTAGTATCATAAGTATCATCATGAGTATCATTAGTATCATGAGTATCATGATGAGTATCACAACTATCATAAGTATCATCATGAGTATTATGAGTATCATTAGAATCATGATGAGTATTATTAGTATCATGAGTATCATCTTGAGTATCATGAGTATCATAAGTATCATAAGTATCATGAGTATAATGAGTATCATCATGAGTATCATGAATATCATCATGAGTATCATGAGTATCATCATGATTATCATAAGTATAATGCGTATCAGCGTAAGTATCATTAGTATCATGAGTATCATCATGAGTATCATCATGAGTATCATGAGTATCATAAGTATTATTAGTATCATGAGTAGCATCATGAGTATCATAAGAATCATAATGAGTATCATTAGTATCATCATGATAATCATTAATTTCATAAGTATCATCTTGAGTATCATGAGTATCATCTTGAGTATCATGAGTATCATCTTGAGTATCATGAGTATCTTCATGAGTATGATCATAAGTATCATTAGTATCATGAGTATCATGAGTATCATCATGAGTATCATGAGTATCATGAGAATTATAATGAGTATCATGAGAATCATCATGAGTATCATTAGTATCATCATGATAATCATTAATTTCATGAGTATCATCTTGAGTATCATGAGTATCATCTTGAGTATCATGAGTATCATCTTGAGTATCATGAGTATCATCTTGAGTATTATGAGTATCATCTTGAGTATCATGAGTATTATCTTGAGTATCATGAGTATCATCATGAGTATCATCATAAGTATCATTAGTATCATGAGTATCATGAGTATCATCATGAGTATCATGAGTATCATAATGAGTATCATGAGTATCATCATGAGTATCATCATGAGTATCATGAGTATCATCATGAGTATAATGAATATCATCATGAGTATAATGAATATCATGAGTATCATCATAAGTATCATGAGTATCATCAATAGTATCATGAGTATCATGAGTATCATTATAAGTATTATTAGTATCATGAGTATTATGAGTATCATGAGTATCATCATGAGTATCATTAGTATCATGAGTATCATGAGTATCACGATGAGTATCATTAGTATCGTGTATATCATCTTGAGTTTCATGAGTATCATCATGGGTATCATTAGTATCATTTTTTTATAAGTATCTTCATGAGTATTATGATGAGTATCATTAGTATCATCATAAGTATAATGAGTATCATTATGAGAATCATTAGTATCATGAGTATCATAATTAGTATCATTAGTATCATCATGAAATTATTAGTATCATGATTATACTCATGATAACTCATGATTATACTCATAATACTAATGATACTCATGATGATACTTATGATACTAATGAGTATCATGAGTATCATGATGAGTATCATTAGTATCATGAGTATCATCATGGGTATCATTAGTATCGTGAGTATAATCATGAGTATCATGATAAGTATCATTAGTATCATAAGTATCATCATGAGTATCATTAGTATCATGATTATCATGATGAGTATCACTACTATCATAAGTATCATCATGAGTATTATCATTAGAATCATGATGAGTATTATTAGTATCATGAGTATCATCTTGAGTATCATGAGTATCATAAGTATCATGAGTATCATGAGTATCATCATGAGTATCATGAGTATAATGAGTATCATGAGTATCATCATGAGTATCATGAGTATCATCATGATTATCATAAGTATCATGCGTATCAGCGTAAGTATCATTAGTATCATGAGTATCATCATGAGTATCATAAGTATTATTAGTATCATGAGTAGCATCATGAGTATCATAAGAATCATAATGATTATCATTAGTATCATCATGATAATCATTAATTTCATAAGTATCATCTTGAGTATCATGAGTATCATCTTGAGTATCATGAGTATCATCATGGGTATCATTAGTATCGTGAGTATCATCATGAGTATTATGAGTATCATTAGAATCATGATGAGTATTATTAGTATCATGAGTATCATCTTGAGCATCATGAGTATCATAAGTATCATGAGTATCATCATATGTATCATTAGTATCATGAGTATCATGAGTATCATCATGAGTATCATGAGTATAATGAGTATCATCATGAGTATCATGAGTATCATCATGATTATCATAAGTATCATGAGTATCAGCGTAAGTATCATTAGTATCATGCGTATCATGAGAATCATCATGAGTATCATTAGTATCATCATGATAATCATTAATTTCATAAGTATCATCTTGAGTATCATCTTGAGTATCATGAGTATCATCTTGAGTATCATGAGTATCATCATGAGTATCATCATAAGTATCATTAGTATCACGAGTATCATGAGTATCATCATGAGTATCATGAGTATCATCATAAGTATCATTAGTATCATGAGTATCATTATAAGTATTATTAGTATCATGAGTATTATGAGTATCATGAGTATCACGATGAGTATCATTAGTATCATCATAAGTATCATGAGTATCATTATGAGAATCATGAGTATCATCATTAGTATCATTAGTATCATCATGAAATTATTAGTATCATGATTATACTAATGATACTCATGATGATACTTATGATACTAATGATACTCATGATGATACTTATGATACTAATGATACTCATGATGATACTTATGATACTAATGAGTATCATGAGTATCATGATGAGTATCATTAGTATCATGAGTATCATCATGGGTATCATTAGTATCGTGAGTATAATCATGAGTATCATGATAAGTATCATTAGTATCATAAGTATCATCATGAGTATCATTAGTATCATGAGTATCATGATGAGTATCACAACTATCATAAGTATCATCATGAGTATTATGAGTATCATTAGAATCATGATGAATATTATTAGTATCATGAGTATCATCTTGAGTATAATGAGTATCATTTTGAGTATCATGAATATCATCATGAGTATCATGAGTATCATCATGATTATCATAAGTATCATGAGTATCAGCATAAGTATCATTAGTATCATGAGTATCATCATGAGTATCATGAGTATCATAAGTATTATTAGTATCATGAGTAGCATCATGAGTATCATGAGAATCATCATGAGTATCATCATAAGTATCATTAGTATCATGAGTATCATGAGTATCATCATGAGTATCATGAGTATCATGAGAATCATAATGATGAGAATCATCATGAGTATCATAAGTATCATCATGATAATCATTAATTTCATAAGTATCATCTTGAGTATCATGAGTATTATCTTGAGTATCATGAGTATCATCATAAGTATCATTAGTATCATGAGTATCATGAGTATTATCATGAGTATCATGAGTATCATCATGAGTATAATGAGTATCATGAGTATCATCATGAGTATCATTAGTATCATGAGTATCATCATGAGTATCATGAGTATCACGATGAGTATCATTAGTGTCATACGTATCATCTTGAGTTTCATGAGTATCATCATGGGTATCATTAGTATCATTTTTTCATAAGTATCTTCATGAGTATTATGATGAGTATCATTAGTATCATCATAATTATCATGAGTATCATTATGAGAATCATTAGTATCATGAGTATCATCATTAGTATCATTAGTATCATCATGAAATTATTAGTATCATGATTATACTCATGATAACTCATGATTATACTCATAATACTAATAATACTCATGATGATACTTATGATACTAATGATACTCATGATGATACTTATGATACTAATGAGTATCATGAGTATCATGATGAGTATCATTAGTATCATGAGTATCATCATGGGTATCATTAGTATCGTGAGTATAATCATGAGTATCATGATAAGTATCATTAGTATCATAAGTATCATCATGAGTATCATTAGTATCATGAGTATCATGATGAGTATCACAACTATCATAAGTATCATCATGAGTATTATGAGTATCATTAGAATCATGATGAGTATTATTAGTATCATGAGTATCATCTTGAGTATCATGAGTATCATAAGTATCATAAGTATCATGAGTATAATGAGTATCATCATGAGTATCATGAATATCATCATGAGTATCATGAGTATCATCATGAATATCATAAGTATAATGCGTATCAGCGTAAGTATTATTAGTATCATGAGTATCATCATGAGTATCATCATGAGTATCATGAGTATCATAAGTATTATTAGTATCATGAGTAGCATCATGAGTATCATAAGAATCATAATGAGTATCATTAGTATCATCATGATAATCATTAATTTCATAAGTATCATCTTGAGTATCATGAGTATCATCTTGAGTATCTTGAGTATCATCATGAGTATCATCATAAGTATCATTAGTATCATGAGTATCATGAGAATCATAATGAGTATCATGAGAATCATCATGAGTATCATTAGTATCATCATGATAATCATTAATTTCACGAGTATCATCTTGAGTATCATGAGTATCATCTTGAGTATCATGAGTATCATCTTGAGTATCATGAGTATCATCTTGAGTATTATGAGTATCATCTTGAGTATCATGAGTATTATCTTGAGTATCATGAGTATCATCATGAGTAATCATAAGTATCATTAGTATCATGAGTATCATGAGTATCATCATGAGTATCATGAGTATCATTATGAGTATCATCATGAGTATCATGAGTATCATCATGAGTATAATGAATATCATCATGAGTATAATGAATATCATGAGTATTATTATAAGTATTATTAGTATCATGGGTATTATGAGTATCATGAGTATCATCATGAGTATCATTAGTATCATGAGTATCATGAGTATCACGATGAGTATCATTAGTATCATGAGTATCATCTTGAGTTTCATGAGTATCATCATGGGTATCATTAGTATCATTTTTTTATAAGTATCTTCATGAGTATTATGATGAGTATCATTAGTATCATCATAAGTATAATGAGTATCATTATGAGAATCATTAGTATCATGAGTATCATAATTAGTATCATTAGTATCATCATGAAATTATTAGTATCATGATTATACTCATGATAACTCATGATTATACTCATAATACTAATGATACTCATGATGATACTTATGATACTAATGAGTATCATGAGTATCATGATGAGTATCATTAGTATCATGAGTATCATCATGGGTATCATTAGTATCGTGAGTATAATCATGAGTATCATGATAAGTATCATTAGTATCATAAGTATCATCATGAGTATCATTAGTATCATGATTATCATGATGAGTATCACAACTATCATAAGTATCATCATGAGTATTATGAGTATCATTAGAATCATGATGAGTATTATTAGTATCATGAGTATCATCTTGAGCATCATGAGTATCATAAGTATCATGAGTATCATCATATGTATCATTAGTATCATGAGTATCATGAGTATCATCATGAGTATCATGAGTATAATGAGTATCATGAGTATCATCATGATTATCATAAGTATCATGAGTATCAGCGTAAGTATCATTAGTATCATGAGTATCATGAGAATCATCATGAGTATCATTAGTATCATCATGATAATCATTAATTTCATAAGTATCATCTTGAGTATCATGAGTATCATCTTGAGTATCATGAGTATCATCTTGAGTATCATGAGTATCATCATGAGTATCATCATAAGTATCATTAGTATCATGAGTATCATGAGTATCATCATGAGTATCATGAGTATCATGAGTATCATCATAAGTATCATTAGTATCATGAGTATCATTATAAGTATTATTAGTATCATGAGTATTATGAGTATCATGAGTATCACGATGAGTATCATTAGTATCATGAGTATCATCTTGAGTTTCATGAGTATCATCATGGGTATCATTAGTATCATTTTTTCATAAGTATCTTCATGAGTATTATGATGAGTATCATTAGTATCATCATAAGTATCATGAGTATCATTATGAGAATCATGAGTATCATCATTAGTATCATTAGTATCATCATGAAATTATTAGTATCATGATTATACTAATGATACTCATGATGATACTTATGATACTAATGATACTCATGATGATACTTATGATACTAATGATACTCATGATGATACTTATGATACTAATGAGTATCATGAGTATCATGATGAGTATCATTAGTATCATGAGTATCATCATGGGTATCATTAGTATCGTGAGTATAATCATGAGTATCATGATAAGTATCATTAGTATCATAAGTATCATCATGAGTATCATTAGTATCATGAGTATCATGATGAGTATCACAACTATCATAAGTATCATCATGAGTATTATGAGTATCATTAGAATCATGATGAATATTATTAGTATCATGAGTATCATCTTGAGTATAATGAGTATCATAAGTATCATGAGTATCATCATAAGTATCATTAGTATCATGAGTATCATGAGTATCATGAGTATCATGAGTATAATGAGTATCATTTTGAGTATCATGAATATCATCATGAGTATCATGAGTATCATCATTATTATCATAAGTATCATGAGTATCAGCATAAGTATCATTAGTATCATGAGTATCATCATGAGTATCATGAGTATCATAAGTATTATTAGTATCATGAGTAGCATCATGAGTATCATGAGAATCATCATGAGTATCATCATAAGTATCATTAGTATCATGAGTATCATGAGTATCATCATGAGTATCATGAGTATCATGAGAATCATAATGATGAGAATCATCATGAGTATCATAAGTATCATCATGATAATCATTAATTTCATAAGTATCATCTTGAGTATCATGAGTATTATCTTGAGTATCATGAGTATCATCATAAGTATCATTAGTATCATGAGTATTATGAGTATTATCATGAGTATCATGAGTATCATCATGAGTATAATGAGTATCATGAGTATCATCATGAGTATCATTAGTATCATGAGTATCATCATGAGTATCATGAGTATCACGATGAGTATCATTAGTATCATGAGTATCATCTTGAGTTTCATGAGTATCATCATGGGTATCATTAGTATCATTTTTTCATAAGTATCTTCATGAGTATTATGATGAGTATCATTAGTATCATAATAATTATCATGAGTATCATTATGAGAATCATTAGTATCATGAGTATCATCATTAGTATCATTAGTATCATCATGAAATTATTAGTATCATGATTATACTCATGATAACTCATGATTATACTCATAATACTAATAATACTCATGATGATACTTATGATACTAATGATACTCATGATGATACTTTTGATACTAATGAGTATCATGAGTATCATGATGAGTATCATTAGTATCATGAGTATCATCATGGGTATCATTAGTATCGTGAGTATAATCATGAGTATCATGATAAGTATCATTAGTATCATAAGTATCATCATGAGTATCATTAGTATCATGAGTATCATGATGAGTATCACAACTATCATAAGTATCATCATGAGTATTATGAGTATCATTAGAATCATGATGAGTATTATTAGTATCATGAGTATCATCTTGAGTATCATGAGTATCATAAGTATCATAAGTATCATGAGTATAATGAGTATCATCATGAGTATCATGAATATCATCATGAGTATCATGAGTATCATCATGATTATCATAAGTATAATGCGTATCAGCGTAAGTATTATTAGTATCATGAGTATCATCATGAGTATCATCATGAGTATCATGAGTATCATAAGTATTATTAGTATCATGAGTAGCATCATGAGTATCATAAGAATCATAATGAGTATCATTAGTATCATCATGATAATCATTAATTTCATAAGTATCATCTTGAGTATCATGAGTATCATCTTGAGTATCATGAGTATCATCTTGAGTATCATGAGTATCATCTTGAGTATCATGAGTATCATCATGAGTATCATCATAAGTATCATTAGTATCATGAGTATCATGAGTATCATCATGAGTATCATGAGTATCATGAGAATCATAATGAGTATCATAAGAATCATCATGAGTATCATTAGTATCATCATGATAATCATTAATTTCATGAGTATCATCTTGAGTATCATGAGTATCATCTTGAGTATCATGAGTATCATCTTGAGTATCATGAGTATCATCTTGAGTATTATGAGTATCATCTTGAGTATCATGAGTATTATCTTGAGTATCATGAGTATCATCATGAGTATCATCATAAGTATCATTAGTATCATGAGTATCATGAGTATCATCATGAGTATCATGAGTATCATTATGAGTATCATCATGAGTATCATGAGTATCATCATGAGTATAATGAATATCATCATGAGTATAATGAATATCATGAGTATCATCATAAGTATCATGAGTATCATCAATAGTATCATGAGTATCATGAGTATCATTATAAGTATTATTAGTATCATGAGTATTATGAGTATCATGAGTATCATCATGAGTATCATCATGAGTATCATTAGTATCATGAGTATCATGAGTATCACGATGAGTATCATTAGTATCATGAGTATCATCTTGAGTTTCATGAGTATCATCATGGGTATCATTAGTATCATTTTTTATAAGTATCTTCATGAGTATTATGATGAGTATCATTAGTATCATCATAAGTATAATGAGTATCATTATGAGAATCATTAGTATCATGAGTATCATAATTAGTATCATTAGTATCATCATGAAATTATTAGTATCATGATTATACTCATGATAACTCATGATTATACTCATAATACTAATGATACTCATGATGATACTTATGATACTAATGAGTATCATGAGTATCATGATGAGTATCATTAGTATCATGAGTATCATCATGGGTATCATTAGTATCGTGAGTATAATCATGAGTATCATGATAAGTATCATTAGTATCATAAGTATCATCATGAGTATCATTAGTATCATGATTATCATGATGAGTATCACAACTATCATAAGTATCATCATGAGTATTATCATTAGAATCATGATGAGTATTATTAGTATCATGAGTATCATCTTGAGTATCATGAGTATCATAAGTATCATGAGTATCATGAGTATCATCATGAGTATCATGAGTATAATGAGTATCATGAGTATCATCATGAGTATCATGAGTATCATCATGATTATCATAAGTATCATGCGTATCAGCGTAAGTATCATTAGTATCATGAGTATCATAAGTATTATTAGTATCATGAGTAGCATCATGAGTATCATAAGAATCATAATGATTATCATTAGTATCATCATGATAATCATTAATTTCATAAGTATCATCTTGAGTATCATGAGTATCATCATGAGTATCATCATAAGTATCATTAGTATCATGAGTATCATGAGTATCATCATGAGTATCATGAGTATCATCATGAGTATCATGAGTATCATGAGTATCATCATAAGTATCATTAGTATCATGAGTATCATTATAAGTATTATTAGTATCATGAGTATTATGAGTATCATGAGTATCACGATGAGTATCATTAGTATCATGAGTATCATCTTGAGTTTCATGAGTATCATCATGGGTATCATTAGTATCATTTTTTCATAAGTATCTTCATGAGTATTATGATGAGTATCATTAGTATCATCATAAGTATCATGAGTATCATTATGAGAATCATGAGTATCATCATTAGTATCATTAGTATCATCATGAAATTATTAGTATCATGATTATACTAATGATACTCATGATGATACTTATGATACTAATGATACTCATGATGATACTTATGATACTAATGATACTCACTCATGATGATACTTATGATACTAATGAGTATCATGAGTATCATGATGAGTATCATTAGTATCATGAGTATCATCATGGGTATCATTAGTATCGTGAGTATAATCATGAGTATCATGATAAGTATCATTAGTATCATAAGTATCATCATGAGTATAATTAGTATCATGAGTATCATGATGAGTATCACAACTATCATAAGTATCATCATGAGTATTATGAGTATCATTAGAATCATGATGAATATTATTAGTATCATGAGTATCATCTTGAGTATAATGAGTATCATAAGTATCATGAGTATCATCATAAGTATCATTAGTATCATGAGTATCATGAGTATCATGAGTATAATGAGTATCATTTTGAGTATCATGAATATCATCATGAGTATCATGAGTATCATCATGATTATTATAAGTATCATGAGTATCAGCATAAGTATCATTAGTATCATGAGTATCATCATGAGTATCATGAGTATCATAAGTATTATTAGTATCATGAGTATCATAAGTATTATTAGTATCATGAGTAGCATCATGAGTATCATGAGAATCATCATGAGTATCATCATAAGTATCATTAGTATCATGAGTATCATGAGTATCATCATGAGTATCATGAGTATCATGAGAATCATAATGATGAGAATCATCATGAGTATCATAAGTATCATCATGATAATCATTAATTTCATAAGTATCATCTTGAGTATCATGAGTATCATCTTGAGTATCATGAGTATCATCTTGAGTATCATGAGTATTATCTTGAGTATCATGAGTATCATCATAAGTATCATTAGTATCATGAGTATCATGAGTATTATCATGAGTATCATGAGTATCATCATGAGTATAATGAGTATCATGAGTATCATTAGTATCATGAGTATCATCATGAGTATCATGAGTATCACGATGAGTATCATTAGTATCATGAGTATCATCTTGAGTTTCATGAGTATCATCATGGGTATCATTAGTATCATTTTTTCATAAGTATCTTCATGAGTATTATGATGAGTATCATTAGTATCATCATAATTATCATGAGTATCATTATGAGAATCATTATGAGAATCATTAGTATCATGAGTATCATCATTAGTATCATTAGTATCATCATGAAATTATTAGTATCATGATTATACTCATGATAACTCATGATTATACTCATAATACTAATAATACTCATGATGATACTTATGATACTAATGATACTCATGATGATACTTATGATACTAATGAGTATCATGAGTATCATGATGAGTATCATTAGTATCATGAGTATCATCATGGGTATCATTAGTATCGTGAGTATAATCATGAGTATCATGATAAGTATCATTAGTATCATAAGTATCATCATGAGTATCATTAGTATCATGAGTATCATGATGAGTATCACAACTATCATAAGTATCATCATGAGTATTATGAGTATCATTAGAATCATGATGAGTATTATTAGTATCATGAGTATCATCTTGAGTATCATGAGTATCATAAGTATCATAAGTATCATGAGTATAATGAGTATCATCATGAGTATCATGAATATCATCATGAGTATCATGAGTATCATCATGATTATCATAAGTATAATGCGTATCAGCGTAAGTATCATTAGTATCATGAGTATCATCATGAGTATCATCATGAGTATCATCATGAGTATCATGAGTATCATAAGTATTATTAGTATCATGAGTAGCATCATGAGTATCATAAGAATCATAATGAGTATCATTAGTATCATCATGATAATCATTAATTTCATAAGTATCATCTTGAGTATCATGAGTATCATCTTGAGTATCATGAGTATCATCTTGAGTATCATGAGTATCATCATGAGGATCATCATAAGTATCATTAGTATCATGAGTATCATGAGTATCATCATGAGTATCATGAGTATCATGAGAATCATAATGAGTATCATGAGAATCATCATGAGTATCATTAGTATCATCATGATAATCATTAATTTCATGAGTATCATCTTGAGTATCATGAGTATCATCTTGAGTATCATGAGTATCATCTTGAGTATCATGAGTATCATCTTGAGTATTATGAGTATCATCTTGAGTATCATGAGTATTATCTTGAGTATCATGAGTATCATCATGAGTATCATCATAAGTATCATTAGTATCATTAGTATCATGAGTATCATGAGTATCATCATGAGTATCATCATGAGTATCATGAGTATCATCATGAGTATAATGAATATCATCATGAGTATAATGAATATCATGAGTATCATCATAAGTATCATGAGTATCATCAATAGTATCATGAGTATCATGAGTATCATTATAAGTATTATTAGTATCATGAGTAATATGAGTATCATGAGTATCATCATGAGTATCATTAGTATCATGAGTATCATGAGTATCACGATGAGTATCATTAGTATCGTGAGTATCATCTTGAGTTTCATGAGTATCATCATGGGTATCATTAGTATCATTTTTTTATAAGTATCTTCATGAGTATTATGATGAGTATCATTAGTATCATCATAAGTATAATGAGTATCATTATGAGAATCATTAGTATCATGAGTATCATAATTAGTATCATTAGTATCATCATGAAATTATTAGTATCATGATTATACTCATGATAACTCATGATTATACTCATAATACTAATGATACTCATGATGATACTTATGATACTAATGAGTATCATGAGTATCATGATGAGTATCATTAGTATCATGAGTATCATCATGGGTATCATTAGTATCGTGAGTATAATCATGAGTATCATGATAAGTATCATTAGTATCATAGGTATCATCATGAGTATCATTAGTATCATGATTATCATGATGAGTATCACAACTATCATAAGTATCATCATGAGTATTATCATTAGAATCATGATGAGTATTATTAGTATCATGAGTATCATCTTGAGTATCATGAGTATCATAAGTATCATGAGTATCATGAGTATCATCATGAGTATCATGAGTATAATGAGTATCATGAGTATCATCATGAGTATCATGAGTATCATCATGATTATCATAAGTATCATGCGTATCAGCGTAAGTATCATTAGTATCATGAGTATCATCATGAGTATCATGAGAATCATCATGAGTATCATCATAAGTATCATTAGTATCATGAGTATCATGAGTATCATCATGAGTATAATGAGTATCATGAGAATCATAATGATGAGAATCATCATGAGTATCATAAGTATCATCATGATAATCATTAATTTCATAAGTATCATCTTGAGTATCATGAGTATTATCTTGAGTATCATGAGTATCATCATAAGTATCATTAGTATCATGAGTATCATGAGTATTATCATGAGTATCATGAGTATCATCATGAGTATAATGAGTATCATGAGTATCATCATGAGTATCATTAGTATCATGAGTATCATCATGAGTATCATGAGTATCATAAGTATCATAAGTATCATGAGTATAATGAGTATTATCATGAGTATCATGAATATCATCATGAGTATCATGAGTATCATCATGATTATCATAAGTATAATGCGTATCAGCGTAAGTATTATTAGTATCATGAGTATCATCATGAGTATCATCATGAGTATCATGAGTATCATAAGTATTATTAGTATCATGAGTAGCATCATGAGTATCATAAGAATCATAATGAGTATCATTAGTATCATCATGATAATCATTAATTTCATAAGTATCATCTTGAGTATCATGAGTATCATCTTGATTATCATGAGTATCATCTTGAGTATCATGAGTATCATCATGAGTATCATCATAAGTATCATTAGTATCATGAGTATCATGAGTATCATCATGAGTATCATGAGTATCATGAGAATCATAATGAGTATCATGAGAATCATCATGAGTATCATTAGTATCATCATGATAATCATTAATTTCATGAGTATCATCTTGAGTATCATGAGTATCATCTTGAGTATCATGAGTATCATCTTGAGTATCATGAGTATCATCTTGAGTATTATGAGTATCATCTTGAGTATCATGAGTATTATCTTGAGTATCATGAGTATCATCATGAGTATCATCATAAGTATCATTAGTATCATGAGTATCATGAGTATCATCATGAGTATCATGAGTATCATTATGAGTATCATCATGAGTATCATGAGTATCATCATGAGTATAATGAATATCATCATGAGTATAATGAATATCATGAGTATCATCATAAGTATCATGAGTATCATCAATAGTATCATGAGTATCATGAGTATCATTATAAGTATTATTAGTATCATGAGTATTATGAGTATCATGAGTATCATCATGAGTATCATTAGTATCATGAGTATCATGAGTATCACGATGGGTATCATTAGTATCATGAGTATCATCTTGAGTTTCATGAGTATCATCATGGGTATCATTAGTATCATTTTTTTATAAGTATCTTCATGAGTATTATGATGAGTATCATTAGTATCATCATAAGTATAATGAGTATCATTATGAGAATCATTAGTATCATGAGTATCATAATTAGTATCATTAGTATCATCATGAAATTATTAGTATCATGATTATACTCATGATAACTCATGATTATACTCATAATACTAATGATACTCATGATGATACTTATGATACTAATGAGTATCATGAGTATCATGATGAGTATCATTAGTATCATGAGTATCATCATGGGTATCATTAGTATCGTGAGTATAATCATGAGTATCATGATAAGTATCATTAGTATCATAAGTATCATCATGAGTATCATTAGTATCATGATTATCATGATGAGTATCACAACTATCATAAGTATCATCATGAGTATTATCATTAGAATCATGATGAGTATTATTAGTATCATGAGTATCATCTTGAGTATCATGAGTATCATAAGTATCATGAGTATCATGAGTATCATCATGAGTATCATGAGTATAATGAGTATCATGAGTATCATCATGAGTATGATGAGTATCATCATGATTATCATAAGTATCATGCGTATCAGCGTAAGTATCATTAGTATCATGAGTATCATAAGTATTATTAGTATCATGAGTAGCATCATGAGTATCATAAGAATCATAATGATTATCATTAGTATCATCATGATAATCATTAATTTCATAAGTATCATCTTGAGTATCATGAGTATCATCTTGAGTATCATGAGTATCATCATGGGTATCATTAGTATCGTGAGTATTATCATGAGTATCATGATGAGTATCACAACTATCATAAGTATCATCATGAGTATTATGAGTATCATTAGAATCATGATGAGTATTATTAGTATCATGAGTATCATCTTGAGCATCATGAGTATCATAAGTATCATGAGTATCATCATATGTATCATTAGTATCATGAGTATCATGAGTATCATCATGAGTATCATGAGTATAATGAGTATCATCATGAGTATCATGAGTATCATCATGATTATCATAAGTATCATGAGTATCAGCGTAAGTATCATTAGTATCATGAGTATCATGAGAATCATCATGAGTATCATTAGTATCATCATGATAATCATTAATTTCATAAGTATCATCTTGAGTATCATGAGTATCATCATGAGTATCATCATAAGTATCATTAGTATCATGAGTATCATGAGTATCATCATGAGTATCATGAGTATCATCATAAGTATCATTAGTATCATGAGTATCATTATAAGTATTATTAGTATCATGAGTATTATGAGTATCATGAGTATCACGATGAGTATCATTAGTATCATGAGTATCATCTTGAGTTTCATGAGTATCATCATGGGTATCATTAGTATCATTTTTTCATAAGTATCTTCATGAGTATTATGATGAGTATCATTAGTATCATCATAAGTATCATGAGTATCATTATGAGAATCATGAGTATCATCATTAGTATCATTAGTATCATCATGAAATTATTAGTATCATGATTATACTAATGATACTCATGATGATACTTATGATACTAATGATACTCATGATGATACTTATGATACTAATGATACTCATGATGATACTTATGATACTAATGAGTATCATGAGTATCATGATGAGTATCATTAGTATCATGAGTATCATCATGGGTATCATTAGTATCGTGAGTATAATCATGAGTATCATGATAAGTATCATTAGTATCATAAGTATCATCATGAGTATAATTAGTATCATGAGTATCATGATGAGTATCACAACTATCATAAGTATCATCATGAGTATTATGAGTATCATTAGAATCATGATGAATATTATTAGTATCATGAGTATCATCTTGAGTATAATGAGTATCATAAGTATCATGAGTATCATCATAAGTATCATTAGTATCATGAGTATCATGAGTATCATGAGTATAATGAGTATCATTTTGAGTATCATGAATATCATCATGAGTATCATGAGTATCATCATGATTATCATAAGTATCATGAGTATCAGCATAAGTATCATTAGTACCATGAGTATCATCATGAGTATCATGAGTATCATAAGTATTATTAGTATCATGAGTATCATAAGTATTATTAGTATCATGAGTAGCATCATGAGTATCATGAGAATCATCATGAGTATCATCATAAGTATCATTAGTATCATGAGTATCATGAGTATCATCATGAGTATCATGAGTATCATGAGAATCATAATGATGAGAATCATCATGAGTATCATAAGTATCATCATGATAATCATTAATTTCATAAGTATCATCTTGAGTATCATGAGTATCATCTTGAGTATCATGAGTATCATCTTGAGTATCATGAGTATTATCTTGAGTATCATGAGTATCATCATAAGTATCATTAGTATCATGAGTATCATGAGTATTATCATGAGTATCATGAGTATCATCATGAGTATAATGAGTATCATGAGTATCATCATGAGTATCATTAGTATCATGAGTATCATCATGAGTATCATGAGTATCACGATGAGTATCATTAGTATCATGAGTATCATCTTGAGTTTCATGAGTATCATCATGGGTATCATTAGTATCATTTTTTCATAAGTATCTTCATGAGTATTATGATGAGTATCATTAGTATCATCATAATTATCATGAGTATCATTATGAGAATCATTAGTATCATGAGTATCATCATTAGTATCATTAGTATCATCATGAAATTATTAGTATCATGATTATACTCATGATAACTCATGATTATACTCATAATACTAATAATACTCATGATGATACTTATGATACTAATGATACTCATGATGATACTTATGATACTAATGAGTATCATGAGTATCATGATGAGTATCATTAGTATCATGAGTATCATCATGGGTATCATTAGTATCGTGAGTATAATCATGAGTATCATGATAAGTATCATTAGTATCATAAGTATCATCATGAGTATCATTAGTATCATGAGTATCATGATGAGTATCACAACTATCATAAGTATCATCATGAGTATTATGAGTATCATTAGAATCATGATGAGTATTATTAGTATCATGAGTATCATCTTGAGTATCATGAGTATCATAAGTATCATAAGTATCATGAGTATAATGAGTATCATCATGAGTATCATGAATATCATCATGAGTATCATGAGTATCATCATGATTATCATAAGTATAATGCGTATCAGCGTAAGTATCATTAGTATCATGAGTATCATCATGAGTATCATCATGAGTATCATCATGAGTATCATGAGTATCATAAGTATTATTAGTATCATGAGTAGCATCATGAGTATCATAAGAATCATAATGAGTATCATTAGTATCATCATGATAATCGTTAATTTCATAAGTATCATCTTGAGTATCATGAGTATCATCTTGAGTATCATGAGTATCATCTTGAGTATCATGAGTATCATCATGAGTATCATCATAAGTATCATTAGTATCATGAGTATCATGAGTATCATCATGAGTATCATGAGTATCATGAGAATCAAAATGAGTATCATGAGAATCATCATGAGTATCATTAGTATCATCATGATAATCATTAATTTCATGAGTATCATCTTGAGTATCATGAGTATCATCTTGAGTATCATGAGTATCATCTTGAGTATCATGAGTATCATCTTGAGTATTATGAGTATCATCTTGAGTATCATGAGTATTATCTTGAGTATCATGAGTATCATCATGAGTATCATCATAAGTATCATTAGTATCATGAGTATCATGAGTATCATCATGAGTATCATGAGTATCATCATGAGTATCATGAGTATCATCATGAGTATCATGAGTATCATCATGAGTATCATGAGTATCATCATGAGTATCATCATGAGTATCATGAGTATCATCATGAGTTTAATGAATATCATCATGAGTATAATGAATATCATGAGTATCATCATAAGTATCATGAGTACCATCAATAGTATCATGAGTATCATGAGTATCATTATAAGTATTATTAGTATCATGAGTATTATGAGTATCATGAGTATCATCATGAGTATCATGAGTATCATAAGTATCATAAGTATCATGAGTATAATGAGTATCATCATGAGTATCATGAATATCATCATGAGTATCATGAGTATCATCATGATTATCATAAGTATAATGCGTATCAGCGTAAGTATCATTAGTATCATGAGTATCATCATGAGTATCATCATGAGTATCATCATGAGTATCATGAGTATCATAAGTATTATTAGTATCATGAGTAGCATCATGAGTATCATAAGAATCATAATGAGTATCATTAGTATCATCATGATAATCATTAATTTCATAAGTATCATCTTGAGTATCATGAGTATCATCTTGAGTATCATGAGTATCATCTTGAGTATCATGAGTATCATCATGAGTATCATCATAAGTATCATTAGTATCATGAGTATCATGAGTATCATCATGAGTATCATGAGTATCATGAGAATCATAATGAGTATCATGAGAATCATCATGAGTATCATTAGTATCATCATGATAATCATTAATTTCATGAGTATCATCTTGAGTATCATGAGTATCATCTTGAGTATCATGAGTATCATCTTGAGTATCATGAGTATCATCTTGAGTATTATGAGTATCATCTTGAGTATCATGAGTATTATCTTGAGTATCATGAGTATCATCATGAGTATCATCATAAGTATCATTAGTATCATGAGTATCATGAGTATCATCATGAGTATCATGAGTATCATTATGAGTATCATCATGAGTATCATGAGTATCATCATGAGTATAATGAATATCATCATGAGTATAATGAATATCATGAGTATCATCATAAGTATCATGAGTATCATCAATAATATCATGAGTATCATGAGTATCATTATAAGTATTATTAGTATCATGAGTATTATGAGTATCATGAGTATCATCATGAGTATCATTAGTATCATGAGTATCAAGAGTATCACGATGGGTATCATTAGTATCATGAGTATCATCTTGAGTTTCATGAGTATCATCATGGGTATCATTAGTATCATTTTTTTATAAGTATCTTCATGAGTATTATGATGAGTATCATTAGTATCATCATAAGTATAATGAGTATCATTATGAGAATCATTAGTATCATGAGTATCATAATTAGTATCATTAGTATCATCATGAAATTATTAGTATCATGATTATACTCATGATAACTCATGATTATACTCATAATACTAATGATACTCATGATGATACTTATGATACTAATGAGTATCATGAGTATCATGATGAGTATCATTAGTATCATGAGTATCATCATGGGTATCATTAGTATCGTGAGTATAATCATGAGTATCATGATAAGTATCATTAGTATCATAAGTATCATCATGAGTATCATTAGTATCATGATTATCATGATGAGTATCACAACTATCATAAGTATCATCATGAGTATTATCATTAAAATCATGATGAGTATTATTAGTATCATGAGTATCATCTTGAGTATCATGAGTATCATAAGTATCATGAGTATCATGAGTATCATCATGAGTATCATGAGTATAATGAGTATCATGAGTATCATCATGAGTATGATGAGTATCATCATGATTATCATAAGTATCATGCGTATCAGCGTAAGTATCATTAGTATCATGAGTATCATAAGTATTATTGGTATCATGAGTAGCATCATGAGTATCATAAGAATCATAATGATTATCATTAGTATCATCATGATAATCATTAATTTCATAAGTATCATCTTGAGTATCATGAGTATCATCTTGAGTATCATGAGTATCATCATGGGTATCATTAGTATCGTGAGTATCATCATGAGTATCATGATGAGTATCACAACTATCATAAGTATCATCATGAGTATTATGAGTATCATTAGAATCATGATGAGTATTATTAGTATCATGAGTATCATCTTGAGCATCATGAGTATCATAAGTATCATGAGTATCATCATATGTATCATTAGTATCATGAGTATCATGAGTATCATCATGAGTATCATGAGTATAATGAGTATCATCATGAGTATCATGAGTATCATCATGATTATCATAAGTATCATGAGTATCAGCGTAAGTATCATTAGTATCATGAGTATCATGAGAATCATCATGAGTATCATTAGTATCATCATGATAATCATTAATTTCATAAGTATCATCTTGAGTATCATGAGTATCATCTTGAGTATCATGAGTATCATCTTGAGTATCATGAGTATCATCATGAGTATCATCATAAGTATCATTAGTATCATGAGTATCATGAGTATCATGAGTATCATCATAAGTATCATTAGTATCATGAGTATCATTATAAGTATTATTAGTATCATGAGTATTATGAGTATCATGAGTATCACGATGAGTATCATTAGTATCATGAGTATCATCTTGAGTTTCATGAGTATCATCATGGGTATCATTAGTATCATTTTTTCATAAGTATCTTCATGAGTATTATGATGAGTATCATTAGTATCATCATAAGTATCATGAGTATCATTATGAGAATCATGAGTATCATCATTAGTATCATTAGTATCATCATGAAATTATTAGTATCATGATTATACTAATGATACTCATGATGATACTTATGATACTAATGATACTCATGATGATACTTATGATACTAATGATACTCATGATGATACTTATGATACTAATGAGTATCATGAGTATCATGATGAGTATCATTAGTATCATGAGTATCATCATGGGTATCATTAGTATCGTGAGTATAATCATGAGTATCATGATAAGTATCATTAGTATCATAAGTATCATCATGAGTATAATTAGTATCATGAGTATCATGATGAGTATCACAACTATCATAAGTATCATCATGAGTATTATGAGTATCATAAGTATCATGAGTATCATCATAAGTATCATTAGTATCATGAGTATCATGAGTATCATGAGTATAATGAGTATCATTTTGAGTATCATGAATATCATCATGAGTATCATGAGTATCATCATGATTATCATAAGTATCATGAGTATCAGCATAAGTATCATTAGTATCATGAGTATCATCATGAGTATCATGAGTATCATAAGTATTATTAGTATCATGAGTATCATAAGTATTATTAGTATCATGAGTAGCATCATGAGTATCATGAGAATCATCATGAGTATCATCATAAGTATCATTAGTATCATGAGTATCATGAGTATCATCATGAGTATCATGAGTATCATGAGAATCATAATGATGAGAATCATCATGAGTATCATAAGTATCATCATGATAATCATTAATTTCATAAGTATCATCTTGAGTATCATGAGTATCATCTTGAGTATCATGAGTATCATCTTGAGTATCATGAGTATTATCTTGAGTATCATGAGTATCATCATAAGTATCATTAGTATCATGAGTATCATGAGTATTATCATGAGTATCATGAGTATCATCATGAGTATAATGAGTATCATGAGTATCATCATGAGTATCATTAGTATCATGAGTATCATCATGAGTATCATGAGTATCACGATGAGTATCATTAGTATCATGAGTATCATCTTGAGTTTCATGAGTATCATCATGGGTATCATTAGTATCATTTTTTCATAAGTATCTTCATGAGTATTATGATGAGTATCATTAGTATCATCATAATTATCATGAGTATCATTATGAGAATCATTAGTATCATGAGTATCATCATTAGTATCATTAGTATCATCATGAAATTATTAGTATCATGATTATACTCATGATAACTCATGATTATACTCATAATACTAATAATACTCATGATGATACTTATGATACTAATGATACTCATGATGATACTTATGATACTAATGAGTATCATGAGTATCATGATGAGTATCATTAGTATCATGAGTATCATCATGGGTATCATTAGTATCGTGAGTATAATCATGAGTATCATGATAAGTATCATTAGTATCATAAGTATCATCATGAGTATCATTAGTATCATGAGTATCATGATGAGTATCACAACTATCATAAGTATCATCATGAGTATTATGAGTATCATTAGAATCATGATGAGTATTATTAGTATCATGAGTATCATCTTGAGTATCATGAGTATCATAAGTATCATAAGTATCATGAGTATAATGAGTATCATCATGAGTATCATGAATATCATCATGAGTATCATGAGTATCATCATGATTATCATAAGTATAATGCGTATCAGCGTAAGTATCATTAGTATCATGAGTATCATCATGAGTATCATCATGAGTATCATGAGTATCATAAGTATTATTAGTATCATGAGTAGCATCATGAGTATCATAAGAATCATAATGAGTATCATTAGTATCATCATGATATTCATTAATTTCATAAGTATCATCTTGAGTATCATGAGTATCATCTTGAGTATCATGAGTATCATCTTGAGTATCATGAGTATCATCATGAGTATCATCATAAGTATCATTAGTATCATGAGTATCATGAGTATCATCATGAGTATCATGAGTATCATGAGAATCATAATGAGTATCATGAGAATCATCATGGGTATCATTAGTATCATTTTTTTATAAGTATCTTCATGAGTATTATGATGAGTATCATTAGTATCATCATAAGTATAATGAGTATCATTATGAGAATCATTAGTATCATGAGTATCATAATTAGTATCATTAGTATCATCATGAAATTATTAGTATCATGATTATACTCATGATAACTCATGATTATACTCATAATACTAATGATACTCATGATGATACTTATGATACTAATGAGTATCATGAGTATCATGATGAGTATCATTAGTATCATGAGTATCATCATGGGTATCATTAGTATCGTGAGTATAATCATGAGTATCATGATAAGTATCATTAGTATCATAAGTATCATCATGAGTATCATTAGTATCATGATTATCATGATGAGTATCACAACTATCATAAGTATCATCATGAGTATTATCATTAGAATCATGATGAGTATTATTAGTATCATGAGTATCATCTTGAGTATCATGAGTATCATAAGTATCATGAGTATCATGAGTATCATCATGAGTATCATGAGTATAATGAGTATCATGAGTATCATCATGAGTATGATGAGTATCATCATGATTATCATAAGTATCATGCGTATCAGCGTAAGTATCATTAGTATCATGAGTATCATAAGTATTATTAGTATCATGAGTAGCATCATGAGTATCATAAGAATCATAATGATTATCATTAGTATCATCATGATAATCATTAATTTCATAAGTATCATCTTGAGTATCATGAGTATCATCTTGAGTATCATGAGTATCATCATGGGTATCATTAGTATCGTGAGTATTATCATGAGTATCATGATGAGTATCACAACTATCATAAGTATCATCATGAGTATTATGAGTATCATTAGAATCATGATGAGTATTATTAGTATCATGAGTATCATCTTGAGCATCATGAGTATCATAAGTATCATGAGTATCATCATATGTATCATTAGTATCATGAGTATCATGAGTATCATCATGAGTATCATGAGTATAATGAGTATCATCATGAGTATCATGAGTATCATCATGATTATCATAAGTATCATGAGTATCAGCGTAAGTATCATTAGTATCATGAGTATCATGAGAATCATCATGAGTATCATTAGTATCATCATGATAATCATTAATTTCATAAGTATCATCTTGAGTATCATGAGTATCATCATGAGTATCATCATAAGTATCATTAGTATCATGAGTATCATGAGTATCATCATGAGTATCATGAGTATCATCATAAGTATCATTAGTATCATGAGTATCATTATAAGTATTATTAGTATCATGAGTATTATGAGTATCATGAGTATCACGATGAGTATCATTAGTATCATGAGTATCATCTTGAGTTTCATGAGTATCATCATGGGTATCATTAGTATCATTTTTTCATAAGTATCTTCATGAGTATTATGATGAGTATCATTAGTATCATCATAAGTATCATGAGTATCATTATGAGAATCATGAGTATCATCATTAGTATCATTAGTATCATCATGAAATTATTAGTATCATGATTATACTAATGATACTCATGATGATACTTATGATACTAATGATACTCATGATGATACTTATGATACTAATGATACTCATGATGATACTTATGATACTAATGAGTATCATGAGTATCATGATGAGTATCATTAGTATCATGAGTATCATCATGGGTATCATTAGTATCGTGAGTATAATCATGAGTATCATGATAAGTATCATTAGTATCATAAGTATCATCATGAGTATAATTAGTATCATGAGTATCATGATGAGTATCACAACTATCATAAGTATCATCATGAGTATTATGAGTATCATTAGAATCATGATGAATATTATTAGTATCATGAGTATCATCTTGAGTATAATGAGTATCATAAGTATCATGAGTATCATCATAAGTATCATTAGTATCATGAGTATCATGAGTATCATGAGTATAATGAGTATCATTTTGAGTATCATGAATATCATCATGAGTATCATGAGTATCATCATGATTATCATAAGTATCATGAGTATCAGCATAAGTATCATTAGTACCATGAGTATCATCATGAGTATCATGAGTATCATAAGTATTATTAGTATCATGAGTATCATAAGTATTATTAGTATCATGAGTAGCATCATGAGTATCATGAGAATCATCATGAGTATCATCATAAGTATCATTAGTATCATGAGTATCATGAGTATCATCATGAGTATCATGAGTATCATGAGAATCATAATGATGAGAATCATCATGAGTATCATAAGTATCATCATGATAATCATTAATTTCATAAGTATCATCTTGAGTATCATGAGTATCATCTTGAGTATCATGAGTATTATCTTGAGTATCATGAGTATCATCATAAGTATCATTAGTATCATGAGTATCATGAGTATTATCATGAGTATCATGAGTATCATCATGAGTATAATGAGTATCATGAGTATCATCATGAGTATCATTAGTATCATGAGTATCATCATGAGTATCATGAGTATCACGATGAGTATCATTAGTATCATGAGTATCATCTTGAGTTTCATGAGTATCATCATGGGTATCATTAGTATCATTTTTTCATAAGTATCTTCATGAGTATTATGATGAGTATCATTAGTATCATCATAATTATCATGAGTATCATTATGAGAATCATTAGTATCATGAGTATCATCATTAGTATCATTAGTATCATCATGAAATTATTAGTATCATGATTATACTCATGATAACTCATGATTATACTCATAATACTAATAATACTCATGATGATACTTATGATACTAATGATACTCATGATGATACTTATGATACTAATGAGTATCATGAGTATCATGATAAGTATCATTAGTATCATGAGTATCATCATGGGTATCATTAGTATCGTGAGTATAATCATGAGTATCATGATAAGTATCATTAGTATCATAAGTATCATCATGAGTATCATTAGTATCATGAGTATCATGATGAGTATCACAACTATCATAAGTATCATCATGAGTATTATGAGTATCATTAGAATCATGATGAGTATTATTAGTATCATGAGTATCATCTTGAGTATCATGAGTATCATAAGTATCATAAGTATCATGAGTATAATGAGTATCATCATGAGTATCATGAATATCATCATGAGTATCATGAGTATCATCATGATTATCATAAGTATAATGCGTATCAGCGTAAGTATCATTAGTATCATGAGTATCATCATGAGTATCATCATGAGTATCATCATGAGTATCATGAGTATCATAAGTATTATTAGTATCATGAGTAGCATCATGAGTATCATAAGAATCATAATGAGTATCATTAGTATCATCATGATAATCGTTAATTTCATAAGTATCATCTTGAGTATCATGAGTATCATCTTGAGTATCATGAGTATCATCTTGAGTATCATGAGTATCATCATGAGTATCATCATAAGTATCATTAGTATCATGAGTATCATGAGTATCATCATGAGTATCATGAGTATCATGAGAATCAAAATGAGTATCATGAGAATCATCATGAGTATCATTAGTATCATCATGATAATCATTAATTTCATGAGTATCATCTTGAGTATCATGAGTATCATCTTGAGTATCATGAGTATCATCTTGAGTATCATGAGTATCATCTTGAGTATTATGAGTATCATCTTGAGTATCATGAGTATTATCTTGAGTATCATGAGTATCATCATGAGTATCATCATAAGTATCATTAGTATCATGAGTATCATGAGTATCATCATGAGTATCATGAGTATCATCATGAGTATCATGAGTATCATCATGAGTATCATGAGTATCATCATGAGTATCATGAGTATCATCATGAGTATCATCATGAGTATCATGAGTATCATCATGAGTATAATGAATATCATCATGAGTATAATGAATATCATGAGTATCATCATAAGTATCATGAGTACCATCAATAGTATCATGAGTATCATGAGTATCATTATAAGTATTATTAGTATCATGAGTATTATGAGTATCATGAGTATCATCATGAGTATCATGAGTATCATAAGTATCATAAGTATCATGAGTATAATGAGTATCATCATGAGTATCATGAATATCATCATGAGTATCATGAGTATCATCATGATTATCATAAGTATAATGCGTATCAGCGTAAGTATCATTAGTATCATGAGTATCATCATGAGTATCATCATGAGTATCATGAGTATCATAAGTATTATTAGTATCATGAGTAGCATCATGAGTATCATAAGAATCATAATGAGTATCATTAGTATCATCATGATAATCATTAATTTCATAAGTATCATCTTGAGTATCATGAGTATCATCTTGAGTATCATGAGTATCATCTTGAGTATCATGAGTATCATCATGAGTATCATCATAAGTATCATTAGTATCATGAGTATCATGAGTATCATCATGAGTATCATGAGTATCATGAGAATCATAATGAGTATCATGAGAATCATCATGAGTATCATTAGTATCATCATGATAATCATTAATTTCATGAGTATCATCTTGAGTATCATGAGTATCATCTTGAGTATCATGAGTATCATCTTGAGTATCATGAGTATCATCTTGAGTATTATGAGTATCATCTTGAGTATCATGAGTATTATCTTGAGTATCATGAGTATCATCATGAGTATCATCATAAGTATCATTAGTATCATGAGTATCATGAGTATCATCATGAGTATCATGAGTATCATTATGAGTATCATCATGAGTATCATGAGTATCATCATGAGTATAATGAATATCATCATGAGTATAATGAATATCATGAGTATCATCATAAGTATCATGAGTATCATCAATAATATCATGAGTATCATGAGTATCATTATAAGTATTATTAGTATCATGAGTATTATGAGTATCATGAGTATCATCATGAGTATCATTAGTATCATGAGTATCAAGAGTATCACGATGGGTATCATTAGTATCATGAGTATCATCTTGAGTTTCATGAGTATCATCATGGGTATCATTAGTATCATTTTTTTATAAGTATCTTCATGAGTATTATGATGAGTATCATTAGTATCATCATAAGTATAATGAGTATCATTATGAGAATCATTAGTATCATGAGTATCATAATTAGTATCATTAGTATCATCATGAAATTATTAGTATCATGATTATACTCATGATAACTCATGATTATACTCATAATACTAATGATACTCATGATGATACTTATGATACTAATGAGTATCATGAGTATCATGATGAGTATCATTAGTATCATGAGTATCATCATGGGTATCATTAGTATCGTGAGTATAATCATGAGTATCATGATAAGTATCATTAGTATCATAAGTATCATCATGAGTATCATTAGTATCATGATTATCATGATGAGTATCACAACTATCATAAGTATCATCATGAGTATTATCATTAAAATCATGATGAGTATTATTAGTATCATGAGTATCATCTTGAGTATCATGAGTATCATAAGTATCATGAGTATCATGATTATCATCATGAGTATCATGAGTATAATGAGTATCATGAGTATCATCATGAGTATGATGAGTATCATCATGATTATCATAAGTATCATGCGTATCAGCGTAAGTATCATTAGTATCATGAGTATCATAAGTATTATTAGTATCATGAGTAGCATCATGAGTATCATAAGAATCATAATGATTATCATTAGTATCATCATGATAATCATTAATTTCATAAGTATCATCTTGAGTATCATGAGTATCATCTTGAGTATCATGAGTATCATCATGGGTATCATTAGTATCGTGAGTATCATCATGAGTATCATGATGAGTATCACAACTATCATAAGTATCATCATGAGTATTATGAGTATCATTAGAATCATGATGAGTATTATTAGTATCATGAGTATCATCTTGAGCATCATGAGTATCATAAGTATCATGAGTATCATCATATGTATCATTAGTATCATGAGTATCATGAGTATCATCATGAGTATCATGAGTATAATGAGTATCATCATGAGTATCATGAGTATCATCATGATTATCATAAGTATCATGAGTATCAGCGTAAGTATCATTAGTATCATGAGTATCATGAGAATCATCATGAGTATCATTAGTATCATCATGATAATCATTAATTTCATAAGTATCATCTTGAGTATCATGAGTATCATCTTGAGTATCATGAGTATCATCTTGAGTATCATGAGTATCATCATGAGTATCATCATAAGTATCATTAGTATCATGAGTATCATGAGTATCATGAGTATCATCATAAGTATCATTAGTATCATGAGTATCATTATAAGTATTATTAGTATCATGAGTATTATGAGTATCATGAGTATCACGATGAGTATCATTAGTATCATGAGTATCATCTTGAGTTTCATGAGTATCATCATGGGTATCATTAGTATCATTTTTTCATAAGTATCTTCATGAGTATTATGATGAGTATCATTAGTATCATCATAAGTATCATGAGTATCATTATGAGAATCATGAGTATCATCATTAGTATCATTAGTATCATCATGAAATTATTAGTATCATGATTATACTAATGATACTCATGATGATACTTATGATACTAATGATACTCATGATGATACTTATGATACTAATGATACTCATGATGATACTTATGATACTAATGAGTATCATGAGTATCATGATGAGTATCATTAGTATCATGAGTATCATCATGGGTATCATTAGTATCGTGAGTATAATCATGAGTATCATGATAAGTATCATTAGTATCATAAGTATCATCATGAGTATAATTAGTATCATGAGTATCATGATGAGTATCACAACTATCATAAGTATCATCATGAGTATTATGAGTATCATAAGTATCATGAGTATCATCATAAGTATCATTAGTATCATGAGTATCATGAGTATCATGAGTATAATGAGTATCATTTTGAGTATCATGAATATCATCATGAGTATCATGAGTATCATCATGATTATCATAAGTATCATGAGTATCAGCATAAGTATCATTAGTATCATGAGTATCATCATGAGTATCATGAGTATCATAAGTATTATTAGTATCATGAGTATCATAAGTATTATTAGTATCATGAGTAGCATCATGAGTATCATGAGAATCATCATGAGTATCATCATAAGTATCATTAGTATCATGAGTATCATGAGTATCATCATGAGTATCATGAGTATCATGAGAATCATAATGATGAGAATCATCATGAGTATCATAAGTATCATCATGATAATCATTAATTTCATAAGTATCATCTTGAGTATCATGAGTATCATCTTGAGTATCATGAGTATCATCTTGAGTATCATGAGTATTATCTTGAGTATCATGAGTATCATCATAAGTATCATTAGTATCATGAGTATCATGAGTATTATCATGAGTATCATGAGTATCATCATGAGTATAATGAGTATCATGAGTATCATCATGAGTATCATTAGTATCATGAGTATCATCATGAGTATCATGAGTATCACGATGAGTATCATTAGTATCATGAGTATCATCTTGAGTTTCATGAGTATCATCATGGGTATCATTAGTATCATTTTTTCATAAGTATCTTCATGAGTATTATGATGAGTATCATTAGTATCATCATAATTATCATGAGTATCATTATGAGAATCATTAGTATCATGAGTATCATCATTAGTATCATTAGTATCATCATGAAATTATTAGTATCATGATTATACTCATGATAACTCATGATTATACTCATAATACTAATAATACTCATGATGATACTTATGATACTAATGATACTCATGATGATACTTATGATACTAATGAGTATCATGAGTATCATGATGAGTATCATTAGTATCATGAGTATCATCATGGGTATCATTAGTATCGTGAGTATAATCATGAGTATCATGATAAGTATCATTAGTATCATAAGTATCATCATGAGTATCATTAGTATCATGAGTATCATGATGAGTATCACAACTATCATAAGTATCATCATGAGTATTATGAGTATCATTAGAATCATGATGAGTATTATTAGTATCATGAGTATCATCTTGAGTATCATGAGTATCATAAGTATCATAAGTATCATGAGTATAATGAGTATCATCATGAGTATCATGAATATCATCATGAGTATCATGAGTATCATCATGATTATCATAAGTATAATGCGTATCAGCGTAAGTATCATTAGTATCATGAGTATCATCATGAGTATCATCATGAGTATCATGAGTATCATAAGTATTATTAGTATCATGAGTAGCATCATGAGTATCATAAGAATCATAATGAGTATCATTAGTATCATCATGATAATCATTAATTTCATAAGTATCATCTTGAGTATCATGAGTATCATCTTGAGTATCATGAGTATCATCTTGAGTATCATGAGTATCATCATGAGTATCATCATAAGTATCATTAGTATCATGAGTATCATGAGTATCATCATGAGTATCATGAGTATCATGAGAATCATAATGAGTATCATGAGAATCATCATGAGTATCATTAGTATCATCATGATAATCATTAATTTCATGAGTATCATCTTGAGTATCATGAGTATCATCTTGAGTATCATGAGTATCATCTTGAGTATCATGAGTATCATCTTGAGTATTATGAGTATCATCTTGAGTATCATGAGTATTATCTTGAGTATCATGAGTATCATCATGAGTATCATCATAAGTATCATTAGTATCATGAGTATCATGAGTATCATCATGAGTATCATGAGTATCATCATGAGTATCATGAGTATCATGAGTATCATCATGAGTATCATCATGAGTATCATGAGTATCATCATGAGTATAATGAATATCATCATGAGTATAATGAATATCATGAGTATCATCATAAGTATCATGAGTATCATCAATAGTATCATGAGTATCATGAGTATCATTATAAGTATTATTAGTATCATGAGTATTATGAGTATCATGAGTATCATCATGAGTATCATTAGTATCATGAGTATCATGAGTATCACGATGAGTATCATTAGTATCGTGAGTATCATCTTGAGTTTCATGAGTATCATCATGGGTATCATTAGTATCATTTTTTTATAAGTATCTTCATGAGTATTATGATGAGTATCATTAGTATCATCATAAGTATAATGAGTATCATTATGAGAATCATTAGTATCATGAGTATCATAATTAGTATCATCATGAAATTATTAGTATCATGATTATACTCATGATAACTCATGATTATACTCATAATACTAATGATACTCATGATGATACTTATGATACTAATGAGTATCATGAGTATCATGATGAGTATCATTAGTATCATGAGTATCATCATGGGTATCATTAGTATCGTGAGTATAATCATGAGTATCATGATAAGTATCATTAGTATCATAAGTATCATCATGAGTATCATTAGTATCATGATTATCATGATGAGTATCACAACTATCATAAGTATCATCATGAGTATTATCATTAGAATCATGATGAGTATTATTAGTATCATGAGTATCATCTTGAGTATCATGAGTATCATAAGTATCATGAGTATCATGAGTATCATCATGAGTATCATGAGTATAATGAGTATCATGAGTATCATCATGAGTATCATGAGTATCATCATGATTATCATAAGTATCATGCGTATCAGCGTAAGTATCATTAGTATCATGAGTATCATCATGAGTATCATAAGTATTATTAGTATCATGAGTAGCATCATGAGTATCATAAGAATCATAATGATTATCATTAGTATCATCATGATAATCATTAATTTCATAAGTATCATCTTGAGTATCATGAGTATCATCTTGAGTATCATGAGTATCATCATGGGTATCATTAGTATCGTGAGTATCATCATGAGTATTATGAGTATCATTAGAATCATGATGAGTATTATTAGTATCATGAGTATCATCTTGAGCATCATGAGTATCATAAGTATCATGAGTATCATCATATGTATCATTAGTATCATGAGTATAATGAGTATCATCATGAGTATCATGAGTATAATGAGTATCATCATGAGTATCATGAGTATCATCATGATTATCATAAGTATCATGAGTATCAGCGTAAGTATCATTAGTATCATGCGTATCATGAGAATCATCATGAGTATCATTAGTATCATCATGATAATCATTAATTTCATAAGTATCATCTTGAGTATCATGAGTATCATCTTGAGTATCATGAGTATCATCTTGAGTATCATGAGTATCATCATGAGTATCATCATAAGTATCATTAGTATCATGAGTATCATGAGTATCATCATGAGTATCATGAGTATCATGAGTATCATCATAAGTATCATTAGTATCATGAGTATCATTATAAGTATTATTAGTATCATGAGTATTATGAGTATCATGAGTATCACGATGAGTATCATTAGTATCATGAGTATCATCTTGAGTTTCATGAGTATCATCATGGGTATCATTAGTATCATTTTTTCATAAGTATCTTCATGAGTATTATGATGAGTATCATTAGTATCATCATAAGTATCATGAGTATCATTATGAGAATCATGAGTATCATCATTAGTATCATTAGTATCATCATGAAATTATTAGTATCATGATTATACTAATGATACTCATGATGATACTTATGATACTAATGATACTCATGATGATACTTATGATACTAATGATACTCATGATGATACTTATGATACTAATGAGTATCATGAGTATCATGATGAGTATCATTAGTATCATGAGTATCATCATGGGTATCATTAGTATCGTGAGTATAATCATGAGTATCATGATAAGTATCATTAGTATCATAAGTATCATCATGAGTATCATTAGTATCATGAGTATCATGATGAGTATCACAACTATCATAAGTATCATCATGAGTATTATGAGTATCATTAGAATCATGATGAATATTATTAGTATCATGAGTATCATCTTGAGTATAATGAGTATCATTTTGAGTATCATGAATATCATCATGAGTATCATGAGTATCATCATGATTATCATAAGTATCATGAGTATCAGCATAAGTATCATTAGTATCATGAGTATCATCATGAGTATCATGAGTATCATAAGTATTATTAGTATCATGAGTAGCATCATGAGTATCATGAGAATCATCATGAGTATCATCATAAGTATCATTAGTATCATGAGTATCATGAGTATCATCATGAGTATCATGAGTATCATGAGAATCATAATGATGAGAATCATCATGAGTATCATAAGTATCATCATGATAATCATTAATTTCATAAGTATCATCTTGAGTATCATGAGTATTATCTTGAGTATCATGAGTATCATCATAAGTATCATTAGTATCATGAGTATCATGAGTATTATCATGAGTATCATGAGTATCATCATGAGTATAATGAGTATCATGAGTATCATCATGAGTATCATTAGTATCATGAGTATCATCATGAGTATCATGAGTATCACGATGAGTATCATTAGTATCATACGTATCATCTTGAGTTTCATGAGTATCATCATGGGTATCATTAGTATCATTTTTTCATAAGTATCTTCATGAGTATTATGATGAGTATCATTAGTATCATCATAATTATCATGAGTATCATTATGAGAATCATTAGTATCATGAGTATCATCATTAGTATCATTAGTATCATCATGAAATTATTAGTATCATGATTATACTCATGATAACTCATGATTATACTCATAATACTAATAATACTCATGATGATACTTATGATACTAATGATACTCATGATGATACTTATGATACTAATGAGTATCATGAGTATCATGATGAGTATCATTAGTATCATGAGTATCATCATGGGTATCATTAGTATCGTGAGTATAATCATGAGTATCATGATAAGTATCATTAGTATCATAAGTATCATCATGAGTATCATTAGTATCATGAGTATCATGATGAGTATCACAACTATCATAAGTATCATCATGAGTATTATGAGTATCATTAGAATCATGATGAGTATTATTAGTATCATGAGTATCATCTTGAGTATCATGAGTATCATAAGTATCATAAGTATCATGAGTATAATGAGAATCATCATGAGAATCATGAATATCATCATGAGTATCATGAGTATCATCATGATTATCATAAGTATAATGCGTATCAGCGTAAGTATTATTAGTATCATGAGTATCATCATGAGTATCATCATGAGTATCATGAGTATCATAAGTATTATTAGTATCATGAGTAGCATCATGAGTATCATAAGAATCATAATGAGTATCATTAGTATCATCATGATAATCATTAATTTCATAAGTATCATCTTGAGTATCATGAGTATCATCTTGAGTATCATGAGTATCATCTTGAGTATCATGAGTATCATCATGAGTATCATCATAAGTATCATTAGTATCATGAGTATCATGAGTATCATGAGTATCATGAGAATCATAATGAGTATCATGAGAATCATCATGAGTATCATTAGTATCATCATGATAATCATTAATTTCACGAGTATCATCTTGAGTATCATGAGTATCATCTTGAGTATCATGAGTATCATCTTGAGTATCATGAGTATCATCTTGAGTATTATGAGTATCATCTTGAGTATCATGAGTATTATCTTGAGTATCATGAGTATCATCATGAGTATCATCATAAGTATCATTAGTATCATGAGTATCATGAGTATCATCATGAGTATCATGAGTATCATTATGAGTATCATCATGAGTATCATGAGTATCATCATGAGTATAATGAATATCATCATGAGTATAATGAATATCATGAGTATCATCATAAGTATCATGAGTATCATCAATAGTATCATGAGTATCATGAGTATCATTATAAGTATTATTAGTATCATGGGTATTATGAGTATCATGAGTATCATCATGAGTATCATTAGTATCATGAGTATCATGAGTATCACGATGAGTATCATTAGTATCATGAGTATCATCTTGAGTTTCATGAGTATCATCATGGGTATCATTAGTATCATTTTTTTATAAGTATCTTCATGAGTATTATGATGAGTATCATTAGTATCATCATAAGTATAATGAGTATCATTATGAGAATCATTAGTATCATGAGTATCATAATTAGTATCATTAGTATCATCATGAAATTATTAGTATCATGATTATACTCATGATAACTCATGATTATACTCATAATACTAATGATACTCATGATGATACTTATGATACTAATGAGTATCATGAGTATCATGATGAGTATCATTAGTATCATGAGTATCATCATGGGTATCATTAGTATCGTGAGTATAATCATGAGTATCATGATAAGTATCATTAGTATCATAAGTATCATCATGAGTATCATTAGTATCATGATTATCATGATGAGTATCACAACTATCATAAGTATCATCATGAGTATTATCATTAGAATCATGATGAGTATTATTAGTATCATGAGTATCATCTTGAGTATCATGAGTTTCATAAGTATCATGAGTATCATGAGTATCATCATGAGTATCATGAGTATAATGAGTATCATGAGTATCATCATGAGTATCATGAGTATCATCATGATTATCATAAGTATCATGCGTATCAGCGTAAGTATCATTAGTATCATGAGTATCATAAGTATTATTAGTATCATGAGTAGCATCATGAGTATCATAAGAATCATAATGATTATCATTAGTATCATCATGATAATCATTAATTTCATAAGTATCATCTTGAGTATCATGAGTATCATCTTGAGTATCATGAGTATCATCATGGGTATCATTAGTATCGTGAGTATCATCATGAGTATCATGATAAGTATCATTAGTATCATAAGTATCATCATGAGTATCATGATGAGTATCACAACTATCATAAGTATCATCATGAGTATTATGAGTATCATTAGAATCATGATGAGTATTATTAGTATCATGAGTATCATCTTGAGCATCATGAGTATCATAAGTATCATGAGTATCATCATATGTATCATTAGTATCATGAGTATCATGAGTATCATCATGAGTATCATGAGTATAATGAGTATCATCATGAGTATCATGAGTATCATCATGATTATCATAAGTATCATGAGTATCAGCGTAAGTATCATTAGTATCATGAGTATCATGAGAATCATCATGAGTATCATTAGTATCATCATGATAATCATTAATTTCATAAGTATCATCTTGAGTATCATGAGTATCATCTTGAGTATCATGAGTATCATCTTGAGTATCATGAGTATCATCATGAGTATCATCATAAGTATCATTAGTATCATGAGTATCATGACTATCATCATGAGTATCATGAGTATCATCATAAGTATCATTAGTATCATGAGTATCATTATAAGTATTATTAGTATCATGAGTATTATGAGTATCATGAGTATCACGATGAGTATCATTAGTATCATGAGTATCATCTTGAGTTTCATGAGTATCATCATGGGTATCATTAGTATCATTTTTTCATAAGTATCTTCATGAGTATTATGATGAGTATCATTAGTATCATCATAAGTATCATGAGTATCATTATGAGAATCATGAGTATCATCATTAGTATCATTAGTATCATCATGAAATTATTAGTATCATGATTATACTAATGATACTCATGATGATACTTATGATACTAATGATACTCATGATGATACTTATGATACTAATGATACTCATGATGATACTTATGATACTAATGAGTATCATGAGTATCATGATGAGTATCATTAGTATCATGAGTATCATCATGGGTATCATTAGTATCGTGAGTATAATCATGAGTATCATGATAAGTATCATTAGTATCATAAGTATCATCATGAGTATCATTAGTATCATGAGTATCATGATGAGTATCACAACTATCATAAGTATCATCATGAGTATTATGAGTATCATTAGAATCATGATGAATATTATTAGTATCATGAGTATCATCTTGAGTATAATGAGTATCATTTTGAGTATCATGAATATCATCATGAGTATCATGAGTATCATCATGATTATCATAAGTATCATGAGTATCAGCATAAGTATCATTAGTATCATGAGTATCATCATGATTATCATAAGTATCATGAGTATCAGCATAAGTATCATTAGTATCATGAGTATCATCATGAGTATCATGAGTATCATAAGTATTATTAGTATCATGAGTAGCATCATGAGTATCATGAGAATCATCATGAGTATCATCATAAGTATCATTAGTATCATGAGTATCATGAGTATCATCATGAGTATCATGAGTATCATGAGAATCATAATGATGAGAATCATCATGAGTATCATAAGTATCATCATGATAATCATTAATTTCATAAGTATCATCTTGAGTATCATGAGTATCATCTTGAGTATCATGAGTATCATCTTGAGTATCATGAGTATCATCATGAGTATCATCATAAGTATCATTAGTATCATGAGTATCATGAGTATCATGAGTATCATGAGAATCATAATGAGTATCATGAGAATCATCATGAGTATCATTAGTATCATCATGATAATCATTAATTTCATGAGTATCATCTTGAGTATCATGAGTATCATCTTGAGTATCATGAGTATCATCTTGAGTATCATGAGTATCATCTTGAGTATTATGAGTATCATCTTGAGTATCATGAGTATTATCTTGAGTATCATGAGTATCATCATGAGTATCATCATAAGTATCATTAGTATCATCAGTATCATGAGTATCATCATGAGTATCATGAGTATCATTATGAGTATCATCATGAGTATCATGAGTATCATCATGAGTATAATGAATATCATCATGAGTATAATGAATATCATGAGTATCATCATAAGTATCATGAGTATCATCAATAGTATCATGAGTATCATGAGTATCATTATAAGTATTATTAGTATCATGAGTATCACGATGAGTATCATTAGTATCATGAGTATCATCTTGAGTTTCATGAGTATCATCATGGGTATCATTAGTATCATTTTTTTATAAGTATCTTCATGAGTATTATTAGTATCATTAGTATCATCATAAGTATAATGAGTATCATTATGAGAATCATTAGTATCATGAGTATCATAATTAGTATCATTAGTATCATCATGAAATTATTAGTATCATGATTATACTCATGATAACTCATGATTATACTCATAATACTAATGATACTCATGATGATACTTATGATACTAATGAGTATCATGAGTATCATGATGAGTATCATTAGTATCATGAGTATCATCATGGGTATCATTAGTATCGTGAGTATAATCATGAGTATCATGATAAGTATCATTAGTATCATAAGTATCATCATGAGTATCATTAGTATCATGATTATCATGATGAGTATCACAACTATCATAAGTATCATCATGAGTATTATCATTAGAATCATGATGAGTATTATTAGTATCATGAGTATCATCTTGAGTATCATGAGTATCATAAGTATCATGAGTATCATGAGTATCATGAGTATCATCATGATTATCATAAGTATCATGCGTATCAGCGTAAGTATCATTAGTATCATGAGTATCATAAGTATTATTAGTATCATGAGTAGCATCATGAGTATCATAAGAATCATAATGATTATCATTAGTATCATCATGATAATCATTAATTTCATAAGTATCATCTTGAGTATCATGAGTATCATCTTGAGTATCATGAGTATCATCATGGGTATCATTAGTATCGTGAGTATCATCATGATTATCATGATAAGTATCATTAGTATCATAAGTATCATCATGAGTATCATGATGAGTATCACAACTATCATAAGTATCATCATGAGTATTATGAGTATCATTAGAATCATGATGAGTATTATTAGTATCATGAGTATCATCTTGAGCATCATGAGTATCATAAGTATCATGAGTATCATCATATGTATCATTAGTATCATGAGTATCATGAGTATCATCATGAGTATCATGAGTATAATGAGTATCATCATGAGTATCATGAGTATCATCATGATTATCATAAGTATCATGAGTATCAGCGTAAGTATCATTAGTATCATGAGTATCATGAGAATCATCATGAGTATCATTAGTATCATCATGATAATCATTAATTTCATAAGTATCATCTTGAGTATCATGAGTATCATCTTGAGTATCATGAGTATCATCTTGAGTATCATGAGTATCATCATGAGTATCATCATAAGTATCATTAGTATCATGAGTATCATGAGTATCATCATGAGTATCATGAGTATCATGAGTATCATCATAAGTATCATTAGTATCATGAGTATCATTATAAGTATTATTAGTATCATGAGTATTATGAGTATCATGAGTATCACGATGAGTATCATTAGTATCATGAGTATCATCTTGAGTTTCATGAGTATCATCATGGGTATCATTAGTATCATTTTTTCATAAGTATCTTCATGAGTATTATGATGAGTATCATTAGTATCATCATAAGTATCATGAGTATCATTATGAGAATCATGAGTATCATCATTAGTATCATTAGTATCATCATGAAATTATTAGTATCATGATTATACTAATGATACTCATGATGATACTTATGATACTAATGATACTCATGATGATACTTATGATACTAATGAGTATCATGAGTATCATGATGAGTATCATTAGTATCATGAGTATCATCATGGGTATCATTAGTATCGTGAGTATAATCATGAGTATCATGATAAGTATCATTAGTATCATAAGTATCATCATGAGTATAATTAGTATCATGAGTATCATGATGAGTATCACAACTATCATAAGTATCATCATGAGTATTATGAGTATCATTAGAATCATGATGAATATTATTAGTATCATGAGTATCATCTTGAGTATAATGAGTATCATAAGTATCATGAGTATCATGAGTATCATGAGTATCATGAGTATAATGAGTATCATTTTGAGTATCATGAATATCATCATGAGTATCATGAGTATCATCATGATTATCATAAGTATCATGAGTATCAGCATAAGTATCATTAGTATCATGAGTATCATCATGAGTATCATGAGTATCATAAGTATTATTAGTATCATGAGTAGCATCATGAGTATCATGAGAATCATCATGAGTATCATCATAAGTATCATTAGTATCATGAGTATCATGAGTATCATCATGAGTATCATGAGTATCATGAGAATCATAATGATGAGAATCATCATGAGTATCATAAGTATCATCATGATAATCATTAATTTCATAAGTATCATCTTGAGTATCATGAGTATCATCTTGAGTATCATGAGTATCATCTTGAGTATCATGAGTATTATCTTGAGTATCATGAGTATCATCATAAGTATCATTAGTATCATGAGTATCATGAGTATTATCATGAGTATCATGAGTATCATCATGAGTATAATGAGTATCATGAGTATCATCATGAGTATCATTAGTATCATGAGTATCATCATGAGTATCATGAGTATCACGATGAGTATCATTAGTATCATGAGTATCATCTTGAGTTTCATGAGTATCATCTTGAGTTTCATGAGTATCATCATGGGTATCATTAGTATCATTTTTTCATAAGTATCTTCATGAGTATTATGATGAGTATCATTAGTATCATCATAATTATCATGAGTATCATTATGAGAATCATTAGTATCATGAGTATCATCATTAGTATCATTAGTATCATCATGAAATTATTAGTATCATGATTATACTCATGATAACTCATGATTATACTCATAATACTAATAATACTCATGATGATACTTATGATACTAATGATACTCATGATGAACCTTATGATACTAATGAGTATCATGAGTATCATGATGAGTATCATTAGTATCATGAGTATCATCATGGGTATCATTAGTATCATGAGTATCATCATGGGTATCATTAGTATCGTGAGTATAATCATGAGTATCATGATAAATATCATTAGTATCATAAGTATCATCATGAGTATCATTAGTATCATGAGTATCATGATGAGTATCACAACTATCATAAGTATCATCATGAGTATTATGAGTATCATTAGAATCATGATGAGTATTATTAGTATCATGAGTATCATCTTAAGTATCATGAGTATCATAAGTATCATAAGTATCATGAGTATAATGAGTATCATCATGAGTATCATGAATATCATCATGAGTATCATGAGTATCATCATGATTATCATAAGTATAATGCGTATCAGCGTAAGTATCATTAGTATCATGAGTATCATCATGAGTATCATCATGAGTATCATCATGAGTATCATGAGTATCATAAGTATTATTAGTATCATGAGTAGCATCATGAGTATCATAAGAATCATAATGAGTATCATTAGTATCATCATGATAATCATTAATTTCATAAGTATCATCTTGAGTATCATGAGTATCATCTTGAGTATCATGAGTATCATCTTGAGTATCATGAGTATCATCATGAGTATCATCATAAGTATCATTAGTATCATGAGTATCATGAGTATCATCATGAGTATCATGAGTATCATGAGTATCATGAGAATCATAATGAGTATCATGAGAATCATCATGAGTATCATTAGTATCATCATGATAATCATTAATTTCATGAGTATCATCTTGAGTATCATGAGTATCATCTTGAGTATCATGAGTATCATCTTGAGTATCATGAGTATCATCTTGAGTATTATGAGTATCATCTTGAGTATCATGAGTATTATCTTGAGTATCATGAGTATCATCATAAGTATCATTAGTATCATGAGTATCATGAGTATCATCATGAGTATCATGAGTATCATCATGAGTATCATGAGTATCATCATGAGTATCATGAGTATCATCATGAGTATCATGAGTATCATCATGAGTATCATGAGTATCATCATGAGTATCATCATGAGTATAATGAATATCATCATGAGTATAATGAATATCATGAGTATCATCATAAGTATCATGAGTATCATCAATAGTATCATGAGTATCATGAGTATCATTATAAGTATTATTAGTATCATGAGTATTATGAGTATCATGAGTATCATCATGAGTATCATTAGTATCATGAGTATCATGAGTATCACGATGAGTATCATTAGTATCGTGAGTATCATCTTGAGTTTCATGAGTATCATCATGGGTATCATTAGTATCATTTTTTTATAAGTATCTTCATGAGTATTATGATGAGTATCATTAGTATCATCATAAGTATAATGAGTATCATTATGAGAATCATTAGTATCATGAGTATCATAATTAGTATCATTAGTATCATCATGAAATTATTAGTATCATGATTATACTCATGATAACTCATGATTATACTCATAATACTAATGATACTCATGATGATACTTATGATACTAATGAGTATCATGAGTATCATGATGAGTATCATTAGAATCATGAGTATCATCATGGGTATCATTAGTATCGTGAGTATAATCATGAGTATCATGATAAGTATCATTAGTATCATAAGTATCATCATGAGTATCATTAGTATCATGATTATCATGATGAGTATCACAACTATCATAAGTATCATCATGAGTATTATCATTAGAATCATGATGAGTATTATTAGTATCATGAGTATCATCTTGAGTATCATGAGTATCATAAGTATCATGAGTATCATGAGTATCATCATGAGTATCATGAGTATAATGAGTATCATGAGTATCATCATGAGTATCATGAGTATCATCATGATTATCATAAGTATCATGCGTATCAGCGTAAGTATCATTAGTATCATGAGTATCATCATGAGTATCATAAGTATTATTAGTATCATGAGTAGCATCATGAGTATCATAAGAATCATAATGATTATCATTAGTATCATCATGATAATCATTAATTTCATAAGTATCATCTTGAGTATCATGAGTATCATCTTGAGTATCATGAGTATCATCATGGGTATCATTAGTATCGTGAGTATCATCATGAGTATCATTAGTATCATCATGATAATCATTAATTTCATAAGTATCATCTTGAGTATCATGAGTATCATCTTGAGTATCATGAGTATCCTCTTGAGTATCATGAGTATCATCATGAGTATCATCATAAGTATCATTAGTATCATGAGTATCATGAGTATCATCATGAGTATCATGAGTATCATCATAAGTATCATTAGTATCATGAGTATCATGAGTATCATCATGAGTATCATTAGTATCATCATAAGTATCATGAGTATCATTATGAGAATCATGAGTATCATCATTAGTATCATTAGTATCATCATGAAATTATTAGTATCATGATTATACTAATGATACTCATGATGATACTTATGATACTAATGATACTCATGATGATACTTATGATACTAATGATACTCATGATGATACTTATGATACTAATGATACTCATGATGATACTTATGATACTAATGAGTATCATGAGTATCATGATGAGTATCATTAGTATCATGAGTATCATCATGGGTATCATTAGTATCGTGAGTATAATCATGAGTATCATGATAAGTATCATTAGTATCATAAGTATCATCATGAGTATCATGATAAGTATCATTAGTATCATAAGTATCATCATGAGTATAATTAGTATCATGAGTATCATGATGAGTATCACAACTATCATAAGTATCATCATGAGTATTATGAGTATCATTAGAATCATGATGAATATTATTAGTATCATGAGTATCATCTTGAGTATAATGAGTATCATAAGTATCATGAGTATCATCATAAGTATCATTAGTATCATGAGTATCATGAGTATCATGAGTATAATGAGTATCATTTTGAGTATCATGAATATCATCATGAGTATCATGAGTATCATCATGATTATCATAAGTATCATGAGTATCAGCATAAGTATCATTAGTATCATGAGTATCATCATGAGTATCATGAGTATCATAAGTATTATTAGTATCATGAGTAGCATCATGAGTATCATGAGAATCATCATGAGTATCATCATAAGTATCATTAGTATCATGAGTATCATGAGTATCATCATGAGTATCATGAGTATCATGAGAATCATAATGATGAGAATCATCATGAGTATCATAAGTATCATCATGATAATCATTAATTTCATAAGTATCATCTTGAGTACCATGAGTATCATCTTGAAGATCATGAGTATCATCTTGAGTATCATGAGTATTATCTTGAGTATCATGAGTATCATCATAAGTATCATTAGTATCATGAGTATCATGAGTATTATCATGAGTATCATGAGTATCATCATGAGTATAATGAGTATCATGAGTATCATCATGAGTATCATTAGTATCATGAGTATCATCATGAGTATCATGAGTATCACGATGAGTATCATTAGTATCATGAGTATCATCTTGAGTTTCATGAGTATCATCATGGGTATCATTAGTATCATTTTTTCATAAGTATCTTCATGAGTATTATGATGAGTATCATTAGTATCATCATAATTATCATGAGTATCATTATGAGAATCATTAGTATCATGAGTATCATCATTAGTATCATTAGTATCATCATGAAATTATTAGTATCATGATTATACTCATGATAACTCATGATTATACTCATAATACTAATAATACTCATGATGATACTTATGATACTAATGATACTCATGATGATACTTATGATACTAATGAGTATTATGAGTATCATTAGTATCATGAGTATCATCATGGGTATCATTAGTATCGTGAGTATAATCATGAGTATCATGATAAGTATCATTAGTATCATAAGTATCATCATGAGTATCATTAGTATCATGAGTATCATGATGAGTATCACAACTATCATAAGTATCATCATGAGTATTATGAGTATCATTAGAATCATGAAGAGTATTATTAGTATCATGAGTATCATCTTGAGTATCATGAGTATCATAAGTATCATAAGTATCATGAGTATAATGAGTATCATCATGAGTATCATGAATATCATCATGAGTATCATGAGTATCATCATGATTATCATAAGTATAATGCGTATCAGCGTAAGTATCATTAGTATCATGAGTATCATCATGAGTATCATCATGAGTATCATGAGTATCATAAGTATTATTAGTATCATGAGTAGCATCATGAGTATCATAAGAATCATAATGAGTATCATTAGTATCATCATGATAATCATTAATTTCATAAGTATCATCTTGAGTATCATGAGTATCATCTTGAGTATCATGAGTATCATCTTGAGTATCATGAGTATCATCATGAGTATCATCATAAGTATCATTAGTATCATGAGTATCATGAGTATTATCATGAGTATCATGAGTATCATGAGAATCATAATGAGTATCATGAGAATCATCATGAGTATCATTAGTATCATCATGATAATCATTAATTTCATGAGTATCATCTTGAGTATCATGAGTATCATCTTGAGTATCATGAGTATCATCTTGAGTATCATGAGTATCATCTTGAGTATTATGAGTATCATCTTGAGTATCATGAGTATTATGAGTATCATCTTGAGTATCATGAGTATTATCTTGAGTATCATGAGTATCATCATGAGTATCATCATAAGTATCATTAGTATCATGAGTATCATGAGTATCATCATGAGTATCATGAGTATCATGAGTATCATCATGAGTATCATCATGAGTATCATCATGAGTATCATGAGTATCATCATGAGTATCATGAGTATCATCATGAGTATAATGAATATCATCATGAGTATAATGAATATCATGAGTATCATCATAAGTATCATGAGTATCATCAATAGTATCATGAGTATCATGAGTATCATTATAAGTATTATTAGTATCATGAGTATTATGAGTATCATGAGTATCATCATGAGTATCATTAGTATCATGAGTATCATGAGTATCACGATGAGTATCATTAGTATCATGAGTATCATCTTGAGTTTCATGAGTATCATCATGGGTATCATTAGTATCATTTTTTTATAAGTATCTTCATGAGTATTATGATGAGTATCATTAGTATCATCATAAGTATAATGAGTATCATTATGAGAATCATTAGTATCATGAGTATCATAATTAGTATCATTAGTATCATCATGAAATTATTAGTATCATGATTATACTCATGATAACTCATGATTATACTCATAATACTAATAATACTCATGATGATACTTATGATACTAATGATACTCATGATGATACTTATGATACTAATGAGTATCATGAGTATCATTAGTATCATGAGTATCATCATGGGTATCATTAGTATCGTGAGTATAATCATGAGTATCATGATAAGTATCATTAGTATCATAAGTATCATCATGAGTATCATTAGTATCATGAGTATCAAGATGAGTATCACAACTATCATAAGTATCATCATGAGTATTATGAGTATCATTAGAATCATGAAGAGTATTATTAGTATCATGAGTATCATCTTGAGTATCATGAGTATCATAAGTATCATAAGTATCATGAGTATAATGAGTATCATCATGAGTATCATGAATATCATCATGAGTATCATGAGTATCATCATGATTATCATAAGTATAATGCGTATCAGCGTAAGTATCATTAGTATCATGAGTATCATCATGAGTATCATCATGAGTATCATGAGTATCATAAGTATTATTAGTATCATGAGTAGCATCATGAGTATCATAAGAATCATAATGAGTATCATTAGTATCATCATGATAATCATTAATTTCATAAGTATCATCTTGAGTATCATGAGTATCATCTTGAGTATCATGAGTATCATCTTGAGTATCATGAGTATCATCATGAGTATCATCATAAGTATCATTAGTATCATGAGTATCATGAGTATTATCATGAGTATCATGAGTATCATGAGAATCATAATGAGTATCATGAGAATCATCATGAGTATCATTAGTATCATCATGATAATCATTAATTTCATGAGTATCATCTTGAGTATCATGAGTATCATCTTGAGTATCATGAGTATCATCTTGAGTATCATGAGTATCATCTTGAGTATTATGAGTATCATCTTGAGTATCATGAGTATTATCTTGAGTATCATGAGTATCATCATGAGTATCATCATAAGTATCATTAGTATCATGAGTATCATGAGTATCATCATGAGTATCATGAGTATCATCATGAGTATCATCATGAGTATGAGTATCATGAGTATCATCATGAGTATAATGAATATCATCATGAGTATAATGAATATCATGAGTATCATCATAAGTATCATGAGTATCATCAATAGTATCATGAGTATCATGAGTATCATTATAAGTATTATTAGTATCATGAGTATTATGAGTATCATGAGTATCATCATGAGTATCATTAGTATCATGAGTATCATGAGTATCACGATGAGTATCATTAGTATCATGAGTATCATCTTGAGTTTCATGAGTATCATCATGGGTATCATTAGTATCATTTTTTTATAAGTATCTTCATGAGTATTATGATGAGTATCATTAGTATCATCATAAGTATAATGAGTATCATTATGAGAATCATTAGTATCATGAGTATCATAATTAGTATCATTAGTATCATCATGAAATTATTAGTATCATGATTATACTCATGATAACTCATGATTATACTCATAATACTAATGATACTCATGATGATACTTATGATACTAATGAGTATCATGAGTATCATGATGAGTATCATTAGTATCATGAGTATCATCATGGGTATCATTAGTATCGTGAGTATAATCATGAGTATCATGATAAGTATCATTAGTATCATAAGTATCATCATGAGTATCATTAGTATCATGATTATCATGATGAGTATCACAACTATCATAAGTATCATCATGAGTATTATCATTAGAATCATGATGAGTATTATTAGTATCATGAGTATCATCTTGAGTATCATGAGTATCATAAGTATCATGAGTATCATGAGTATCATCATGAGTATCATGAGTATAATGAGTATCATGAGTATCATCATGAGTATCATGAGTATCATCATGATTATCATAAGTATCATGCGTATCAGCGTAAGTATCATTAGTATCATGAGTATCATCATGAGTATCATAAGTATTATTAGTATCATGAGTAGCATCATGAGTATCATAAGAATCATAATGATTATCATTAGTATCATCATGATAATCATTAATTTCATAAGTATCATCTTGAGTATCATGAGTATCATCTTGAGTATCATGAGTATCATCTTGAGTATCATGAGTATCATCTTGAGTATCATGAGTATCATCATGAGTATCATCATAAGTATCATTAGTATCATGAGTATCATGAGTATCATCATGAGTATCATGAGTATCATCATGAGTATAATGAGTATCATGATTATCATCATAAGTATCATGAGTATCATCATAAGTATCATTAGTATCATTAGTATCATGAGTATCATGAGTATCATTATAAGTATTATTAGTATCATGAGTATTATGAGTATCATGAGTATCATGAGTATCGTGAGTATCATCATGAGTATCATGAGTATCATCATGAGTATAATGAGTATCATCATGAGTATCATGATTATCATGAGTACTGTACATATGCCTGTAGGTTGTACAAACGTAATAAGAATGTGGTCAAGTTTGGTATCATTTTACGTATTTATTCATGGACTGTTTGCTCGTACAGATGAAAATTTAAAATTCCACCACGCACAAAAAAGTTTATAAGTGCATTGGGGGTGTGACTAGGTGACTAATTATGGAAACAGCTGCTCAAGAAGTGAGCGAGCAAGGGACGGTCCCGGTCCGGTCGCAGGTAGGCATGGGTCCAGACGCCAAGTTAGTGTATACAGAGAATATGCCGAGGAAAAATAGTGGAGTGATACGGACCGCGGGTACTACTTTCTCTAGGGCACCATTTGTGTTGCCAGCTTAACCTAAAAACGTGTTGTATGGTGTTTGAAAGACTAATAATGGGACTAATTTGAGACTTTCGTTTCAAAAATAAGCACAAATAATGAATTTAAAATAATAAAAAAATTAACATGGACCATTTGGGTTGCCATGCTGGTGACGAAATAACAACGAAATAGAAACAGAAAATCAAAACGAATAAAAGAAATACCTATCACATGTTTTATTTATAGCGTGGGGTGTAAATGGAGAAGTCTGTATTTTACACGAATACTGGTTGATACATTACATATTTTTGGTCATATTCGGTCACTAGTTGTTATTCCTATCCCCAAAAATATTTAGTTGGTCTAAGAAATCAGCGGCCACTTTGTCGTTTATTTTGCGCTTACATAAATAACGGTAACATAAATCCTCTGTTCAATTTAAAATATAGCACGCAATATTTCATCTAACTTTAAAGTAACTTAATTTACTTAATGCATTTAAGAGCGCATCTCGCGGACGTCGTCAGAGACGCATGGGGTCAGAGGTCACGGGACTCACGCGCCGACAAATTAAATATCAACCAATAAATTGCGACCGCGGCCCAACTGTCAACTGTCTTCTTGTTAAGTCACGACAAATATGAAATTAATAATGCCTCGGTGCAGCGGTGAATCGATAAGTGAAGAATAGTTGTGAATAATATTCGCTAGTAAAAATGTTTACTTAAACGCACTTTAAACAATACTAATGGTTACACTGTAAGAAAATAATATTAACAATCATAGAACATCAGTGTCGAAATTTAAGCTTTCAATGATTGTATTGTAAACTTTTGTACACCTACAGACACAAACGATCTGAGAATACTTTGCAAATAATTCTGCTTTTATTACAGCCTAAAACTTGAAAAATCGTATGATATAAAAAAATGTAATTTAAATCGACGTAGGATAAGCCTTGGACCAAAAGTAACACAAAACAGGAATGCTTAGTTGGTGATTTTTATTTTTTTAGTCAGATATCTGAAAAAATGCTGCATAATAAATAGATACACCAATTCATGTTAATATTGACGTTTAATTGCTTTAACCTAACTTTACTACACCTACTTTGCTATGGATTTAGAGGTTTTTCGCTAAAATAATAATGTTTGTTGATTTCAACAATCCTACAAGCCCTGCACAAATGAGAAATCTCCTTGCAATATTCTCCGAAACACTGAGCCAGAGGCAAGCATATTCTTCTCAAGGATGAGGCTAAACCTTCAACTAGAATGGCTACAGGCTCTACCACGCTGTCGTAGGCTGTGGCGAGGCAAGGTTTGAAGAAATGGTCGGAGCTGATTCTCACAGTGTCGAAGAGAAGCGGTTCAATCACACTCTGCAAAATAAATGTCAACAGATGCAAAAGAAAAGCGGTGAAGAATGATACAACTGCATGACACGTGCCGAAAACCTTCGCCCAAAATCCGTAAGCCCAATTCGTATCATTTTCTATTTTAAAACTGTTGTAGGCGACTTTAAACTTTTTGCGAGGCCTACTTGAAATTGATTCATTTTTATATTTTAAATCTCTCTTCAACCCTCGTTCAACATCATTGTCGTTGTCCATGTGTCTTTCACTCGCTACGCTCTCACTATCGGCGAATTCATATTTACATGACGCTAGTTCTGGACAAGAATAGACTCTTCCTATTTCTGACTTTCCTCTGTGAATTTTAGCTTCACCTGCATCACATGTTTTTGTTGAGGTAGTTTTTCCCAGATGTATGCCTTTATCTACAGTTTGTACAGATTGACCATCTCTACTTACATTCTTTTTCGAATTGCAAGAAATGGCAGTCGATTTTACTGGACCCAGGCCCCTTGGTTGTTCATAATTTCTCTGCAGTTTAATATCGTCATCTAAATTCATGTTCCCTTGGGAAAACTTTTTTTGTGGAACTTGAAGTCGTCGTTCTTCGTCTTCTTCCACTGTATTAAATCCACTTTTACTAAATATTTTTGTAAGCACACGCTGCAGAAGCGAAGACGATTTTACCTTTTTGGGATTTTTATTAGAACACTCCATTGTTTCATAGGCCACTTGATTATTCAATTTCATCTCATGAAAATGTTCAGCATTCATTACACTTACGGAAGTTTGGTCAAATTTGGGAAGGATGCTACTTTGTTTTATGTCTCCAAAATGTTTCTCTGATATCTTCATCGATGAAGGTTTGGTGACTAAACTTCTTTGGCAAGTTTCTTCAGTTTTAAAACTGCAACTAGGGTGTATCTGAACGATGTTACTACGAGAAATCATTTTACAACTATCTTTTTTGTGAACTCCATCCCTCCCGTGTCCTACAAGGGATGATGAGTTCTCGACATCAGAACAGTAGTTCCTATTGCAGGTTCTACAGTCTCTGCACGCTTGCTTGGCTCGTGTGTCGTGTCCACGGATTGGTATTTTCCGTTTGCAACACTCACATACATTCCTCAGACGTTTCGGCTTGTACCTCACGATTGGCATGGACACAGACCCGGAGGTGGTGCTGGAATCCACAAACGTTTTGGCATAGCTTCCAGTGATTGGCGCAAAGTAGGTCCCAAACCTTCTCTCCTGCTTCCTCGAAACGGTTATGTTATCCCCGATGACGTCTCTGTGTTCAACAGCACTATCAATTGGCTTGTTGCTTTTTAGTGTCCTTGGTGAGTAAATTTTAGTGATTATATTGGCAATATCACTCCTCACACAGCTTTCACTGAAAGTTAGATTTTCAGAGTCTGCTGCTAGTTTGAGCATCAACTCTGACTCTGGAATTGAAAGATTCATTTGAGCGATTTTGAATTTTAGTAGCCAATTATTTAGGTCAATTGAGTTTTACCTGCATCACTCAATAAGTCAACCCTAGCGTTACAAGTAGTATCTTACATAACCGCACTTACTTTGGTTTTGTTGACATTTTGCAATGTTTTTCGAAACATATGTTTGCATGTATTTAAACTGAAATACAATAACACTGAGAGAAGACGAAAAGAGAAACTGTCTTGTCATAGAACAGAGATTATGCAATGCCAGCTTGAGTGTTTTTCAAATTAATTAATTATTGCACTTCGTCAATAATAACTTAGGCAAATGTCTAGTTCAAGACGATGATGAATGAAATATGAGGATAGAGTTTGGCCAAACTTAAAACTAACCAGGATAGTTGCATAGACTATACAATAGGCATAGTATCTGATAAGGCCTATTATTCCTGATTGTTTCAAATACAAATTTGCTATCTTTCATATTTTGTAGATACGAAGTTTTTTGCATACTATTAGCAAATAAGAAGTTTTAGTTGTTTGGTTTTAATTAATGAGTTGAAATCTTGAGCTGCAAACAATTTTATTCTGTCCTTTAGTATTTAAGTTTACTTTCGAAGAGAACGGTTACCATCCAACCTCAATCTCTACTGTTCTCTAATTTTGACAAAAGGCATCTGGATTCTGGATACAGATCTAATCTGCACATGCCAAACCAGCAACCTTAAGATTTGTTGGTGCTGTATAAACTCGGAGATCTAGACATTAAAAACTCACATACAATTCACATGTGAGACAAACATATGGGAAGGAAATGCCATTCTACAAGTAGCTACTTCACAGAAGAAGGAAACTAGTCCATCGTTAGTCTTTTCATCCACGACTGACTAAGTTTAATGTTATGAACTTAATTCAACCTTTATTCGAAATTAATTATATTCCACTTCATTCACTGAAACACTGTCTGGAAGCAGAAGTGAGCTCTACAAGTGGTGTGAGATGTGAGAGACAGAAGGAGACTCTTCCACAATGGCGACGCCGTTGACACGTTCGCATCGCATAATAAAGTCATCCAACAAATTGATATGCAGGAGGAACGTGCTGCGAAACATGATACGTCCAACAACGCCGCTGCAGGGTTTATGTGTGGCTACCGTGTGTCTAGTGGTGTCTAGGTAGACTGGCTGACGATGTCGTGGAGATAATCTCAATCCTATCAGTACTTCATACCCAACGACGTAAAGGACGTATCGTTGATTATACCCAGGTGGAATGGATTCAGCCTAGAACAGGAAATAACCCCATTGTTGGATGAACGTAAGAATAAGGGTGTAATATCGTGTTATGATGAAGATAATTTGGTCACCAAAAAATTGTTCAGATGGGGTGTGCATTTCACATTGACTTTGGATATTGTCACACCTTTCAACCTATTGAATAAAAACTAGTGGCTTGTAGGGGCAATAGCCCCTATATTATAGCTCAGAGTAATTATTTTGTACAAATTATTGGTCTCATGGGTTACCCTACCTTGAATTATCATTTAACTTTTTTATTATGATATGTATAATAGTTATTACATACCTGCATAATGTGTTTTGATGTCTGCTCTATTTAAAATACAAATTCCAAAGGATATGCGGTGTGTTTATAATATAAACTTTCAAATCATAATACAACTAAGGAACATTTTCCAATAACAATCTTCATGACTATTAATTAAATATATATAGATTTCTTTAAATATAGACAAATTCACTTAGAAAAACACATATAGAGATAATGTCATCATCCAAATTGTAAAATGCTAATTAATTCTATAACAAAATCTCTCTGAAACAACATTTGTTGTTTAGTATCCATTTTGGTCTATTCCTTGGCCTTTATTTGGTCCTAATGCTATTAACATCATCTACCCTCTTTACCCATCTAAAAGCAATATAAAGTTGACCATGGGTAAACACTGGGATTTTCAAATAAATGCCATCTTTTGTGAAGGTTCGGCCTTGCGCCACAATTTCACCAAATCAAATTGTGCAATGCACCACAATGAATGCATCCATCGTTCATTGGCCCTATGCTGTGTAATGCAATCTCATTTAAAATTGGTAATCTATACACAGGAATAACTTCATGTTCATCCGATGCTCATTTATTCTTCTTCTATTAATATCGTGCCAAATCTGGCGCCTGTAGTTCTCATTTCGAGGAACAATACCTCTGAGTGGTAGTCTTCCGACATTATACATTATTACTGTGCAAGCCATTGTAAAGTATTAAGTGTAAAAGTATCAAATTGTTTGTTCAAAAGATTTGATCTAATTTTCACTTTGTGTTGTTTACTACTTCACTAACAACTTTACAATAACAAAATAATGCACATTCAGGTGTGGTTATATTTTTCAATTTATATAATCACAGCTGTGTTTGCACTAAATAAAAAGACATAAAATTAGATTCCCATGCTATTTAAATGTGAATTGTTTTATTCCGTAATAACCTTTTGGTGCATAATTAAGAAAAATGAATAATTTTCCCCAAAATTTCATGCCCAGACCTTTAAAATGAGACCTCTCCCAGCTTTCTACGGCCTGCCGTTCACTCACAATTTCATTGTAAAATTTTGGGCTTACGGAATTAGATATATAGATACCGGATGCTGCTTAAAATTGCTTACATGATCTTCTTAAGTCCAGCTAAAAAGTTATCTTATTGGTAACCATAGTGTCTCTAGGTTCCCATTCCCATTAACCATTGTAGGATGGTTAAAATAAACATCATAGTGCGTAAACCTAAAAGATAACACTGACGTCATCCATAGAACAGTCTATGACGGGCTCAATGAACTAAGTTTTCACTGAGTAAAATAATGAGTCTGGTCCAAATATAGAATATCTTAGTACCAAAAGTGAATAGACGGATCGGAGAAGTATCTATAGGACGAAATATATTTAAACACCTTATGCAACCATTTGAGGTTAAGTTCATTCGATAGACAATTTATCAATGCACAAACTGCCGCTGCAAATAAAACTATTGTTACTGGAATTATTGAATAAAATGTATAGGTAATTTATTCAAGCTTGACAAATCAATGAATAATGCATAGCACTAACTGACCACTGTCCGGTATAGGGTGCCATGGCAACTGAGTTTCTCTTCATTCTTATTCTGCACATCCCTGGCAACATCGCAAAGAATGTTAATTGTGTTTATTTAGACCAGGATATTACAGTTTGTGCAATGGAGACATGCATGGACGCAACTTAAGTTCTTCGAAAGCGAACTGAGTAGACATACTGGAAAATTGACGTTATGGAATAGTGACAAAGAGAAAGGTGAAGTGTTTTGGTGTACAGAGCAATAGATTTGAGCTTAAGGACAAATTTGTAGTACATTTTTAAATAAACTTTAAAAAATATTATGTACAAAAAAGTGGAGAAAATAAAGTGAAAAGTGGAAACCGTTGCAGCGTATGTCGGAATGCAAAAAAAATCCGCCGCAGAGAAACCTGCAGACTAAGCCCTTCCTTCTGATTATACTGTATATTTCACTAAAATGTCTCCTTTAAAATATCAGCTGTATTCCCTATTTAAGTAACACAGTATCAATCGAGCTTTACTTGGTGATGTTTAATTCGCTTAGTAGGTCAATACTAGATGTACAATGCAGCGCTCTGCTTGCAATACTGAGCGGAGAAAGCATAATAATCCAATACCTTGAGAAATAATGTAAACACGAATTGATTGTTACCAATGGGCTCAAATTATTATAAACTAGCTGTAACCCGCGGGCTTTGCCCCGTTTAACTTCTTAATTTTCAAGATAATCTCGTTCGCATGGCTCAATCACGTCCTGGTTGAAGTTTGTTCACTACGCTCACTCACCTTTAGGTTGGAGCTCGTTCGCTACGCTCACTCACCCTTAGGTTGGAGCTCGTTCGCTACGCTCACTCACCTTTAGGTTGGAGCTCGTTCGCTGCGCTCACTTGCCTTCAGGTTAGCTCGTTCGCTACGCTAACTCGCCTCCAGGATGAAGTTCGTTCGCTACGCTCACTCACCTTTTGGTTGCAAATTAGCTGTTGTCATAAATGTAAAAGAAATAATAGAGTGCTGCACCCTGTTGGTAATCCTTGTAACTTATATGCTATTGAACATCATAGAACAGAACCAACTTGTTTAGTTGAAACAGCTGTTAAGATTCAATAATTCCATTTCTCATAAGGTTAACATGGGAAACTCCAGAGCCACTGGGGCGGAGCCCGAAAGGATTTTTGAAATAAGAATATGCCTATATGTTAATCGGGAATGTGAGCTATCATCATGCCAAATTTCAGCCCAATCCGACCAGTATTTTTCGCGTTCACTTGTCACAAACATACATCCATACATCCATACATCCAAACTTTCACATTTATAATATTAGTAGGATAAAATGTTTGCAGTATTCAAAGTCAATGGAACATCTGGTTCACATAAATGAGATGTCTATTTAAAGTATCCTTAGTCAATTGTGCATAGACTAATTGGGTGTACATTTTGTTGTATGCTATGCTCAACGATATTAATCCGATTGTTCTTTCTGTTGTTCTGTATTTGTAATGTACTTGTATAAATTACTTGTTAACAATCATATGTTATTACGTTTATTTACGTTTTCATCCTTATTATGCAAAGCCGTCATGATGACCCATAAAACGTTTAAATTTACGTAGAAAATTTATGTCGTCCGATTTGATAATCCCTGAAATCAGTATTATGATAGCGCTATTTAAATATTTGTGCATTCATGCCATTTTAATGTTTTTTTGTGTTCGTGTCGTCGGTGTTTTAATTGTGTTTTTGACGATTTAAAAGATTTGAAAATGTCTTCTCGCACAGGACTATTTAACGGAGGTATGTAAAACCTATTATTGTCTTAACAATATAGTCCAGGGACCAGAAACATGAATTTTGAGAAATTAATAGTTTCTGGAATGGCTGGCTTAAATATTTTTGATAAGTAACAAAACGAAAACAACAAACGAAATGAATGCAGATAATTTTGATAACTATGACTTAAATTATCTGCATTCATTTCAATCCCCGTTAATACGAATGAACAATAATATTGACTTTGAATACTGAAACAGACATCATATCCACATAAACTAGCTGTAACCAATTTTGTACTCAAAAATAGTTGAATGATCTGAGTTCGTATTCCTACTATATAATTTTAACCACAGTCAGGAAAAGCTATTATAGACCAACATTTTAATGCTAGTTGATTTAATTATTGTTTAGTCTACAAGATATCCGATATTGAAGACTCATCTAGCACGTTGTCTCCACAGAGTGTATATTGTTAGTTCGTAGTCAAATTTGGCTAACATCGTAATCCATCGAATGCTAATGGTATGAAAAACAAATGGTTTGGGTCTTTCAACCATTGCCAGCGAATGTAGGCCTACACATTGAACCGTTTATTGAAGTAAATGAGTTAAACTATCAGTTACTGTTCATCATATTCGGATAAAATTATAATAAGCAACTGAATACTCAGAAGACTTACTGTGATAGTTGTTTTTATTTCTCTCATGACATTGTTGTTTTGATCTTCCTTTAAAACACTTACTTGTGGTTTTGGGGTTGCTGTTCAAGGTCTCCTTATTCCATCAGATGCTTAAGAAATTAAGTTGGATCCTATTTTTTTTCTCGCATAGTGACAAAGTCCTGGTGTATGCTTAATTTATCGTGGTTGCAGTTGTCGCTGGTGACAAAAACTGTCGAATTCCAGGTCATCGAGGAAGGCTGTCTCCCGATTATTGATGGCTCCAATGTTGACACAATCATACACTCCACTTCTGGTTGCAGTACCGACCCCAAGCTGTCACATAAGGTAGTTGACTGTTCTTCTAGCAACCAATCTCCAATCAGTTTATTTTTTTCTGATTGGCATTCTACGTTCACATACGTCACTTCCATAGTTGTATTTCCGCCTCATGGTTTATCAAGTATGTTGTATTCTCTTGATTTAAGTCTTATGTTGACACAATCCTACACTCCACTTCTGGTTGAGATTGTGGTATCAACTATTGTTGCGAACTCTGTCATATTTTTTGTAGGTCCAACAACCAATATACCGTAGTTTCTCCCTGTGGTTGTATTTCTACCCTGTTGGTGGCCGAGGCTACCGTATTCCACAATGTCCTCTGGCAGGAAGCTGTGTGGAGACAATGGTACGACAGTTTCATTGACCATTATCAACCATGAATATGGTTATTTGGAGGGTGCAGCAGGCATCTAGATGTATTTCTCACGGGCACCTCACGTCCACGACTTCCTGAGCTTCTTGGACATGCAGCGCGCGGTGACAGGGGCTCTGCCGCATAGCAATCGTCATCCTGTCGGGCCCTTGACCCATGGATGGCGACCGTCGGCCCGGGCGGAAGTTTGGATGGGAGATAGGTGATAGCGTCAGGGAAATCTGATATCATCACAGGACAGGTTTATTTGGCTGTAGATGAATTAGTTTCAGTAGGCCTAATAAAAATTTGAGTGAGAATATTTTTTCTGGTGGATTTTAGAAGCACTCAGTCAAAAACTAAACGTGGAAACAAATCTGCATGTAAGCGTGTCTGGAAAATAATTCAACCTTACAATATGCTTGTCATCGTTTTAATTGACAGTGGCTATTTGCTTCGTTTAGAAAAAAGTAAAACTACTAGCCATAAAGTCTCATGAAGCTATACTTTTTATGAAACTAAGAACAATTATTCAATCATGTGTGTCTAAGTGTGAATTACCTCTATAACCTTTTCCCTTACCTGCCTGCCTGACTATTAAGTTAGTAACCTACCGATTAAGTTTATGACATGACAACTCACCGTAACGTAAATCAAAATTACCGGCATTTAAAAAAGAACTACTCTTTACTGGGGCCGTTTCAGCCAAATCCTATCAAGATCATTTTGATCAAGAAATTGAGAAATCTAAAAAGCCGACATTTCTGGCTGCAGCGGCGGATAATTACTATACAAGGTAATTACCTCTACTCAGCGTGCGATACCGTCTCGGCTGATCTGATCTTAATAAGCCCTGCTAATGTCGGCATCATCCCGATAAGGAATTTAAATTACCCTTTCGCCACCAGGGAACATCGGCGGCCCTGAGAGCACTTCTGAAGAAGCAACAAAACATGGCCTCGAGCACTAGGGGGTTTTCTTTTTTTTTACTCGTTTGTCAAAAAATGTTCCCCAATTACATTGTATTTCACACTTCTGTTATCTATATAATATGTTTCATGTCCACTTAATCTGTCAAAAGTGCAACAATCATCGACTCCTAAAGATTATTCTTATACCTATACCGCGATAGCAAATGACATAACTAGTATAATACAGATCAGGTGATCATTTTCCTTATCAAACTCTTTAAACGGGACTGGTGACATGAAAAACATGTACCGGTAACCAATCAGCATTCATACAGTATATTTCAAAATAAATCATCATCATAGGTAATATGTTATTATACGTTTTTGTATGTCCCACCTCCACATCCTAGGACGCTATTTCTACCCCGTAACTGTTTCACCCATTACTTAAGGCTAGTCCTAGAGGGTTGCGGCATTATCACACGACTGTATGTTATATCATAGCGCATAATTGAATGTGAAAATGGACCAACTAAAATCCATTGGCGATCAGCGGTATTTGAACCTCGAACTTTGGACACCGAAGACCCGCGCTCTACCACTAGACCAGCTCACTCCTCGTAATCCTAAGGTAGTCATAGTAATTTTAACAAGATTTTGGAAAGAAGAGTTTTTACTACTGCAGCTCTTTTACCATTTTGTATTGTTTACTGTGGGAAGTTAACACACTTTCAAGTAATTAATTGCTTCTAAAACAACTTAAAACTTTTATACTTTTATCAGACCCCACAACAATGTTAAAATTTCATGTTATTGTGTTATATTGTGTTTAATTTTATTGTGTGGTATATCTCCTTTTGTTTTAAAGCACCGAAGGAGTAAAGGCCATATGAAATTTCTTAGATATATTTTTGCTATAAACAATTATCCTCGATTGCGCTTCCGTAGACTTTCGCGTTTTATAGAATCGTCGACTTTTTCTCTTCTACAGTGTGGACAATCTTGATTTGGCATCCTTGGTCTAAACCTAGCCACTCATGATGCTCAGCCGCAGAAAGGGTGAAATTCATGACGTCACGGTTCACACAGAAAATCCATCTCTTTCTGTCCCACCCATAATGTTCACCTCCTTCTTCGTGACATTTGAGTCCAGAGTTAAAACCCTACTGGACTCAGGCTGTTTCAGGACTATGTTCTCGCAAGTCTAATGTTCACACCCATCGTCCAACACCTTCGTCGTTACCGCAGTCCTGACCGTTGTGAAGGTCGTGAGAGCGCAGTTCACCATCCGCTGTCCAGTTCACCAGTTCGCCAGTTCGCCAGTTTGCTGGTTGTCACATAAAGCCTCAGTTACAAGGTCCGACCCTCCGCACTCTACAGGGGGTTCCACAGATACACCAGCGCTGATCGCTTTATAAGACTCTCGTGTCCTGGCACTATAAAGTAGCCGGGAATGCACCGACAGCCTGCACCCTAGCACCAGGGAACATCTTCGTTTACAAGTTGGTTAACGAGAGCGATTTGTTTCGCAGATTTGCAAATGAAGATTATAAGTATTGAACACATCTTGTTTATGAACTTGAATATACTGGAGGATTTCATGTCCAAGCCGGAAAGCTTCCTCGAGGAACTTTTTTCATGTTTATCATAATGTGTTTATAGACTACTCGAAGAAAGAGTTTCTGTAGCTACGAGAAACCATTATGCGGTGTTTTATATTTATACCAATTATAATTATACAAATCAGGGGCGAAACACACTTTAGCGTGGGTGTACTTTCGACCACGACCAATCATAGAATTAGTGTAACAAAATCTATGAGTAAACCTATCACAAACAAAAAAGTTTAAACAAATTATACAAAACAATCAGCAAAAGATGGTGATACGGTAATCAAATGAGGCTTGAGACATTTTATGACTTAAATATAAACACGTATTATACATATACCATACATTATTAACATTCTTCATACCCTAACATTCTTCATACCCCACTTATCCTAGTCAATAACAAAGCCAAACAGGCCACCTCAATCACTTAATTGTATAGTGCATGCGTATTCAGGAGTAGCATTTCTTTCTTTTTTTTCTTATACTAATAAAAATTATGAAAAAGTGAGGTATGGAAATTGTCCGTCCCTGTTCTTTGTTTGCTCAAAATTTCATTGTTGGGGAAAATTTACCTTTCATAATAAATTTACACGCAGATCGAGGAACGCGTGTTTGCAAAATCTTTTCATGTTTTAACACAACATTAAAAATTGGTGTAGTTTCTCTAGTTAAGAGAAAATATTTGTTTCGTGGTGATAGTAAATCACCACGAAACAAATATTTTATGAAATATATATTTGTTGAAAAGAGACCTTAAAGAGATTACCAACGTTACGGATTCATGCAATAATCGAGCTTTGCGGAAAACTTTAATTGGGTAGAAATGTAAGACACAATGGAAGACCAAGATTCGACAAATTGCGAAGAGATTGAAAACTTTGCTCCTCCTTCAAATTTACTTCGCTATGATCTTTGACTATTGGAAGTGTTCATCCCATTCGCAAGTTAAAACCAGTTTTTGAACGAATGTGAATGTAGTTGAATTTAGTTACCTACCATACATGGCGCGATGATTGTAATGTCAATTCAATCATTGTTGATTCCTGATTAAATGTAGGTAAGTTTAAGGACAACTTCATGTAAACCCTAGTGTATTTTATGATACAATAAATGGCATAAAAATCTAAACTAAAAGGGAAAATCAAATTTGATAGACTCATGCAACTATGTTCTGTCCTAATTCAAATATGGCTGATCCATATAGATGGGACATGGGATGCCTACTTAAGTATCCAATGCTATCGGTTAAATCAACCAAACACCGACAACATTACGACAGTTGACAAGCTGGTTGTTTCTCAGCACATGATTACGACCAGGTGTGAACGTGGTCGTGGGGAAGTGGCGGGAAGCGTGAGGGCAGCGAGTGACATCGGAATCAATTTCGATAATCGTGGCCGCGCCGCGCTGCTCTGTGATTCAAAACTGATTATCTCCCCCCTCCACCTACCAAGCACTACGCCTGCGCCGTAGCTGTAATTGTACGCACGTCCCGGCCAAGCGTTATCGACGCACTGCTGATGTGCTGCCATGTTGTACAACAATGCTATAGTGAGATTTACCCTGTGGCCTAGGATCGGGAAAAGGGAGTGATCCGTTTTAGAGAGTAGTGGATTATAATATGCAAGTCAATAATACGGATTTATGAATCGACATGTGTATAAATTTGATGTTACATTGACAAATATTTTACAACGCATGGTGCAAAATTGGCACGTTATAACATAAACTGTTATTAAAGATTGTATGTAGCTTTCAGTTTTCACAGTTTTTTAAATGACTTAAAGCTATAAAAAGCATGCAATTCTCCTTTGATTTTCAAACACAAGTCAATGAATTGAGTACAAATCACATTTCAAGTCCAAGCAGCTCACCATGCAGAACTACACATTAATATGCATGTACATGCGAAGCAACAAATCAAAGAAAACACGAATTTTCTAGCTCAAAGGAACAATGATACACCTTGACAATGGCCACTTGATTACCATTTTGGAACGAGTCGGATAAACCGACAATCGTGAGATTGGGACAGTATAATGCACATGTCTCGATAGTTAAATGTGAATTTTGTAAAAAGCAAGCCACCCTTACGTTCAGGTCAAAGTTAGTTTGGGAATTCTTCGAACCCTCCTGGAGTCCGCTAAAAACTATTAGGCACACAATGAACACAAGACGAGATGGAAATCTTGCTCAGGTTCTAAAGAAAGTAAATAAAATACGTAAATAAATTACACATGAAACCTGTATTTACACTTATATTGTTGACTCGCAAAACGACAAATACATAAATTATGGTGATTGGTGAAAAATTTCGATTGGAGTGTCCTATCGATAGGGGTAAGCGTGAGAAGTTTGAGGTAGCAATTTCTTCAAATTTAGTATTTACATTATTTATTCTAACTTCGTCATACTTGTGATAGTTTTACATTTATTTTAGAGGCATACAATTGATAAAGTCAAGTAAATGATCAAGTGAGCACCTAGTCGTATCGGTTTGTATTTCCAATTTTACCTTTTTAGAGTTGAGCGAGCGACCTAAATCTCAACAGCATTGTAGCTAGCAAGTCTTCCTCGGGCTATTTTTGCAGGTGACTTTGTTGGAAGTAGAAGTTCGTTTCGATGCCCTCAGGCAGATTCTTCTGGTACATTAGTCACCTTCGAGGGACCTCCCTTTCATACACTTAGCAACGCAACTGATCGGGGAGATTTAACTGAAACAAATCTTTCACATTCGAAATCAATTAATACTTGTGTTTAGATAATGATTACAATTTTCTATGAAGGCACAGTTAACATAACGGCAATAATATTACATACGAAACTCAATATCAATAACCAAACTAAACTATAAGCCCTACACAAGCGAAATGGCATTTTGTAAAAAAAAATCCCTTATAACCGGTGGATTGTACAACAAAATGAAATTTGAAACCCAGCTTCTTTCCTTTTGAAGTTTTACTTAGTAATAGAAAATTCATGAAAAGTTCAATCAAGCCCAAAAAAATGAAGCACAAAATGAAATTTGAAACCCAGCTTCTTTTCTTTTGAAGTTTTACTTAGTAATAAAAATCCATAAAAAATTCAATTAGGTATATTGTTGATTTATGAACTTTAAAGTTTCCACTTTATAGTTGAGGACAAAAAGGCTCGAATGTCAACTGGTATCATAGACGAAATATACGTTTTAAATCAAACTTTTCACAACGCTTAAAGATGTAAACAAACAAATTAATTTCATTTCATTATTCCTTCCTTTTAAAAATTAATTGACTAAAATCGGCCAACAAAATCACAATAGTTTGTGATTTGTTTTCTCCATAGAAATAACAAGGGAAATTGAAAATTCTGAATTAAAATAAATAAGGACCACCCTACTTATTAAACTAATGTCCGTTAGTCCGAAGAATAAGGTTTGTCAGAATTTTGAGTTTGTTTTGTTTCTAATGATGTTAGGAATTAAAATGATTGACTCAAATTGAAACATTAGTATGGTTTTTTTAAAATCATGCAGGTAAATTTGTCATGAAAACTATCTGCAGGGAAGGTGGCTGATATTATATTGAGTGTGGTTATATTCACAACTTGTATCTTATACTAGTAATTTTACTTTAAAATTCATCGATTGAAAAATTTTCATTTCCAGTAGTGCATTAACTTTGCTCAAGAATCTCTCATGTCTAAAACATAATAATATTCCTTTTTCGTCTATTTTCCAGCCAGCAGCCATAAAAGTTAACATAAGTAAATTGAGTAAATTTTAAATACCCCACAATCAAGTACAACATCGTTTCCTTGGCTAACCAATACTATTGTATAAACAGGCTATGTATTTTCAAATACTGTGCTATAATTACCTCTTAACATGTTCACGTTTTGAATCAAGTGAGAATTTATATTACTTTAACTTCAAAACTGAGACAATCTTTGACAATAACTTTAATTCACTTTTATGTAACCAACTCTAATGATGTTTGCGAAGCTCCGAGGATAAAAGAAATACGAGCTTTAGCCACAAATGCCACCGGCGGGAGTTGACTTCTTACCTTTTATATTATTGTTTATGGCTCGTAAACCTTTTACAGCTGCATTAGCTTTTATAACATTGAAGCAAGCTTGGTTTATTGTCTGAGAACCCCACAAACGCTGCCCCGAGAATTGTCCTTTTATGACGATGATTTCGAATATCATATAGCAAATGTTGATTCGGGGTCTTTATTCCACCAATTGAAATTCTCTTAGTCGGTTGATCTTGGTAGTCACTTCGGAAAAAATACTTCAGTTGTAAAAATTGGCTAGGTATTTTGGAATAGTTTTAATATTTTATCAAAAGCCAGATACATTGTTTGTATGGACACAACTGTGTGCTGAGTACAATTTTACACTTCTGCAGACGTAAAATATTATACCTAGTCTTACTCATCTTGCAGGACCTTCCATTTTTAAAACTATCTGCTTCCACCTTAGAAGACTGATCGCCAAAAAATTGAAACCAGGTAGTTACACCTAAGACTTGCGCAAATTGTTGGAAAACGTTTATTGGCATAAATAGGTCAACAACATCCGTAGGCTGCATGGAGGTGCTCAGTTAGAAGAAGTAATTTCTAAATTGGAATGTATAAATTAGATATATTTGATAAAACGTACTTTTTTCATCATCCAGTTACTTGATTAGCTTCTATTTCCTTGACACCGACACGTCAGAGTTCATGGTGGAACAAATTCTACCATGGTCAGAGTCTGTATTTCAATGAAAAGAAGAGTGGAGGATGAGTGCAAAATCAACTAAAATCAACTAGTTTCGCTTTCTTACTGACTAAGATCAGCTGGCTATATTGCCAAGATTAATGATTAAGCTGAATCATTAAAAATCATTTTACAGCTTCTGAATTTTCTCAAGATCACCAACTGTATGACTACTATGCTAGCACTATCTCAGCTTGAAGGAGCATTTAAAATAGAAGAGACTCTCCTACTTTTACTCTACATCTCCTTATCTACATTGCCATCCAGGATCTACTGTATTACTCCCTTCCCTTGTACATATGTAGGTATATAAACAAGCCGACCAGTTCGCTATGTGGTCTGCTCTGCAGTATAAACGTCAGGCCCAGACAGCAGGGCGCCCCCTCAGCCTCTTTAGCGGGTTACAGATGAGTTCTGCCCGCGGCTCTCACGCCCAAAATGCCAGTTTTACTCCCTCAGAAACGCCCTCTTGTCCGATAATGCTCTCCAGGTGTAAATTTGGACTCCGTTTAGAACACTTGTACAGATATTTGGAGTGCGTAGGATTCCTGTTGGTTCTGCAAAGATTCTAAGGGGTTTGAGCAAATTTCCAGTCAACAATTTTTTGGGGCTTCTTCGAAATAAATGTTTTATTTTTACACATAGTGGTCCGTGTCACAATATGGGTTTTCATAACAGCTAAGTTGTTAGGTCAAATCCATTGCTATTTGTTTTACACTAGCTATGAATTTGTATGCTAGAAACGTGGTTGACGCCGAAAAATCAAAATCTTGATTGCAAACAATTTGTAAAACTATTTACTTAACGATAGTGTAGTAGAAATAACAGACGTAAAAACAGAAACCAGCTATCACAGACGACCTGTATTAAAACTATATATACTGTATTTAGATTCTGGATACAGTCACCATGTATTTGGACTCTGGTTGAAGTAGGGTAAAGGCCAAGCGTTAGTACGGTTTTATGATTCCTTGCATACTTTTTCATACTTTGCATACCGTGATAGATGTTCGTTTATGCATCCATACAAGTATATAGTTGTTTGATGTTCGTTTATGCATCCATACAAGTATATAGTTGTTTTTTTTTCAAATTAAAACCGATCTAAAACCATTAATAATGTATATTTTAGTAGCACAAAATTACTCACCATTAAAAACATTTTGGATCACACTTTGTATCAGATTTTTCAAACCCAGTCCAAATCTGAGGGCCATATAATCACAACCAGGTCCAAGTCCCAGGTGTCTCGGGGTAATCATATGTTACTCTTCTGGCGGGAGAAAAGTGGAATCAATCCCATAATGCTCTGCAATCATTCTTCCCGCCGTTTTCATCTTGTAACTGCACGCACCTGTATTCCCGGAGGCGGGCAGAGTGCGTCTTTCGTCATATTCTGTTAGAGAACTCGTGCATACTCCAAATGGCATTTTATATATTTACCGGTTGTATGTTATTTATTTTTCTTTGTATACATTAAATTCTACATTTGACTAACAACAGGAAACATCAGCATAACATAAACCAATCAGCTGATACTAAAAATAGTGAAATAGAATAATTATATTAATTGTCACTAAGTTGAACTAAATGTATATCAACTCTCCCCTCCTTTTTAGGCAGGATCTGGTCAATATTGGTCCATTGTCCATTTTAATTTTGTACATAACGTTGCCCACTGTACTGATTACTTCTAATCTCCACTTTTCCTTGGATGCATAGTTCCTTGCTCGCACTCTTTGTCCTACACTGAACTGTCTTCCAATTTTTCTTTGTTCTTTTTCTTCATACGTTTCTGTTTGATCTGACATGACGTTTAGTTTTGTCCTGATATCTCCGACAGACATTATCTTGTTTCTTGTATGCAGAGATTGCAGTTGTAGGTAGAGCTATTGTGTCGATCTTTGTTTTGTATGTTACCTCTATATATCAAGTATAAAAATAATTAACACTGTTTACCCATCAAGTAACATCCATACAGTAGAGAATTTCCAGCAAAGACTTTGTCCTCTGGTTTCTATGATCATTTGCTGTCTATGTACTAAAATTGTTATGTTTCTTTGCGCTGTCCGGTTTGTGTAATAATCTTTGTGCTTGGTTCAGTTGACCCTGAGTCAGGGACCAGATCAGATTTTTTCTTATCACCAATTGAAAATGTCAACAAAAATCCACTTAACCAAACCATTAACAACAGTGAACCATACACTAATAAACAAAGATGAACTAACTATTAAGTTTATTAAACAACTGTGTAGGTACTACTGTATAAAATCTTCGTCCTCAGCGAATCGTATAATTTTACGTCTTGTGTTGATCATTATAATTAACTATGAAGAAATAATTCACACGACTTATTAGAGAAAATGTCCACTTTTATTTCTTAGCCCAAGTTCTTACTAAGATTTCTTTTATCGATGGATTTCTCCTAACTCATTCATGAAACTACTTAATCAGTTATCAAGTTCTTATAGACCCCACTAAGAGAATCATCGATGATTCGCCTCTTTAAATAAAAAACAAATCAATAGAACCTCATCCACTTAAGATTTTCAAAATAAGCCATCTCTCTCCTTTACTAATTGAAAACCTCCAAAATCACCAAATAAGTCCCAAATCCGAGCTTTCACCAATTTCATAGCTCGACCTGATTAACCTAGTAAGCACCCACTGTTATTACCTCAGAAATTTATTGGCCATAAATAAAACAGCAAACGTGACGAGTTTGTGGGCGTCTCCGCAACATACGTGGCAATCATACCGCAAGGTGGTCCAGGGACATCTTCACGAAACAGCATCAGCGGGAACACAGTAACGCGGTGATCTCCTTTGAGATAGCCAACCTCAGAGAGCGCGGCGCGAACTCGCGGTGACACAAAAACCCGTGTAAATCACCACACACTAATTACACTGGACCACCGCGCCTAAACCAACATGAGCCATAGCGCACTGAGCAACGGCTTGCATATAATTACCGGTGATTTGTAGTAGCAAGGTGAGCGCCGGGGGGTAGTGATGAATGCCTCGCAGTCCGCCTCACTGGAATTTTCATGCATAATAATTTTCATGGAGTCGAAAATGCTTAATTTATGTCGGCGGGGGACCGTTTAATAGTATGACTTGGACAGATAGGGCTTTTGTCGTGGACGTTTTTGGTATGCCACTTTGTCAACTGGCTAGGAGGTGGTACTCCTGTGTTCGGTATGGTACTTGTGCGCAAGGCTGGGTGAAATAGAATATTTGTGTGTTCTTTCTTTAGAATAAGCTTTTGACAACTGTCAAAATGTATACGTCATACCGGTCATTATTAAGCTCAGGCAATAGATTGCGCTCATCATTCCCTATAGAAGAATCCCTTTAGATTCGTTCTTCCTTTCTGATTCTCCTTAACGTCTTGGGTTCTCGAACGTTTTGAGTACTATATTGTATTCTCTAGTAAGAACTGCGGTTGTACTGTACTCTTTTGTGTAAATAACACTTTAAAGAAATTGAATGTACAAACCTTTAATTTACTTATACATATATATAATTTTCTTATATTTTTGAGTCTAGTGAGTACTTTCTTTTGCCCATTTATTTCAGTGGTCCTACACCGTATATTTCAACTATCTGTTTATTTTACGTTGGCTAGTAATACTAATTCATTTTAAATATTTCAAATGTAGGAAACCTTTCTCCGTCACACGTCGGTTTTCCGACGCATTTACGTCAGAACTGTCAAAGTCGAAATTCCGACTCATTTAGCAAGCGTTCGCTTAAACGCTCACCGTTTGCATAATTTAAATAAACAAGGCATAGCTTTTACACTATTTGAAAGTGGAAATCATAAGCTTTCTTAATAAGTTACCACTTTGTATGTTTGTATGTATTGGGCGACGATTATTTTTACTATTTAGGTAGCATTGTATATGTGATGTTTTCAGCTCAGCTGTCAGAACGGCAATAATGTAGGTTAGTTGTATTTGGTGCCTGTGATCAACGTAAGGTTTTTTGTACATAGTGTAAATATTTTTAGGGCTGGACCGTAAAAATTGTGTGTTTTTGAAAATTATATTTTATTTTCTACAGTTTGGCTATATTGAAACCTTTTATTGGTGAAGTGGGTTGAAGTGGTGATAAAAGAAACTTCAATAAATAGAAATTATTTAAAACAACTTTGGATTTCGATGCTGAAAATTCTTTCAGTACCAGGTTAGTGCCATTATTATTATATATTATTTTTATACTGAATTTTATGAACAAAATGAAATGCAATAGTTTATATCGAAAAACTTGAAAGTAAATGCACCCTGCAAAATTGCTGAAATCGGAGTGTCATTTAAGGTATTTTTTTGCGACAGAGAGAGCAAAGGTATTATTATTTTATGAAGTCAGAATAAAATTTTGTCAAATTTGAAATCTCAGACTCTACCCATTTCATTGTAGAAGTAAGTAAAAATACAGCTTGGCTTAAAATACAGTACCTACTTTGTATGGTGGCAATTTCAATGAAAAGTATTAAAGTATTAAACTTTAACCAAGGACTCCAGTTTCTGAGTCCAGCATGACAAGCACGGATCCCAATGTATCTCAACTCAAATAAAACATCTCAAATCTTAACACCGCTAGAGTAACACGTTAAAACCGTAACACGATATATATTAATTACACGATCTCTCGCTAGGGTATCACGTTACGTTTATTATTTATTATTTAAACATTTCCACCGCGAGGACAGCCGTCCATCATACCACGTAGTACGGAATACCAAGAGGCGGCGGGTCGCTCAAAGCCCGGGAAAAAACCACCGGAAATGCGTAAATCTGGCGGTAACGAGACAATGGCACTATCTTGATCCGGCGACAGTCACGTGACAAAATGGCGGGTAATTGGACAATGTAATGCGGTTGAACATTTATTGTTCGGTTTCTCATCGTTGAGCCTAACGAGAGTGATTGAAACAGCGATGTTTCCTGGAAGGTGGCAGCTGAAGACTATAGAGGAGATACTGTGAAACATGTTGATACTGTTCCCACGGAGATGTGGTCTGAGAAGTGTTGAATAAGTAGTTTGTACGAAGCAGTCTAAGAGTGGTCGATTTGTATTGAAATAAATTATCAAATAACTGATAAATACTGTAGTATATTTCATTACCAAGTACTAAGTAACATTTCTGTACGTGCTCAATTTTCATGTGTCAAAGCAAAGTCAAACAAACACAAGAACGCCAAATTTCACACGTTTTACGTTGTTACTTAGGTCTGATATATACAGATGACTTTATGTACTTCATATGACTTTATACAGTCCTTTGTAGATTACGGATGATGGTGGGGTACACCATGGAGGATGTTGGAGGTTCTTCATTGGAAGAACTCTGTGTAAGAAGGATTGTGGTGGTTCTAAAAGAGAAGACTGCAGTTCTTTGGTATGGAAATTCTACATAAGAAACTACATATCAGGTGATGACGAAGGTTATAAAGGAGAATTCACAGGGATACAAGGATGAAGGTGGTCAACTGAATTTTGAAAATTTTGGAAAAAAAATATTAGTTTATAGGTTTTGTTTGTACTGTATTTGCAATTAATTGCTCTCCTATGTAAATGAACGCCCTTTAATGCAATGGCTCAAAGTTCAACATTCATTGGAGTTTATTTAGCTTGAAGTTTCAAAAAAAATATTTTAACAGCATTGTTCCTTAAATGTTTCTTCTAATTAGACTGTAATCGACGGAATAAATATAGACGAAAACAAACATATAATTTATTTTTATTTTATTTTTTGTATGGGTACGGTATTTTAGATTATGTGAGCCAAACATTTATTTCATAGTATGAACAGGGGTTTTTTTAAATACTGTCAAAATATACAATTCTATCGGTACCGTAATGCTAATGATAAATTAGTTAGGCTGATTGTACATTTATAATGCACATGTACCAGTATTTTATATTTAATATGTAGTGGTCTATTTAAATTATTTTTCGAAAAAAAGGTCGGTTGAGATTGGTTAACCAATAAAATTGTTCCAAAATTTATGTGATTTTTTTCACTTAATGACCGGCTGTCAGTGTGGGCAACATAAGCAGACCACACACCAACCACGGTTGCCACACACCATTGTGTAGCCAATAATTACCTTGTCTAATAACAGGTCATAGTAATTATTTCAGTTTAATATGCGCATTGCACTGTGATATTGTCAGTTTAGTTTGATTTATTGATTAGTTGACTTGCGATTTGCTGTTGAAAGCTTTGCAACCAGGGTTGCAAATCGATAATATTAAAACGTAATAGGGTTTTTTATTTCACGATTCTGAATCAACCACTCGTCTATAATATTAAAACGTAATAGGGGTTTTTTTTATTTCACGATTCTGAATCAACAACTCGACGGATTTTCATGATTTTTGTGTCGAAAGAAAGATAATTTTGAGAACTAGGGAATGTCGAGGCCATAATTTTAGTTTAGGGTCCCAGTTACTTAGAAATTAAGTTTTAATTTTTGAAAAGTCTAGCAGTTGACGCTAAGATTTAAACTAGCTTTTGTTATAATATAATTTGCTTAACATAACAGCTGTCAACATCCAGCGTTTGTAACACAAATTCAGCATTGGATAAGACTAAAAGACATACTAAGGGTTGACTTATTTATACTATGTGTAATGCCTTGTGTTGGTTAGTCTATGGTAATGCTAAACATTTATACGTTCAATCATGTTCAATCCTTCGATAAGAGGATGACAGATTATTTAAATATACATAGTAAAATACTAGGATGTTCAAATTATTATTTTCAGTAATCTTTGTAATCTTTGGTTTGTTTAAGCGCAATATAATTTGTTTTAACTAACAGCTGGTTAAATATAAAAATGCTCTATAGAACTATGAGGTTATTTTATTTACTCAGATTTTGTCATTTAATATAGGAAATAAATAAGACTAGTAGACCACCGAGATAAGTAACACCATCGAAGTATAAAAGTCGAGGCTCTGTACACGAGTCTTAAAAAAATGATATGCAAATTATTTTACTGCTCAACCTTTTGGGGTAGAAGGGTAGAAAAATCACAATTTTTACATGTTTTAATTCATCTTGGTGGCTTTTAGCGAATTTCCCTATAGGGAAGTAGCTATTACCGTAGGTCTCATGGTAAGACCTAAGCCCGGGACCGATTTACTTTTTCATTTTGATATCTCCAGAGGCCAATAACACCATTCGTTCAAATTTTTATATATCTATATATATATATATATATCGATATATATATATATATATATATATATATATGTGTGTCCATCCGCACGATAACTTGAGTAATTTTTGTCCGATTTTGATAAAATTTGGTTTGAAGGTGTAAGGTGAGATAAACTTGAATGAGTTCGCGAACCAGCATGATCGGACTATGGGAACAGGGGTTTATGGGGGGTTTTATGGGGTAAAAATAGGTTTTTCCCATTTTCGACCCTAAAAACACAAAATTTCACAATTTCTTTTCAAACCATTTTGTAGAGCTTAAAAAAACAAATAATTTAGTATATTGAAGCGTTACTATGCGCCTAATTGTAAGGGAGAAAATTCCAAAAAATTGTAATTTTAAAATTCTTATGTTATTTTTATGGAGAATAAGTCAATTGTTGTAGTTTGCTTGTTTGTGAACATATTTTGATCGATTTTGGAAAATACTTTTATTTCTTACTAAACTATTATCATTTAAAAAAAAAAATCTTTTTTATCCTCCCTGTTGCAGCAAACCTAAGTACTCGTTAAACTAATTCTATTTAAATAGGAAATAAATGTGCTATTTTTATGGAGGCATTTTAGTGTAAATCCAATCAGGTTAATGGAAATTCGCTTAGTCTGCAGGTTTGCTGCGGCGGGGGTATTTGTTTACAATCAATGTTTTTGAATGCTTAAACTTTGTTTGGATTAGGCTCGGGATTATTGATGTCATAAAGAAGGAGATCAAGAATCATCAGGAATACGATTTTAAATTACCACCACAACCTCAGACGGGTTTTATCCAAAGATATACAGATGAATGACATAGATTGAACACAACGTCATCATTGACCTAGGATACTGCAATTATTAGACTTTCCATCCTTTTATGAAATCTAAAAAGTTGTTTGGCGTGTGTTTAGTTGTGGTTACGTTTGGAGGCGCTGAATATTTTATAGTTAAAATAAATGAATATGGGGAATTACAATGTACATTGATTCACTGAGGGTGGTTTAATTATTAAGGATATTAGAACTGATAACGGAATGGATAATAAACATAGACAATTATGTAATTACGTCTTTAGCTTTACTAGCGTGTCTACGTTTTAAATTCCTTCAACATGTGACCAGTTTTTTTTTTACTAATGAATATTATTTTATTTTTGACTCAGCTGTTTACAAAACAAACTATATGTTGTTGTTTTTACTTTTCTTTGTTTACACTTATTTATTTTCCAATTGATGCAGTGAAATTGATATAAAGGATATGTGTGGACGATTCGTTTAATGATGTCAGGACACCAACTTTATAATTATGTGTACTGTGAATTTTATTGGATGTTTTCGTTTGATTTTAGGGAGTTTCTATTCAGACCTACTGGAAATTGTGTATAGTATGAGTAATTGTATTGTGGTGATATTGATTATGGAACAGGCAGGTATGCGATGGAATCGGAAGGTGATATGATATCGTTGACTAGGCCTATACACTTCTCAATTGATAAATACTCTTTCTACTGTAGGCTGCAATAAAATTTGTCTTTATACGTGTAAGCTAGCTGTTCTGAATTGTACACAGTTTTAACTGACTATTCCCTTACGTAGGACGGGCTAACACCTCGTATGGTGAATAAGTTGGTTTAGTTTTGTAGGTTCAGTTGACAAATTTTCAATTTGGTGTTGTAAAATAAACAAATTGACTTTGAAATATATCCATCTTTATTGTTATAATAATAAAGGGGGATTCCTGTCTTACTAGGACAAATAGGAAAGTTAAATAGTTTTCATAGTGATTTTACAAAAGGGTTACGCACTAGAAAATCTTAAAAGTTTCAATGTTATTCTTATGGACATTCTATTTCAGTTCATGATTATCATAAACATCTGATTGAAATGTTTTCTATGTATTTTCTTCATGTACCAGGTGATTGACATTTAGTTTGTGTGTTCAATTGTGAGGTTATAGGCGCCTTAAAATAAGAAAATAAATAGCAAAACCTAGAAATAATTAGAACACAGATGAAACCATTGTTGTTCGATAGTGAAAAGTACTGTGAATAACATATCAAAAGTCTCCAAAAATATCTTTGGTGGAACACCACCATTTTTCCAAAATGGCGGCCAAATCCAGTAGTTTTTTGCTTTTTATTGAAATTCTGACTTTCCAGTCAATATTGGTGAAAAGTCGTCAATACATTTAATGTTCCTCCTGAAATTACCTGTAAAATGATACCAAATACATGTACCTACAACAAAAAATAAACCCCGTAGAAATAATAAAATATTTCAAATAAAAATATTTGTTATAAATTAATGTTATAGTCCAAGCAAACTAAAAGAAAACCAGACACAGGGATCGTATAAAAATTTGCAAGTAAACATTTTATGGTTTTATTTTTATTGTTGTGGTGTGCAGAGTGACATACCAAAAGTTGCAAAAAATCAGTCCACGGGAAACCCCTAAATTAAGGAAAAAATGGCGGCTTTTCCCAATATTGGACAAATTTTGCAACAAAAGATACCACATGTTTTTTTGCACATTTTTCGAGATATTGACTTGGAACCACGACCGATATTTATTGGATAGTCCGTACTTATAATTTCAATAGGGGACGCTTTTTGGGCCACCATCTTGGATCAGCCATATTGGATCTGCCATATTGGATATAAATATTTTTTAATGTAATTATAGTGTTGTGACACATCATTATGAACTAGATTTCCACGCTGATTTCAATGCTGAAATCAGTTTTTTAAATAGCGTTTAACGATTTTAAGATATATAAAAATGAAAACTCTTCCCCATACATTTATTATGGACGTTTCGTACTTTGACAATTTAAAAACACATTGAAAACTACCACAGTCTAAGGTTGTACTATCAGGTTCAAGTATGGCGTGGAAATAGTTCACCAGCAGATCCAACAGATCGGGAGTGGTGTTTGACTGATGGTACATATGACGAACTTACTTATAAATAACTGTACTTATAAATAACTGTAACTGTGTAACTTGGAAATTATATTTAGATAAATATAGGATATGGCCTTTAACAAATTTCAACAAAACGTTTTATGGTTTTATTTTGTAGTGTTGTGCAGAGTGAAAACGGGAAAATTTCGTCATAGCTATTCGTTCAAGTATTGACTTTTATTTTAGCTATGGATTCCTTATTGGGAGTTATTTAGAATTGGGGATAAATGTCTTTAACTAAAGACAAATCTCAAAATAACAATAATTCATTCAATAGTTCATTGAAGGTAGGCCTACATGATTCGTTTTAAATTTGTCATGTGTCATTTAATAATCAATAAAATTAATGCCAAACATTTACTGAGTACTTTGATACCAGAATGAACTTGTTAACATATTAACAACCCGAGATATAAATCTTTTAACAAAAACTGATAAAAAAAGTTTAATTTAATTTTGTGTTGGGGTTTGTACCTTGTCTATAACTAGTCTGTTTTAACTATAAATAAAACAAAATGAAAGCTAACTAAAATGAAAGATCTTTTATCACTGAATATTTTAAGGCTAGAACAACCTGCAAGCAATAATAATACCTGGAGAAAAATAATCCAAACACATTTTCAAAGTAACTTACGATAGGTCCATAACTGATGTATAGGGGAGAGTTTTCGTTTTAATATATCTTAAGCAACGAAAAAACTTATTTAAAAACGGATTTCAGCATTGAAATCAGCGTGGAAATCTAGTTCATATTGATGTGTCACAACACTATAATTACATTAAAAAATATTTATATCCAATATGGCAGATCCAATATGGCTGATCCAAGATGGCGGCCCAAAAAGCATTCCCTATTGAAATTAAGTACGGACCATCCAATAAATATCGGTCGTGGTTCCAAGTCAATATCTCGAAACATGTGCAAAAAAACATGTGGTATCTTTTGTTGCAAAATTTGTCCAATATTGGGAAAAGCCGCCATTTTTTTCTTAATTTAGGGGTTTCCGGTGGACTGATTTTTGCAACTTTTGGTATGTCACTCTGCACACCACAACAATAAAAATAAAACCATAAAATGTTTACTTGCAAATTTTTATACGATCCCTGTGTCTGATTTTTTTAGTTTGCTTGGACTATAACATTAATTTATAACAAATATTTTTATTTGAAATATTTTATTATTTCTACGGGGTTTATTTTTTGTTGTAGGTACACGTATTTGGTATCATTTTACAGGTAATTTCAGGAGGAACATTTAATGTATTGACGACTTTTCACCAATATTGACTGGAAAGTCAGAATTTCAATAAAAAGCAAAAAACTACTGGATTTGGCCGCCATTTTGGAAAAATGGTGGTGTTCCACCAAAGATATTTTTGGAGACTTTTGATATGTTATTCACAATACTTTTCACTATCGAACAACAATGGTTTCATCTGTGTTCTAATTATTTCTAGGTCAAACCACATATTCAGGGGCCTATTAACCTGTGTTTTAAAACAACTAACTTCTCAAATGTTGTGTGCTTCTCCTATCCCTTAATAACTAAGGAATTGCCGAATTGGTGTTCAAGAGAGAAGATCAGAAGTTTTTGATAAGTACAAAACAGTCCATTTAGGAATGGACCTAACTAGGGTTAGGCCTGATACCGGTAATGATATTGTTGACAATGCCACAATCATGCAATTATTTGCAGAATGGTGAGTAAGTTTGCAGTACACAGTAAGTTTAGGTTGGTTTGTTGTCAATTGGAGGGTTAGTATGCATTTTAGGGTTTAATTATGCCTTACTGAAAATTTTAGAAAAGCCAATTTTATATGTATCGATGTATATTTACATGCATAAAAATTTGATTGGTGGAAACATTGTTTAAAACGTAGACATGCAACTGTTTAGGGCCTTTGAGAACCATGATAAAAGAACGTGCAAGGTTTTATATTACTTAAAATAAGATACATAATAATTTAAGATAGGCTATGGGAGAACTGACTGTACTATACTATTGAAAAATTGGTTTTAAGCATGTAAACCTAACTGAAAAGAGATACAGAGGGAATAGTATCCTGGCCAAAAACATATTTTGTAGGTGGTTTCAGAGTGAGTAGTCCGAAGCTCTTGGTAGAAGGGCAGTTGAAGCTGTCAATGAATAAGTTTTTATTAGGTAGTTTTAACTTCGTAATCACAGATATATATTCAATTAAGTGATTATATATTCAAACGGATTCAGGCCTAATATGTTTTTATTATAATTAATTTGTTGTCCTGTCTTACTATTCATTCAACTTTTTAATTAAAATTTTCGTGAGCGAAGCCACGACGGGTTTGCTACTCTATGCATATGTTCAGCTTAAAATACCAAAAGTGTGCTTTGCTGCCATTTAAACGATTAACTATTAAGTGATTGATTTGCCGAAAACCTGCTTCTTGCAGCTATTCAATAAACTCCCCCTTTATTAGAGTCAATATTTACTCATTTATATTAAACCGAAGTTAATCCAATCAACAAACTCCCGAATTACAAACAAACGTTATAACCACGTTCCGAAAATAAAAACTCCCCGAGGCCATAACAGACGTCGGCTTTGAATAAGGTGTCAACTTGACGGCACTAAAAATGTTTACGACTCAAACAAACTCCGGGAGCAAAACGAGTGACTAAAAAGCCATAATTTGGCCGAAATTACACGACGGTTTGATTTACCGAGGAGCTTAAAGTAATGCGGGGAGAGGGGGGAGAGGGGCCGCGCGACCGCAAAAAGCATTTTACGTGTTCTTCAGGGAGAAGAATGGAGACTAGTGAAGTGTGAAATGCTATTCTATGATTGAGGGTTGTGGACCGTGCCCGCGGCGTAGGGAAGCTGAGAACATGGCCCGGGTGACGATAACGATGTGATAGTGGGGTAGTGACGAGCTAGGAAGTAGTATTTCAGTTAAGTTTTGGAGAGGGTTAGGGCCTTGGTTGTACAACATCAAAGGATGGCACTTGTAAGGCTATAAAACAAAATTTTCCAATATCGGCTGGGAACGAAAGTGAAATAATACTGATTATGATCATTGGTTGTGTTGGATTTTACTCAAAAAATTGTAGAAACTAATGGACTGATGGGTGGGAATATTTGTAATATTAGCTTGCGTAGCTGTTTAGCTACACAACAACCATGAGCAGTGAGAGGATTCATAACGTTGGTTAAAAAAACTTTAGTTGAATACGTATGCATTGTAAATTGAATAAAAAGTGTTACGGTAACGATGTTCGACAAAAACTAAGTTGGATTACTGCTCATCGCGTTGAAAAACCATGTAGAAATTCTGGATAGGTGGGTGGAAAACTTTCAATTCATATTCTCCTTATGCTTCTAGACTATGAATAAAAATTTAAACCAGAACTTCATCAAGGTTAAAGTTTTTCTCGAAAGTTAAGTTGTAAGTGTGTTTTAAGCTGTTAACCTGTAATTGAATCTGGAAATTTTATAAATCCAAATTAGACATAATCCAAACATTATACTAATGTTTATTTGCAGTTTATGATCACAAGTGCGAAGCCTGAAACAAAACGATGTCACACATTCTGAAGGTACGATACAATTTAAATAATGGAAAGGTAAATGTAAGTCATTCGATTAAACATTGAAGTTCATTTTGTCTCTAGCGTATACTGTCTACGGAGTACGGACTTACTTCCAAACAATAAAATAATTGTTTGTAAGTGATTAACTATCTAACCAGTTCGTCGTTTAACCGTACGCGTGAACTAGTATTTTAGATTTATCAGCCTTTTAAGAAATTGTGAAGATTTTATCCCGTTCTGTATAGTTTGTATCTCTCTATACAATTGTGTTTAAAAATTGTGACGATAAACTTTTCAATACAGTTTAAATAAGGATTTTATTTTCTCGACATTATTTCCCTCCCAAAATCGAAATTAATTGGAGATCGGCTTAAAAAATGTACATCAGCAACATAATGTAACAATGGAAGCTAAACAGAAACAACGAAAACCCTCTACGACTTTCCTTTTTGGTCAACTTAATACTTCTATTTTCCTCGGTTTGTGACATGAGGAGAGTTGAGGCTTGTCACTAGAAATAGAGAAGCCCATCTCAATAAAGACGCGGTCCGGCCACTTGAGATTGAGACTGTTCTAAGTAGTTTACACTTATTAGGAGAGTAGTTCTTTCTAGGAAGGCGACACCAAGGCAAAAACCCCGTCGTCGTCCGCTTAGCGTTCATTCACTGTGCTAAACTGCTCTGGATACTCTAGATACTAGTCTCTATTTGTCAATACGATCTGGATAGTCTAGATACTTGTCTCTATTTGTAAATATGATCTGGATACTCTACATACTAGTCTCTAGTTGTAAATATGATCTGGATACTCTACATACTAGTCTCTATTTGTAAATGTGATCTGAATACTCTACATACTAGTCTCTATTTGTAAATGTAATCTGAATACTCTACATACTAGTCTCTATTTGTAAATATGATCTGGATACTCTACATACTAGTCTCTATTTGTAAATACGATCTGGATACTCTACATACTAGTCTCTATTTGTAAATATGATCTGGATACTCTACATACTAGTCTCTATTTGTAAATATGATCTGGATACTCTACATACTAGTCTCTATTTGTAAATATGGTCTGAATACTCTACATACTAGTCTCTATTTGTAAATATGATCTGGATACTCTACATACTAGTCTATATTTGTAAATGTGATCTGAATACTCTACATACTAGTCTCTATTTGTAAATACGATCTGGATAGTCTAGATACTAGTCTCTATTTGTCAATACGATCTGGATACTTTAGCTACTAGTCTCTATTTGTAAATATGGACTGGACACCCTTGATACTAGTCACTATTTGTCCATATGGTCTGAATACTCTACATACTAGTCTCTATTTGTAAATATGATCTGGATACTCTACATACTAGTCTCTATTTGTCAATACGATCTGGAAACTCTAGATACTAGTCTGAATTTGTCAATACGATCTGGATACTCTACATACTAGTCTCTATTTGTAAATATGATCTGGATACTCTACATACTAGTATCTATTTGTAAATATGATCTGGATACTCTACATACTAGTCTCTATTTGTAAATATGATCTGGATACTCTACATACTAGTCTCTATTTGTAAATGTGATCTGAATACTCTACATACTAGTCTATATTTGTAAATGTGATCTGAATACTCTACATACTAGTCTCTATTTGTAAATACGATCTGGATAGTCTAGATACTAGTCTCTATTTGTCAATACGATCTGGATACTTTAGCTACTAGTCTCTATTTGTAAATATGGACTGGACACCCTTGCAGCAATATTATTTACACTATTTGTCCATATGGTCTGAATACTCTACATACTAGTCTCTATTTGTAAATATGATCTGGATACTCTACATACTAGTCTCTATTTGTCAATACGATCTGGAAACTCTAGATACTAGTCTGAATTTGTCAATACAATCTAGATACTTTAGCTACTAGTCTTTATTTGTCAAAATGGACTGGACACCCTTGATACTAGTCTCTATTTGTCCATATGGTCTGGATACTCTAGATACTAGTCTCTATTCGTCAATATGGACCGGATACTCTAGAAACTAGTCTTTTTATCAATATCGTCTGGATACTTAAGATACTAGGATCCATTTGTCAATATGATCTGGAGACTATGGATACTAGGATACTTTAAGTTACTAGTCTCTATTTGTCCATATGGTCTGGATACTCTAGATACTAGTCTCTATTCGTCAATATGGACCGGATACTCTAGAAACTAGTCTTTTTATCAATATCGTCTGGATACTTAAGATACTAGTCTCCATTTGTCAATATGATCTGGATACTTTACATACTAGTCTTTATTTGTCAATACGATCTGGATACTTTAGATACTAGTCTCTATTTGTTAATATGATCTGGATACTTTAGATACTAGTCTCCATTTGTCAATATGATCTGGATACTTTACATACTAGTCTTTATTTGTCAATACGATCTGGATACTTTAGACACTAGTCTCTATTTGTTAATATGATCTGGATACTCTAGATACTAGTCTCTATTTGTCAGTATGCTGTGGAAACTCTGGTAATGGTGTTTGAAAAATATTCTCTTTATTTATAATCAGTAACTAACTCCATGCTGTTGTTACTCTGTGAAAAATCATTTTCGTCACTACGGTTACCGGTCTTAATCTATTTCCTGGAAAATATATAAACTTGTCTCTATAAGATATGGACACTCTCCTGTAGCTTTTATTTCCATGTATTGTAAGAGTTAAGTCTAAATATTATACTTGTTCACTCATCCCACCTATAGATACTTCTTACAACAGATAGGGAAGGGCTGGATAAACGTAAATGAGTTTGCGAACCAGCAGGATCGGGTAACTCACTTGAACTAGATACATGGAAACGGGGTATTAAGGGGGGTTGAAAAAAAATGTTTTTATCGATTGTTTACCCCAAAAACATTAAAATCCTTAATTTTCATAACAGCTATCTTTTAGAACTTGAAAAACAAATAATTTTGTATATTGAATCGTTGTTGTAAAATTAAACGTTACGGAGTAAATTTCCAAAAACTATACAATATAGATATCCATGTTACTCTTACAGAGAAAAATTAAACTTTTTTAGTTTTCTTGTTTACAGATGTACTGTATATAAAATATGGAAAAAGTATTAAAATCCTATAGACTACTTACTAATAACATTATTTTGCAAAAATTTTACCTTACCCCTAGCAGCAAACCGAGGTAGGCAAAACTCGTTAAATCTATTATTTAAATGGTTAATAAAAATATCTGTATTATAAAAATTTTTATATACAACTTTTTTCACATATTACAAAAAATGAATTTTATCTTATTTATGTAAATACTGTATTTAAGTAAAGATCCAAATCAAATTGAAATTTTTTTAGGCTGCAGATTTGCTGCGGCGGGGGTATTTTGTATTGCATTCCCACAATTATCACAAATATTTATTACTATTTAAGCAAAAGTACGGTCTTTTTGTTTTTTACCAGGTTCACTGGATTAACTGCGTCAGTTTGGAAAATTGAAAATACTGTATAACTTAAAATAAATAGTTCAAACAATATTGCAAGAAAATATGATAAGATAAAACAAAAGAAATGAAATGAAAAACTGAACCAAAGTTAAAATTACATTCTAGATTGTGTACATTGGCACAAGTGACAGATATATAAATATTCCTGTATTATTAAATACTTAAACCTTTCATAATTATAAAGTTAGTAAAGTGTTATAAAATAATTGCACTAATTAATTATTGTAGATTACTTTATTTTTTACAAAACTATCAAGATAATTTATTACAACCTATTACACGTTTGTGGTATTGTAATACGTCCATCAGTATACAATACACAAGCGCTGGTGTAGCTTAGCTATTAAATATTCACATTGATGTATTGTTATGGCTTCATCCGCTGCCGTTAGATCCTACCTTCTTGCTCATTTGTTTTTATTGTTACATAAATTATCATTAACTGTTTTGTATGGAGATTTAAGGAGACAACTCTAGACTTTAAGGTTAAACGGGATTATTAAGCATAGCCTATTAGTTTGTGTAATTGTAGTTTAAAATTATAGATTCCCCACCTTATCCAGTTTGAGTTTAATTTTAAGGAACTAAGATTCCTCCCCTTTAGGGAAATTTATACAATTAGGTACAACATATACTTACGTTGTACACAGTTCTCACTTGTTCCATTGTAGTTCTCATAAAAAAATATTAGAAACATATTTTATACATTTGTGCTTCTGTTTTTTGAACTTGCTAAGGATTTTCATATAGGTATATTTTGTTGTTGAAATAAAATTAAAAAAATTACATCTTGTTTTGATAAGTTTATAAAAAGAAAATCAACTTTTATTTTTCAGGTCAGGCTACAATTTAAATATTTAAAATTCCTACGACTTTATTATTATCAAATTCCTCTAATTATATCACAACTTTGCAATACCATAATCCATACAAAAGAACCGGCGTATACTTTACTACAAGTTATATATTAGTTCAAAGTTAAAAGACCTTGGTTGTAAGAAGAGATTTTAATATTGAAATATTTTTTCATAAACTAATATAGACTGGATTACACAATTACCATTGTTATGTGCATAAAACCATAAAACTTAACCAACATTGGGAAGAAGTATTAAAACTTAAACAACTATTTGAATTGAACTCACCCACTACTCAAGATATAAAATCTGATAGATCTATCTAGGTACCAATCAGATTTCTCTAAATAATTTGTTTCAAACATAAATATGTTAGAGTAACCAGAACCGGTTGAATCTAGATACGTTCGTCTTCTTCAAAATGTATTCTAACCAGCTTGCAATTATTATAAGTAAAACTAGCTGACCCGGCGAACTTCGTATCGCCTAAGTTATAGGTTTCCCCTAAGACAGACCGATGGAAAGAAAGTACCGTTACGTTTAATTTTCAAGATGATCTCGTTCGCATCGCTCAATCACGTCCTGGTTGAAGTTCGTTCGCTACGCTCACTCACCTTTGGGTTGGGGCTCGTTCGCTACGCTCACTCACCTTTAGGTTGGAGCTCGTTCGCTGCGCTCACTTGCCTTCAGGTTAGCTCGTTCGCTACTTCGCATCGCTCAATCACGTCCTGGTTGAAGTTCGTTCGCTACGCTCACTCACCTTTGGGTTGGAGCTCGTTCGCTACGCTCACTCACCTTTCGGTTGGAGCTCGTTCGCTGCGCTCACTTGCCTTCAGGTTAGCTCGTTCGCTACTTCGCATCGCTCAATCACGTCCTGGTTGAAGTTCGTTCGCTACGCTCACTCACCTTTGGGTTGGAGCTCGTTCGCTACGCTCACTCACCTTTAGGTTGGAGCTCGTTCGCTGCGCTCACTTGCCTTCAGGTTAGCTCGTTCGCTACGCTAACTCGCCTCCAGGTTGAAGTTCGTTCGCTACGCTCACTCACCTTTTGGTTGCAAATTAGCTGTTGTCATAATGTAAAAGAAATAATAGTGCTGCACCCTGTTTGTAATCCTTGTAACTTTAATGCTATTGAACATCATAGAACAGAACCAACTTGTTTAATTTGAAACAGCTGTTAAGATTCATTAATTCCATTTCTCATAAGGTTAACATGGGAAACTCCAGAGCCACTGGGGCGGAGCCCTTTTAAGAATTTCGAAACGGGAAATAGTTTACGTCCGATTCGCATACCTACAGAATTTACACACCAAATTTCATATCGATCGGTGAAGTCGTTCCGGAGGAGTTTGCAGACAAACACTGTGACACGAGAATTTTATATATTAGATTACAATTACTTATAAGTTATAAAATATACGATACTAGCTGTTGTACCCGTGCTTTGCAACGGGCAGAGGACACAAAATAGAAACATTTTAATCTTTACATCTGTTGCATATAATAGATACACATCCGCCAACGCTTTTGGAAACAAAATTAAACTTTTATAGCCTTAAAAGAAACGTTTAAGTTATGACTTTTAAATCTGGTAAGTAGTGGATACCACCATTTTGGTTTTGATTAATTTTTAATCTTGTGTAGGCTGATATGAGAAAAACTGAACAAATCTTCGAATGAAACTTTGACATACATGATTTACCTTTATCTCCCTTAATTACATATCTTTTAATTTATTAATGACATTTTAAATTTCAATTTTGAAGTTGCAAAAATACTAATTATAAAATTTAAATGAACATTTTTTTTTAAATTTCACTCTTCTTTATATTTAATCACAAATCCTTCCATCTTCAGTTTCTTCACTTACAATAATTCATTAGCAAAACTAAGTAAGCTGTTATAAACTTTAGAAATATTGCTGTGCCTTATCAATACAGTCTTTTGAAATATTAAAGAAACTATATCTATAAAGGTAGGTACTATAAAAAATTTTAAACAAATAATTTAGCATTAAAGACAGCAGACAAAACTAATATGATTATCAAAGCATCAAGGACTAAAAAATGTAATAGCAAATACAGTATATGTTTCATTGTATCTCTGATACTACTCTACAAAAATATCAACAAACAACTTAATATACAAACCAGTTCTTTTAATCATTTCCATCGTCCATTGCCAGTTACATTTTCACACTTACCATTAAGTAAACATAGTAACAGGTATTTAATTGATTTCATAAATGAAAGAACACTGTGAACTGCTTAGTTTTATAATATTTTCCTTGGTTTAATTTAATCAGTGGTGTGGCAAAACACAAATAATAAATGTATCAAATAAAGTAAATGTGAACTGAAAGCTATGTTAATATATAATAAGAGTATTTTGTATTACCATTTGATAATTAAATATAGTTACACATATACAACCGATTTTCGAAAACAAAAATCAACGACGTACAATTTAGTTATTGATGATATTCTTTAGTTTAATTTAAGCATAGGTTAAGCAAATACACAATAACTTAATTTACCTAAATCTATATAAATAAAATTAGAGTTTTGTCTGTACATTGCTTAGAATAATGAACTTTTTGGTTATTTTTACATTTCATAGGTCAGAGAAACCGAATCAAACCTTATCTCAATTTCTGTCTGTCTGTCTGTCTGTCTGTCTGTCTGTCTATCTGTCATTCTCTTGGTAACGCTAAAATACGCACTTTATTACAACTACTCCTCAATAACTATAGCACTGTCCCGCCTGAAACTTATTTTCCAAATACTATACATATATGAGATGGTTTTAGACGTATTTCATCGAATATGAGACAGTTAGATATTTAACAGTAAACCCTTGAAAATCAAGTTTTTGTCGATTTTTGACGTGGAATTTCTGGAAGCCCATGTTAACCTTATGAGAAATGAAATTATTGAATCTTAACAGCTGTTTCAATTAAACAAGTTGGTTCTGTTCTGTGATGTTCAATAGCATTAAAGTTACAAGGATTACCAACAGGGTGCAGCACTAGCACTATTATTTCTTTTACATTTATGACAACAGCTAATTTGCAACCTGGAGGCGAGTGAGCGTAGCGAACGAGCTAACCTGAAGGCAAGTGAGCGTAGCGAACGAGCTAACCTGAAGGAAAGTGAGCGCAGCGAACGAGCTCCAACATACAGGTGAGTGAGCGTAGCGAACGAACTTCAACCAGGACGTGATTGAGCCATGCAAACGAGATCAGATAGTAAAAATAAAAGTAAGCCTACCGTTATAGGATCGACCGGCAGACACAGAGGTAATTTAACCTTTTATTGATTGTCATACCGATCCGGAACAACAAAAAACAACATAAAATGAAGCTATGTATAATAGTTTGGCCAGCATATCTTAAAATATGCAAACCAACTGCTGTTCTTTATATAAGAAGGTTTCAACTGAATATTATAAGATCCCCGTGCGTAGAACGGGTACACAGCTAGTAAACATATAAAAAAAAACAAAGTGATGTGCAAGTTACGAAGTTAATCTAACACATGTTAAGCAGTTAGAATTTATTTAAAGTAGCCTCCAAATTCATACAAAACATCTATACATTGTAATTTTCATACTGTTTCCATGAAAACATATCAATAACATTATTTTCATAACTTAGACGCTTTCAAAAATCCAAAGCAGAGCCGGAGTTGATACAGCAACGGTTATAGAATATTTTTATTATATAATCATTTACATAGTTTTAGAATAAATAATCCATGATAAAAGGTTAGATTAAAATATACCTACCTCATAGTTATGGAAAATATTATAGCCTATTTAATTTCTTTGTATCAGCTGTCTGAAATTGTGAAATATGCAGTTTAGCAGTTCTTCTTGTTTACATTTAAATGTCAAAGGAAATGTAAACAAACATTGTTAGTGTTCTCATCACAGCCATGGAGTAAATCAATATTTACTTTTAAAATGTTCACCTAAGAACTTTTAAAGCCAAAGGGGCAACGCCTACAGTCAGTATCGAAATGTGAATAGTCCTATAATGGTCCTTGGAATGGTAGCTATATTTTTGTAAAATTTAAGCCCAGTTGGTTCAGTAGTTTTTGCACCTATTAGTAACACACATACAGACAGACACCATTAGATTTTTATATAATAGTATAGAAGTATAGATTTCAATAATAAAACCTAACCTGTAATAAAACTGGTTCTTTCAAACAATAAATACCTATTGTTACAATAATTTAAAACTGCTTAAATTTGCGGGATAACAGTTGATAATTTTTCACCTTTAAAAAAAAAAAAAACTATGATTGTTCAATTCATTATGCTAGCAGTTATTTTAATTTTGAAAACTTTTTTATGAAGATGTTGATTAACTTAAAACATACTGTATTCTGTTTCTTCAGATTCCATGAATTTTGTCCATGCTATTCACTACTCCATCGAGACGTCCCCTTTATTTGTACTGTACTGGCCATACCATATCATGCTGTAAACGTGGGTGATGGTGGTTTATTGTATATGTGAAATTGCTTAAGTCGTGTACATAAAAAAATAACAACTCCATGTTTCGAAATAATCCCCACGTTTTCCTAAAGTATTTTACAAATATCAATCTTATTTCACCAAAAAATACATTTATGAAGCGGAGAAACTCGATAACACTTGCAAATCTCATATCACAACAAATCAGCATCCACAGTGTATCAAGTTAGTGATAAGAGGCAAAGACAATATATCACAAGCGATGAATAACGATTGTTGTGATGTGAGCAACAGGCGGTGGTGGGGGAAGTAGGCGTGTAGTAGGCGTGAGCGCGGGGGAGGGGAGGCAGTCTGCGCATGCGCCACCAAGCTCCTCCCCTCCACCTCCCACCGTAGCAGACGACAGTCTGCGCCCTGCCTCGTACAGCTGATCACCTACTGTCTGTCACGGCGACACGCGAGCGGACCACGTGATCTCATATTTCCGCATTCCACTTTATTTATACTATTTATTTTTAACAGTCACCTCTCAAATATTTATATTTACCAAAGAATAAACGTTTTTCAACATTTTCGAGTAATCATGAAGAAGTGCGATAGGCCGGTAGTTAAAACACTTGTAATACCCGTTTTCTGAACTGTGTATAATGGTTGTGTAGTGCAGTGAAGTGCATGATAGGGATGGATCACTCGGCTGGGTTCACCGGGTCACCTTGGGCGGCTGTGCTGGGTCATCACCCGAGCGAGGCACACGGGTACCCGCCCGCCCATGCGCACCCGTCCGCACCCATGCCCATGGACCTTCACGTGCCCCAGGGCTTCCCTTACTACAGGTATTGCTCGACTCTATTACATAAACACTCCTTTTTATGGGATCCAAGATTTGCAATCCAATGCAATGTATTCTGTTACAGAGACCGTATTGAAAAAATAAACTGTACAAACATGTTTTCAGTATCTAAAAATAAATAATAAAGTAAACAACGGTCCGGCTCTTGGGAACTAATACCATCCCTGGAACCCTCTACAGCTCATGTTGAGGACTAATAATAAACCTAATTAATGAGTAAGCCAATTTACAGGACTTTACTCAATCTCAGTACTGTATAATCTTGAATAGAATATCGTGTCACTGCAGTCCACAACTGAATAGTTCTGTTCAGGTTCTAGATTTGACATTCCCCTAGCTGGAGCCGGCTCAATTAACAAATACGTCAAAATTCTCTAGCTTTTAGTTTAATTTTCTTGAAATAACTTTTCCCTAGACCGTCATTTAGAGCACTGCCATATTGAAATACGTTGACAGTTGTTTTAATGAACCTTCTCCACAATATTAATGACTAATACATACAGTCTAAATTACAACAAGAATAATTTAATTATCTCTTTTAAATTTAATTTAATCCATATTGTAATTATCCTTATTAAGACTTAATATTACTTATTATTTATTCCAACAGAGCATTTATTGTTTTTAATTAAACCTTTTCCAGGCTTGAACTAAACTAAAGCCGTTACGAAATGGGATTGCAGTACTGTATGTCTAAGAATACTGGGGAACATACACTGCACTTGAAATTTAAAAAGTAGTGATGCTTTCGTATAATAATTTTTCTACTAAATAGTTACACATGTAACATTGACACTCGGGTGTTTACAAAATTTTTACAAACAAATTCTATTATTAAATGAACTCATTTACTCAAACAAGTAGCTCAAAGCTTCTTTTTACTTATTATCTCAATCACTTAATTTATAAAGTTAACTTTGCAATGGGATTCAACATTTTTACTGTACAAAATTCACAAAAATACTTTGGGATTATACATCAGCCAATTTAATTTAATGCAACTGTCTAATAGGAGTTCCCTAATTTGGCTTTAATTTATTAAGTGTTAACCTCCTTAGATGATTTTTTCGTTGTTATAATTTTAAAAGAATGTTTGAACTTTTGCAACCCCCGGATCCACCCTTAGTCCCTGGAGTACGGTTGAGGCTGACTTAGTTATGCACCATCGCCAGGGGCTGCTTCTTAAATCATGCTGAGGATAAATCACAAATATTGTTGTAAACGTACTATCAAAACAGTTGATTCTTTTTTAGTCCATAGTATTTTCTGAATTCTTATTTTCTCGTTGTGTGGTACTGTATAAGTTTTGCCTCTAATTTGGAGACTACATTTTTAGCACAAAAATGTTAGAAGAGAAAAATTAAAAATATATTTCTCGGAATGTATATTTTCGACACAATTTTTACCTTTGTTTCTTATATCTTTGAATGTGTTGTATTTTAACTACTGTGTTTAAATATACAAGTCGACACTAGATCTGTAGGGTCCAGAAACATATAGGGCCTAGAGTGTTTTGCTATTGATATTATTTTTTTAATAGTTGGATTACAGGGATAAGTTATAGGGACATAAAAAGCTAGCAATGGCTTGCAAAAAGTACACTTTAGTTTGATATGGTGAAAATGTGGTTAAAAGAGGGAAAAATTGAATTTTACTGCAGCTTGCTTTAAGGTTGTTCTGTTCCTATTTGAAAGCTCTTTTTATCCTGCAAACATTTTAACATGAGACATAATGTACTAACAAAAATGCTTGAACGATTAACATGGATGTCTTCGTAAGCATGAGTCTTACTTTTATCCAACTAGTTTTCATTATTTTACAGATTTAAAATTGTACGTTTAAGTTCCGCCTCGAAAATGGACTATTTTTATTTCTCTTGATTATTTTTTATTATTAGATGAGTTAACATTTTTTTATTTTTATTAATTTTTAATTTTAATAAAAAAGTTTGTATACATTTTTGTTTTATCGTAGTAAAATTTTATACAACCTTGCTCATTTTAACTAGTCGAGAACATTCGTATTAAATAACACATTTTATTTCTGACAGTTGTTAAAAATTCCAACTAAGGTAGTTTCAAGCTTTTGAATTCATATAAGACAAAAGGTTTATTATTTATGTATTTTTCTTCCTTTGCTAAATTCAATTAAATCAAATACACATATTGCAAAACATTGTTCACACACTACTTATCAAATAAACAGTAAATAAAAAGTACAACGTTATAACTAAAACACAGTTTTACAGCCCTGTATTTTTCACACTTCAAATAAGGCGAATCTCTATTTTTTATAGTATCCGGAGTTTCAGTAAATATAGCCTAACATTATACATATATACAGTACAAGCTAATGAAGTGTTACGAATTTACCACGTAGGAATGAGTCTTATATCAATTCAACCCAAATTACCATCTATCTTCTATTGTAATATTTTAAATTTACTTACATCGTAACGTTCTACTATCAATTGGATACTACGAGAAGACTTAATCGTCCTATTGGCTAATCTGAAGTGTTTGGTGTCTAGCAATGCTTGTGCGTTATGTCGACTAAACATGGCTCTAATTTTAAGAAGAAAAAATTTAAAAAAATGGATTTTTCTCTTTTGGTAACATAACAGCAGGCAACTATTCTATTACATACCGTTATATTTGGTTGTAATAATCTTAATGCTGTAAAATTAACCAACGTATCGTATGATTACATCGTCTTAGCCATATCCATTCGGTAATATAAAATCAAGTAAGGAGTATACTCAATCTATGGCCTTGTATCCAATTATTTATTGTTTATCCATATGCACTGTATTATCACTAACAAAACCACAAAACAGAAGGTTTTGAATGAAATCAATATTTTATGTGAGTTCTGGTACTTATAGGAATCAATCGTAATGGACAATGTTAAGACGTAGTTAAGCTTTATACCAATTTTTTAAACGTAGACAACTTCTTTAAGGGGGGACTAAAGTCCAAAGAATTTCCTGACCACATTTTAGCGTAATCAGTTGGAATAAGTCGATAAAAGGTAGTTTACACCAGTTGAATAAGAAATCTATATATTTAATACGCGACATTAAACTTTGTGAACAATAAGGCTTTTTTGTGTTAATATTTAGCCCCACATATTATATACCAAAATCTTCGTCTGGGTGTGTAGATGTGCAAACTGGCTTTAGATTTTCAAAATATATCTTTTTAAGGGCGTGGGCTGCCCTCAAAGTTCCTTCCATAAGGATAACATTGTGATTGATTTGAATGTTATTATATTCTGGAACATATGTCAAAATTAGTAAAAAAAAAACTAAATCCCAGCTGTTTTGTTTGGTTTTGAAATGTAAACAGTTTGCATGTTTTGAAAAATAATTAGAAACCCGCACGATTACTAGAAAAATACCCGGCAACGAAATGTTACCGATAGTACACAACGGGAGAAAAGTTTTACATTATATTTTTGTCTAAACATGCCAAGGACCCGATGACAAAGAAGTATTGCTGGTCGGACACGGCGAGTCAGCATACGGCAAGCAATGCAAAACGTAAGGAGCCCAGACAAGGAGCTGGAACATAGTGGCGACGTGTATTTACAAAATTACACTGACAAATACTACGTAGAATTCAGCAGCATTCACTCGGCGATGAGATGGCATTAAAATATCAGAAATGTGGTGCACTACATTTGAAAGAAGAAAAAAGAGGACGAGGCGAAGGATTTTCATCCTGCTGCCATAAAGGATAAGTGAATGTACAGCCATATCGAGAAATCTATTATATCCAAAGCTTACTTAATGTACCTAGCAAATCATTTGAGCAGAAACTACAAAGATAACATTAGATCGTAATCTAAATGCGCTCGCAATGGTCAGCACTCGAGCTAAAATTGAAGAACATAACGGTGGAGGGCCTTTCATGTATAAGGTGCACGACACAATTTAAAACTCAATTGGCACCTTACAATCGTCAGAAGGGGAGCATATATGCCCAAATGTATATATCTCCGTACGTCGAAACAGCTGTTCAAGGAAGAATGCTAAACAATTAAAGCTAATGGCTCTTGCAGCACTGAACTAATACACATTTTTACTCATCATTTGGTTGATATTAATCCATACGCGCAAGTTTTCAGCATCATGAGCTCCGTCCTGCAAAATAGAACAGAAAAAATAGCCTAGATTGAAAATAGTCAACGATAGCCCAAGACCAACGTCGATACAACAACGCAACTTGTAACGACGTTGCTATAATATCCTAATTTATTATTCGTGCGAATTCGCACGGGTTCACCTAGTAAGTTTAAAACATGTAAATGATAACATTGACTTTAAATAGTATGAAAAACTCATACCTTTTTAAATCAAAACACCCTGTTATATGTGCGTGCTTCTGCTTCATGTAAGTAATGTCTGCTAAATTGCACTAAGATTAGTAAATGTTTTATGTCGATTAAATTGTTCACTTTTATTGTTATACGGATTTTAAAATTTATGCATTTTAATTAAGCTATAGTAATTAACATAGGAAAAGTAATAAATCTATATAATTAATACGCTACATGAAACTTTGTCGGTTGAACTCCTCCGCCATTTCTTAACCGATTTTATCCATTGACGTCTCATTGGAAAGAGCGTGTCGCGTAGATTTGCAAACTGGCCTTACATTTTTGAAAAAAATCCCTTGGGATCTGCCCCAGTGGCTTTGAAAGTTCCCATGTTATCCTTATAAGAACATAATTGTTTACATTTTGATCAGCTGTATAATTTAATTGCTGTTATTTATTTTTGAATTCAATGAAATGCGTTGAGTACATTTATTTACTATTTGAGTTTGTGTAAACATAACCCCCAAGACGGATCGTGTTAGTATGGTTGTATCTTAATTTTGTGTATTTATCGTTGTTTTGTGTCGCTATGACGGAACGTGTTAGCATGATTGTAATTTAAATTTGTGCATTCATCGTTGTTTTGTGTAGCTATAATTTGTTTATTTGTTTTTTTTATGCCTCCGACGCAAAGACAACGAAACATAAACAGGAGACGTAATCGTGATAACGACCGCAGCTACAGAAACAGAACAGTGTGGTGCGTAATAGGCTTAACTCATCACAGTCAGCACCTGACCCTGGACAAACGCAACTATTAGGTTAAAAATGCGCCCTTTAACACTACCACAAAACGACTTTTCGTTCTCAATTAGTTCTCTATCATGACCTGTGTTGCCTGTACAGCGAGGCATTTTAAGAAGGAGAAAACCGGCCGGAATGCTTTAGGTTTATCAATAACGAAGATAAACATGACTCAGACCATAGTACACATACAGTACAGACCATACAGTACACACCGGTAATCTTATTGAGTTGAGTCTTTTAAACACATTGTAAATATGACTGTTATTCGTTTTGAAATAATTCCTGTAATACTTCGCAATTGCTCGAATTCGAGCAACATGTACACTAGTCAACAATTAAACCGTCAAATTCAACTAAAATGCTTTCAAATTTTGTTAAATAACAAGAAAATACTAGTCTACTCTTTACGAATTGTAATCTATATAAACAACGAATGGCTACAACTTAAAACTTAACTCTGCTTGTCTCCAGCTGATCCGAGGATGAGAAAACTATAAAATATTATGTTGGATTTTGATAATGTTTATTTTAGCGAATTTCCCATATAGGGAATAAGCTATTACCGTAGTACTCATGGTAAGACCCGGACCCGGGGCCGATTTTTTTTTTCGTTTTGAGGTCCCTAGAGGCCAAAAATAGCATCCGTTCAAATTCATATATATATATATATATATATTTATATATATATGTGTCCGTTAGCGCGATAACTCGAGCAAAAATGATCCGATTTTGATGAAATTTGGTACAAACGTGTAAACCTACATTTATTCGAACGAGTTCGCGAACCAGCATGATCAGACCATGGGAACGGGGGTTTATGGGGGCTTTTATGGGGTAAAAATGGGTTTTTCCCATTTTTGACCCAAAAAACTTAAATTTTTGCAATTTCTTTCCAAACTATTTTGTAGAGCTTAAAAAAACAAATAATTTAGTATATTGAAGCGTTATAATGCGCCTAATGGTTACGGAGAAAATTAAAAAAAATTGTAAATTTAAAATTCCGATGTTATTCTTATGGAGGATAAGTAAACTGTTGTAGTTTGCTCATTTATTAACATATTTTGCCCAAATTTGGAAAATGTTTTTATTTCTTACTAACTATTAACATTTTACATAAAAAAAACACTTTAACCCTCCCTGTTGCAGCAAACCTAAGTACTGTATGTGTTAAACTGATTCAATTTAAATAGGGAATAAATGTGATATTTTTAAGGAGACATTTTAGTGTAAATCCAATCAGGCAAATGGAAATTCGCTTAGTCTGCAGGTTTGCTGCGGCGGGGGTATTATTTAGCGATTTGCACATAGGAAGCAGTATCTTTGGCTATTATAATCCCCGGAACTAGACTTCAATCCCTAAGTTGATTGACTTTTTAAATTTAGCCATCGACAGAGATTGCTTGTGAAAATAAAAATTACTGATCTATGTCACACCATATTTAAATCAACTCTAACCATTGATATTCTATGTCACACCATATTTAAATCAACTCTAACCATTGATATTGTGCGCTTCAGCATTTTTATATCACGCAGGTATCTCAGTAACAAATTAAGCAGAATCGCAGAATACAGAATTTTAGACACTAGTACACTCTGTGAGTACCGTATTCAATTGTGTTCTCTTTGAGTAAAAAAAAGTTCAAAAAAAATTTGGCTAAGGCTAGAGATTAAATATTAGTCATCGGTGTTACTTAACCGACTTGTACATATAAAACGCTTCCACTTTCAACCAGTGACTACCGCAAGCCATATACTCACCCACACGTGCATTTCACGACGAATGCAAATTGAATCCAGCTAAGCTTCGCATAACCAGCAGTGTTGATGACACTTGTTTTGGCTCCATTAGTAACGGACATGTCCGTAAACGGCGTTAGACCGTACTGGACTGAATTAGCGTCAGTAATGTAATGAAGTAGGGAATGGATGCGCTGGGGTCGGCCGTGTTCCCACAGAGTCCAGTGTCGTCATAGTTGTCATCGTAATGGGAAGTACTGTAGACTACACGTAGTGTTGTACTCGTTTGAGATTATTCGTGTGGTCAACGGGATCGGTGACTTATTTTTGTTAGAGATTGAGTGATTCTAGTGGGGTTATGATTTTAATTGGACTAATGAAATGCAAATATACATAAATACTAGCAGAGTACCCATCCTTCGTACGGGGTTGGCGTATAAGTATACAATTATTATTGCAGTTATACTCCACTCGTACTTTGCGTTTGCAATGGGAACGGACACGGTTTAAGAAAATGTGGTTCTTTTAATTCACGGTATACTATAGTATAGCACATCTACCATAGCTATAATGCTCTACCACTGCACCCAAACATTAATAAAGTTCTCAGACTATGATTGGTATTCTTAGACTAACTAAAATACTACCATCTCTCTTGGGCGCTTAAATAATTCAATCAAGATTTTCCTAATTCATTTGCAGTATTTAAGATTATTAACATCCTTCAATATTGTTACCAACATAAGTTTTTGCATGTCGAAAAAATTGGCTGATTACTTTCGCTCTCTTTTATGGGCGTTTAAGACTGTGATAATAGTAGTTCCTAGTTTTGGTCCCATCCAACTTATTACTGTTCAGTAATGAGAGAATACAAACATAATCACTACAGAGTAACCAACTACGACAGTAAAGAAAAAATCGGAATCACTGAAGTTTTGTAAAACACATACACCACCTAAAAAATCCATCCGTCATCAAAACTAAAAGGAGAACAATGAAAATGATCGAGATTTTGCTAGAAACCAAAAAGACATCAGCAATTCACCTAGGTAACACAAAAAATAATGAAAACGGCACTTAAAAATAAATAGACTGAAGCTTAAAAAATGAAAGAAATATCACCTGTCGAGTAAAGAGAGAGCCCAGTCGTCAACCTTGGACGTTACGAAATGTATAAAGCGGATTGTAGGTATTGTTGTATATGATTTGTGATAATAGAGGCGGCAAACCTGTACCACGGCCACCTCAATAATTCATGGACATCGGACATAGTGGCGTGGTCCGGGGGGTCGTCTTCTGGATCCATACCTATCGTGCTCATACCTATACCAGTACATATCTTATACTTTGCGTACTGCTTTATACACCACGGCCACCTCAATAATACATGGACATCAGACATAGTGGCGTGGTCCGGGAGATCGTCTTCTGGATCCATACCTATCGTGCCCATACATATACCAGTACCAATCTTATACTCTCCTGCTAGATACACCACGGCCACCTCAATAATTCATGGACATCGGACATAGTGGCGTGGTCCGGGGGGTCGTCTTCTGGATTCATACCCATCGTGCTCATACCTATACCAGTACCAAACTTATACTCTAAGTACTGCTAGATACACCACGGCCACCTCATTAATTCATGTACATCGGACATAGTGGCGTGGTCCGGGGGGTCGTCTTCTGGATCCATACCTATCGTGCCAATACCTATACCAGTACTAATCTTATACTCTGCGTAATGCTAGATACACCACAACCACCTCAATAATTCATGGACATCGGACATAGTGGCGTGGTCCGGGGGGTCGTCTTCTGGATCCATACCTATCGTGCCAATACCTCACCCAGTACCAATCTTATACTCTGCGTAATGCTAGATACACCACGACCACCTCAATAATTCATGGACATCGGACATAGTGGCGTGGTCCGGGGGGTCGTCTTCTGGATCCATACCTATCGTGCTCATACCTATACCAGTACCAATCTTATACTCTGCGTACTGCTAGATACACCACGGCCACCTCAATAATTCATGGACATCGGACAAAGTGGCGTGGTCCGGGGGGTCGTCTTCTGGATCCATACCTATCGTGCTCATACCTATACCAGTACCGATCTTATACATTGTGTACTGCTAGATCCACCACGGCCACCTCAATAATTCATGGACATCGGACATAGTGGCGTGGTCCGGGGGGTCGCCTTCTGGATCCATACCTATCGTGCTCATACCAATACCAGTACCGATCTTATACATTGTGTACTGCTAGGTACACCACGGCCACCTCAATAATTCATGTACATCGGACATAGTGGCGTGGTCCGGGGGGTCGTCTTCTGGATCCATACCTATCGTGCTCATACCTATACCAGTACCGATCTTATACATTGTGTACTGCTAGATCCACCACGGCCACCTCAATAATTCATGGTCATCGGACATAGTGGCGTGGTCCGGGGGGTCGTCTTCTGGATCCATACCTATCGTGCTCATACCTATACCAGTACCGATCTTATACATTGTGTACTGCTAGATCCACCACGGCCACCTCAATAATTCATGTACATCAGACATAGCGTGGTTGGGGAGATCGTCTTCTGGATCCATACCCTTACACATACAACTAGTTTACCCGTCTGTAATAGGCAACTAGCAGTCTCGGTCTGAGCATGGATTGTGTATTTGGGTCAACTGGTACACCAAGAACATTGTTGGAAACACCTAGGTTGCATAACGGAGCAGTTGTTCGCCCTTTAAATGGACGTCATAAAACAGGACTTGTATCACAGAATAAAGGTATACTCTCTATACTTTTAATTCTGTAACCTGTCTTGCTTTATTTGGAACTCTGCGCTCTTTCCGTATTCTCTACTCCATACTGTCAACTCTTTATTCTGTGCTTGTATCTGACACAGCATCACTGGTTTACTTGATGATATCGAGAATAAATACAGAGTTTTGACAAAAGTGTACTTATCAGAAAGTTTTACCTTTTCACTGTAGATTTTCTTAAACCACGCAATAGTATCATCTGACTTCCTCAAAGAGCAGATATTAATGATTCCAAACGGAAAAATTAAATAAACAAATGGTGAAATTCAATCCTGAGTAAACATCCGTCTGAATGTAAAACATTTAAGTTTCGAATTTAACCAGTTTGATAAATTTAAGAACAGCGTACCTACAAATTTCAAATTACGTGTAGAACATAGCGTTTGATGGGTTGCTACCAGAGTGGCGCTGCCCTCTGCAGGTTGTCTTATTAAACACGAGAAAATAATCGATTACCACCGAGCTAAACGTTCCCATGGCCGCGCGCCGGACAAAAACCAGATAATCAATTTTCATTATCGTCCAGCGTGGACGAATATTATAGAAACAGCGGAGTCACGGCTGGACTTGACTTTCGCCTCCGTTGATCTTCACGGTGTTGCTACTCTATGTTCTGTGTTTGGTTGTGTGATAACTTTAGTGTTATAGAAACAGCGGAGTCACGGCTGGACTTGACTTTCGCCTCCGTTGATCTTCACGGTGTTGCTACTCCATGTTCTGTGTTTGGTTGTGTGATAGCTTTAGTGTTATAGAAACAGCGGAGTCACGGCTGGACTTGACTTTCGCCTCCGTTGATCTTCACGGTGTTGCTACTCTATGTTCTGCGTTTGGTTGTGTGATAACTTTAGTGTTATAGAAACAGCGGAGTCACGGCTGGACTTGGCTTTCGCCTCCGTTGATCTTCACGGTGTTGCTACTCTATGTTCTGTGTTTTGTTGTGTGATAACTTTAGTGGTATAACAACAGCGGAGTCACGACTGGACTTGACTTTCGCCTCAGTTGATCTTCACGAAGTTGCTACTCTATGTTCTGTGTTTTGTTGTGTGATAACTTTAGTGGCATAGTAACAGCGGAGTCACGCTTGGACTTGACTTTCGCCTCCGTTGATCTTCACGGTGTTGCTACTCTATGTTCTGTGTTTGGTTGTGTGATACCTTTAGTGTTATAGAAACAGCGGAGTCACGGCTGGACTTGACTTTCGCCTCTGTTGATCTTCACGGTGTTGCTGTTGCTACTCTATGTTCTGTGTTTGGTTGTGATACAACTTAGTAATAGTCGTTGCTCTCATAATTTCGACTGAACTTGACTTAACCCTTGACGATTATAACGCTTCTACTGAGTTTGCCCTTATGGTAACTTTAATGCCATTGAAACAGCTAAGGGGTGTTGCTTTTGAGCAGAATAGTCCGATCATTATAATCATAAATCATATCCATCAAATCATAGATCATAATCATCATGATCATAATAATCATATTCCACCACCCTTGATAGTCAATCACTGACATTGATAACTCTGAAGGTTTTCGAGGCGTCGCCTTGAGTTTCAGTAGAACCACATTCTTCTGTTCATTTCTGTTCGTCACAGGCGAAAATATAGTCTGTACATTTTAGCTTGATGTAGCTAGACAAGCTTTAATTATTAATGCAAGTTGTTTAGAGCTCAATCTGATAAAGGAAAATATTTTGCATTTGTCCAACTAAAAGAGTAATGTTACTTCTAGTGAGCTTTGTTTAACCCTACCTACAGATCAAGAATTGTTTTTTTTATCGCAATCAAGTACTGTATTTTGTTACTAGCTGTGTGCCCGTTCTACGCACGGGGATCTCATAGTAGTCAGTTGAAACCTTCTTATATTAAGATTAAGAACAGCAGTTAGTTTGCATATTTGCAGATATGCTGGCAAAACTATTATATATAAACCTTCGCAAATACAGTATCTGACAGTTCAAGCCAAAATAAATGCTTCGCAATTAAATGTCACCCGGATCGTTATGGTCCATATGTCCAATGATTAAACTAAAAAATGTTTTATAGATCCATGAAGCGTAGCCTATTAGTAAATAATAGTGAAAGTTACTTTCCACATCGGTTAACTTAAACGTATTTAAAGTACTACCTCAACCTCACCATTTAACACTTTATTCCGGTTGACATTTTCAGTATCAAAGGTGCTCTTGTCCATTCCGTGAAACACTGAGAAATAAGGAAATTAATGCGTTACCAACAGACATACACACAACAATCCAAAAAAGGCCACGAACTATTGATACATAAACAATATAAAGGCGTAAACAATTCATGATGGTTTGCCCAACAAATGTTTTACTCAAATAGGTTATAATTTTCTTAACATACCGGGTAAGCTAAGATTTGGAATCCAGACAGAAAAAGCAAAACTTATACAGAGTTAAGACATCACTTTAATTGAATACGGACGGCTCTAATAAATAAGGTGCAACACCAACGATAACTAATTTGTAAACTACAGTGATGTGTTGGTACCTACGTAAAAATGATTCTAGCAGCTACCAACATAGTTGCTAAGGAAAAGAACCAGTAGCCTACCTACGTAAGAACCTACCTAAGAACTATAGTACATCCGACCAATTAAATACATTAATATCTAGTCCCGAGGTTATTGATCTCTTGCTTTTGGATTTTCTCGTAAAAAGTTATAGCGTAAACTTATCGGTGTCAGTTTGAAAAAAGAAAAAAAAACAACCTTACCCAAACAACTTTTTGTTATTTAATAGATTACGCATTCTCTAAACAATGATTAGTATATCTATTAACATTAGAAGGAAATGTGACGAAATCACACAATGTTGGGGTTTTGGACATTTGTAATTATATTTCTTAAGTAGGTAGGCCATGTATTCTATGGAAAAGTACCGGTATCAAGGATCGTCGTCAAAAAGGTTGTTATGAATAAATATGTAGGCTTACGTACCCAAGATATGAGCTATGGGCCTATTGGCTGTATGGTCCAGCGATTGCATCACACGGTGAGTAGAAACAGAAAGTGACACATTGGAAAAGCAAGTTTAGCACTTCCTCTGTTAAACCTCTGTTACAATCACCCACTGCAGTTGTGATTTTTTACTTTACACTTTACACAACCGCCATTGAAGCGCCGTCAATGAGTGGAAACCTTTTTTTTAAGCTATTGGCGACGATCATTTCAGTGTCCAGCCCTATACAACACTGATTCAAGGTCTTCTTTCTGGTTGTCAAAACTCAAGAAACATTTTATACTCAAAGAATTTCTGGTTCCGATTTGGACGATGTCTAGTTATTTAATTTCATTTACGGTTACACTATTAGACTATATTATTGCACTTGCGATTAATTAAATCCGTTATGTAAGAAAAACGTTTTTAATCTCACTTGGTTGGGATTTGCTTTCAAAACGTGATTCGAAATGGTTGCGGTATTTGTAAACAACATTTGTAAACATATCATTGACAGCTAGAAAAAATAATCTTGATCCGAACAGCTGTTCGTTATTTCATAGACGATTATGTGATAAAAATTGAACGAAAATTTGACAAAAATCGCACAAAACTGCATTTTTGAACGTCCGTAATTTTATTTACAAAGTAGTGAGGCTATATTTAAATCACTAAAGACACTCTCGCCAATCCAGTGAATACATTAAAATGACTTGGATCTTGATAGGTACTCTGGTTTTCACGGAGAAGATTGCGTAAAATGCCATCTTGAGTGTTACAGACAAAGGGAAAGACAGACAGACAGACAGAAATAGAGATAAGACTCGTTTCTGCTTCTTTAATGTATAAAACGTAAAAATAACCTAAAAGTATATAATTCTGAGCAAAGTACAGACAAAACTCTAATTTTATTTATATAGATTGCTCGAACTGTACTTCTATTGTTTAAAATCACTACCTTAAGTGGGAACTTACTGAACACAACTGCAATAGATTGTGCTTTGATAAAAAACGATAATTTAGCGTAACTAATAAAAAAATCGAGGTTACAAATTAGTAATAATACTTTATATTACTACACAAATTTAGTGTTCTCTTTACATAGTTCCTAGTATTGTTTCTAAAATCCGCTTGAAAATATTAAACTGTATGAAGTCACAGTGAAATTATATATTCAGTTACTACTACAGTTACTACTACAGTTACTACTACTACTACTACTACTACTAGAGTTACTACTACAGTGCCCATAAAATTATTAAACTTTAAAAGTATTCTCCTATTTGCGAATTTCCATCCTGGTCCACCAATACTCCAGCAGCTCCCAATGGCCAGACAGTGCTGACCGCTGGTCAAGCGATGGCGGCGAGTCAGCTATTCAATTATCGTCCTCTCATCATCTGGTTAAAAATAAACGCTAACATATTCACCTACCGGTCCATGGAGTAGGAAAACGATGGCAAAAAGTGGCCATGGACCAATGGGCCGATGGAGCTCAGTTAATTGTCCCGGAGTTCGGTTCGGTCCAATTTTCTAATCCACTATTACACGCAGTAATAAGAGAGGCCAACAATGTTACTCTGTGCCGTTATTAAGAAAATAACACTGTGGATGTTCTGTGATGCGAGATTAGCTCGGACGTTGGACAGTGTTTGTACAGGTAATGTGGAAGCGATACGGTCGAGCAGCCAGCGACGGAATTGCCGGGAAAATGTTGGTACTTTTGGCGGTTATAGGGCTTTGTTGCTGGCGAGATTGTTATTTTGGTGAATTTTACCTGAATTAGCTTGGAACTTCAAATTTTTATGGGCTAGTTGATTGGATAAATGTTAATTCCTTAAATGTAATGAGGAGCTTATAAGTTTGTTATAACCACAAAATATGTTCACTTCAAATTACGTTTTCGTGTCGGTGGTTTTTTGAACAGTAAAACAATTTTCAAAGCCAGCCAATTAATTATTTTGACCTTTCAAGCCACCATCCACCAATCCCTTGTTATTTATCAAACAAAATCAGGAGTATAGCCCGGCTTCATTCCGGTCAATAAACTTAAACTAATAGGTACAAAATAATCATAAACTTTTGAAAATAATGACGTTTTTGAATGACACATAAATAAATAAAGTACGTCATAATGCTAGAATAATTTCTGACGAGCACGAATTTGTCTTTCGCATATTATTTGCAAATCCCTAAGCGGGTACTGGACAACATCTCCGACGCAGGTCTGAAGGGTATGGCACAACAGTATCCCTTCCAAAACTATAATTATTACTGTATTATGCTTAATTAATAAACAGACTCTATTCTACCCGAGTTTGAAATCTTTTTTTTTGTAAGCAACTCTCTCTACCAGACTGAAAAAGACGTTCACTCAGGGATTATTAACCATTTTCTGATGCATACAAGAAAGATTGTTCATGACGAGCCCAGCCAGATTTCCATACTCACCTTATCAAATTAGTTACTAAGGTAAAGATGTGTGTTGATAGCTTACAGGTTAGATTCTGGGACTTCTTAAAAGATACTGTGTTGATCACCGAAATACTGGATTCACAAACACATAAGTTGGGTTTGGAGAGCTTTTCAAAAGCTTATGATTTTTTCGTTGAAAACGCCTCTTGTGGACACTAAACCTAGATTCTTTAAGCTATTTTTCCTCCTACTCTGTTGGTAGTCTAGATTGTTCGGATGCTGCATAAACATCCACACACTTAATCTTCTATACGAAAAAAATTATAGTCTGTATGATGAAACCTGTCTGCTTACCCCCGTCAACATAGGGACTACCCAGTGGTTACACCCAGTCCTAGGTAGACGAAGGGTCAATAGACAAGTTTAATCGTACATACTATATGTGTTCGAACATATACAACACTCCAACAGCGAGGAACAATCATATTATCCCTTTACTCATACTTCTCATACTTTATCCATTCATCACCTCCCCGCACTACTCTGCGGTCTCTTCACTCCACTGACCACCTCAGTAGGAAGTGGTAACCATTGTCCCACAAAGTTATTTACACCACAACAACTGTACCGCTATCGCGCTATCTGATTGCTTTCCATTCGATTGCCTATCGCACCGATATCTAACGATCGATATATCTCCACTAATCGAATTAGAGTTTGAAAGTGACCGATATTTATACAGCTCTAATTCCCGATTTCGTACGTGCTCGCCCCTCCCCCTGACCCGACTGTTTGGTCGCAATCAAAGGTTGTTACAGTGTTACACTAGCTGATTGTCTCTGTAAAATATACAAGGTGTAACCTGTAACTCAATATGTCTTTTTTAAGGCTGTAAGTAATTTTACTTTTTTTTCGCTGGCATATTTAGGATTGAAATCCTTATCTACTGTTTTAATTCTGACCATTTGTGTGCTGTCTGCTTCAGTTTATCGGATTAAGTTGAAAAGCTTTAGAAAATGTTGTTTTTAATGGATGAAGCTCTTATATTCAAAGAAAGTTTTCTTCGCTTGACTGTATTCGACCACACAATAATCTGAGTTAATGTAGCTTTACTTAAACGATAAAGCAATACACACCTTTGAACGATTATAATATTGATTTTATTTAAAGTTCCACCCCAAGACCACCTCTAGTACTTTCACAACACCGTTCTCACTTTTTTCACATTATTCACCCTCAAATTCTTAAGTAAGGAATAATAGACCGAGCCTAATAACATATTCATGTGCTACGACCCCATCCCCGCAATCTGGCTTTCTTTTGATTTTCTTGTTCATCCCCTTTGAAAAACACACATCCCACAGTCATCAAATTTGAATACGAATTGGATGTAAATAATAACGCATAACAGAAGGAGGATGCTGCGACGGTAACGATGAAATATTATGCATTGGAAGATAAGGAGCTTAGATGTGCCAGAGGCGGGGGTGGAAGAAACCACCCTCTGAACTGGGCCAGTGCAATGTGATTTTGTAATAAATACTCATAGTACGCATGTTGCAAAAAACCAAACACAATATAAGTTTCGATTTTGTAGATGCTCACGATCATGTACATAAAATTAGACTTGTCTAAGGGGTTTTGCATGGTTAGGAGGTATAAATTGAAGTTGAGAAATGTCGTGGTACATATTCATTTGACTGGCTAGGTAGCTGAAGCTGAGCGGTCATAGTGCTTGGCTGATAACACGTTCGATATCGCAATAGTACCAAATTTTTCATTCATATAGACCAGTGACGCAAATATGCGACGGCTGGTTTCCACCCACAGACTGAATAATAAAAATGTAGGCATATGGCACATCAAAATGAAGTTTAGAGTGTATTGATTTGCCAAAAATTATTGATGTGGAAAATTTCTTAAAACTCAGTTTTTATTATTTGTTTTATACATAATTCAACCCACTTCATTTTTCATAAAATAATTTCATTGTAGATACTTTAAGTATAATAAATAATAGATCAACCACACCCTACATCTCAGTTTTCCTCGAAGACGCCAACGCCGTGGTGAACTCAACCGTTCATCACTTCTACTACACATGTTTTACCGGCTGCAAATGAGATATCACTGGTGTAATGACTGTATCACTCTGATGATAGTTACACCTGATGACTGATGATAGCTCACACTCTGATGACGCCGGCCACATCCACTCAATCTCCACCGTCAGTCAGTTGTAACGCCAAAGCCACACCGAGCCACACCGCCACACCGGGCATTCTGTTCCGTCTTGCCACTTAGTGGTTTTGTTTTTGCCGTCACCGAAACAGTCTGGCTTCCGAACTCTTTTATTTCTACCCTTTTTGCCCCTAAACACGGTGGAAGTCGTTTAAAGTTTTATATCTCTGAGTCGATAATGTTTTTCAGAAACTATTATCCTAATGTGTACCTGCGGTTTGCATTAAATCTCTATACACATTTCCCACCATAGAAGCGTAGACTAGTGGGTGCAAATGTCATGGTTTAAATAGTTCAGTCATAACCAGCCAACTCATAACTCCTTCAAAATTATCATTATAGTAGTTTGTTAACTATATAACTTTTATAACTTGCATTACTAGAAAATATTTATGTATAAGGTCGTATCATTAGTACCACGTGCTCGACATCAAATTGTAATTGGGATTAAAAACTCCAAAAAAAGGTTTAATAAGCTAGATTTTGATCAACAGGTGTCTAAAATATGGAAGCTGAAGACGCTCGAAGCAACATAGCAAAAACAAAAGCACTTTCCTCTCGAGAAAAATGGGAAAAGCTGATCGGAAACGATATAAATGGAGGGGAGCATGCAAAGTGGCAGGATTGAGTTAGAGGGGCACTCAATAAGAACTCATTGTACAACCAAACGCCCGTAAAAGAATTACGTCATTTTCCCGCGTCCCGGATAATTTGGCGGGAACACTTCCCCAGATAATCGGAGGGAAATATGTCTCCTGTGTACATATGTGCTACCTGCTCTATATACATGGGATACGTCTAATAACCTATAAAGGTGACGTATGGGAATACAGTGAAGCAAGCTGGTTAATGGCGCGAGTCAGTGCATCTATTTGTGTCTTGGAATTGTTTTGTGGAGGTATTTCACTCTAATATTTTCAAGACGATTTTATAATACAAAGATGAAAATTAAAATGCAAAATCAAAATTGTTTCGTTCGTATTGTATTTGCAATTTATAATATTATCTGGAAATGAAAAAAGTCATGTCCCACGAGAACAATTTTAATAGTTAGGCCTAATCTTTAGTTTATGGAAGATTGTGAGAAGTATATTATCTTCCGAATTGCATTTGCATGGCTTAGGTCTACATCAATTCTGTAATATTTATGGAATTATCATTTTTAGATATATTTCATAATTTACTAAAGCTATATAAGGGTTAATGTTATACGTTATATAAGGGCCAAGGGGTGAGGTCCTTGAAGCCAAATTTAACTCATATAATAACCTATTTCATCCTTTCACGATTTCTTTCTTGCAACAACAATTATTTAAAATCGTTCCAGAAATAAAATAGTTGATATCTAACTATACAAAACTTGTCAAAATCTTCTTTAACCTGCATTGTAGTGTAGATATGTTTTGGGTCAAACAAAAATATATACAAACATACACTTATTTCTAAACAAACCGACGTTTCGCGGAATACAAAACACCCCTCTTCCTCATGTCCGACAATTTCATATTCAACATAACCTAACAATATAAAATTGAGTTTCAGACTTATTTACTCTACCACTATAATTTCTTACGCTGCGCTGAAGCCTATAAAATCCAGGATTTAATAGAGCACATTACCCAGTTCGATTATCAGGGCTGGGTGGTTACAGAGGGCGATTACACGTGATTGGTCCTTACTCGCTTACTCCCTCACTCCTCGCCTACTCGCCTACTCGCCGGACCCGTCATTATGATATGGGTCGGACAATCTACAGGCCTATTAGTGCGGTTGATTACAGAACAGAATAAAACAAATCGCGACCTTGGGTGACCAAAATATGCTATTGGGATTGAATTGAATTGCTACGTAGACATTTTATGGGACGAGATTGAGGGACTCGCGTTTTGGAAGCTTTGAGTCCGGTTGTGTCGGTCATTGTGGAACTAATGTGAAACGCCACCGAGGATGTTTGTAAAGGTCTGCAGACTGTGCATTTCTGTTATGAGGTTATTCGATTAATTTGGTAATCATATTTACCTATATTGTGTTTTTTCGTGTAAAAGTGTAGTTCTTGACTTGGGAGCGCAGTTAAAGTTTAGATCTAACTGTGGTAGCAGAGTTGAAATTTATGACTTAAATTTTAAATATTAATCGTAATTAGATTGGTTAGTTTAAATAAGTCTACAATCAAGGACCTAAATTTGACTATTTAGTGTCCATCCGATTAAAAGTCGTTACGAAATCATACTAAACTACTACTGTAAAAGGTATGTTTTTTTGTTAATTTACGAATAAATATAAATACATAAGTCATCGTAGGGTATAAATTAATTCGTTTTTACAGCATTCTTAGTTTTATTTTTATTTAAACCTGTAGGACCTTATAATAATTGCACAGAGATCCAAATACTACTATAGTCTTAAGATTTAGTTTGTCAATACTATCTACTAATACTAGAGCTAAAATTGTTTCAAGTGATGAATATGAAGTTGAATATGTTTCGAGTCGTGATCGGGGATCGGATTGAAAACGCCACAAAGCCAGTATTTAATTGGTCGGTGGCGACTGGCGGAGACTAGCAGTCTAGAAGGAATAATGACAGCCACGGCCACTTCGGGATTATCATTCTCGTGTAATGATACGGGCCGAACACAACAACTGGTGCGGGGAAATGATGGGTGCGACATGGGCGGCGACAGCAACAACAACAACGACAACAACCAGCACAACAAAAGGCGCTCAACAATAACAATAACCACCAAACCTGCAAAACAGCGGACTTTAAATAGAACATCTGAAACTGTGAAGCAATGAAATTATGAGTTTGTCATGGGTGGCGGCGGCAAAAACAACAACTAAAACAACGACAACAACCAGCACAACAAAAGGTGCAAATGACAGCAACAATAATAATAACCCCCAGAACACAACAGACCTGTAAAACATCTGAAACTGAAACTGTGAAGGAATGAAATTATGAGTGCGACATGGGCAACAACGACACGAAATCAACAATAAGATAAAATGCTTGCAAGCACGATCACAATAACAGAATCTTATCTTATCTTATCTTATGGTTATTTGGTGTATAAGCAATAACAAAATCAAAATAGGTGCTAGAAAAAGATTGGTACGAATTTGGTAACAGTGGCACAGCACCAATAATATAAAATGCTACAAGAACTAACTGAAACAATAACGAGGGAAGGCATCGGCGGAGATGGCAACAAGAGCAGCAGAACCAACCGAACCGAAGCAATAAAGCAGATGTAACTCTGTATAGGTGGAATTTTGAGTACCAAATGAGTGGGAAAACATTCAAGAAACAACTATCAAACTGAAACTATAACAAAAATCCAACAGAGTTACTAAGGTGGTTTCAGGAGTACTATTGAACTGAAATTTTTGCATTATCTACCAACAACAACAACACAAACACCAACAATAATAGTAATGAACAAAACAACAATTCCACTATTTAAAATAAAATGTTGTTTGAAAGGTCAAACGTTAGCAGGTGAAATTAAACAGTAAATATTGTCGGAAACAATACGTATAACTACAATCGGGGCTTTAATGATGCGCCCCTTTGGTTATTAGTATACTTCTTGACATGATATGAAACAGTTTGCTTCTTTCAACATTTGATTCGTAACTAACAGTTTTTGTATTTTTTCTGTTCCAGGTGAGCTTCACATACATATGGAAAGGTTTGATCCCATCAAGCCAAAAGTGAGTAAGGCTTTGAGTCTCTAAACATAAAAACATGTACATTTTAGTAAACGATTTTAGAATATTCTCGTTATTTTGATGTATGTACACTGCTATCGGTACAACCTATGTCTTGGAGTGGCATACAGCGCTATTGGTACACCCCTGGTACACCCTGTGTCGCAGTGGTATATATCGCTATCGATACACCCTGTATCACAGCGGCATATAGCGCTATCGGTACACCCTGTGTCGCAGTGGTATATATCGCTATCGATACACCCTGTATCACAGCGGTATATATCGCTATCGATACACCCTGTATCACAGCGGCATATAGCGCTATCGGTACACCCTGTGTCGCAGTGGTATATATCGCTATCGATACACCCTGTATCACAGCGGTATATATCGCTATCGATACACCCTGTATCACAGCGGCATATAGCGCTATCGGTACACCCTGTGTCGCAGCGGCATATAGCGCTATCGGTACACCCTGTGTCGCAGTGGTATATATCGCTATCGATACACCCTGTATCACAGCGGTATATATCGCTATCGATACACCCTGTGTCGCAGCGGTATATATCGCTATCGATACACCCTGTATCACAGCGGTATATATCGCTATCGATACACCCTGTGTCGCAGTGGTATATATCGCTATCGATACACCCTGTGTCGCAGTGGTATATATCGCTATCGATACACCCTGTATCACAGCGGTATATATCGCTATCGATACACCCTGTGTCGCAGTGGCATATAGCGCTATCGATACACCCTGTGTCGCAGTGGCATATATCGCTATCGGTACACCCTGTGTCGCAGTGGTATATATCGCTATCGATACACCCTGTATCACAGCGGTATATATCGCTATCGATACACCCTGTGTCGCAGTGGCATATAGCGCTATCGATACACCCTGTATCACAGCGGTATATATCGCTATCGATACACCCTGTGTCGCAGTGGCATATATCGCTATCGGTACACCCTGTGTCGCAGTGGTATATATCGCTATCGATACACCCTGTATCACAGCGGTATATATCGCTATCGATACACCCTGTGTCGCAGTGGTATATATCGCTATCGATACACCCTGTATCACAGCGGTATATATCGCTATCGATACACCCTGTGTCGCAGTGGCATATAGCGCTATCGATACACCCTGTGTCGCAGTGGCATATATCGCTATCGGTACACCCTGTGTCGCAGTGGTATATATCGCTATCGATACACCCTGTATCACAGCGGTATATATCGCTATCGATACACCCTGTGTCGCAGCGGTATATATCGCTATCGATACACCCTGTATCACAGCGGTATATATCGCTATCGATACACCCTGTGTCGCAGTGGCATATAGCGCTATCGATACACCCTGTATCACAGCGGTATATATCGCTATCGATACACCCTGTGTCGCAGTGGCATATAGCGCTATCGATACACCCTGTGTCGCAGTGGTATATATCGCTATCGATACACCCTGTATCACAGCGGTATATATCGCTATCGATACACCCTGTGTCGCAGCGGTATATATCGCTATCGATACACCCTGTATCACAGCGGTATATATCGCTATCGATACACCCTGTGTCGCAGTGGTATATATCGCTATCGATACACCCTGTATCACAGCGGTATATATCGCTATCGGTACACCCTGTGTCGCAGTGGTATATATCGCTATCGATACACCCTGTATCACAGCGGCATATAGCGCTATCGGTACACCCTGTGTCGCAGCGGCATATAGCGCTATCGGTACACCCTGTGTCGCAGTGGCATATAGCGCTATCGATACACCCTGTATCACAGCGGTATATATCACTATCGATACACCCTGTATCACAGCGGCATATAGCGCTATCGGTACACCCTGTGTCGCAGTGGTATATATCGCTATCGATACACCCTGTATCACAGCGGTATATATCGCTATCGATACACCCTGTATCACAGCGGCATATAGCGCTATCGGTACACCCTGTGTCGCAGCGGCATATAGCGCTATCGGTACACCCTGTGTCGCAGTGGTATATATCGCTATCGATACACCCTGTATCACAGCGGTATATATCGCTATCGATACACCCTGTATCACAGCGGCATATAGCGCTATCGGTACACCCTGTGTCGCAGCGGCATATAGCGCTATCGGTACACCCTGTGTCGCAGTGGTATATATCGCTATCGATACACCCTGTATCACAGCGGCATATAGCGCTATCGATACACCCTGTGTTGCAGCGGCATATATCGCTATCGGTACACCCTGTGTCGCAGTGGTATATATCGCTATCGATACACCCTGTATCACAGCGGTATATATCGCTATCGATACACCCTGTATCACAGCGGTATATATCGCTATCGATACACCCTGTATCACAGCGGTATATATCGCTATCGATACACCCTGTATCACAGCGGCATATAGCGCTATCGGTACACCCTGTGTCGCAGTGGTATATATCGCTATCGATACACCCTGTATCACAGTGGTATATATCGCTATCGATACACCCTGTATCACAGCGGTATATATCGCTATCGATACACCCTGTATCACAGCGGTATATATCGCTATCGATACACCCTGTATCACAGCGGCATATAGCGCTATCGGTACACCCTGTGTCGCAGTGGTATATATCGCTATCGATACACCCTGTATCACAGCGGCATATAGCGCTATCGGTACACCCTGTATCACAGCGGCATATATCGCTATCGATACACCCTGTATCACAGCGGCATATAGCGCTATCGGTACACCCTGTGTCGCAGTGGTATATATCGCTATCGATACACCCTGTATCACAGCGGCATATAGCGCTATCGGTACACCCTGTATCACAGCGGCATATATCGCTATCGGTACACCCTGTGTTGCAGCGGCATATATCGCTATCGGTACACCCTGTGTCGCAGTGGTATATATCGCTATCGGTACACCCTGTGTTGCAGCGGCATATATCGCTATCGGTACACCCTGTGTTGCAGCGGCATATATCGCTATCGGTACACCCTGTGTTGCAGCGGCATATATCGCTATCGGTACACCCTGTGTCGCAGTGGTATATATCGCTATCGGTACACCCTGTGTTGCAGCGGCATATATCGCTATCGGTACACCCTGTGTTGCAGCGGCATATATCGCTATCGGTACACCCTGTGTCGCAGTGGTATATATCGCTATCGGTACACCCTGTGTTGCAGCGGCATATATCGCTATCGGTACACCCTGTCGCAGCGGCATATATCGCTATCGGTACACCCTGTGTCGCAGTGGTATATATCGCTATCGGTACACCCTGTGTTGCAGCGGCATATATCGCTATCGGTACACCCTGTGTCGCAGTGGTATATATCGCTATCGGTACACCCTGTGTTGCAGCGGCATATATCGCTATCGGTACACCCTGTGTTGCAGCGGCATATATCGCTATCGGTACACCCTGTGTTGCAGCGGCATATATCGCTATCGGTACACCCTGTGTCGCAGTGGTATATATCGCTATCGGTACACCCTGTGTTGCAGCGGCATATATCGCTATCGGTACACCCTGTGTTGCAGCGGCATATATCGCTATCGGTACACCCTGTGTCGCAGTGGTATATATCGCTATCGGTACACCCTGTCGCAGCGGCATATAGCGCTATCGGTACACCCTGTGTCGCAGTGGTATATATCGCTATCGGTACACCCTGTGTCGCAGTGGTATATATCGCTATCGGTACACCCTGTGTTGCAGCGGCATATATCGCTATCGGTACACCCTGTGTCGCAGTGGTATATATCGCTATCGGTACACCCTGTGTTGCAGCGGCATATATCGCTATCGGTACACCCTGTCGCAGCGGCATATAGCGCTTTTGGTACTCTGTGTCGCAGCGGCATATAGCGCTACCGGTACACCCTGTGTCGCAGCGGCATATAGCGCTATCGGTACACCCTGTGTCGCAGCGGCATAGCGCTATCGGTACACTCTATGTCGCAGCGGCATATAGCGCTATCGGTACACCCTGTGTCGCAGCGGCGCTGGTAAAAAAATCACACTTGATCCGGTAAAAAGCCCGTTGGTCGGAGACAATGGTGTATTAATCAAAACGAGAGCTGAGGCGGACATCAAGATGCGGGAATGCTGACGGACAGTCTTTGTCCGGTCCTACCGGCTTGCTGCTGTAGACCTACTGTCACTGCTCAGGCGCAGGTGGGGCACTGCGACTTTGAAAACCAACCTGGTGCTTTTAAAACGTGTTACTGCACTATATTGTTCAGTTATATTCCAAAAATTGAATTTTCAGTGTAGGATTAATGTTTAAAAGCCATAGTTTAATTTTTTGGATGTATTACCGCACAATATGTGACTGCATGGGTTGCAAGTTCATCACCTCTACAGGTATTTGGTTGGTTTGTACAAAATCATGAGGTAAACACATCGTATCTGTTTGAAAGACAGAATCGGCGATAGTCAAACCTAAACCCTGCACCTATGTTTTAATATCGATTGAGGGCGCAAACATTTAATTTATGAATACGTTGACGTATCTTAGAAAGGAATCTAAGGGGATTGTCATACAACTATTTATACTACTATGTGCATAAAATAGAAACAATGAAAATGGTCATTTCCGTTCCTGAGTTTTGAGATAGCGTTGGACAGTTTTCAAAGTTGCATTTCTTTTTTTCACAAGGGAACATTTACTCTCGCCAGAGTTTGACAAGAAAACTGAAAAAAGAATCTCCTTTGAAAGTAGTGTTCGTCGTGTAACACATCGGTATTCCAGTCTTGTTCCTCCAAATCGCCACCCCCCCCTCCCCCCCCTACTATGTAACTCCCTCACTGGTCACATTAATCTCCGTCCGTGTATCTATCATCCCCCTACACAAGTAGTCTTATTTAAATCACACACTCGACGATTAGTGAACATCTGCAGTTGGATCTGGTAAAAAGTCGGTCAGATTTTATATTTACCAGCAGTGTTTTCATTTGAGTTTTCAAAAGTTGGATATTTCCCATGAGGCTAGAGTTCTATTGCGGCGATGGGTTCTCGATATAATTATTGTAAATGGTTTTTCCACTTCAACATTAATTTTTCATCAATCACAAAATAGCCAAATGGGCATTAATTAACTATCGCACTTGAAAATTTAATAACAACCCCTATCTTATTGTTAGGTTTAAACAAGAAATTAAATTCAATTACCAGTGGGGATGTAATGAAATATGTCCTACAACACTCTACTCGGAACCGATTATGTGAGTAAAAGACAATCAAGTCAATATATAAAAAGATGTATACATAATTGGGATGCAGCTCAGTGTACTTGGTTGTTAGATAAGCTTCGATTCGGCCTGACGATGACCGGTATGACTCGTCAAATCACAAGTCTAGCATAGTTTATACATATTGTATTGTATATCATTTTAAGACTACCAACTCGTGCAATGCGAATCAAGCTATTTAACTTGAGAGCTGACCAGAACAACCAGTAGTGTTCCAAGTAAGCCTAGACCGAGTTAATTTGTCCCGGCCGAAGGTATTAAAATACCATTAAAATGTCAACGAGACGTGCACTAGACCGATTAGACTTGCATGACAGTTGACTCGATCCATTCCAAACGGGGAATAGACCGAGAAAAACCCGGCAAACCCCTTATATAGCCGGGATATACAATAGGTGACTATGTTCATCAGCTGTAATTAATGGCGGGTAATTAAAAGTGCATTGGCGGGAGAACGACCGGGCGGTACCGAGAACGATAAACATCGTGGCTCACTCACACACACACACACACCAACAGCGCTGTACTGGATAATTGCTAGCTTTATAATTAGGATTTTAGGCAGATTCGCCGATAGTGTCGGGAAATAATCGAATATTAGGGACAAATGACATGCATAAACATGAGTGCGGAATTGATTTTCGTGAGGAATTATGATCGGATATTAACGCACATATTTTATAATTATAAATTATATTACCTTCAGACCTAATTTTTAATTTTGCAGCTAATTAGTTAGCAATAACTGCATAACTTAAGAGGGATAACATTTTTTAATGTTTGTGGAAACGAAGTAAATTTGTTTAGTAAAACACCTATCTATAGATGAAACACGCTCGAAGGAAATATACAAGACAAGAAGATGTCTGAGTGTTCAAATAAACGCAGAATCGGTTTGATTTGGAAAATTGAATTTGAATAAATGAATATCGCACTGTAGTCAATGAAAAGATGAGCCCAAGAGCGTTTGGAAAATATTCACTAGCAAGTATTCCAAAACGCATTGGTCTTATTTGTGCAACAATATGAATCCATTGCGAGAAGTGTGATTAAAATAAGTAAATTTGTAAAACTAAATACATTGAAATAACGAAAACAATTCAGTTTTTAATTATTGGTCACAATTTGATAGTATTATTTTCATTTTTTTCAGATAAGTTATATTTTCAGAACATCTTGTTGAGTATTTTTTAGTTAGAAAAATTGGTAATTTTATACGGTTTTCAAGTAGTTTTTCTTGTAACTGTATGTAATTTTTTATATTGTTATCTAGATGGCCATGTCAAGTGTTTGGCTACCTCGAATGATATGCTAATCTAAGACACTTTTCTTGTGTTTGACAATCGAGTGATGTTTGGAGCGTATTGTTGACAAGTGTGTTTGGCCAGACATCAGTTTTGGTCCCTAGGGTCACTGACTCTTGCCTGACAATCATTTAACAAGAAAGAGCATGGTCAATGTAGGAGGGCATAATAGTAACGCTATTGTAAGAGATTTGGTGATTTTAAAATTAGGTTTTAATATAAATAAATATATTCAAGTTTTAGTAATATTTTTTAACGATATTATAAATAATTAGGCAATGCTCAGAAAATGAAATTACAGTAATTGGTTAAATTGTTTAAGAAATGTACAGTTTCAGTACTTGAAACTATTGATTGCATTATTAGACATCCTAATAGAGATCAACACATGTAAAGACAGCTAACTTTTCTCAAACAACCAGAACGACAAAAAGCTTATCCTGAATCATGATGGAATTAGTGCCAAGATTCTTTAACAATAAGAACTTACTCAGACGCTCATACGCATAAACCCTAAGAGAACTACCAAGCTATTGTATTAATTCAATACATAGTTATAGGATAGTTATAACTTACTACTGTTATTATGTAAATGAAAGGATAATTTAACTATCTATTTTCAAATTAATAAATAATTTTTAAAACTAGTTATGAGTACCACACATTTACAAAAGGGTCTTTCCATATTTATGAAGGTGTAATATTTCCACTGATAAGAGATTACTCATCTTTGTAACCGTGGACGTGTAAAATATTACAAAACAACCAGTTTAGACAATATATTTGTTCATAATTCAAAATGTATTTAGTAATCGCTCAGGTCCCACATATTAAAAAAAGGAAAATTCCAAGTGGGGAATATACTTACTAAACAAAGCCGAACCATCGCTTGTTTAATGTTTAGTTTTTTGGTTTGATCGATAAACAGATTATCCATTTTCAGGAAAGAAATACAATTTTATTTCTTCCCCAAATAATAAAGTTTTAAGAATGAATATAAGAATGAAATATTATTTTTTTAGGGAATAAATACAATTGCATTGAGCCAAGCTCAACCACTATTCAGTAATCGCTGAGGTCCCACATATTTTATATAAAAAAATCATTTTCATGGAAATTAATATTTAACCAAACAAAACTCAGCAATCTAACCATCAAATGTTGATGCAGATTTATAAAAAATGTATGTTTAAAAATAAAGAAAAATTTGGTAACTGAGTAAAGCTTAATCACCAATTTTTTAACCGATCAGTGAACGAAGTACAGTAATATTAAAATGCATAAAAAGGTCCATTCCATGGAAAGAAAGAAATTCAACTGATCAAAGCTCGGCTCCCTTCGCCTGTCGTCGCCACTGGTTGCCGAGCCTCACAATCAATTAGACCTATGCTAATGCTAATGCCTCTAAATGGTTCTTCATGTCAACCGCTCACCTCATGTCTAAATAATGCCTTTATTATGCGTCCAGACAAAACCCGCCGTTTATTAATTGGTGTAATCCTTCTAATTTTGATTTCATTTTGGTGTTATTGATGTTGGTTTTTGTTTGTGTAGTATAAGCTACTTTGTGGGGTTTTCTAGTGGTTAGAACGCATATATCATGGAGGAACCGGGTTCAAATACAATAGAACACGCATGGCCTTTAGCTATGTGGTAAGTCAACTGGTTATTTGGGGTACATTTTAAGATAACCTATCCGTACAAAAGGAGAGGTATAAAAGAAGAACTTTCTTTCAATGGGAGAATCCACTCTGAAAAGATTTAGATGACCTTTTTGTAGATTTTGTATAAGCAAATCATATTTTATAAGACTAAGCCTCATTTATTGTTTAATGGGGTAATTTTCTTATCGAGTAACTATAGGTGAAATGGTAAAGAGAAAAGAGCGTAGGCCCAAGTTTTCTGGAAATGTAGTCATGGTATGTTTGTACTTGAAGTATGGTCAATTCCCATAATTCCGTTTAGTATGATTTAATCAAAACGCTACTTGACCTTTTTGGTGATGTTAAGTACAAAAGGTTAACAATTTTACAACGAACTCTTTCCACCACTGTTCGATAAAACATAATTTGCTCGACGTTTCGGTGTCGAGATTCTAACACCGTCTTCAAGGTAGGAAACATAGAACATAAAATTTAAATATCTGAAACCAACAAAAGTTCACGGGTCAGTCAAGAAATTGAAAAAATTCATTGAATTAATTAAATTTCGTGTATATAATCTAAACGCACTCAGACCTAGGCTGACCCTGCTCCGAGGGTCACCAAAGTTAGTTTCAATTACACGAACGCGCCGCTAGGAGCGCTGGGGTGCCATTAACCGGCCAACTGTACCCATTCATCATCACATTCCAATATGTCCCCATAAATTTACCCAGTAAATCACGCTGATGCTGCGAACTTGTCAAAACAATGGTTGTCACAGCGTGTCACGTCGGGCTGTGGCAATATGCGCGGCAAGCTATGTCATTTTGGAGGGAATTGAATAAAACTGCAACGTAAAAATTATAAAATAACACAATTTAAATGTGAGCATTGTTTTGATAATGTGAGAATATTATCTGTGTTTGAATATTTGTTTGCATATTTATTATATTGGTGTTTTTGTAGGACATTGTTACCTTGGTGTGTTTAACGGTCCAAGCTCTGCTTGATTTAACGTTACCATAAAATAACAAAAAATAATAACATAATTACAAATGAGGGAACCCAATGAATGTCATCTGTGTCCAGAAAATTGGTCCCACCCGGAATGAAATAAGCAATCTTAAGGATTTGAAGGCGAACACTTAAAAACACGTACAGATGTACATATAAGACTCATGTTTTTTAATTGTGGTTTTTCACCACGGTAGTTGTTAGATTTACAATTTCTTATGCAGGATATTTACTGCTGATAAATCATAAATAAGTTAACTAGGTTTTTTCAAAAACTAAATTTCCTATTAAAAAAAAACAACCTTCGCTTTTCCATAATTTAAGCTCCATTAATGGTTAATTTTTATATTTCGTCAATCACCATTATTTTAAACTTGAAAAACGTTTACATACTTTATGTAGTCAATCCATGTACTAATAAACTGGTTAGTGGAACTGTATTTTTCTATTAGGACTTAATTATCAAAAAACACAATAGTACAAGTTTTAAAAATGAAATAACAAATATTTTACACAACCTATTAAAAATTAGGTCTATATAAATAAGCTGTGCGTATTGGTTAGTATAAGAGTTAGAATTCGATGTAAAAAAATAATAATAGTTTTTAAAAGTATAGAATCAAAGAAACATTTTGTATTACATAAGTTGCAGAACACGGAACGCCTTGCCATTGAGGATAGGCAATATAGCAGCAGTATTCATTTTGCATACTTACCCCTGGCCACTGGCCACTTGTTAAACATGACTGGAACTATATTGTTATAGATAATAAATAAGCATCCGTTGTACGGCTCTTTAATACAATTTTAATAATCAGGGTAAAAATTGCTCAATAGTTAATACATTAAAATAATAGGCCTACTGAAACCTTTTTAGTAAAATGAAAGTTCTTTTAAAATAGAATTAGTGTTTCAACTCATTATTTATTTGGTTTAAATAATACTTATGATGTCACTGTTTTATGAAGTAAAATATTTATATAAATAAAATATTAGGTATTTTTTTTATGATTAGTAAGTTTAATTATTTTCCTAAGTGTTTTATAATCATCATATTCTATCCGCTTTTGCACTGCGGAGATAATCAAAGTCACATAACCGTTCATAGTGAAATTGCATTTAAAAATAACTCTGGACACACAACAGTCCTCTATTTAACGTTCCATATATATACTTAAACAGTTTATAGATATGTAGAGACCATCAAATACCACTTTAATCTTTGGTATTATGATCGAAACGAGGAGTGTTTTATTTTTTCAAGGAATCAAAAAACATATTTTGAATAATTTTAAGCACAGTTGTAAGTAACCTGAGTACAGTGATAACTTCCCACAGTCGAGAAACATAGTTGGAGGTAGCACAGTGATCAATCTATTGTTTGTGTATAGTATAACGCAGCCTACTTTTCAAAAACCAGTCCTTTGGCACTATTACCCTACGTTATCCCATAAACCTAAAACTGAAACATATTATTTTGTACACTTTAAACAATAAAATAGAATCACAATCGGGAATCCTTATGTTCAAGATGTATCAACGGTTCTAGTGTAATTCAGTACAGATCTACTCAAAGCTTGCAAAACGTAGACAAAAAGTCTCTTCAAATCGTGGTGTATAGCATGAAGTTTATGTGTTTATTGAGCCAGTATAGAGTTTTTGTCTACATTAAAGCCTACTTTTCCAAAACAGTCATTACCACCTGAGTATTTGTGTCCTACCTTACCTTAACCTAAGACATAAACAGTTCGTTTTAAGACTTAAACCACAATAAAATAAAACCATAAACAGTAAAAATCTTTCAAGGTGATCCAAAATTTAAGATTTTCCAACATATTGTCTAGACAAAGCACGCAGACACAACGCAACACTTAGACAAGCAGACAGCAGTCTGAGTCAGACGGTAGAGGCTGCAACAGGTTCTGCTGATTAAGATTTCCAGATTAGCTGCTATCGCGGCATCGCGCAATTATATTCATACTTGCGCATGTGTAACACAACGCATGCGCCTTCGTCACTGTCAGCTTGTCGTCAATTAGACCCCTTCCCGACAACGTTTCCATTTTTGGCCCGGTGTTTTTTCTAGTTGACTTTTGGGATGGTTGCGTGGGACTTTTCTGAGACGAATGAGGCTTTGGCGATGTTCACTTGATAAGGTTGTGTTGTGTGAATCTTGGGTGTATTTTAGAAGAGGGTGGCCACGTTGTACGATGCAAAACTGATTTGACCTAACCTGACATAACCTAACCTGATCAAGCCTGATCTATCCTAACCTGACCTAACCTGACCTAACCTAACCTAACCTGACATAACATAACCTATCCTAACCTGATCTAACCTAACCTAATCTAACCTAACCTGGCCTGACCTGACCAAACCAAACTTAACCTAACCTAGCCTGACCTAATCTAACCTAACATGAGCTAACCTAACCTGACATAACCTAACCTAACCTGATCTAACCTATCCTGGTCTAACCTAACCAAACCTAACCTAACCTAACCTGACCTAAGCTATCCTGGCCTAACCTAACTTGCATGTGGCAACTTTGAACACTGACGGGCCTCTTCTTGAATTTTTTGGCTACCTTTCGAAGTTTTCCATCGGAAAGGTTACCGCAGCCGCTTCGTGTAGACGCCGTGACGGGGTTGTGTGTGTGTTTGTTAGTATGTGTAAGTAGCTAGGCGGGGCCGTGTGTGAGTGAGTAATATGTACCGACAGTTAGCAAGCGCCGGCAAGGTTTCACACAAACACTCTTTGTTTTACAAACTCCAAACTTTAGGAGTGGCCCGACAACGCAGCGCCACCTAACCTCTTTCTTCTTTGGTGATTGTTTTTGGTTAGCACACATAGGAATTAAGAATGTTAACGGTATCCTTGCTACAACAGTAAGGATTTGAGATACTGACATAGACCAACTGTATGGATTAGCTGTAGGTACCTTTTATCAAAATACAACACATATGACGTGTGAGCCTTTCACTAAGGCAAACAGTACAGTGCAATTAGCTTAAAAAAAGAGCAAACCGGGACATAAAAAAAAAGTTTCAAACCAGTGCCAAATTGTTGAGTACACTTCCCTCAATATGTAAAAAAAAGTTACACTGATTTGAGTGTCGGGTTTGGGGGGGAGGGGGTGAAAATGGGGTGAAAAATAGGACTTTTTTTACTTTTTCGCAAATACCTCAAAAACGGTGCGTTTTTCTTAAAATATAATGAATTACAAAAATAATCTACATTAAATTTCGAACAAAATGATACCATGCAATACCTATCTACTATGAACGGTTCAGGTAATATTGAGGGGTAAATGTGATTTTTTTCTTAAAATTCTAAAAAAGTTGTTTTTTAAATGGAAGAAACCCATGGACACCTATAAAAAAAGTTTCTAATGAGTGCCAAATTGTTCAATAAACCTCCCTTGATATTTATAAAAAAGTTAGACGGATTTGAGTGTCGGATTTGGGAAGGAGGGTTAAAAGAAAAGGGGGGGGTGGATATGACTTTTTTTACTTTTTTGCAAATACCTCAAAAACGGTGAGTTTTTCTCTAAACATAACAAATTACAAATATAATCGACATTAAGTTTTGAACAAAATGATACCATACAATACCTATCTACTATGAACGGTTCAGGTAATATTGAGGGGTAAATGTGATTTTTTTCTTAAAATTCTAAAAAAAGTTATTTTTTAAATGGAGGAAACCCATGGACACCCATAAAAAAAGTTTCTAATGAGTGCCAAATTGTTCAATTAACCTCCCTTAATATGTATAAAAAAGTTACACGGATTTGAGTGTCGGATTTGGGAAGGAGGGTTAAAAGAAAAGGGGGGGAATAGGACTTTTTTTGCTATTTTCCAAATATCTCGAAAACGGTGCGTTTTTCTTAAAATATAATGAATTACAAAAATAATCTATATTAAATTTCAAACAAGATGATGCCATACAATACCTATCTACCATGAACGTGTTAGGAGATATTGAGGGGTAAATGTGATTTTTCTTTTTAATTCTAAAAAGTTATTTTTAAAAGCAGGAAAACCATGGATACCCATAAAAAGGTTTTTGTTCTTTGCATTTTCTCTATTAACTTACTCGTTTATGAGCTACAGGATGCGGAATGTACACAACAAGCCTTTTTCCATAAGTGTTACATGCTATAACTCCTAAACGAGTAGCTTTTAAGAGAAAATGTCAAAATTAAAAATGTTTTTAAATTGGATTTATATACTAAAACAATCATAAGCTACAGGGTGTTCCATAAGAAATAACAAAGTTGTCGGCCATATTGGAAAATGGCGAACATCTTTTTTAAATTGGGAACCATTCCAAATCATCTAAAAAAATAAAGGGGAGTGTCCCATAAGAAGTCAACTAACTGTATAACCCATGATAAAAAAGTTAGCTATTGGTTCACTTTAGGTGAGACATCCTGTATACAGGGAGTCCTGTAAGTAAACAGCCAAACCCCAGGAAATGGTTCTATGGGTTAAAATAAAAAGAAAATCAAGAATATTTTTTCCCAAAATCGCTTCGTTAACCAGATATTTGCCATTTTGTTTTTTTCACAAAAACATTATTTCATCTCTGAATTTTTTAACCGATCATTAACAAACTTGGTATGTATGTTGAGGTAAAATAGACCCACGTTAGAAAGAAATATCTTAATCCAATAAAAATTTTAAAATGGCGGCCATTTAATTTTTTTAAATTGAAATTGCTAGAAATGGCTAATTTTATGAAAAAATGTCTGTAACACTTTTATTTGGCTTTTCAAATAATAAAAAATAAATAAATATTACGATTTTTATTTGTAAAATGAGGCAACCCTGAATAGCGTAGCCTTGATCACAATAATTTTACAACTAAAAATCGTTGTAACTTCAGTTATTTTTTATTCCATCTTCTTAAGAATTCAAACGGTAGAAAGTTCACCGTGTTCCCGTATCTAGGTAGGTTTGTCTTTTTTAGGTAGGTAAGTCATATTTAGTTATATTGTAGTTATATTTGTGATCAAATGGAAAATAAAAAGTGTTACTTAACAAAATTTACAAAATTACTTATGAATAAAATTCCCAACCCCGTTTTCACACCCTCCTACCCAAGACCGGCACGAAAATCAGTGTAACTTTTTTACACATATTAAGGGAGGGTTATTGAACAATTTGGCACTTGTTAGAAACTTTTTTATGGGTGTCCATGGGTTTCCTCCAGATAAAAAACAACTTTTTTTTAGAATTTTAAGAAAAAAATCACATTTACCCCTCAATATTACCTGAACCGTTCATAGTAGATAGGTATTGTATGGCATCATCTTGTTTGAAATTTAATGTAGATTATTTTTGTAATTCATTATATTTTGAGAAAAACGCACCGTTTTTGAGGTATTTGCGAAAAAGTAAAAAAAGTCCTATTTTTCACCCCATTTTCACCCCCTCCCCCCCAAACCCGACACTCAAATCAGTGTAACTTTTTTTTACATATTGAGGGAAGTGTACTCAACAATTTGGCACTGGTTTGAAACTTTTTTTTTGGATGTCCCGGTTTAGGTCTAATTGCACCGTACTATAAGGCCTTTCACAACATCTCAGGGTGCGTATTTTAAAGTGAATATGAGTGAATGATGAATTTTAAATGGATAGTAGGACCGCTTACAGACTCAGCTGGTTCTTTAAGCCATAATATTTTAACAACCCAATGTTCAAGGGCAGCTCGTTCCTTTTTTATTTATTAAACCGTCAAACCCCTGATTTTTCTCAGGATTTAACAGGTCGATAATAAGGTGGGACTACCTCAGCCTTTTAGAAACTTGAGAAGGACTGACTCCAGTGCCTTGTGTACTTTTTTGGAACACTCAATTATTTTCCTATTGCTTATCGCTTGTATCCAAGACTTCCTTCAACTTCAAAACTTCACGACTCAAAACAAAACATAACCTCATTGACCTATTGGCGGGAAGGTGGACAAAAAGCGCGCCAAGTCGTGGCGGCGGCGGCGACAATGGTCGTCACGATTTGACGAAGACACCGCCGCGGCACACACACACACACAGCTGACGTATTTATTCTCTACGTAGCTAATTACTGATACACACTTTACTGGCGATTGTCCAGATAAACAATTGAGTCTGTTTCGCGGAACTCCGTATGCTAATATTAGGTTTGATGATGGGTGATTAATCCCATTGTGCGGGTCGCGACCGACAAAGCGCTATTAGGCCTCGCCCGTTGCCGTTGTCGGTTGATTCTATTCAAATCGCAATGGAGAGTTGAGTTCGTCAATCTGACTGTGATATCTACTTATTCCCCCCTCCCCCTCTTACAGGTGTCCGCACCTGCCAGTGATCATGGATGACAAGGCTGGAATATTAACAGGAAAATCGGCATACACTCAAATTCACACGGACTTTTTAACCTTTTTTCTACGTCTTTGGTTTCCAATTCGTACGCAAGGATATCTATATCGTAGAATAGTTACTACCTAAGTTCACCTGTTCCTCCATATAATATATAATCAATTTACAAACATCAAATGAATAGACTAACAGAGTCTAGTATGCCTATGTGTGAATTGATTGAATGGCTATGTACTATGATGACTGACTGCTCACAACGTTTTAAGACCTAGAACTTATTAGCCTATTGATTGGTTAAGGTTAAAAATATGTTGTAGCATAGAAAAAATACACTTGCAAAGTTAAAACTTTGTTATAACGAGCTACTTGTAGATTCCACAATTTCAAGATCCATGACACGTTTTACCACCAAGTAGGTCCTCATATTCCTTAAGAAGGTCGTAATCCTTAATACACACAGATTTATATGCACGACGTTGACACTGGAACCCAACTGCGCATGAAATAAAATGCAAACAAAACATGTAATAAGAATCTTATGCGGGTAATAGGGTCACACCTTGAAACCACTAACCCATTTGCCCAATCTATTAAGACTGTGACAGAAATTTGTGGGAACGAGACCTCTGAGGAGTCAAGTAAGTGAGATTTTCTGTGACTCTTAAATTGAAGTCTAGCTGTTTATGTTTTCCTTCTCTACTCTTTTATTACACGTTGAAGTTTTGCTTGGTTTCAAGCAATGTGTTATCTAGAAACATATGATTAGGGGTCGAATAAATTCTAGCAGATTTTAAAATGAAATTTTTTATCAAGTAAGACTTGTCATCGAGGTTTTACTGTACATTTTATAGTAAAGTTAACACATTAATACATACCTTAAAAGAAAACCTCTATTTAAATTATTGACAATGATTGAAAGTATAATATAAACTCGTAGAAATACAGAATACAGACGTCACTTGTACTATCCTAATGGACCTGTTAGCACGACATGCACTTGCACTTACAATCGATCGCTTGGAATGAGAGACTCTTTGAATGAGAATACGAACCCTCCAGATGTTTGAGTTGCTACACCGTCGCGATTATATTTAAATATTCCCTTGATATCAAACTATTATGTTAACACGGGCCCAGCGGGAGGGACGCTCCGAGGCAAAAACCTGTTTTGAACACTTGGATTACGTTTTAACTCGTGTTTACTGGCTTTTGAGTATCCAAAAACAACTGTTTTGCTTTGGAATCTTCTGTAGAGAATGGTTAAATATGGACGAACTCTTTTTTATTGGTTTGTTATTGGATTTAGTGTTTATAGGATTTATAATAAATAAATAAGTTATGTTTTAAAAGAGTAGTCAACAATTTCTGTAGAGATCTGTATGATTATCCTAAAATTGAGTCAGAGAAATACCCTGTATCATTGTCTATAAATGCCTGTAACTAATGTAAGGTAAATCTAAATATTGGAATCCAAAAAATGTTATCTAAAACAATCCGACATACTACAATCCTGTACAAATCAGATCAATTATATAATATCTATGTAGAGCTAACATATTCTGCTAAAAATCTGATGGTCGTGTTTTCTTATTGTGACAATACCCAACACAGAAATAATATGAAGAAAAATAGTAATGAGGGAAACATACAAAATGACCATCATCAACAACAACAATAAACTCTCTGGTTTTCTTTGAGGAAGAGACTTTTGTATACCAGGCGAGTTGTTAAAGTCCTAACTTTTAATTATGAATTTTTGCTAGTTGCACGATCGATTTTGGAACCAGATGATTTTTTCATAGATATCAATTATGTGTCAACATCAAAACGTCAACATTAGATAGTATCAAGGTCTGTGTTAAAACCGTTCCCTTGCAGAAAACCTAAAAAACGATTCGCGTAGAAATATGCTAATAAATAGAATCATCAAATGTATGTACAATAAAAGTTACCTTTTCTGTTGTACATCCATACTTAGGCAACGAACCAGATGGTCTCTGATAAGCCTAGGACGTATTGCCGAGGCGGGTATACACGAAGGATCTACCGGGGCCTCTACCTACAATGACGTCACTATACAAAACGATTGTAATTTATTTAATGCCGAGCGTTTTGAGAAGACACGGCGGTATTAGGAATAGCTTTTACCGGGATGGGCGAGACTGATAATGATAGGGTGTCCGTAGCCGCTCCTCTGCAGCCTAGACCGACCCAAAATAATTCATTATCAGCGTTATTAAAATCAAACTATCAGTTCTAACGAAGGTAAATACCTCGGGGCCTCAAGTCAGTAGAGCTGTTGGTTTGTCAGTTTAAAGCTGAGGGTTTGAATAAGAAGTTTTTCGGGTTTAGGATTTTTTCTGGTACTTTATCCATTTGATTGAAAACAAATTGATTTTACGTATACTTACACATAAGATTTTACCGTCAGATGTGATATTCCTAGAGTATGTAGGTTCAAGCGATTGGATTGTGATTCATTACACAAATTGGTTTTATGTGAAACTTGAATCTCTATTTTTAGGACTCAAATTAATTATTTTCCATACTTTTTCTCATAAAAATCACAATCCTTTCACCAAACTCGATGTCCTGCAATAGGTGCATTTTATCTTAAACGAATCCAGCTATAAAATAGCTTTAAAGTTCTACTCGTTATCAAGACCTCACTCATAAACATATTGTCACATTCAATAATAATGGTTTAGATTGTTTAAGGTTTTTTGTTTTACAGGTGTTATGTTTTTTAGCGAATTTCCCTATAGGGAAGTAGCTATTACCGTAGGTCTCATGGTAAGACTTAGGCCCGGGACCGATTTACTTTTTCATTTTGATGTCCACAGAGGCCAAAAACACCACTCGTTCAAATTTTTATATATGTATATATATATATATATATATATATATATATATATATATATATATATGTCCGTGAACACGATAACTTGAGTAATTTTTATCCGATTTTGATGAAATTTGGTTTGAAGGTGTAAGGCGGGATAAACTTGAATGAGTTCGCGATCCAGCATGATCGGACCATGGGAACAGGGTTTTATGGGGGGTTTTATGGGGTAAAAATTGGTTTTTCTCAATTTTGACCCTCAAAACACAAAATTTCCCAATTTTTCTCTAAACCTTCTTAAAGAGCTTAAAAAAACAAACAATTCAGTATATCAAAGTGTTTTTGTACGGTTATTGGTTACGGAGAAAACTAAAAAAATGGTAAATTAAAAATTCCCATGTTATTCTTATGGAGAATATTGTAAAATGTTGTAGTTTGCTTGTTTATGGATATATTTTCATCAAACTTGGCAAATATATTCATTTTATACTAAGCAATAATTATTTTACTTAAAACACACACTTTATTAGTTTCCTTGTAGCAGCAAACCTAGGTACTCGTTAAACCTAATGTTATTTAAATAGATCAATTGAAAATCAATTCAGCTAAATAGAAATTCGCTTAGGCGTCAGGTTTGCTGCGGCGGGGGTATTATCTATTTCTCTTAGTCCACTGTTAGGAATTAATTGCTTACAAGGTGTTAGCCCGTCCTACGTACGGGAATTCAGTAGTCAGTTAAAACCGTGTACAATTCAGATCAGCTAGTTTACACATAAAGATAAAGTTTCTTGCAGTTTTAATGTGAAAAATCATCTTGTAAACAAATGCTGTGTGACCAAATATGTTTTTATTCCATCATAGGCCTATACGATATGCATTTTAGATCCGATAATTTTACAATAAAACAGTAATTCTGCAATTTTTGCGATGTGAAAAGCGTTGAAGTGAGATTTGCAGCCGATTCGCACAGACGCACACTGATTATAAGTAGCCTACAGTAGAGAGAGTTAATAGTCAATTGAGAAGTGTATAGACTTAGTCAACGATACCACCTTCCATAGCATACCTGCCTCTTCAATAGTTATTATCACCACAATACAACTACTATACACAATTTCTAGTAGGTCTGAATAGAAACGACCTAAAATAAAACGATAATATCCAATAAAATTCACAGTACACATAAATCGTCACACCTATCCTTTATATCAATTTCACTGCATTAATTGCTAAATAAATATGTGTAAACAAAGAAAAGTAAAAACAATAACAGTTTGTTTGGAAACAGCTGTTTGGTTCAAATAACATTCATTTGAAAAAAAAAAGAACCCACGATTACTAAAAGAACTGGTCACATGTAGCAGGAATATAAGAAGCAAACACGCTAGTAAAGCTAATGACGTAATTGTCAATGTTTATTATCCATACCGTTATCAGTTCTATCCTTAATTACCCACCCTCATTGAATAAGTGTACATCGTAATTTCCCATATTAGTTAATTTAAACTACAATATATTCATAGTTGAAATAAAAGTGATATTTTCACGTTTGGGGGCGCTGATAGGCACCCCCAAACGTAACCACACTAAACACGATTTCATAAAAGGATGGTTTGTCTAATTGCAGTATCCTAGGTCAATGTTGACGTTGTGTTCAATCTTTGTATAAAACTCGGCTGAGGTTGTGGTGGTAATTTAAAATCGTGATTCCTGATTATTCTTGATCTTCTTTTTATGACATCAATATTTCCGGGCCAAATCCAAACAAAGTTAAAGCAGACAAACATCAGTTGTAAACAAAAAGCGACCATGAAGAATTAAAACATGTAAACATTTTTATTTTTCTATTCTTTCCTCGAAAAGTGGAATAGTAAAATAATTTGCATTTATCCTTTTTTATTAAGACTCGTGTACAGAGCCTCGATTTGTACTGTGGTTTAATTAATGTTGGTCTTAACTATTTTAAACTGTGGTCTAATTATCTCTACTAATCTTACTTATTTCCTATAATTAATGACAAAATAAGAGTAAATAAAATAACCTCATAGTTCCATAGTTTATATTTAACCAGCTGTTAGTTAAAACAAATTTTATATTGCTCTAAAACAAATCGAAGATTACAAAGATTGCTTTAAAAAATAATTTGAACATCCTAGTATTTTACTATGTATAATTTAATTAATCTGTCATCCTCTTACAGAAGAATTGAACGTATCAATGATTTGCATTACACATGGTATAAATAATTCAACCCTAAGTATGTCTTTACATTTTTATCCAACAAAAGCCGAATGTTTACAGCTGTTTTGTTAAGCAAATTATTTTACGCCAAAAGCTAGTTTAGAATCTTAGCGTCGGCTGCTAGACTTTTAAAAAATAAAAACTTAATTTCTAAAAATCTGGGACCATAAACTAAATTTATGGCTTCGACATTCCCTAGTTCTCAAAATTATCTTTCCTTCAACACAAAAAACATGAAAAACACTGTTCCGTTTTAATATTATAGATAGATTAAATAAATGGTCCTTTATGTCTCTTCCCAATATTTTAAAATTACTTCACACCATCACGACATACAAAATGTATAGAACTTCTTATTAATCAAAAGCTTATCAACAGCATACAAATTGAATCTTGATACTTTAATTTAGTAAAAAAACCACAAAAGATCTTAAAACTACTTGACACAATCACGACATACAAAATGTAAAATTTACCACAGAACATCTTATTCGTCAAAAGCTAATCAACAGCATACAAATTTAACCTTGGTACTTAACAATTCAGTAAAAAATACACCAACAAGTCATCCCTACAACGCAAAGTCAGAAGCCAAAGCAAGCTTCTGTCCACCTGTCCACGGCAAGAAGAGCAGACCGAGGACCGTGTATGGTAAAAAGTTGTGATTAATTTGCCCTAATGGACAAGAAGATTGCCACGCAAGAACGCCAGAATGCCGCCAGATATTCGAGCTGGATCAATGAATGTATCTGAAATTCAATTAGGATATCCAGTAGTAATTGACCAGGACTTCCAGGAAGTCAGGAGTGCCTTGTCCAGAGTTGTCTCTTGGAAGTAGAGATTGTCTAGGTTTTGTGACCTGGAACTTGAGGAAACGTTTACTTGTAACACTTTGGCACAACTGTGTAAATCGCTAATGTTACTGTAGGAAAGGTCTCGATGTGAAACTTCCTAGAAAAATATTAGTTTTTTGATAAACCTGAAGGGCATGAACCTCAATTAAAGGACTGTATTCAAACACATACAAAATATTAAAGATACATCAGCTGTTAGATTTGTTTTTATTTTAGTTTGTTTACTTTTCCTTGAGTTAACCTTTTGATTCCGCCATAGATTTCTATATTGCATCAAGAGAAGTGGCAGTACGTTTTTCTTGTGTGAGATTGTGTTAAAACTTATGAATTATGTGTCAACTGTTTACTTATTAGTTCAGCATTATATATTTGGAAAACACATCAATTGATGATGCAAGGCACAAGAACCATAGAGCTTGGACGGAGCCCAATGTGTTGAGCCAAAAAAACTTATCTGTAGAGAATTTTTCCTTGTGACATGGGCATTGATCAAATTAATGTACATCAAGAACAAGCGTATCTACCAGATGTTTTCAATGGAGAAGACGGCGAAGAATCACCATATCTCATCTGCGTTTTCTTCACGTGGCGAGGCACGGCCAGAACAACTAGCTTATTTAAAGTAAGTTCCAAAAGTTAAAGTAAGTTATTTAAAATGATATAGTAATATTTCCAACAAAGATTTCCACCTGGAATCTAAATTTCACAGGTGATTCACCCAAGATTCATAGCGATACGATAAAGTTACATTGTATATGAGACGAATTTTCCAAAATACTGTCACATATACGCATGAATAGCATATTAGTGCAGAGAGAGCTCTTCAAGGCAGATAAAGTACTCCTGATCTTAGAAACAAATCCTATCGTTGCTTGTATATTATTGTTGTCCATTTTTCATTGCTACATTTTTCTATGCCAGAGATAGTATGGGTGCTTAGCTTACCTTACCTCAACCTAAGGTAGGACTAAAGCCATTGACGAGCTCTTGATAAAATTATCGTTCTCTAACCATTAGATTATCCGTACTAAATAAAAAACGTAAATACAGTACAGATTATTCATTCAAAATTTTCTCTTCTCTGCACTTACACTCAAACTCCTCACAAACCGTCTTCCCCACCTCTGTCTCTATCCCCTGTATCCCTCAGGACCTCTATCCCGGTGACCAGAGCGTGGGCCTGGAAGGTTCTTATCACCTTATCAGCGCCACCCAGCGTCTACGCCGCGCGACAAAAACCCAAAACCGCTCGTGTATCGACACTACACGAGATTTCAATTAAAAGAACACGTCGCTTGTAATGAGCTGCACGATTTATACGCTGTCTTCAGTCTTGGAGTTTATTTATGTTTGCATTTTGTTCAATCAACACGGTTGTTATCCTGGATCGTTATCCTGCTGATAACAGGTCCTGGATCCTGCGGATCCTGCGGGTTAATTGATAGAAGGTTACCGCAGCACGAAACATCACGTGGAGTTGAGTTTGTGTAAGTCAAGTTTTTGAAGGACATTTTTAGATTATTCCACTATTTGGGTTGTTAAAACATTTACCTATAGGGGAGAAGCTGTTAACATAGTCTTATAGCAAGCTATAGGTCAAGAAGTATTTTTTAAATTATGATCCGTGTTGGTGAATTTAACTAAGTACCGGTAGCTAATACCCTAGTTGTCTTCATGATAAGATATAAATCCTAGACCACAGCCCAGCCCAAACCAAGCTACATGTAACTACACACACATGTAGCTACATGTCGATACATGTACATGTAGTCGATACATGTAATTCTGGGCCCAGTATATTATGGTCCATCGGTGAACATTCATTCAGTTGTGAAAACCAACTTCTATTTGAATGCGTCCGGGTACTAATTTATTCAACAAAGGAGAAAAAACCTTAAAATAAATATTTCAACCACCTATACTGCTAAATAAAGGTTCTAAATAAATTTATTCCATTAAGATTACTTTGATTTACTTATGTTATTGTAAATACTAAAAGAATTGCAGCTTGATAAAGCTCCGTAGGCTCACTCAACGTAGGCTCTACTGCTACTAAAATATGTGGAAAAACTCGAAACAATTTCATAATTTTATACATGAATTTGCAAATATATTACATAGTGACTAGCTGACCCGGCGAACTTCGTGTCGCCTAAGTTATAGGTTTCCCCTAAGACAGACCAATGGAAAGAAAGTACCGTTACGTTTAATTTTCAAGATGATCTCGTTCGCATCGCTCAATCACGTCCTGGTTGAAGTTCGTTCGCTACGCTCACTCACCTTTGGGTTGGAGCTCGTTCGCTACGCTCACTTACCTTTAGGTTGGAGCTCGTTCGCTGCGCTCACTTGCCTTCAGGTTAGCTCGTTCGCTACGCTAACTCGCCTCCAGGTTGAAGTTCGTTCGCTACGCTCACTCACCTTTGGGTTGGAGCTCGTTCGCTACGCTCACTCACCTTCAGGTTGGAGCTCGTTCGCTGCGCTCACTTGCCTTCAGGTTAGCTCTTTCGCTACGCTAACTCGCCTCCAGGTTGAAGTTCGTTCGCTAAGCTCACTCACCTTTTGGTTGCAAATTAGCTGTTGTCATAAATGTAAAAGAAATAATAGTGCTGCACCCTGTTGGCAATCCTTGTAACTTTAATGCTATTGAACATCATAGAATAGAACCAACTTGTTTAATTGAAACAGCTGTTAAGATTCATTAATTCCATTTCTCATAAGGTTAACATGGGAAACTCCAGAGCCACTGGGGCGGAGCCCTTTTAAGAATTTCGAAACGGGAAATAGTTTACGTCCGATTCGCATACCTACAGAATTTACACACCAAATTTCATAACGATCGGTGAAGTTGTTCCGGAGGAGTTTGCAGACAAACACTGTGACACGAGAATTTTATATATTAGATATTGACTAGCGCTAGAAATATAATTTGTCCTGAAAATCATTTGATAATCTGTTCTCATATGTGATGAAATATTTATCAAAAGACACATTTGGAAATCGGTATGTAATTCTCTAAATCCACTGTTATATATTTTATTATTATAAATGAACAAATTCATGTTTTGTGGGGTTTTACCACTCTTCTGTTTTCCCAAACCGAAACATCGTTTTACAACTCATGAGGTGTTACCCACCCCGCTAGGGTTGGCTCATTCCCATGCACTACACTCGCGCCATTCCACGCACATGTGGTCGCTCCCCGACAACTTTTATTATTCGCAAATTTTATTTTCAATGCAGCATCATGTCCTGATTTATCCGCCACACTCTTTATGGGCTCCGCTCGCGAGCTGCATATTGGAAATGAGTTTAGTTGGAATGACTTACACCGCCATATGTGACATGCACTTCGCGCAACTTAAATTGATTTCCGCTCCGGACTTTTTTAATTTACGCCCTCGTGAGTTATCGGGTGAATTACTCTTGTTTGGAGACTTTTTGGAGTAGATTTTTGAAGTAGACCAATGTGCTTCGATAATCGCGAGTCTGAGACATTAATAATTGCATTGTTGCAATTGTTTGATAATGCTTACAACCATTAATTTTTAACACTAGGTAAATTCGTGGAGTTACATTTTCTGAAAATAATAACAGCATAACTTCTAACTGTAAACTTCAACATACATAGTAATAGGACAAATGTATAATTCCAATTAATCAATGAGTAGCTTATTTCCAACACTGACAATTACTGAAAGTTAGTAAAAATTTAATAAAATGTATACTACAAGTTGCTCTAACTGTAAGGTAGATAATTATTTAAAAGTGTTTAAGAAATATCTTTAAAAGGCAGAGAATTATTAAAACTAATTTGTTTGATGGGGGTTTGAGTTGAAACTGTCATCAGACTACAAAAATGTAAACTTTCGAGCTATGTAAACACTTTTAACTCTTTAATAAAAAAAACCAAACATTTTCTTCATTTTCAATTTAGGATAGGTCACTTGCATACACTAAGACATTCTATCCGATATGTGAATATTTTCAAATATCATATCACAGCAAATTAGTTCCTCAAAATACAATTATAGCTACAAGCAATCTACTTTACTAAAACCATCCATACAAAACCGACTCAATCAACTAAAATACACAATTAAAACTGAAAGACAAGTTGTTCGCAGGGAGAAAAGTCGTATAATTAAGTCTTGGCTCGGCGATGCTACAAATCACGACGGAGGTTGGAGGAATGAAAACACAATTAGTACAATGTGGGACGCCATAACTGGCAGCCGGCTCGTGTAGGGGTAATGTGTAACGAGTGGTTGACATAACCTCAACCCTAACACAACCCTCTACCACTACAACACCACGACACCACGGCACAGCAGGGGTGAGTAGAGGGGATGAGGATATGTGAAGAGATATGTAGTATGTGTCTATTCGCAAAAATCAAACAGTTTAAGTTGGTTCTCATGTTAAAGGGGTTTTTGTCGTTGGACACAAGTCGTCTAATGGGACACAAAAGTATTTAAAGGAAAGAAGAAAGTATGGGAACTTTACTTCAAATAGTTTGAACCTTCAAAGTTCGTATTTCAACTTCTATCAACTTAAATGGTTAATAGAAATGCCGCGAAACATAACCTCGTCAAAGTTTAACGTGTAACTTCTATAATATTCTACATCATTACATCAAAGATAGAGAAATATAATGCTAGAACAACTGAGGAGAAAAATAGGGAAATAATTGTGAAAAATTCCTAATAAACATTGAAATACCAATAATTGTATAAATGATGATGGAATGAATCAATAGGCATCATAACTTATGAAGCCTATGTTATGTATCCAGGCGTGATTATGACACTTAACGAATCCAACAAGTTTCAAAGATCAGGGATCTACAACTATGGCTTTCACATGACTGCCAATTACTTAGCACCATAGACGTCCCTTGCTGCTAGAGATTATACAACCAAAGAAAATAGCTAAGCGCGATTCTCCAAGAAGTTCAAGCAGCTACACCACTCATAACCAACCGAGTACCGAAGCTTTTTATATTTCTGTCCAGCGCCATTTATGAAATCCAGGACCATTCGTCATTCCTAATTCGAACTGTGCACCAGCCTTGTCGACTTCCTTTCAGCGCGAATACAAGGAGGGCAAAAAGCCTGTTAGCGTCGTCCGGGGGTAGAATGTCCACTACAGTGTCCGAGCTATCGCATGAATCTAGCGATGACAGAACGTAATTGACAAGAAATATGCCGTAGGAATGCTGCCACAATGGCTAATCAGGGTAAACCGTCCGTCGGGAATCGGTGCACTTTTTGCCACGCCCTTCCAGTTACAAGGCTAAAATATTTTCGCTTTTAGACGCTCGTAGAGATTTATTACCTGTGACAAAAACATTAAGCGGTTGTCGATCGATCGAAAAACTAGTTACTATTGTATCGATTTCAAATGTTAATTACCCGGGCTTCTAGGTATCTCGAGCTCTAGTTCCGAGAAGTGGCGGACACTGGACATCTGGATCACTATATATATCCGCGTCCGGGCTGGATACAAGGAAACAATTTGGACTGCGCTGTACCGTTGTGTCTACGCATGCGCTGTACACCTTTCAGTCTTCCAAGTTATTACTGTTAAACTGTTTTGGCACGATGTAAGCCCTCAATGTGTTTGAATTGAGTGCAATTGAAAGCATTAGGTGTTGAACATTTTGTGTTCAGTCTAGTATTCTCTAGCAGAATGTGTTCAGTGTCCAGTTCTTGACCGGGTTATGTATGCTATGCAATACCTATGACGCGTGCTGCTTTTCAATCTAGATACTAATGAATGACCGAACGCGACAAGAGTAACCACCGAACGTTGTTTTCCATCGTCATGCCGTCAGAAGTCCAAAGTGTGGGAGCCTGTCAAAAGTTTGAAGGACTCCTCCCACCTCTCGCTCTTCTGACGGCCAAACTCCAGCATCATTAACATATTGGGCCTGATAACGACTGACGGGTCACGGGGTGAGAGTGCATGTAATGTCTTACTCACTTGATTCACCTTTCAAAGATTCATTGGGAAGATGTCAAACTCTAAACAGGGTACTTGGTTAAGGTCGCTGATAACAAAATAGTTGATCAGTGAATCGAGAAAACGTAGGGATTCTCAATTTAGGTAGCGATTTGATTTGAGATTTCACAAAGCATATTGCGGTTCAGTTTACCTATATCGTCAGTCTGTAAGTGACAAACCTCTTTCAATCTCTACGCAACACGAGAGGGATGAAATTTATCTTCCCGATTTGTATGCGGTTTAAAACTTGATATAAGGATGGAACTTCTAGAAAATGAGACATTTGCTATTTTCCTTTGCGATCATTAGGTGCATCCATTGCACATTTCACACATATCATCGAAACAGAATACGTATTTTGCCTACGCACTGCACAGTTGACTTATGTCAACAGCAGGCTACAAATTGGAGCGTAGTAGTAAGCACGAAGGCTAAGAGAAAAAGGAAGAAATTTACCACTGTAATATTTGCTATGGCCAAATTTAGCCGTGGTTTGGCCAGCGAGGCTATAACCGGAGTAATAACCGTTGGCCTTGGACCACGAGCTCTGCCGCAGCCTGTGAATGACGTGTGTTTGTGTTGGTGCGTACGTGTGTCAGTGTGTAGGTGATCTGATACCACGGTTGTCATGTCCCCTGTCTTATATCTACTACTGTTCCCCCTCCTGCAGCTCTATTTGTAACTCCTGACAGGCAGATTCTGATGTTCTTATCCAAGGGCTCTACAAGCCTTTGTCCTGATGCCGACAACGGTGAAATTTTAGTTTTACAGGCTGCAAACGCTGTAAATTTGGCGGCTTCTTTGAGTGTGAAGTTTAATGAATCATCGAGGTGCCTCGTTATATTATAGTTATCTACGGAGTAATTTAAATTTCAAGAATGAAACTTGATGATGAAATATAAAGATGAGTCGTTCCTTCCGAAGTGCATTTTGACGAAACAATAACGTTGACACTTGGTTTTCAGAAAGGAGTGAAAACGTTGCTATGATAATTAATGGTCTAAATAAGTATTTAACGAAGCTAAGCTCGGTCCTAAGACCTTCATCGTCCAGCTTTCTTTGCATGGATAAGCCTTGCAATCAAATTTGTTCACATGCGTAACCAGATTACCAAATGAATTTGTTCAACGCAAACTTGCAATCTGTACTCTCGAACACTATTCCTCGCCCAACAGCGCATGTCGGCTCTAGCAAAGCATTGACTTCCCTATCAGATCCGACGCTCTATCATTACAGGGTCAGATCGCTTCCGTAGTTCCTTCCTCTGTGAAATTTTCTCTTGCTTCGTTGTTTGTAATGCCTACAATTCGCTGCAAGAAGCGTTACTGCGTAGATAAGAACGTATCGCGTGGTTGAGACTTGTGAGCATCACTTCGTCTTGCAGATGTATCATGAAGGTATTAAGATGCTACAGTATGTAAAAAGGTATGATAAGGGTATTTTCTTGAGGGAGAGAAGGGAAATGCTTTTACGCCGACAGGTGGCCAGCTCCAATTGTAATGCTTCTTTTAAGCTGCATACCCACTAATAGACCTACTATACTTTGTTTTATCATGGGCATGGCATTATTTGTCACAATAAAACAGGTCAACGTGTGACTTAAGCAGGGTCTTTTTAGCTTCCGAATTTGGCTGCGTATTTTGGCACAAGCCAAAGACACATGGGACTGTGTGTTGAAATGTGTTTTTCAAATGTACTATTAGTACAGACGTTTTCTAAGCGGCCAAATTCAGCAAGGAAAACTCAGTGCCTATAAGACTCAACACAAGCTACACGACTGCCGAACAGGCAGTTAGGAAAGTCCACTTTATGGTACTATACCTGGCATTCGATTTATGTCAGTTTGTGACAGAAACCACTGGTAAACCATACACGATATAGTTGATTTTAGTCTTCTTGCAATTTAAGCGCATTAAGTAAAGGTACATCAGTGTAATGTAAAACCTCGGATTCAAAAAAACATTTTCCTCTGAGATAGGCATTCTATCAAATTAATTACAACTCCTCTTAAAATTTATCGTCTCTCCTTCGTTTGTGTGTAGGAAACCGGTTTATAAGTTTATACAAACGTATTTTAACATTTTCCTTTATCATACACTTGCCTCTTGTTTCCTATCCTAAGCACTCTCACAATGCTGTATTGACCACATAAGCAATCGTGTTATGGTGTCTTATGGGAGTGTAGGCAGTGCAAGTCCAGCCCAGTTGACCTCTTCCCCATAAACTATCCACGGGTAGCGAGGATACTCTCTCTTGACCGGAGTTATTAATTTCGCCCATAAACTTGACCATGTCGCGGTCACGGATACCGAGAATCTCTTCTCTCCAAGACCCAACAAGACCGACCTATTGCCGACGTGTAGTTGAGTCAGCTGTAAACTGTTAAACTGTAACCTGTCTACACCTTTCTCTCGTATTCAGCATCAATGTCTTGTTGGAATCGTTCCTGGTAATCCTACCAGTCATACTAAAAAAAATACGTACAAAACTAATGGAATTTATTTCCTGTTATGTTAGGAAAAAATTTCAAACTATATTAGCGTACTGAATATAATACATTGCACTTCATTTTGTAATGTCGAACTCTCTAACGTTCACCGCACAAGTTACATAATCTTTTTGTGGTCAGCAATATAAATTCTGTAATTTATATTGTAGCTCGTAATAATTATCGTGTCCTCGACGTTGATAGTTCAATTATTCCCTATAATACAGCAACACTGTTACTATTGCCCACGTCGTAAACGAAGATCGTCAATAATGTGGTAATGTCACAAGTTTAAACTACTCTTACAAGATGGTGGCAAATCAATAATGGTCGGCAATGAAGATCGTCAGTAATCTGGCAATGTTTTACACCCTTGCACAATGCACATTTACCTAAGTAAAACTGCTTTACCTACAACACTAAGTCGGTGGCTAATCTGTATGTGGTCGGCAATGAAGATCGTAATGTGGCAATGCCTCACACCCTCACATTTATTGCACACTATCCCACCATAAAAAGTGTTCCGAGAGTGATTTGTGAGGTATTCGCAGCCGCTTTATTGAGGGGCTGGGCTTATTGCGTTACCACGACTTGGGGAGTAGCTCAACACTCTCCTGGCTCAGAGTAATTTGGAAACCGTTATCAGCTCATTTTGAAAGTGAAATTACATTTTTTTACATCTCTGCAATATTAGGACTATTCTATAGGTCTCAATTATGACCCAGTTGTAATAGTATATTTCGTACCTAGGGCCGAAAATTCGGTTTTGCCGGCTCGAGATAGTTTTTAAGTTCGAGACGAAGTTGAGAACTTTGAGAGCTGCAAAACCATTTCGGTCCGTGGTACGAACGCTATTTTACACCACACTATTACCACTATTTACCACAATAATAATGCACACTGACAGTTAACACAACTACAACTTTAAGGTTATGTGAAGAAACAACTTTAGGAATCAGCAAAAAAAAAAAAATAGTTTCTAGGCAGCAGTGACAATAAAACAATTCTGCAATGCTATGGATACTGATTGTGTATTTAATATGCATTCATGTTTTAAGAAAGTAAGCGGGCAGCTCATTTTGTGGCCCTAGGGATGTAAAAACCTGTTCGGTCCCTAAATGACGATGACAGCTGGCATGGCCAGCAAAACGTAACTTTCAACCACCACTCAACGTATGTAAAACAGCTAAAAACATAGTGTGTTGAAAAGTATATTATACGTTATAACATTAGCAATTTGGTACTAGGGTAATCATACCCACTATATGGATGAGGTGTAGCCAATTTATTTTGATGGAAGAATGATTTGAGAATATGGAGAATTAATAAATGTATAACTATAGGATATACACAAATCGCTCTTCACCTTGGCAAGCTGTAAATTAAAACACGCTTTAATTTACAGCTTGCCTAGGTGCTGTACCCACCTAAAAAACGAGTTGCTTTCATTAGCAACCCTCATCTTAAAATATGTCGATTTTCTCGCCGAAACTCCACATTCGTAGTTCAGGATGACGACCGAATTTCGTTCATACACTTATGGACTTTCGCTTTGAATCAAAATGCATACAATTAAAACGCCTGACAAGTAGTTTTACCCTGTTATTTTTATATGTTTATGTTATTTATGTTATTGAAATAACCTTTTCGGGCTTACCAACCTCAACGACTCGACAGAGAAAGTGTGAGCCTGGCCAGGCACCGCGCGCCGCTGCTTGTACATGTAAATTAGTCGCAATGGTCAGAACACAGACTGTTGGCGCTCGTTGTGTTAACTTGGAAACAATAGTATTCATTACAGGCACACAGCGCACAGCAGTAGGTGAGTCGGTGAGTTACTGTGGTCCGGTCCGGCAGTTATCAGATAATAATGGTGGTGTAAGTGACACCATTGCACCACGGGGAGGAGTAGGAGAGGGCTGCATGTTGTTAGCGATGTATTGGTGGACAAAAATTTGATTTGGATTAATCGAGATGGAAAAATGGTTTTGGTACAAGATGAAACACATATTGTTCTTGGAATCATTAAAAAACTGTTTAAGAATTTTTTTAAATTTCGATCTTATCTCTGTTTTTGGGAAACTTTTTATCTATTCCTGTGCCAGAGAACAGTTCACTTTATTTTTTATTTCGTGAAATCTGCTGTAGACCTATCACCTGAATATAATAATAATAGAGAATGCTGCATGTTTTAAACAATACTTTGAAACTCCCCAACACGTAGTGACATACTCATGACCACAACTAACACTTGAACGATGCACATATAGGCGCCTTAAAATAAGAAAATAAATAGCAAAACCTAGAAATAATTAGAACACAGATGAAACCATTGTTGTTCGATAGTGAAAAGTATTGTGAATAACATATCAAAAGTCTCCAAAAATATCTTTGGTGGAACACCACCATTTTTCCAAAATGGCGGCCAAATCCAGTAGTTTTTTGCTTTTTATTGAAATTCTGACTTTCCAGTCAATATTGGTGAAAAGTCGTCAATACATTTAATGTTCCTCCTGAAATTACCTTTAAAATGATACCAAATACATGTACCTACAAAAAAACATAAACCCCGTAGAAATAATAAAATATTTCAAATAAAAATATCTTTTATAAATTAATGTAATAGTCCAAGCAAACTAAAAATAACGTACACAGGGATTGTATAAAAATGTGCAAGTAAACATGTTATGGTTTTATTTTTATTGTTGTGGTGTGCAGAGTGACATACCAAAAGTTTCAAATAATCAGTCCACGGGAAACCCCTAAATTAAGGAAAAAATGGCGGCTTTTCCCAATATTGGACAAATTTTGCAAAAAAATATACCACATGTTTTTTTGCACATTTTTCGAGATATTGACTTGGTACCACGACCGATATTTATTGGATGGTCCGTACTCAATTTCAATAGGGGACGCTTTTTGGGCCGCCATCTTGGATCAGCCATATTGGATCTACCATATTGGATATAAATATTTTTTAATGTAATTATAGTGTTGTGACACATCATTATGAACTAGATTTCCACGCTGATTTCAATGCTGAAATCAGTTTTTTAAATAGCGTTTTACGATTTTAAGATACCTATATAAAAACGAAAACTCTCCCCCATACATTTCTTATGGACGTTTCGTACTTTGACAATTTAAAAACACATTGAAAACTACCACCGTCTAAGGTTGTACTATCAGGTTCAAGTATGGCTTGGAAATAGTTCACCAGCAGATCCAACAGATTGGGAGTGGTGTTTGACTGATGGTACATATGACTAACTTACTTATAAATAACTGTAACTGTGTAACTTGGAAATTATATTTAGATAAATATAGGATATGGCCTTTAAAAAATTTCAACAAAACGTTTTATGGTTTTATTTTGTAGTGTTGTGCAGAGTGAAAACGGGAAAAACTCGTCATAGCTATTCGTTCAAGTATTGACTTTTATTTTAGCCATGGATTCCTTATTGGGAGTTATTTAGAATTGGGAATAAATGTCTTTAACTAAAGACAAATTTCAAAATAACAATAATTCATTCAATAGTTCATTGAAGGTAGGCCTACATGATTCGTTTTAAATTTGTCATGTGTCATTTAATAATCAATAAAATTAAAGCCAAACGTTTACTGAGTACTTTGATACCAGAATGAACTTGTTAACATATTAACAACCCGAGATATACATCTTTTAACAAAAACTGATAAAAAAGTTTAATTTAATTTTGTGTTGGGGTTTGTACCTCGTCTATAACTAGTCTGTTTTAACTATAAATAAAACAAAATGAAAGCTAACTAAAATGAAAGATCTTTTATCACTGAATATTTTAAGGCTAGAACGAACTGCAAGCAATAATAATACCTGGAGAAAAATAATCCAAACACATTTTCAAAGTAACTTACGATACGTCCATAACTAATGTATAGGGGAGAGTTTTCGTTTTAATATATCTTAAGCAACGAAAAAACTTATTTAAAAACGGACTTCAGCATTGAAATCAGCGTGGAAATCTAGTTCATAATGATGTGTCACAACACTATAATTACATTAAAAAATATTTATATCCAATATGGCTGATCCAAGATGGCGGCCCAAAAGCGTCCCCTATTGAAATTAAGTACGGACTATCCAATAAATGTCGGTCGTGGTACCAAGTCAATATCTCGAAAAATGTGCAAAAAAACATGTGGTATATTTTGTTGCAAAATTTGTCCAATATTGGGAAAAGCCGCCATTTTTTCCTTAATTTAGGTGTTTCCCGTGGACTGATTTTTTGAAACTTTTGGTATGTCACTCTGCACACCACAGCAATAAAAATAAAACCATAACATGTTTACTTGCAAATTTTTATACAATCCCTGTGTACGTTATTTTTAGTTTGCTTAGACTATTACATTAATTTATAAAAAATATTTTTATTTGAAATATTTTATTATTTCTACGGGGTTTATTTTTTGTTGTAGGTACATGTATTTGGTATCATTTTAAAGGTAATTTCAGGAGGAACATTAAATGTATTGACGACTTTTCACCAATATTGACTGGAAAGTCAGAATTTCAATAAAAAGCAAAAAACTACTGGATTTGGCCGCCATTTTGGAAAAATGGTGGTGTTCCACCAAAGATATTTTTGGAGACTTTTGATATGTTATTCACAATACTTTTCACTATCGAACAACAATGGTTTCATCTGTGTTCTAATTATTTCTAGGTCAAACCACATATTCAGGGGCCTAATAGTCGATTTACAAAATGTAGTCATTACATCAACAGCTGATCGTTCGGGGTGACAAACTACCGGGCTCTTGGCAGAGGTGCTGGAGTTCTTATCTTCCATCCCACACAAATGTCTATATCTCCCTTTATCTCAGTTTTATTCAGAGGCAGTCCCATAAGCGTGTCTACCTCACCCCGAATGTTTTATTCCTAGAGATAGAGAAGGATATAATTTCATTTTTATATTTACAGCTCAGCTGATAGCGAGGTATAAATTTGAGATATAACTTCCCTTTGGTTTCATCCGATTTTCGGTGTGGACGGAGAGTATTTATGTGCTTCAACAAGCGGTATTTTCAGTTTTTATAGTGCTTCCGCTAATAAAGATTTTGTCTACCTCAAGGGTTTTGAACGTGTCTTATTCTAACTGGTGACGATGGTAGTCAACTCTCCAAGCTTTTTAAGTTCTCTAAATTTCAGCTTAAATACAAAACTTATTGCATTTTAGACTACTCTACTCTGTAAGCTGGAACGTTTTAAAATTTCTTTATGAAAACTTTTAATAAAAGTGATTGTTTGTAAGTTGTTCAAACAATATTCAAACAATTTGGGTGCTCAATAGATAAAAAACTGTACATTTCCCCAATATTTTAAAACTTTAACCAGTTTCTCAAATTGTTTTTCAAATTAGACTTATCCATTGTTTGAGATAGTTTACATGTACTGTAGTTTAGTTTTTGGCAGAAAAATAAAAAAAACTAATGGAAAATAATCATTTCATTCCAGTAAGTCATGTGACTGAAAACTTGATAAAGTTCGTTTTATCTCAATAAGGTTGAGATATAAAAAATTGTATATGTGAACATTACAACGGCTGTAAATCTAGCAGTTCAAAGGTTAAAAAAATCTATTATATTTTTTCTATTACAAATAGTTATAAGTACCTTCTATGCTATAAAAGTGTCCTAGCTTACCTTCAGCGTAAAGTCAGCTTCTTATTCGTCCCTTTTAGTTAAATAATCTGAATTAGTATTTTATTCGCCAAACTAACTCAGTGGCTTTAAGTGGTTAGATGTCAATTAAGTTGTTCCCTATTGTTTTTAGAAAATCTTTATTAATTTTTTAGATTAAAAAGTTTGGTCTTCGGGACCAGAATTCCCCCAAGTCACAAACTCTAAGAATTATTTCGTCACCTGTTGCGACCAACGCATAAAAACGACACTAACCGTAGAAGCGATACTGGCTAACTGATAAATGTCGTAAAAACATCAAAATTGTGACTTGTGGAGACCCGAAACCTCCCCTCATGGACACCCCATCAGATAGGCTCACACTACCCCCATACACACAGTTTATGGGGTGTTGTGGTGCGGTGTTGTAGGTCTGTCACTTTCCCGTTATCTAGATGAATTAATATCGAATGCAACTGATCAATTAAGTATTTAACAATAATTCAAGCATTAAGTGTTGTAAAATCAACAGTATGAACTGTTCACCGTGACCAAGATTTTCTGGCAAGATTTGAAAAGTTTTATTTAAGATTTGTCAAAGAATATGTATGCACAAAATGTGTGAAATACAGCTTTACCTAATATGTATAGTCCAGCATCTATAGGGGGTTGAGTATGCACTGAAAGTGTAACTCTTTTTGACTTTTGATTGTTGTTGGGGGCAACTTAGAGATGACAAAACCCGATGTTTTCGCCATTCCAGCAGGTGCACAACTTGGGGGGGGGGGGGGAGTAGCGCTGAGGCGCGTTCTAGAACATCGCTCATATCTCGTGAACTAGACACGATAGAAACATGTTTTAAACTGCATTGTATTACAAAACGCACCTGCTTTAAATACTTTACAATGAAAAATCCCATATCAATGATAATAATTGTGTTATTTAACATTTTATTTGAAATTACAAATTCAAAGTCAAAATACCCTTTATCTACCTATATAACTCTCATAAAACAATGAATAGTACTGTGTTTGGAGTGTATTCTATGTTCAACAGATGAATTACAAAAAATTAAGTGTACTGTACTTTCCTTAAAATAATATGTATGGAGTTCTCGAATTAGCGAGAAAATAACTATAAGCTATTTTTAACACTAGGATATTTTAAATATAAAATATAAACAATAATCTAGGTACAACTACCAAAGAAAATCCTTCAGTTTGAAATGTATACGGTTTTTATTCAAAGAATATTAACAGACTTGGAAATGCTGTACTTCATTTTAAAACTTAACTACCATATAAACTACACATAAGAAAACAATGGATCCTATTTCGGTCATCTTGTTTGAAACGGTCTTAATGATGAGTTGTTCTACAATTTTTAAAACATTTGCAGTAGAAACAGCAGGAATCAAGAAGAGAAGGAAGCACCTGCGATGGCAGCCGCTATATAGAAATCACAACTAATCCATCTGCCGTTAAGGACATTAGGAAAATGCCTTGCACAACGGACAGCTTTAAATTACACCTGTACAGTGTAGTGCCCAACTATATTTTTGGGAAAAGTCCTTGACAGCAGAAATAGAGCCTTTAGATCTATTCCAGTACGGATTTTTCAAAGACAGCTCAGGAAAATTGCGCCCCCTTCTTATGACCCTGCCCCCGGCTCCTTCAAATTTGCTAAAGCAATCTATATGCATGATTTGTTCTAGATCAACTTGTAGCTGCTTTTCAAACAAGTCATCCTGCTGTTTCTATTGCAAATGTTTTAAAAATTGTAGAAATCCTCATCATTAAGACCATTTCAAACAAGATGACCGAAATAGTATCCATTGTTTTCTTATGTATAGTTTATATGGTAGTTAAGTTTTAAAATGAAGTACAGCATTTCCAAGTCAATTTATATATTATTTTAATAAAAACCGAATACATTTCAAACTGACGCATTTTCTTTGGTAGTTGTACCTAGATTTTTGTTTGAATTGTTTATTAATTTTTCACTTATTCTATTTTAAAAATCTATTTTACGGTCTATTTACAGTCTATTTTACAGTCTATTTAACAGTCAATTTTAATATTCTTTTAATAAAAACCGTATACATTTCAAACTGAAGCATTTTCTTTGGTAGTTGTACCTAGATTTTTGTTTAAATTTTATATTTAAAATAGCCTAGTGTTAAAAACAGCTTATAATTGTTTTCTCTCTAACTCGAGAACTCCATTCATATTACTTTAAGGAAAGTACAGTACGCTTATTTTTTTGTAATTCGTGTGTTGAACATAGAATGCACTCCAAACACAGTACTATTCATGGTTTTATGAGAGTTATATAGGTAGATAAACGGTATTTTGACTTTAAATTTGTATTTTCAAATAAAATGTTCAATAACTCAATTATTATCATTGATATGGGATTTTTCATTGTAAAGTATTTAAAGCAGGTTCTTTTTGTAATACAATGCCGTTTAAAACATGTTTCTATCGTGTCTAGTTCACGAGATATGAGAGATGTTCTAGAACGCGCCTCAGCGCTACTCCCAACCCCCCCAAGTTGTGCACCTGCTGGAATGGCGAAAACATCGGTTTTTGTCATCTCCAAGGTGCCCCCAACAACAATCAAAAGTCAAAATGCGTTACACTTTCGGTCCATACCAAATTTTTACAAGTCTGTACTACACGTTGATTTCTGCCGCGCAGCGGCGTCACCCGCGTCACCGTACGCTTCATCGGAAACCTCGCATAACCTTGTAATATTTCGATATAATTACCATATATAGTCACTTTAGCGTGTTAAACATATTATGCACGATGAAAAACTGTACTGTTTGTTGTTTTAAAGGGGTTTTAATGAATAGTTTCACGTTATTTAGGGGGTTTTATTCAAATTTTTAAATAAATTGTTAAATAACTCAACTAATATCATAGATACGGGACTTTTCCTGGATACTTTTTTAAAGCAGATTGAAGTTGGTAATACAATGCCGTTTAGAGCTTGTTTCTATCGTGTCTAGTTCACGAGATATAAGCGATTTTCTAGAACGCGTCTCAGAGCACCTTCCCCCCCCCCTCCCACAAGTTGTGCACCTGCTGGGAGGGCGACAACATCGGGTTTTGTCATCTCTAAGTTGCCCCCAACAACAATCAAAAGTCAAAAAGAGTTACACTTTCAGTGCATACTCAACCCCCTATAGATGCTGGACTAATAATCCTGATTGTAGTTATTGGTCTCCAAAGAGATCTATATCGTATCTGAAAATCCATCTTCATTCTGTATGATCGAGGTATTCAAATTAACAAAATTTATTTTATATTTCTCACCACACGAACTCACTACAATTCAGTTGCTTTAGCTAAACAATGAATAGCCTCTACTGCTTAAGAACCATTCACGATTCCAGATTCAGTTTTTGGTTCGTATCAGATAAAAAAAATACTGGTGAGTTGGGGAAATTGGCTGGTCCTTTAAGAAAGATGTCATTCTATCTAACTAAGAGATTGAAGAGCCCGTGGTGAACTTCAATGACGGAGGTTATTGAGAGGTGGCCTTCTCAATGAAACCCATAATATTTTTTTACAAAATGTAAATTTCTATAAATTTTTCATCGTGTATTCTTCCTTTCATACAAACTAGATAATAATTATCAATCAATTAATCTGTTCATCCAACAGCAGTTCATCCTTAAAACTATTTTATCTTGAATGTATTTCCATTTTTGTTTTAATTCGTTTTCTAATATGTATTTCTATGAATTTTTATCGTTTTACTTTATAATATTTTGCATATTCTTTTGACGTCAACGTTTGAAGCGTCAATTTAGAATTTTTCAGATTCGAGGTTAAAGTATTCAAATATTTTTAAAAGCCCGTATGACTCAAAACTTGTATACTGGTTGGCAATAAAAACACACAGGACACATTTAACTACAGTATCAGGTGGTCAAAGAGGCAGTGCCGCCTGTGATAAGACCAGTGATAAGTTCAAGATCTTATCACAGCTACCGCGCCGCCCCCTGTGGTGACATAACGACACCCGCGCTTCTCACACTTCAGCTTATTTGATTTTTCACTCTTTCGCCTTGTTCTGAGATCAGACAGACCTTTAAAGTGTTTCTTTCTTTGTACATACATGTTCACGAGAGTTTCAAAAACTATTTATAAAAATATGGTATTTAAAATGGGTTTTAGGGCGCGGAAATTTATCCATCAATCTAACAAAAACTACGTTTCTTTCAACTTGTCTCATAAAAATTGCAACGATCCTCTGGCCTGTTGGTAAATAAGTATTACAATGATGCTTTACCCACTATATGTGACACTTTGTGCTTCAATAAAGTCTCAAACCTAACCTAGCAGTCAAAGAGGCAATATTTTTGCAATGGATTCATCGCCTTTTGTAATAAATTAGTTTAATTGAGTTGTGTTATATGCTTTGTTGTTTAGATTCATTAATTTCAATACTATCCCAGTATTTGATTTATTTTGTTATACTTTAACCAAATAAAATAAGTTCCAAGTTATATCGAAGTTATAAAATCCATTGTGCATCCATAGAATGATTTCTAGCTACATAGATAAATTCAATTAGAGATTCTAATGTATACGAATGAGATACTGCAGTTTTGTATACATTTCAGTGTACCTTAACTAATTAATCTGAATAAACAACAAAGACTAGTGTGGTTTATTATTATTTCTGTTCACCATCAGCTGTGGCAGGACCAAGGACGGGTCCTGCGAGGGCCGGCCCCAGGACCCCATTTCCCCAGGATCGACGCATAACGTATTGTTGCAATCCTTAATAACGGCGTGCGTTGTAATTAACTCGGCCGGAATAATTAATTCCGGCGCCATTATATGCAAAATGAAGTAAACACAATGGTCGCCTGATCGATTTTATTGGTTTATCGTCGACAATGTTGAGGGGCGGGGTGGGAACAGAACCCGGGACCTGGGTCGCCCCCGCCGCGCCGCGTTGTGCGGTCGGGAATGTGCATGAGTTTACCACCTTGATTTGAACAGTTTGATACATTCATCACTATTTGCTTTGTTAACCACTAGTGGAAATAAAATTAGCACGGTTATTACGGAGGAAACATCTATTTTTGCATCGCGTATAGCTTAAGAAGGATTTCAAAATCATGTAGTTTAAAACTAGTTGTGAATGGTGGGATTTGAACTCAGGGCCTCCAGGGCAGACGTGTGTTCTAAATAGAAGATTCACGTCCTTTGACGTATGAATAACTACACCTTAGTAGTTATCATTATTTATTTTTTAGTTCTAACAGACACTGAATATTTAGGTTAACATTTTCCCGACGATAGTTTAGTTAAACCATTTCGGTACGTGGTACGAACGCTATTTTTCACCACACTATACCCTATTACCACTATTTACCACTATAATATTGCAAACTGATAGTCAACACAACTTCAACATTAAGGTTATGAAGAAATAATTTGAGGAATCAGCAAAAATAAAAATAAATAGTTGCTAAGCAACGGTGACAATAACACAATTCTATTGCAATGCTATAGATTTTGATTGTGTATTTAAAATGCATTCATGTTTTAAGTAAGTAAGCGGACAGCTGATTTTGCGGCCCCGGGATGTAAAAACCTGCTCGGTCACCAAATTATGATGACAGCTGGCATGGCCAGCAAAACGTAACTTTCAGCCACCAATTAACGTATGTAATACAGCCAAAAACATCATAGGGTGGTGAAAAATTAGTTTCCCTTTAGATGAATTGATTCGTCATATCATTATTTTAATTTAAAGAACAGTTTATTTTTAAGTTCGTTTCTTGTGCCTCGCATTTTGTATTAGTCATATAGAAAATTATAGTCTTAAGGGTAGATAGCTAGTGTAATATAAGGTGTCATTATTGCTATGGATGAATTAAATATCATTATTACTAAGAATTAATTATTGAGAAAATCTAAATGCTCTATGCAGTGGTAAATAGGTCAGCTTTCAACTCAAACTGGAAACATCATTTGTATAGCATTTGAGTTTAAGCTTATCTCAATACAATTGCCACAGATTACATAGAGTAGTGGTAGGGATTCGAATTCAATAAACTCAGTTAGGTAAACTCAATTAACTATCAAAACTATCATAACCTAAATAATTTAAATAAATAATTGTTTATTTAAACGCGAACTCTAAAAATCGCTTGAGCGTAACGATAAAATATTCAATTTCCAAACACGTTCCAAACACAGGGAAATAACTGAAATGTCAACGGATCATTAGTGGTCACGTGTGTGAGGTGAACGCTGATTGGTTCTAATGTAATCACGTGATCAACAATTAAACAGCTGGAGGGGGAACAATCGTTGTAACCAACCGTAACAAATATATTCACATACGAGTCGTACGTATAAAACGATGTGATCGCATTGAAATAATAGTGGAAAGAGTAATTTGTAATTGTGGAATCCTATTGGTAAGTTAAGTTACAACCTGTAGTTTAAAATATGTCTGAAATCGTATTCCTTTTATTAATCAAATTAAATTATTGACTTTATACCTAGTATAAATCAATTTAAAAACACTTTAATTCTAAAGCTGAACGTCGTTTGGTAGTCGTTTGGTGGCTTATGAGAACCCTCAAGAAATTATGAAAATATACCCACGAACTACTATGTCTTAGATATCTAATCAGATAATTAGAACGTGGAATATAGACTTATAGTATCAATTATACAATATTTTATTTTAATTGATTTTGACGCCCATAGCCAATTTGTAGAAGAACTACAGCATTTTTAGTTAAAGCATTTACAAGCTGTACTCGCAATACAAATTAATAAGGACCGATTTTTTTTACAAAAACCAATAGCAATGACTGCTTACAAAAATAGCAATGAATTGAGAGACAAAGGTGTTAAAAGTACAAAAAACCTTTAATTTTACAATGGTAAAAAAGTTTAAACAATATAAAACTAGGTGTGGAACATAAGAGTCAAGAATTTAAATATTATTTAGACGATTGAATCATTTAGATATCGATATTATCACCATACTGACCGAACAAACTACACTATACGAAGCATAATTAGTTAAAGCCACTCCCAAAGTTTTACCAGATTAAGAAACGCTTTCCATCGTTATACCTATAATTTATCCACTGCATTATTTCAGTGTTTAAAAACGCATTTAAACTGTGAAGGTGGGCGCAGCGCGGAGAAGACAGGACCAAGCAAGTGGCACTGATGAAGAGGATGCTATAATTCATCTAGAAAATCAAACCACTTAAAGAGATTGGCTCCCTTCCACACAGGCACCAGTGTTGTCCTATATACACAGGCTATAAATAGGTCACATGTAGTATATATGGGCCATGGTAGATGGGTCGTATTTATTATGTATGAGAAATAGGTAGTTATTAGGCGTTATAGAGTATAAACAGGCTACATCAAATGGCATAGGTAGCTTTATTTGCGATACACACGGAATATGAATAGGCAATATTAAATATTAATTAAATAAAGTGAGGCAAGACCTACAATTAATCTGTTAAATATTGGTTTTACGAGTGTCTAATTTCGATGCACAAAATATATACAAAACACAATAAAAAAAATTCTGTAGTCTCCTTGGTTACAACATAACACTATAAATTAAATCCAAGTCGTCAGAAAAAATCTCTGTACTTCGTCAACATTAATATCATGTGCGATAGGTCTAAGAGGAAAAGGAGTAGTTACGCAGAAGATATCCTGGTTGCAGTTAGAGTAAGAAGTAAGAAGGGGGCTACGATATGTGATATCAGCAAGTTCCTCACGGAATTGGGGCGAAATGTAGCTCCTAAAACGATTGCTAAGAGTTTGAAATTAGCTGAGTACCGGGGATTGGTCAAGCTGGGCAGGAAGAGGTATTATCCTCTGGGTGGCAAAAAGAGTCCTCAAATCGAGCATTCGTCTCGTAGAAGAAGTCCAAGAAAGGAAGGAAAAGGCAAAGAGGGGAAACCAAAGTGTCCTTGCTCGAGTAAGGCGAGAATAGCTACAACTGATAGAAGAAGAAAGACCAAAACGAACAAGAAAAAAAAGTATAGCTGCAACACCTAAACGACGAAGAACCCGCAGACACACGAGACAAAGATGTGTTAAAGTAGACGAAGCTGAATTAGTGGAGGCTAGAAGACGCAAAAGATCTTCTGGAAGAAGAGGACACAAAAGATCTCCTGGAAAAATAGGACGCAGACTCGCAGACAAAGCGCGTACTAGAAGAGCACCTCTTGTAGAAAATATCTTGAACGTGCCAATTAAAGTTGAAAAAGACCAATCTTCAGTTCAGAGAGAGAAACTTCTGAACACATTAGGGAAGTTTGACAATGCTATTTTGAAACGCTCCATCAAAGTTGAGAAATATCTTTCAGATGATCATAAAACAGGTGAAAGTCATTATCACATTGCAAACTTACGCCAAGTCACTGAAAACCAAGACGTGAATAGTGAATATGAATCAGCTATGGAATACCAGGTAGTTGACAACCATGAATCTGGTGGCCCAATGGTGAAAGAAGAGAACTCTTCTGACGGGAGTGAATATTTCTTGGCGCAGGAAGACCCTGATCAGAATAGTAATCAAATCTTTTGTTGTGATACTTAAAAACGTTTACAGCATTGTTAGCTGGGAATGAGTTTTCAGAAATAAATTTACATTGTTACTATTCAATTTAGTCTCCATGTAGTGTAATATAAAAACGAATGAAGCGTATGTTTTACTATAACCCGAGTTACGCCAATATACGTAACACATGTTGCAGTCATAAAATTACTAAAACCAATCAAAATGTTTAGTTATTACAAACCATTCAGAGTAAAATATTAACCATGCAGTTTTCGATTACGTTTAAAGTGAGGAGTGTTTAAGCACATAATCGAAAATTATCAATTTCATCTTTTAGGTTTCATTCGATTTTAGGTAAAAAAAATAACACTTATAATTGATTACGGTAATATTAAGGCTAGGTTTTAACCGAAGTGAATCTTTAATATGAACTCTGTGAAAACTACTTTTCCTTGACTACTAAAGAGTTATTTTCAAACCAGAAACATTGATTGGCAATTTGTCTGTTCTCAGGTATCGTGAGGAGGCCCTGTGCTGGTCGGACAGGTGAGTTGCAACAATTGCATTGTAAACTTGCATCTTGTCTGTAAGATTGCAGATTGCATTGGAGATCCAGAGATAGCATGCTAATAGAGTCAGTTGTGTAGCCACTAGCCACTAGCCACTGGCTTGGCGCGTGTAGGCTGAGCCTAATAGAATGATTACCGTCTCGTTCACTTCCCAGACGACAACTGATTAACGAATTAATCTTGACGATGACGTCATTGTGGTGTATCTCTCCGAGGTGTATTTGAAGAAGTTTGTTGAGTTTGTGCGGAGTGTATTTTACTGTTTTGAGGAAGGTAAAAAGGTTCGCGGTATTAAGTAAACCACCAATTAATTGGTAGATAGAATATGGAATTTTAGATTTTGTTAACCTTTTACAGGCATTACTTATATTTATAACCATAACAGTTTGTATATCTAGGAGCTATTTGGTAACTGTATTATTTTTAATCATTGTAGTGGGGTCTGTGATGATTCAATGGAGTTAAAACTGCGTTGCTGAACATTGGTAACAATAATTGGCTTCACTACACTAAACTAACTAAAAATGGTATATTTGATATACATTTTAAAACTTTGTTTACCTTTTTAAAGGAGTAAATCCACACAGCCAACTACCTAAAATATTAACAAATTTTGCTTATTAAAGTGAAAAGATGTATACAGTGTTTCAATCAATGATAGTTTATCATATCGCTAAAATCAGTTGTACCCTTAAGAAAAGTAACAGAATCGGACTTAACTTCGTTAATATTTTTTTGAGACCACAGGGTTGACTTGGGCTGACCACACGGCTAAACAGTAGGAACCATCTCAAAACCTATATTGTTGAACAAATGACCACAATCAACTTCAAAATATAATCCAATATGAACAGGTAATAACCAAGAGTTAAATCGCACAAAAACACACCTTTCAAACTCAAGTGATGCAGCCGCAAAGGGCTGAATAAAAACCAAATACCAATTAAGTGAAACCTACAGCGCATCGCCAACAAAAATAGCGGAATGCACGATTGTAAGAAAACCTCCGCACTCGGCGTGGAAATAGCGAACGCAAGATGGATTTATTATTTGTAGTTGGTGGCGGGGGCTAATTTATGCGGAGGCCAGATAAGGCGGAGGCTCGGACAATGGAGAGAAGACAAAAACCGGCGGCGCTGTCAGTCACCATCACCGACTCTAATGAGCTTGGTAATTGTGACGGTGCTTGGTACCGACTGCAGACTGTAGAGGGCTGTAGCAGGTCACCATCCCCTGCTAGCGATGCTGTCAGTCACCACCACCGACTCTAATGAGCTTGGTAATTGTGACGGTGCTTGGTACCGACTGCAGACTGTAGAGGGCTGTAGCAGGTCACCATCCCCTGCTAGTGGCGCTGTCAGTCACCATCACCGGCTCTAATGAGCTTGGTAATTGTGACGGTGCTTGGTACCGACTGCAGACTGTAGAGGGCTGCAGCAGGTCACCATCCCCTGCTAGTGGTGCTGTCAGTCACCATCCCCTCCTAGCGATGCTGTCAGTCACCATCACCGACTCTAATTAACTTGGTAATTGTGACGGTGCTTGGTACCGACAGTAGACTATAGAGGGCTGTAGCGGGTCACCATCCCCTGCTAGTGGTGCTGTTAGTCACCATCAAAAACTCTAATTAGCTTGGTAATTGTGACGGTGATTGGTACCGACTGTAGACTGTAGAGGGATGTAGCAGGTCACCATTCCATGCTACCGATGAGTACAGTCGACCCTTTATAATTGAACAATTGTACTTTTTATAGATTTTTGTAGATTTTGCTTTACCACTTGACTTAAAACACTTGAATTTCAAATACGGCCACTGTTTCACTTAAATAATTCTTTTTAATCTGTGTATGCAGATGCCAGGGGCATTTCTTGTGTTTCGTAGGGAAACGCGCCATAGGAATTTAGCGTCAACGTTTTCATACAGTATCAATTATCAATTATTTAAGAGGGAACCAGAGTTTTGCCAACGGGTGTCAGGTAGATGGGGGGGATGCCTTCGGCCACCTCTTGGTGCGGAGATTTGCCAACGGTGGTGGTGGGAGAAAGAGTGTGACGGAGGGAGGGAGAGCGATTGTCAGGGTTGTCTACGCTTGGCAGTTATGCGCTTGTCGCAGTGGGTTAGGTTAGGTTAGGTTAGGTTAGGTTAGGTTAGGTTAGGTTAGGTTAGGTTAGGTTAGGTTAGGTTAGGTTAGGTTAGGTTAGGTTAGGTTAGGTTAAAAATTCAATACATTACCTTTCACGGTCAGAGGTGCATAACTCCATTACTTTGAATACAGTCAGCATCCTGCCTGGTTTGTCCACCCCTAGCGGAAGCCACTCTCACGGTCACGTGTAATCACTCTCGTTCAACCCACAACCGTTGGCAAAACTCCGCAGTATGTGGAATTCATGGATGGGGACCCTTTCTACCTGATACCCGTTGGCAAAACTCCTACACTCATTTAAGATGGGGACACCACTATGTGCGTATTTTAACCCAAATATGAGTGAAGGATGAGTGTAGGATGAGTGGCGCGATCTTGTAGTCTTGTTAGTGACTAAGGCCGACATGTTCCTTAGACACAGCTGTTAATTAATAGCCCATACAGCTAATGGCAACTAAGGGACCTTCAGTTTAAAGTGGAATCCGAACCACATTTTTTACTTGTAATTTACGAAAATACCCGTCAATACAAGTACCGTCAATAAATAGACTAGATAAAAATGGCTGGATCCTACTCAAGATCATATTAAATGACTCGGTGGTATTATAAGGTGAACATGCAGGCTATTCAAGAAAGCTCTTGTAGATTTGCACATCTCAAGCCACACACGCCTGATGGATTTCTGCAAGTCTAGTTGCGATGGCAGTTAAACTGAAGTATACGTGGAACAAAAGGATGAGCAGATCTACCTTGGCACATTTGACCAGCCTGGAGGCCGTCGGGTCAGTCTACAGTCACTGTATAAGGAGACTTGTGGCCGAGTAATCTTAATTAGAGATCCGTAACAGGAGGCTCACATTCTACAGCTGCATTACTTGACGAACATTACGCTTGCAGATATCGATTGTTGATCGCTTCCAGATACTGGAGATCTTTATTGCCTCTGCGACGTTCTACATGCTGATGAGTGCTGAGGAAAAGGCGGTAATGACTGTAGTGTTCTTGCTCAGCACAGTTCTCGAGTGTTGATCAAATAAATTGTTGAACTATTCATCAATTCTACATCTACAGCTAAAGTCATTTTAGAGAGTTTTGTCTTTATCCAAGAATTCACTTTAGCCATGTAGGAACATCATCAAAGACACCAACGTTCAATTAGTTGGGATGACGCTGTTCTTGGCAAATGAAACCACTTAGTATTATTTTCTTAGGAGAGAAACTTTAATCAATGTTGCAGTTTTATAACTCCATCCAAGAGCATTCCAAGTTAAAGACGCCCGTTAATAAGTAAGTCTACGTTAATATGTAGGTGGGTTACCTTTTACTCTATTGCATTGTGAATTATGTAAATCTTTGACCTGCACCTAAATCATTTGCAGCATACAATGAATTTAACCTTTAGGGATATTCTTGAGTGTTTTCACTCCACGAAACCCAAGAGAGTGTTAAATAGAACGGGGAACTTGTTAGCATTGAATAAGAGAATGGAGTTTTTATAAAACTAAGCTCTGACCTCGTTTTTAGGCTCAACAAAAGGAAATGGCATTAGTTTATGCGGTTAAGTTTCATAGGTCCAATTTAATAAATAAAATTTCCAAAAGAACAATAAAATAGACTTCAACATCGGCGATTCCCGATTCCCGATCAACCGGACAAAATCTCCGCCAGTTTCCCTCCAGATTACAAGCCTCCTCAGACTTGGACAGCTGTCCACTAAACCGCGAGAAATAACCAATTGGGATGTAATTTAGCACGTGGTGCCGGACAAAGGTGGTACGTGCCGCAGCAAGAGCGGCGTTCCGTCACGGATTCAACGGTTTCGGCGATGTGGATGTGACAGACAGAATGTTAATGCTCGGCACACGCTGCGACATCACATCACAGTCATTCTGGGCTCAGTGAAAAAACTTCTCATTGATTGAGCGTCCACTTTCTAGACCTGATTCTGCGGAATTTTCGTTCTGCGACGGCACGATTCGGTTGATATCTCGAGGGTACCGACTGGGATTCGTGTACAGTAGTAGAAAAGTGCTGACGGTAAAATGTAAATCTGTTGGTATAGATCTACGTTAAGTAGCAACGCTTTACTGAGACGGGTTCCTGATAGCTTGAACGTAAGCATATGAAAATGGATTTTTGAAGTTTTGAGACTACTAATTCTAAAGCAAGTTTTTTTGACAAGACACATCTCGGCTCGGAAATATATTCATACAAGAAACCAATATCATAATTATACAGAAAGCAATATTACTCCTATGAACAATCATTCTGATTTCAATATTAGCGAATTTCCCTATAGGGAAGTAGCTATTACCGTAGGTGGCACGGTAAGACCTAGACCCGGGACCGATTTAAATTTTCATTTTGATGTCCCCAGAGGCCAAAAACACCATTCGTTCAAATTTTTATATATGTATATATATATATATATATATATAGACTTATATATATATATATATATATATATAGACTTATATATATATATATATATATATACATCCGTGAACGCGATAACTTGAGTAATTTTTGTCCGATTTTGATGAAATTTGGTTTAAAGGTTTAAAGCGGGATAAACTTGAATGAGTTCGCGAACCAGCATGATCGGACCATGGGAACGGGGCTTTACGGGGGGTTTTATGGGGTTAAAATTGGTTTTTCTCACTTTTGACCCTCAAAACACAAAATTTCCCGATTTCTCTTTAGACCTTTTTAAAGAGCTTAAAAAAACAAATAATTTAGTATATAAAAGTATTTTTGTTCGATTATTAGTAACGGAGAAAATTATAGAAATTGTAAATTTAAAATTCCCATGTTATTCTTATGGTGAATATTGTCAAATGTTGTAGTTTGCTTGTTTATGGATATATTTTGATCAAACTTGGCAAATTGATTTATTTTGTACTAAGCTATCAATATTTTACTCAAAAACACACTTTATTAGTTTCCTTGTAGCAGCAAACCTAGGTACTCGTTAAACCTAATGTTATTAAAATATATTTAACTGAAAATCAATTCAGACAAATGGAAATTCGCTTAGTCGGCAGGTTTGCTGCGGCGGGAGTATTCACTTATTATACAATCGTTGCGAATTTAATCTTAGGGTTGTGCAGTTAAGCTAAAAGAATGCAGTACACACACTTTGTGAAGGTGCAAATGTGAACAGAGCACAACTCAAACAACATCAACTATTAAAATTCATCTTAAAATCACAACCATCGCAAACAAACTTCACCGGAGTGTTTGATTAATGAGTTTCGCCTGGAAAGTGCGAAGATGACGCCTAAGGTGAGAAGTCAGACGATACAGGGGTGCATACTAATGTAACCAGCTGTTGCTTCTTAAAACGGATTAATAAAGGGGGTGTGTAAGCAATATGAAAAGATTGAGTTGAGATGAGACTTGTGTAGAGGGGATGATGATTAGCATCCTGTCCCCTGGGATTGATCTGTTATGACTAGACAATCTTGTTTGACTTATTGCGCCGATTAAAGATACATGGTGACGTATTTGCATGATTAAACTTGGATTGTAGAGGTTGAATACACAATATGTGTTTCATTTTCTTTGATAACCATTGCTGTAAAAACCTTTTTCATCACTCTGTATTCGAAAATAGCCCATTTACATACGGCTGAGATTTTCGAAAATCGTCAATTTCCATACACCAAAAACAAATAGTGATCAGCTGACTTTTCCTGACTTAACCTTACTTTCGCTACACAAACAATACTCTTCCTACTGTCATCCGAAAAGTGGGCTTCCTTGCATAGATTACCTGTAGTACAGAAAGCCTTACCATGGCTAGTTATGCTACTAGGAACTAAGAATTTATTAACTGAACAGTTGATCTTGCTAGGTAAACATAAAAACCACAGCAATAGCTTCTCTTTAGAAAATTTAATCAAGGAGGTAGAAGACATAAATCAAATACCTAAACAAATTCTCCTGTTTACATAGATTAGCCACAACTCAGATTAAATAAGTGGTTTCAGGTTATACATTGACTTCATCAAGGCGTTATATTCACAGTAACGCCTCGGGCGAAACCGTCCAAACCCTACGAGAGCAATCACCAGTTTATGGCGGTGTTAAAAGCCAATCTGTCACTTGAAATTCACCACTTAGGTGGTATTATGGCAATTAGGGATGTTAATTACACACGTGGGCCTGAAAAACAACCGCGACTGAATAAATTTGTATACAAGATGTTGTCTGTTAATAAACTAAACGGAAGGTGTCTTCGTATTAGCATGTGGCCACGCTAGAGTGAGCTGAGGGGCTACTTGTTTTGCTAAGCGATACAATAGTGAGAAAAAAATAATTTTATTTCTGATTTGCTAAACTTATAACAGCTGATTAAGAAAATAAAAAAATCAGCACACATCCAATTTGACTGACTATTTTAAAATGGGCTAGAGAACTTATGTGTCTCAATCAGGTTTTATACTCGACATATTTTTTTTTATCATAAGAATTTGTGAACTCAAACTACCGAAACAAATGTAACTATTTTCTTGTCCTATTTTATATTACTTCATAAGACTCCAGGAGCGTTGGATCTTCACTGCCCCTCTTCATCTCATTTTGTTGGTTGCCTCTTTCTTGGCACTTTTTTCATCTTCAACCCTTTTACCAAAGCCCTCTCCATAATGTATTGATAGTATTGATAGAACCTCCAACTACTTCATAGTTATCAGTTTAGGTTTATTGCACAAATTAACTATGTTATTTCCTCAAATTCATCTCAATCAAACACAATCAAGTGTTATTGCAACTCCACACACGTCCTGCTGCAAGTCTACATGCAACGCGAGGTTCCGATTGAGTCATAAATACGGTGAGCGTGTTGCATCGTGACTGTAACCGTAAACCGTTGCTGAGACTGTGGATGTTTACGGTGCTACCGTACGGTCAGCGAGATGGCGTGTACAGGGAGGTGTATTGCTACCAGAGCATGGGACGTTTAGCATAACAATTTCAACTGTCCACACGCCAGCACCTTTGTCTTTGCTCGAGAACATAATGTAGTGCGGAGCAGATGAACTACTCACTTAAAGTTCAGGACAATGAGTTTGTCACCGGGAACCTCATAAGGCTGGTTAGTTGATAGAGGAGCTTAAAGATCCTTCTAATCTTTCAACTAGGTCAATTGGTTTCAACTGGACCAGTTTTCCTGAACACTAGGTTACTATGACGTGATATTCTGGTTAAATAATTCCATCTACGTGAGGTTGTCCAAGGTGTACTGAGGTGTAGGCGGAGGTTGCTAGGTGCTAAGTGTTAACTATGTGAGATTAACTGACCTATAGTTAGTAGTGTCAGATACCACTAAACAAAGACCGGTACCTCACTGTCGTGTGATAGGTACAGAGGTGTAGGTAGAGGTTGCTAGGTGCTAAGTGCTAACTATGTGAGATTAACCGACCTATAGATTAGTAGTGTCAGAGACCACTGACCAAAGACCGGCACCTCACTGTTGTGTGATAGGTACAGAGGTGTAGGCGGAGGTTGCTAGGTGCTAAGTGCTAACTATGTGAAATTAACCGACCTATAGATTAGTAGTGTCAGAGACCACTGACCAAAGACCGGCACCTCACCGTTGTGTGATAGGTACAGAGGTGATGGCGGAGGTTGCTAGGTGCTAAGTGCTAACTATGTGAGATTAACCGACCTATAGATTAGTAGTGTCAGAGACCACTGACCAAAGACCGGTACCTCACTGTTGTGTGATAGGTACAGAGGTGTACGTAGAGGTTGCTAGGTGTTAAGTGCTAACTATGTGGATTAACCGACCTATAGATTAGTAGTGTCAGAGACCACTGACCAAAGACCGGTACCTCACTGTTGTGTGATAGGTACAGAGGTGTAGGTAGAGGTTGCTAGGTGCTAAGTGCTAACTATGTGAGATTAACCGACCTATAGATTAGTAGTGTCAGAGACCATTGACCAAAAACCGGCACCTCACTGTTGTGTGATAAATACAGAGGTGTAGGCGGAGGTTGCTAGGTGCTAAGTGCTAACTATGTGAGATTAGTCGACATATAGATTGGTAGTGTCAGAGACCACTGACCAAAGACCGGCACCTCACTGTTGTGTGATAGGTACAGAGGTGTAGGCGGAGGTTGCTAGGTGCTAAGTGCTAACTATGTGAGATTAACCGACCTATAGATTAGTAGTGTCAGAGACCACTGACCAAAGACCGGCACCTCACTGTTGTGTGATAGGTACAGAGGTGTAGGCGGAGGTTGCTAGGTGCTAAGTGCTAACTATGTGAGATTAACCGACCTATAGATTAGTAGTGTCAGAGACCACTGACCAAAGACCGGCACCTCACTGTTGTGTGATAGGTACAGAGGTGTAGGCGGAGGTTGCTAGGTGCTAAGTGCTAACTATGTGAGATTAACCGACCTATAGATTAGTAGTGTCAGAGACCATTGACCAAAAACCGGCACCTCACTGTTGTGTGATAGGTACAGAGGTGTAGGCGGAAGTTGCTAGGTGCTAAGTGCTAACTATGTGAGATTAACCGACCTATAGATTAGTAGTGTCAGAGACCATTGACCAAAAACCGGCACCTCACTGTTGTGTGATAGGTACAGAGGTGTAGGCGGAGGTTGCTAGGTGCTAAGTGCTAACTATGTGAGATTAACCGACCTATAGATTAGTAGTGTCAGAGACCACTGACCAAAGACCGGCACCTCACTGTTGTGTGATAGGTACAGAGGTGTAGGCGGAAGTTGCTAGGTGCTAAGTGCTAACTATGTGAGATTAACCGACCTATAGATTAGTAGTGTCAGAGACCACTGACCAAAGACCGGCACCTCACTGTTGTGTGATAGGTACAGAGGTGTAGGCGGAAGTTGCTAGGTGCTAAGTGCTAACTATGTGAGATTAACCGACCTATAGATTAGTAGTGTCAGAGACCACTGACCAAAGACCGGCACCTCACTGTTGTGTGATAGGTACAGAGGTGTAGGCGGAGGTTGCTAGGTGCTAAGTGCTAACTATGTGAGATTAACCGACCTATAGATTAGTAGTGTCAGAGACCACTGACCAAAGACCGGCACCTCACTGTTGTGTGATAGGTACAGAGGTGTAGGTAGAGGTTGCTAGGTGCTAAGTGCTAACTATGTGAGATTAACCGACCTATAGATTAGTATTGTCAGAGACCACTGACCAAAGACCGGTACCTCACTGCAGGGATCCCGACCTCAGGCCGTGAACCCTATTTTCGACACCGCCAACGTTTTAATAACTTGCTCGAATCGATCAAACGGCTTGATTATACCGGATTCGGATGTGTGATTTTACGATAATTTACGAATGGGTTTGTCCGATGGTAACGTATAGTGGGTGGAGGCGTAGATATTTCACACCCTATTTCTTAACGTTTGGATGAAATATGTTATTTATATTTAGTTGATTACCGATATATGATCTTGTGCAATAATTTGTGAAGAGGTGTTAGTTAAATCCTGATTGTTGATTATTTATAATGACTAACATCTACCAGCATTATGTTAGTTGGTCAATAATTTATGGATTAAATCAAGGTATACATTTGCGACATGAATATATTTTCGGCCTAAATACAACAGCTTCTGTAGTTTCGGTTACTACAGCTTTGTCATTTGTTTAAGTGAAGTGGTATATGCGGAATCTTCTCTCCAAACATATCTGTAATAAGAAACTTTTATTCTATAACGTTTCGTTTATATGAGTTCCTTTTAATTTATATTGACATGTGATGTAAATCATGTCGAGAGACAGATGCAGCATTATGATACAAACATTGCCCTACAAACAGAGCTAGTCAGAAATATGCAGGTTTGGTTCTAGCACGATGTTGCTCACTTGTATCTTATCTAGGACGGTCATTCACATTTGATTGGCTCTAATCCGTTCACTCTAGGCTAATACCATTACTAGCTCCGGTCAACATATAGACTCGAGGTGTTGACAGTTGTCCCGTTGACCTGTCTTTAATTTAGCGTAGCTTTGCAAACTGTCTGCTTGAATTCGTGAATAGCTTAAACATCGAACAATAGAAAAAAATAGTGTTTCATCACTAGGGCCTGAAGAGACTCTTTTTGACCCAATGTCATGTTTTACGATAGAGGTGAAGCCGAGGTCGGAAAATGAGCGAGGGTTAAATAGACACTTTTTGCCCGTGTGGTGAACTAAATGTTTCGCCTTTTGCATCATTAATTAACAAACTTAGCTATAAAACGAAATAGTTTGTATGTAAAGATAGAGAACCTCTCAAAACGACTTCCAGCTTGTTTTCAATTCTGCTAATGAAAATAAGCAGCTTTTTAGTGAGTGATTCAATTATTTCGTCTATTACGATTGTGTTACACCATCGATATGTCAAGCAATCGACAACAATAGGCTAAAACCATACCTAATAAATCAATCGATAAATAATTTTGATCGATAAGATTGTCAAAATCGAAATTTACAACTGTTTAGAACAGCTGATTTTTACTCCCTAGAGACTAAAAATTATTGTTACTCCCTAGAGTGAAAATGCTACTTTAGAACCGTCACGCATGCATTTAAAACTGCTCTTTTTGCTGCAGTTTGACGAAAATTTTTTTAATGATTTGTATTTGAGATGAAAAACGTGAATTTGCGGTTCCATCACTTTCTATTTTCATATTGTTGTACATTTGGTTTTTTTTTTTTTATTCCGTAGCATTTCATAGCTTTTCTTTCTTTTGTTAGGACAAAAACTTTAACTTAAGTATTGTTACACTCTAACGTCTGCATTGTGAAACAACATAGTCAATTAAGCTCTTGAGTACTAAATTACAACTTGTCTTAAGAATTCATTACTCTTATATGATCAAACCAGTCTACTGATCAAACTCATGAGAAAATCTAAGTGTGAGACTCAGGACTAATTTTCATATCCTGCAAACAGACAAAGATACAAGACTGGGTAGACGTGGCGAGGGGAGGGGGGAATAATTAGAGGGGGACAGCAATAGTAGACCGAGCCAGGAGTCGTTATTAGACATTGGCTACGGAGACAACTGGGGCAGAGGAGCTCCGTGGTCATTTGTGACTAAGTAGAGCCATCCTGGGGTCATTTACATACATAACTGTCATGTAAAATATATACTCCGTGTGTAACTATAGGACACGTAGGGATTTATTAAAAAATATTGTAGAGACAATGCATTTTTTGGCTGCTACATCATTTGTATTGGAGACACTTTTACTCTTTGCTTTGAAAATTGAGGTGCAAAGAAAACTTGGATGAGTTCTTAATAATTGTTGTCTTGGGTTAATACGTTGGTTGGTTTGAGGGCATTGGAACGAGATAAATAATACAATTATTTACTATTGATTTCGCGTTTTTACTTGGTTATGCATTGAAACTTACAAATATGGAATAAAAATCACATACACTTTACAGGATATAATTTCATAATAATCATGTTAGGCGTTTTACAATTATTTACGTATATGGTAATTATATCATATTCTAATTCCTGAGAATGGTAATTGAAAGAGGGTTACGCTTATTTGGGTTGTTTTATTTATTAGATAACTTTCAGTAAAAAATTGATTGATCATCATTTGACTATTTTCACTTTATATAACCACGTTAAAAGTATTTTTCAGACAATTTAAAATATTCGTTTGTACTCTGATGAGTTCCATAGTATGCTACTATGAGTTAATTATAATATGATAATAAAATGATAATATAATATAATATGATGAGTTAATTGGCCTACTGTCATGTTGTTTTACCTAAAACGTGACACAGATCCAATTAATATCAATATATACTGTATACTATATGCTATCCTATGCTTTAGACTTAAATTGCAGATAAGTCTGTATTGGGTTATAAAATCTGAATTCGTAACGATTGAGTACGCTAATGTTAAAAAATGGTTTCACACCTTTTTAAGGTAAATTTTACAGTGTATTAAGCAATAAGTTAAATTTATATTTTTATTAAAACTGTTTAAATTAAAATATTAAAATAAGTAAACAAAATACATCAAAACTTATTTTAAATAACGCCTCGAGGATAACAATTCCGTTAAAGAGTAAGTTTTCTCTATATTTATATATTTTTTTTATCCCATACTTCCAATCTAGTTTACAGCTACAAGGGACTGTACATTCCAGTCTCACAATTCCACACTATCAATAAATAAACGAGTTTAATTAACTCACTATTAGCACGAACAATTCCGACAAGTTTTTACCTAAACAACAGCACACGCACCTAGAGCGTTTTACAATTAGTATTAATAAACAACGCTCCGACAACCGAGCAAGTGATCCCGTTTAATATTTATGAAAGGTAAAAACAGCTGAGGTAAACTGTTGGTTTGCTGGTGAAAGGGTAAGTGAATAATTGCTGGTAATTAAATAATAACCGAGCGTTAAACAGGTGTTTATAAGTCGGAACAGGTTCCCAGACCAATGTATCATTTACATACATAAATCTAGCCAGCTGTTCTGCGATCATTACGTTATATTAATTATCTCAGCTGATTTAATAAAGCGGTGAGGACGTTCTGCCAACTGTCAACGGCGAGATTTCCCGTCTGGGAATTTATTGGGGTATGTTTTAATTATAGAGGTGCTATGCCATTGATTATTACTTGGTTTATTGATGATTTAGGTAAATAATTATCTAAATTACGTAAAAATGTCATCAAATGATACTAACCTTAATTAAATTTTCCAATCAATTGATATAACTATAATTGACTCTGGTTTCAGATTGTTTTAGTCATACTTTCATTTTACAATTTAATTATGTCTATGGTCGAAATTGTATTTTTAAGCTGAGAAAACTTTTGCTTCGTAATGTTGTAGTTTTAGCACTACAAAACTCCCTATTTCGACAGTTTAACTGGCCTATAATTACGTTTTTGATCAAAAATGAAAATTTTCTTATTCCGAGAACCAAGTATCACGTAAAGATAATTTTTAAATGCATAAACCAAGGAGACATAAAACAGCTCCTAAAAGCGACAATATAATTTAGCTAGTTTATTCAAGCCAAAGAGGATATAGTTAAAATACAACGTTTGAAGTTTGAGTGTAGTCCATGCTTGAGTGTGGTGCTTGTAGTGCTTGTAATGCTTGTAGTCCATGCTCCGTGCTTTGAGAATACAAAGTATGGAGTACACATTATGGGGAACAAAGGAATACTGTAAGTAGATTTTATGCGCGGCAAATTCAGACCAATAAGGTAATGCAGCAACGAGCAAACTGAAGAACCTAGCAAATATGGGAAAAGAATAAAAAGCCTTGATTAAGATGATACGAAACCAAAAGAAATCTTTATAATCAACCAAGCCATAACCAGGTTACCATATACGCTAATGTAAAAACCCCATTCATACAATTAAAACATTCCTTGCGGATTATGAAAAATAGTCATCGATGCCTTCAATGCCTTCCAATCACGTGAATGCGAAGTGAGGACAAAACCCAGCTAAAACAAGAGCAAGCGACGAGCGAGCAGTGCATCGGACAAAAACACACACCATGTCCGGTGAATAAAACTTAATGTTATGACATACAAGTCTTCTGGCGTGGTTGGCGTGCCACAGTTTTTGCACTTCAAAGAATCCCTCGATATCTATTGTTGAAAATATCCGTTGCTTTTTCATCCGGACAATATTCGAACAAGGATCGTCCAGACGCATTCCTGCTCCGTACAAGGATGGTACCGTTGTCCGCTTGTCATTAATATATGACAAGATGGATCAGCTGGTTAGTGCCTTATGGTGACTGGCTTGTGGAGAGGTGGAAGGAAAAGTCTGCTCTAGTTAGTGGAGTTTATGGTTTAGAGTGAGAGGGGCTTTTCTAACTCGGTTTGAAGTTGAAAATGCATATTTTTGCATTAAGTGTTTTTTAGGAAATTTGTTTTTATTCTAAAATGATCTGGAATAACTAATCTCGTGGATTGAGAATATTAAGTTTTTATCAAGCATCGTCGGTTTTATTCTAAATGGATATGCAGTTGCAACTTTACGAATATTTTATTTTTTTTAATTTTCGTCTATTGTTTAGGTTGAGTCGATTAAGGTTCTATATTCATACGCTTGTGACATAACTCCAATTGAATTTCAGTCGAGTCATTTTAAAATAATCAAAACCATGTAACCTCTTTGGAGAAAATAAAGTAGTTTTGTATTTTTTCTTCATAACTAACGTAGCTACAACCATAAATGTACACATTTATTATTACCTTCAAACTCAATAAGCTTACAGGTGAGAAAATGTGATTTCAATCCAAATATTCTTAGCACTGAGCATTTTTTGTTTCAAGAAAAATAATTTCCAACACTACAAGAACTAAAACTTGATTGGGATATGTTTAGAGTACTGTTTGTTTGTGTTTTTTTTATCTAGTTACGGTAAAATATACTAAAACCGTCATGCTACAATTTTATTTGTGGATCCTAATTCGTAGGGTTCTCAAACAACACTTTGCTCTATTGAGAAAACCTCTTAGGTCCCTCCTGGTTTCAATGGTAAAAATAGTCAAACCTTACACTGTACGTCACGTTTGTATAATCCAACTATAGAATTTATTGAGCAAACTTGTGTTGTTTTCTATTATGTATAACAGCCAGTACTTTTAATGTATTAGTGTATGATATATGTTGTTACAGGGGCTTTCGTCAGTGTTTCCGATGAACTTCTAAAAAAAACAACAACAAACTATTAAAAATGGGTATTCTAGTTTTTCTAATTTATCTTCCTCTAAATAAATTTAGCTACCAAATATTGGCCTACTATGTTATTTAGTACCCAGATCAAGTCAGTTCCAAATAGTTTATTAGGCCTACCATGACAAAGTTAACATTGAGTAAAGGAATGCCAAGCCACACCAGATGCTCCACAGATTTATTGTGGTTTAAAGATCAGAAGCTTGCTGAATTGAACGGAATAAAAACGCCGTAACCGCGGACATCCAAGATGGCAGCCTCGTTACACCTGTCTATTACCATCCGCACAATAGGACAAGGGCGTCTCGTAATTTTTACGTAGTGCCATATTGTTTGCAGCTTGCAGCTACTTTGATGTTCAACAAGTTTCCAACGTATTTTACAGAAGGGGTATAAACATGTATTGTTATCCGCGGTGCGGCGAGCGAAGCGACTGGCGATAAATTGGTTGCATTACCATGGTAAAACCGCCGCGCCGCCGCCGGGACGTACTGCGGAGCGAGAGAGAGGGGAGGTTGTAGTACTTGAAAATAAATCTATTAGATGGTCAACATCGAAGTATATAATACTTCGATGATGGTCAAGCATCCCTGATTTTATATAATCTGGGAATATACGATCGTATGGGTCCTTCAGTTTTGGAATAGTCTAACAAACATTGAGAATTTGGGATATAGGATAGGCCGTAACACGTAGAATGAAAGAAGTAATAAGTACAGGTTCAAAGAGGAACTTAATTTCACTGATGTTACCAGAGCATGAGGCAATAGGAGGTAGCTACTTGTGGTGAGATTAAATGATCGTTTATGATTAGTTAAAGCGTCGTCAATTTTTATTATCAATGTATGCTGTTGCAAGTTTAGGAATCTTTCAATGTCTCAAAGTGACGTTAAAGTTCTCTTGCAGTAACGTGAAGTACAAAAGATGTATAAATGATCTTAGGAATATATTCAAATAGAAACATCAGTTTCACCCAACGGTCTTAGGGTCCACCTTAAGTTTCAGTATAAGAAGTTGTAGTACTTATTGGATGTTGATTTGTATTTTGAATAATTAGACAATTTTATGAAGTAAGTAAAATTTTTGTAAAGCTATGGAAATTGGATTGTTTAAACTTTTCTTGCTACGTCTACGGTTAGAATCACGTATAACATTTAACATTCAGATATAATATTCTCATTAGTTGATAATTTTCTTGCGCCCCCCCCTCCCTTCCTTTGTACGTGGTCCTCGCAGTCCTCACTGAGGTAGATACTGTCAGCGCACCGTGTGTTTTATTATTTTGATTTATGAGGAGCTCATTAGCCTTTACATTAGGTCGTTAGAGCGTAGATAAGCGCCCGTGCCGGCGCGTGCGGGTGCGGAACGCCGTGAAAAACCGCCAACCTGTTGCGAAATCGCGCGCGTTACGGTAGAATTTATTATTGCTCCTTTTACTTTTTATTACTTGAGTGAGGATGCGTCGACGTCAGGTTGTAAAGAGCGTTATTTTAATTGAGTAAAAGTGGATTCCTTTGCTCTGAGTAGTGTTGCCAGCCTCATCGTTTATGAATTAGTCGTGATAGTAAAATTATCAAAAGTGTTTTTTTTTTATTACTGTTATTGTGTAGTTCAGATTTACATATTCTGTCATCTTACTTAGTGATACCCATTTTACCTAAATATTTTTTGTTAATCCAATAAATTCACCGTTCATTATCAAAAATTCAACAAAAAGGGGTAATATCCTACAATTAAAGAGTTTGCAAGAAAGGTTTTGGTAATCGTCGACTAGTGTTCGATATTTTAACATTCTGAAGTCAACTTATTGCTCATTTACATTCTCCTAAATTGAACAGAGCTATTAAAGTATCCACCATACATGAGCAACCTGATTTATTTAAAACATTCAGCAGACGTGGTTTTTATTCGTGCGGGGTGAAAGCTATAATTGAAATCATACAGCGCCCGATTTCGAGTTCATCATCCGATAAGAAAATCAGCCAGAAAGTGTTGAATGCACTTGAGAGTGTGAAATGTTCATTTATTTGGTACCCCAATCGATTTCTCATTCTAAATAAACATCACGTCAACAGAACATCAAAATACTTACAACACCAAACTGTACACATGTACATCCAAACCGTCAAACTATTTATTCAACAAAAGTACCACCTATTATTCTTGAAGCTATAATTGACGCGAACTATTGCAAATTCATCAACGTCAGTCGTAAAGCAGGCGATAAGCAAGGGTTGTAGGTTGTAGGTTAAGGGAAGTGTGATATTAAAAACGTGCCGGGAACGAGTCACGTGCTGCAGGATTGAGATTTCTCGCGTTGCGCTGCGCTGCCGTGGAGACGTTTAATTATAATAGACGTTGTTGATTTATACGCAGTTATAAGAGCACATAAACTGCACTTGCCGTCCACCCTCCCTTCCCCTAGTCCCCTTGTTTCGGTCGCTATGAGGCGATGCTGAATGGGAATGTGTGGAAAGGATTGAGTGTGCGAATTTTTGAGTGGAATTTAATGAGTCTTTGAAAATATGTTGAATGGTGAATTTTTCAATTTGACGACGCCACATTCGCTTAAACACGGATATGATCGCACTCATCCCTAACATATGTTGAGGTCACAAAAATCGAATTTATTGTAATGAAATGTCATCTAGTTTAAAGGCTAAATTTAGTAAAGTAATATGTACGGTAAACAATCTCCTGAATCGCGTATCACCTAACAATACTACGTTCTTCACCAAACAAGAGAGAACGAACTGGAATTAGGTGGAAATGTTAACATTGTGTACAGAAAATATAGTATACAACCTAGGAACCACACAAAAAATAGTATCGATGCTAGGAACCACTCAAAAATATCATCCATGCCAGGTACCAAACAAAAAATCACAAAAAGTAGTATCCATGCTAGCAACCACTCAAAAATATCATCCATGCTAGGAACCACACAAAACCCACAAAAATAGTATCCACTAGAAACCACACAAAAACCCACAAAAAATAATATCCATGCTAGGAACCACACAATAAACCACAAAAGATAGTGACCACACAGTTTGCCAATAAGTCACAAGTAATATCAATTAATCACCATGCTATATTTCTTAGTTTGAAATTACGTCAAATTTGATATATATTAACAACATAAAAACACACAGTTCGAATGACGTCACAAGCGACAAATCAATTTCTATATTACGTCACAAGCTATGTCAATTAACAGCCAAACTACACAGCGACACGACGTCACTGATATCAATTAATTACTCCGGTGGGAGCGACAGATTCTCCATTGGACCGTGACGTCACGGCTGTGTCAAAGTCGTTAGCCAGTTTAACGTCTCATTTGCGGCAGAGGTTCCCATGAAACGCCATGATATATGGGAGTGATCGACTGTGACGACGCCAGGTGTTCGGACGTGCGACGGTGGATCGTGTGAAGTGTCCGGTCGCGGACTTGAAACATAAGTTTAAAGATGGTAAAGTGTTTAGATTATCTCAACTGCCATTATATCTGGAAGGTAGCACTATCCCCTTAAATCGGCGTCTCCATAAAAAGCTATCAATATTTTACAAAATATTTTTAAATTAGGATGATAATGTACCACATTTTGGACTTAATACATAGGCGTATAATAGATATTGTATTAAATTATTCTTATTTTTCTCCCTCAAAAACGTACTTCCTATGACCAGACAACAACCGAACATACGTGTTTTGATCTTGGGCCCCATTATGAAGATAAAAATTTGTAAATTGCATTAAAATACTTTTTAATCCTAAAGTTTGCTTTCTTTAGGCCATGTAAGCACGAATAGTTTCACAACTTTGTAACAATTGATTCGACTTTTACCCTTAAGTGAGACCGTAGGTGGTCCAGGACCTAGGTCTTATTCTGAAGACTATGTATATTAGCTACTTCACTATAGCGAAATACACAGGTTACAGCCCAAACGCCGCTAAACCTAACACTGGGAAACACATAGCAAACTATAACGATGCAATGATACCAAGACACATGTTTACCTAATTTCTACACCACTATGTTGACTCCCAGCAGCGACTGTCAGGGCGAGTCCTTTAACCGCTCGCCGCCACGATGTATTGTCCTGCTGAGGAACAGGATCAAATATCGCTATCCTTCACCGGCGCGACACTCACATAAACATCCTTCTAGCGTCAAAACGAGCACTACGAATAAATTAGGTCGCGGCTCTAGCTTTTTGCGGCACCGTCCTCTTGTTAGGCCGCGGGAGCGTTAAACTTTTATTTTATTGCTCTCGAACGTCCACAGCTTCTTTTGTACCTAGTTTTGGGTGTCGGCAGGTGCAGGTTGCCGGAATTTGGAGGATTTGCATATGTAATTACCTGGTTAGCAGTTAGAACAGGAATTAACGTGGTGAAATTTGATACCGAGTTTATTGTGGGTTGCGGTACTCGTCGGGATGTATTCGAATGGGCCGGGGATTTGTTTACGAGTGGTAAGAGTTGACTTTTACTTTGGGTAAACCTAACTATTATATTAGTTTCATCCGAAGCTAGTCGTGTTGAAAGCTTTGGCATGATCTGTTAAGTAAGATAAATTTGGGTTTTAATTTGGTAAGCCTTGCGAAACATGTTATCACAGGTGCTTACTTAGTTCTCGAAAGACAGTGGTGTGACTAGATGAAAAAACGTTAAACAATGGTCCATTGATGCTGATTCTGTTGTAAGATACGTCGCGACGTGGAAGATTAATACTGCAGCAATAACATTTATTTAGTAATTAATTATTCTTATATCCTATATCCTATATGTGTCCTGGGGGACTATGACAAATCCTGATTTTATCCGGATTGGTTTTCCTGGTATCGCTCATAATCTTTGCTGAGACTAGACTTCTTTTGATTATCCATCCACAATCCCGAATGACAAATGAATCGTTTAGTAATTACTATTACATTGTGGACATCAATACAACAAACTCTGCTATAATGGTAAGCTGTTTTATTGTGATAAACTCAAAATAGTATCTCTTTATTTTCTAGTAAAATAATAATCTATTTAAAACATAAAGGCAAACTTGGCCCATCTCTATAAATAACAGCACAAAACTATCAAAACCAAACAGTTACAAGAATAATTAATAAATAACCATGTACATCCTTAGCAATTGCAACAGTAAAAATACAATATATTCCAAAAACCCCCTTAAATTACCAAAAGATCACAACCTAATAATTCTGAAATTCTCATCTCGAGCTCACTTTGCTCCAAATATTTAGCTAATCTAGAAAATCCCCCAACCACGAAACGTCCCAACAACAGGAGCTAGCGAGAAGGAATGTCCCCGAGGTATTGTGGACCAGAGTGGTGCATAGATATGAGAACTGGCACTGGGCTACTACCGTAATGATGTACATTCACACCTTGATTTAATAACTAAACTATTATTGTGTCATCTGTGAGACGCCAGCGTGTCCAACAGACAGACAGACACACACACGCACACTGACGTACAAACCTACACACACAAACTCACGTACACGTACACAGCACTCACGTACACCACGGGTCACGTACACGTGTTTACACTTTGTTTCTGGGCTTTGCCGCCAGTTACTGTTTGAGGTTGGTGTTTGCCGCTCGTTTGGAACATTTTGGAGGGAGTTTCCAATTGTTTTATTGAAATAACGGGATTTCGAGTTGAAATATTTACGAATGGTTTCCGTGATGGTAAAATACTGTTGTAAAAAGTTAAAGTTTTGATGTTCGGTTTATTATTTGAAATTATATTTTGATTAATTCTAAGGATGCAATATTAGGAAAGAATGTTGATAGATACCTTAATTCTGTCAATTTATTCTGTGATAACGAGGATTCGAAAAAAATATTTGGTTTAAGATAAGAGAACTATATTTTGTCTTGGCAGTTACAGTTGATTTTTGAACCAAAAGAACGGCATTATCATATACATCAATAATCGTCCCTGATGGTTTGTGATTTAACTCGCTCACTGCTTGTTGAAATTGTCATTATTATCCATACATTTATGAATTATCTACAAACTTCTGGTTTCTTTTGTGGTTTTCCATAATTCTTTATCATTCTGTTGCGAAGTTTAGTGTTGTAAGAACCAATCCCTACTCAACAACATTACTCAAAGGAAAACACCGTTTTCCAATAGTATACCGCAACATACAGAATACCATCTGATAAGACCACCAAGTTAACAGTGATATATGTGCATTTATGGGAGACCTAGAGCAAGTCTAGCAGAAAGCCTCAAGATCTGTGATAAGCTTGTCCTCACTGAGCTGACAGATTGTAAATATGGCGATAATATCGAACATCTGATCGCAGCGACCACAGCGACAATCACTTTATCGCGATGTCGTCGTATCGCTGGCAGTAGGCAGGCCCCCGCTGTGCTGATGTACTGTATGTCCAATGACCAATGAAAATTGCAACAGGTCGATTCGATCTACAAGCTTTCCGGAGTTCTATTTACAATGGTTTTTGTCCTTGAAGTAAATTAATTGGCTTCAGGATATTATCGGTTGGTAAAGATTGAATAATCGCTGGTGTAATTTGATTACATTTGCGTGTTTTTTATGTTTGTTTAGATTGCATAGCGGGTAATATGTTTTTTGTAGGTTTGTTATCTATTGGATTTGTAATAAGAACTGCATAGCTAGCATACCTCTTTATTTGAAATCTAAGTGCTATCAGAGTACAATATCTATACATCAGTATAGATATTTCAAGTAACTTTAATAATTCCACTCTTATCCTCATGACTTCTTCTCTTAACACATCCCATTTCATCACCACTAGCAAAGAGGTGCCGTTGAAATATAACAAAAAGATCTTATCTTAATTATATTTCTAAGAGAGAAATAAGTTTGAGGTAGCGAAATCCAAATTGAAAACTTCCCCTATATTTTCCGCTGTGATCGGTTCTTTAAAATTTTATTTTAACTACGCAATATGCAATGAATGTATTTACAGCAATAAACTCGTTTAGAGTTTACAAAATTAATATGAACGTCATACAATTATGCCAAACTAACTACAGGGTGTATATAAAAGAATGCTGGGATAATGAATGGTAATTGCTTGGATACTAATCAAGTTAAGTAAACGTTTTATATGTCCTGTATTAGTAATTTTGACTACTATTTTATAATTTATTGATCTATCAGTTTATCACTGGATTTAGTATTGCGTTTCCCCTCTAAATGAACGCCGTTTACAAGAATTATACTTATGCTAATATTATATTCACCGTATGTAGTTTTACCTTTTACTTTCTCCCCCTATACCATAGTATATGGAGAAAGTATTGTTTTCGTCAAAATTTTCGAGTTTGAGTTTTGAGTGGATATATTCGTTTTGGGTCCCCCTGGGCCCAAAAAAGTGGTTTTCGAAGTGATGTCTGTGTGTGTGTGTGTGTGTGTGTGTGTGTGTGTGTCTGTGTGTCTGGATGTGTACAGAGCTAGAGACCACACCTGTGGTCCGATTTCGATGAAATTTGGTATGTAGGTTCTAATCCATGGTATCTCCAGGCGTTTTTTTCATTTTTTTGAAATTTTGATTTTTAATGGGGATTTTCCCATAAAAACCCATAAAAAACCGGAAAAATAGGATTTTCTCAAAAATGGCCCGAACGATTTTGATAAAAACTTAGTATGTTGTAGCCCTTTAAATTCTGAATAAAATAACACAAATCCCATATCTGTAAAAATTACGGTTCAAAAGTTATGGTCAAATATGTTATTTTCCCATTAAACACCCCATAAAATAACGAAAAATAGGATTTTAGAAAAAAAACCCGGCTTTGATCTAACATAGTATGTTATAGTCCTTACAGTTTTGATAGTTTTTTTTTATTTTTTAGAATTTATTATTTTTAATGGGGATTTTCCCATAAAACCCCATAAAAAAACGGAAAATACGATTTTTCCAAAAAGGCCCGAACGATTTTGATAAAAATTGAGTATGTTGTAGTCCTTTATATTCTGAACAAAATGGTACAAATCCCATTTCTGTAAAAATTACGGTTCAAAAGTTATTGTAAATTATGTCATTTTCCCATAAAACCCCCATAAAATAACAGAAAAATCGGATTTTCCCAAAAATGGCCCGAACGATTTTGATAAAAAAATTAGCATATTATAGTCCTTTAAATTCTGAACAAAATTGTACAAATCCCATTTGCGTATATTTACCCTCACCCACTTACACATGATAAAGGTTGTTGACAAACTTGTGGGAGAAAGTATGTGTCAGAATGCTGATACCGTTTATTTATAATCGTGTCAGTAAATTAAGTTTGATTTTGACTAAACCAGTAAACCAACATCCGTGAGTTTGCACATACTAATTGTGCATTGTAAGTGCACGATATCCTGAATGTTATGCATTGTGTCTAAACAAAATATAAGACGTTTCTTATAGACGAAAATATATAATGCAAATTCGGTTTAAATAAAAAAAAAAAATTTTTAGATTAATTTCAAGCAATAAAAATTAAATAAAAAAACGAAACTAGAACCATCTTAGCTTGGTCAGCTCACTTTGTGAGACATCCACCAGTCTGTCGTCACATCCATAATTCACACAGACTGTTCTAGTTACTGTCACGTCCAAAGTCCAGCTGAGCTAACGTAATACTACTTAGCTAACTGTAAGCCACATTAGCCGTAATAGCCGCTACACGCTACACGCTGAGCATATGCAAGTAGTACGGCCGCGTAGTGCTCTGTGGAGACCTGCGCAGTGCTGCGGGGACCTGCGCAGTGCTGTGTCGAGGCCTGCGTAGTAGTCCGTCTCCCGCGGCGGCGCGAATCTCACTCTGGGAACTGGGCTATCAGGAATGCCTGGGATTGAGATGATTATTTAAAATTTACTGATTTAGTGCTGCATTATTTAGTGATTAGTAATACGGGATTGAACTTACGAACAAAATCTTTTTGATCATATTTTTTGCATAAATTTCATACATACACAATAACCACATCGCGACTGTACATCTACTAACAACTATCATCAACTATCTTAAAGATCGCACAAATAACTACTTTTAGTGGTATTGTACCATTATGAAATCAACTAAGTTAAAATTCATATTGTGATGTCCTTCTCTATTCAAGGATATGGCGTTTGATGCAAAAAATGTTCTTGATAATTATATATCGTGTTTAAGCTTATTTCAACATTGATCTACTACAGAAAATTCTATTACAGGGTACTTTGTGATATAGTGTATGCATGGTGTCTGATTTCATTTTTTAACATAATTCACACATTTATTCCAGTTATTAAATCTCGATAGATCCCCTCTTTGATAAAATACTTAGCATACTTATTCCTTGCTCAATTAGTGTTGTAACGGATACGACCATACAACGTATGGACTAGGACTGCACTCTTTAAGGATGTTTACAGCCTTCAAATAGTCTTAAAATATTTGCCAGTCAAACCATGCAAAAGTATACAGTGTGAATAATTTACAAATAAGGTATCAGTGTGGTTAATGATTTCTTTTGAGTGAACGGTATGATAAAGTCTTACTCAATTTCCTTTAAACATAAAAAATTACTTTCAACACAAATTATTTGATCAATACCCTCTCTAACGCAACTTTAACTTCCACCACTTGAATCTTCGCGACAGTTGCGAAAATCCCGAAACCCTCCGAGCGTTCTCAGACACTCGAGCGACAAAAACCGCTACCTTCAACTTCCGCCAGCAGGTGGCGCAGATTGAGACCTCTCTAATCCCTTGTTCCACTCAATGTTTGTCGTTAATCGGCGACCCTGTAGCCAGGGTGACAAAGAGGTTCGCACCTCTACAATGTGTCAGGTCGAACGTAAACATCGCATTGTCGACACACATTAATCCACTCCGAGGCTGCTGTTTTGGCGGGTAGGGTGCCGAAAACCGAGGGTGATAATTATTTTCGAATAAAACGGTGCGTTGGTTTCGCAAAGGTATGCGTGTCATCGTGGTGATTGAGTGCTTGTAGGTTTTACTAGACAGTGTGAACTTCGATAATAGATTCTAGATTGTTTTAGTATTATTGTGTAATGTAAAGTGTGTTAAGGTTTGTTCATGAGTTGTTTGGGTTTATGTTATGTGTATTGAAAAGAAAAAGTTTCCATTAGCTCATATACTTCATTTACATTAAGTACATGTATACACTCCAATAATCAGGATGGTCATTAGGTTAGTTATAATATGATTTGTTTGTATTTACACTTACATGAATACCTCGTGTTATTGGAATATTTTTATAGGTGATCGATTGAGAATAGACGTTACAATAATGATAGGAATAGGTAAAATGTTGATATAATTATTATATGCATTTCACACTTTTAGGTAAATACAATGGTGTAGTCTATAGTTTGTAAATATGATAGTATCGTGTTATTATTGGACTTTTTAACCTTAAGATGGTGGGACACTCCCACGACTTGCTAGACGAATACAAATTTGTCATAATATTTCATTAGTATTTGTGTTTTTTTTTTTTTTATACAAATGTATATTTTTTTAAACGTTATTAATCTTTGAATTTTACAAACAACAGTACAATTTATACTCATTCAGGTAAAAACATTCGTTCGGATGTGAGTTTTTAATGCATCATACACTGTGTAGTTTTACCACCAGCAAAGGTATACGCGTAATAGTATATGATGTTTTATATTGGAGAAAATTAAGCAATTATTTCGACGGTAAACACCACCTTCCACCGTGGCACTGACGATGCTGACAACAGTACTATGCTAATTACGTTGTTATTGGCAACATGTAGTATAAGTAGGGAAGCGTGAAAGGTCATGAGATAAAAAAAATTGCAAGGTAATGTAATTATGCTATATTATAATATTTTGACCATACCATTGGAAGTTCCTTCTCCGCCACGTTAACGGTGTGTACGAACCAGGAATACGAACGTAAAAATAAACGTACTGTCCCACTGTAAAACTTATACTGTGATTTAAATTCAGGGGGTTTGTTAAGAATATTCTATACAATTAGTTAGTAAATTTTGCATCTGATTAAACTACGTAAAACACTCTCTCCATCGTGAGGAACACTTAATTGGAAACCTAATTCTGTGATCTGAATATGAGGATTTAATTTGGAATATTTTGTACAAGACTGTACACGATTTAACATTCTAGGATATTTTTATGCATAGTTCTGTTTTTTTTTGTTTTTTTTTTTGTATACTGGAATCGTATTTACAGAAAAGCTAGCAAGGAGTACCTAAAATAAAAACATATTCTATTTTTGTCACATAATAGATAATACAAAACTTGGTAAATTTGCATGTAGTCCAATGACTTTAAAAATCAAGCAGATTAAAGTAAATAAAATACTAAATCTACTATTTTATCAGGAATTAACTGCCTATATGTATACCTGGATTTTTCAACACTCTTATTTTAAAATTGACTATTTAGAAGTGTTACTTGATTATGATGTTTCGTCATCACTTCAGCCCACCACGGCAGTGTCTTAGCCCCCTTCTATTTAACATGCAGATTGGCTTATGCTTCAACATTGCTGTCACCGACTACTAATTTAGATCTGCTTCCGTCTCAGAAACCTCTATTTACTGAGCCTTCTGTTTGTTTGGTCCCAATGGAACAACTGGTTTATCATTAGCAATTGATCCATCGAGAAGATAGTTTATCATCGTATCTTCTAAGATGAGCAAGAAATCTGTCAAAAAGGGTATTTCCACATTTTCACAAACGGGAAAAGGTATTCTTATCACTCGTACATGACTTACTTACTATGTTAGCACAAACCCCACATTTACACATTTATTACATTTCTTAATGTAAAAGAAACTAGCCAATAAAAAGACCGATTTATAAACCCTGGAATAAACCTTTAGAAGAATTCAAAACAACTACTTTCAAGATTTACATTCGAAAATTCCTGTCTAAAACTAAACAATGACTAAGTTACTAAACGAAACCGTAGACACAATGGAGTTATTAAAACATAATGAATCTTTTCAACTACAAATTGAGGGTGTATTGAATAGACCAAGATAGAGAAGGCTGTGGAGGGGGTACCGAGACGGGGAGGGAACTAACCCTTTGGTAGGCAGTGGTTCGTCGGTACATGTGGCAGTGGTTGTACAAGATATAGTGGTGGCTGTGGTGCACAAGTGGTTTTTGAGTGACATTTATGGAAGGGGTTTTCGAGTTAGGAAAATTCAACTTGTTTCAATACAGGTAAATATTACTAGGTTGTAATCTTCATCTGGAGTTTAAAATAATTGTTTCTTATCCGTGTACTGTGTTAGGCTTTGTAAGCGATGTTATGGTGTCTTTTAAAAAGAAGCTAATTGAAAGATTTTAAATTTTATGTGACGATTATTGTTTTATTATTGTGATATTGGCAGTTTCTTAGTAATTTTTTAAAGACATTTATATAATGGTACCTTGGTTTGTTTAATTTAAAATAATCTTTGCGTTGGTAAATCAAATCCATTTTAACCTAATGAAGTCATTGTATGACTCATAGTAATTTATTTGAATTTTGTTCATATATATGAAGTTTTGTTTGATTATAAATTGTCATGAGTTTAATTAGTTTGTTTACGTGGATAAGTGGTTGTATTATTCCTTTTAAAATATTAAATGAACTAACAATAAATTTTACCCCGTTGATGGTAAACTATTTTAGTGAATGTTCATTCAGTAACTTTAGTAAACATATTTTATGTACATATAGTGTTTGTTTTTGGCCTTTACGCATTAAAATGACTATCAAACACCTTTGTGCAATTAAATAATTTTATAACCTTTTAAATAGCTTCAATTGGTTTTCTTTTCAAAATTATAAAATATAATATACTGTAATAGCAGATAATGGTTTAACATGTTTGATCATAAAATCTTTTTTGACACAACACGATTATTCATATTAACTAAAATAATCCGCAATACGAAACAACAAAGTCAACTTCATAAAATTAAAACTACCTTACAAATTTAAATCCACTCAAACAATTTCCAAAAAGAAACAATCGCAAAAGACGCGCGAAGATTCCCACCCCTGTAATAAATAGCTGGTGTAAAGCGAACAAACAATCCACTGAATTAGCAACAGATTGAAACTGAAACATTACATCGGTGGCAACTCGCAATAGGAAGTCAGCTGATCAACATGCATCTGCAAATAGTCACCATAAATTGCCTTCACCCCTGCAAAGTTAGATTGTCTTCTCCCTCGGTCTTCATTTGACTCTGGACACCCACCCCCTCCCACCCCCACTGTATCTCTCTCTCTCTCTCTCTCTCCCGTCAGATATTCTATTGTACCTGGGACATGCTTTGATTTTGATTGATACCAGATCACAGCCCTTGAGTTCTTGACGACGTAACGAATCAGAAGCCGTTGGTCGTTTGAATGTGGGAATTCGTGGGTGGAGTGGATTTGGATGAGGTTATGTGGGAAATGTCAAGTAGGACAAGAAAAATGTTCACTTGAGGTTTCATATAAATGTGTCCGTTATTGTTTTCAGTGAAAATCCCCAAGAAATTGTTTTTAAACTGTGTCTTTATTGTTTACAGGAATCGTGGGCGATAATGTTGTAAATGTATATATTATTATGAGGTATTATATTCTGTAATACAGTAGGACCGCGATAACAAGACTCTCACGGGGATTATTAAAAAAGACTTGTTATCAGGGTTAACTTCTTTTTTGAGGTGACTTGTTATCGTGGGTCTTGTTATCAAGGTTCCACTGTAAATAGAATAGTTGATTTACTATTTAATAGCCTATTGATTACTCTGATGGCTATGATAAAAATAAATGAAAAACAATTAAACACATCATAACGAATTGGGATAAATTAAATGTTTGTTTTACCCAACACTGTAAAATATAGCTATGCCTCAAAGTTTTAGTGCTCATTTAATAATTAAAATTTCCGATTCTATGCTGCGAAAAGTAACTGAATAGTTCAGAACTGGACTGAACTTTGCTTGCCAATAATTGGGCTTCAAAAACATGTTCCTAGAAAAGGAAACAGCTGGTCAGTACGTGAACATAGCTATAGATGTCATCTTACCTCATACTGCACTGCATTCACCATATTTTTAAAACAATGTTTAATATTTTAATTTAAATTATTCACTACAGTGCATCACCGTTTTATCAAGGTGATTAAATACAAATTTTAGTTGCATGAGGGATGTATTTGGTACCAAACTTTGAAACAAATCAATCAAACACTTAGTAAAAAACATCAAACATCAATGAAAAGTATCCAAAATCAAAATTTACCTACACACGATTACTGTCAACCTGTTTCCAACTAGGAACAATCTTAAGCAAATTGGATCCAATCCCCAACAAATTAACCACAACTATTTATACCTAACTGCTAGTGTCTCGTAACGAATGTAGATGAAGGGAGGCAAGTATAGGGTGGGGAGTAGCTAGTGTGTTATTAGCCTCAGCCGGTTCACCCTTTCGCACCCCGGATAATAAGGGAGTGAGGGCCACACCGGTCATTATACATGACCTTGACCTCCAAGTCTCCCCTGGGGGCCACCTGTAGTTCCGGGGGCGGGAGATATTGAAAAAGGTGGGAAGAGGGAGCTGATCCCTTGGGCTGTTTGCCTAGTTAAGTGGTCATTGGACTTTGTGTTTTTGAATGATTTAGGGAACGAGTGACAACAAATAATACTTTGGCGGTAGAATAATATTCTGAGTATATGTGAATTGTTTGAAATACGAGTGTCTGTAGATAAGTACGTATAATGTTTTCTTAAAAACATGTCAGATTTATTCCCCTAAAAACATTTGTTTTAACGAGAACTTAAATTTGCTGCTTCAGGGAAGGGAAAGAGGTGTGTTTTTTGTACAGTATAACGTTAATGGTATACAATAGTATAAAATATAAATTTGACAAATTTGATCCAAATACATATACATAAGCCAGCTAACTACGACAGTTTACTATTTATCCAAAAGAGTGACATGGGAATTTAAAATGTACAGTTTTTTCATTCGCACAGTAGTAGGCTATATCAACGCAATATTCCTACAACGTGAACTAGTTTATACAAAATATCGACGAAGGCTTATCTACATAAAAGAAGATGATTGAAAGGTGTCAAAAGACAAAGCTTCTTGACAATACTTTGCTGTCTTGCGTCTGGTCTGTGATGCGAACTTGCAGTTTCAACATAGGTGGTATTTTTGTGATGTTTCTAGCTACATTAGTCAAATGTAAAGACCAGGGAATCATGGAATAATACTATCTGCAAACTGTTAGATACAATTATTGCACCATTTATCTTTCAGCATCTCCAGATTGGTCATGAATTAATTTTGGTCACTTTAAAGTACCAAGAATGGTAATATATCCTTAGGGCCTCTTAGATTTATACATATGTAATTAGCTGTATCCTGGAACTTCCCGATACTTCCCGAGCGATTTAATATGGGTTAGAACTACTCCCAACCTACCATAAAGCGGATGAATCAGGTAAACACTGATTTGACAGCTACATTTGTCCCTTTTTTAGATTTTACATTATTGAAACAATGCAGGCATATACTATAATCTCGTACTTTAAATTATACATAGTTTGTAAGTTGTAACATATCATTACTTCGTTTATATTCTTCTAGACAGTAGAGGTAGGCCAAAGGCCGGAGAAGCGAAATTTCGCCACTCTCTAAATGTCATCTTCTGTTGCAGGAAACCCTCGGCGGACGACGTCGGGCATCCCAACTCCGTGAACGCTCGGTGAGTAACATCCATCCATCTACCAGAGGAAACTTCACAATAGTCCAACATAAAACAGGGAAAAGTTGACAAATATGACTGATACCTACCAAAACCAATTTAACTATAAAATCGTGGAAATATAACATGGGGGTAGGTGGCACTCAGAAAAAGCTGCAACGCAATGTAGTTCACATTAATAAGGGAATCGTCACTATGAAAATAATTCTAGAAACGCAAATATTTGTCCATATAGCTAATGTAGGCCTACCTACCCATTTCGAAGGATTAGACAATACTTTAAGCTACGGGCAACAGCATGTTTGTTAAGGTCTTTTTGCAGTTGTCATCCATGATTGCTCAAAATAATTCCATGATTGGAGATTTTTAAGTTCATAATTTGGTGAGCTATGATTAATATTGCAGACATAAAAGAGGCGAGTCGGTAACGCGACTACGAATTCAAGTCAGAAAAGTCTGCAGTCGGGAGGTCTTTTAAAAAGAGGGCCGCCCCTATTAAAATTACTGTGTGATAGTTAGATTAGGTTAGGTTGGGTGTGATTAGGCTAGGCTAGGTTAGGTTAGTTTAGCGTCACCTCCATTCCCATAAAGGTAAATTGACAAAATTGGGACCATCTTCTTGAAAATCCCTTCCTTGCCAACCACGTGCTTCGGTTGATTCGTGCCACGCCATGCACACAATTACAAGATCACGCAACGTTGGAAAGATCAAAATACAAAGCAGATAGAAAAACACAAGCCCCGTTCTCAAATAAACTAACAACCATACCAAGTTGTAATAACCAGCCGACATTGTTATGTAGCCATAATGAGGGAAGGAGCGTATTCCGTGTGGCGGTGGTGGTAGACCTGGTGAAGTGTGATTGACAGTTGGTAGCAATGCAGACAAAGGGTCAGGTGCAAACTATTAGCATACGAGGACCGTTCCGACCATTCCGCTCCTGTGATGTGACCGCTCTTGTCGCTCTGTTTAGGAAATGCCGAGGTGAATCAAGGCGACAGCGTGTTCTTGTAGTTGTGACTCTACAAACTGGCCATTTACATGAAAAAATTAACTTTCAGGAGAAAAAAAGGTTTGGTAGGTGGCACTAAGAAGAAGCCGCTTCGTAATGAAGTTGACGTTGATAAGCTTAAAACCATGCTACAAACGCAAATATTTGTCTGTAACTTATTTAACTACCCATATAGAAGGATAGAAGTCAATGTTTGAAGGCCCTCTAAACCAGATGAAGGTCTAATATAAGTTTTCGATATAAAAATAGGGTTTCAGTGCTTAGTACCAAGTACTGTACAGCGACAGTTGATGTAGAACATAGAACAATCGGGTTTCGTATCTGTCTTGTTAAGAAATTTCATGATGCGGATAGCTCCGGATAACTGAATTTGAGCAAACATGATTTATCATCTTGTGATAAAAGTTTGTCAGTACCCTTTTCTTATAGTTTTGTACCTCTTCCACTTTCAACTATCTCAAGAGCGCTGTCATGTATCCTCCAAAAATTATCGGTCTACAAGTACCGAATGATCATAGAGGTATACCTTTCACATAAGTATAATGTGTATGGTTTTAAAAATCATGCATCAGCATGACGAACTATTTTTTGGGTTTTCTGCCGGTTCAGGAATATATTTATTTGTTAGAACTAAGTTCTCTCGATGAATAATTTATTGTTTTAATGTGTCCTGTAATTGTGACTTACGACCAAGTTTTGACTTGTAAATCGTTACTAGAGAAGATGTCAATCTTGGTTGCTACAGGAAGATAAAATACTGTTATTGCAAGAGAGCAGTATAGAACAGCTAAACTAAAAGTATCCCGAAGACACAACCGGCTTCTACATCCACACATACGGTCCTTTCACACGTAACGAGGCAATGATGGAAATCACTTTGCGATCCGCAGTACATTCACCAGCCACAAATTTCAGTTTGAACTCGGACCGTATTTTAATACATGAAGTGATTAAACCGCCACAGCAACAAAGGCCGATTACAGATAGAGATAATCGGGCGAGTATCGGGGCGTGAGATCGCTTATTATTTAGTGTTTGCCCAAAACAAGTCCAAATGAAGGTTATTACCGACAAGCCGTTATTAAACACCTTCTCTAACAAAGTGTTCGGACCGGCGAGCGACCGTATTTTACCTGGGCAAAATACACGGTTCTCGCCCTGTAAATAGTGATTTGCCGGCTGAGCAAGCCCACTCGCCCACTTTACAGTCCATTTTGACGAAATTATTCGAAAATATGACGCTACTCAATTACTTTCGGCGAGGTTCGTTAGGTGATTGTCTCCCACGGGTTTGAGTTATTTACTCGTTTCTCCTAGAGGTTAAACTTGGGTGAAAGTTAGACTTGGATGCTTCCTTATAAAAAAAAAAAACACACACACACACATTCTCACATAAAGTTCTATGATCATTCAAAGGATGTATGCGTCAATGAGCTACTCTTACAGTACATTAAAATAAGCTGAGAGTTCTAGCCGTAGAAGTTAAAAGGCTCCAAACAGGACAATTTTGTTACCTAAGGAGAGTTGAATATTTTATAACAATATCCAATAAGAGATGTAGCAAATCTGAAAATAGTTCTTAGTGCTCCTTAAATGAACGTACAGGGCATATTTACAAAATACAAATGTTTGTCAATAATCATATCATCAAGTCTCTAAAATTTCGGTGGACCTAGAGTGGTGTCAGCGTTACATTTTATCCATTTATTAATACCGTAACTTACGAGTCATAAAGTATGCTATTAGTCCAGTCAAGGAATGAGGTGTAGAGTGCGTGAGCAGGTAACTAAGCGATTCCTTCAGAAACTTGTTCAGGGGGCTTAGGGTGTTAACATACCAAAAGTCCTGACTCCTAGGTGGTGAGCCAGGGGGTGGAGGGGGGAAAAAGGGGGGGAGAAAGGTACGCATTTTGGGTTTTTTGATTATATCTCGAAAACTATCAACTTTTTGTATACTATAGTAAATTATAAAATTGAAGAAGATTAAATTTTCTACAAGGAAAAGTATATAATGTGTTTATTTTGGTTCAACAGATTACGAGTTATAACTTATTTAATTGATATCTTATTAAAATCTCCTTCCATAAGAAATACATGTAAATTAGTATGCGAAATGGGGCGAATCCTATCCACCCAAAGGAAATATAAATGATATTCTGGAAATCTTGACAAAATATCCAGTAATTTGACACTTTGATCATTAAAATTGATCCAAAATTAAGGCGAGGGCGAGGTAACAAAATGTCGAGTTTTGGTGTTTTTTTATTGGAAATATAAAAAAAACCTTAAATCATCCCATTTTTAAACGCTCACCCTCGCTTTAATTTTTGACAAAATTTCATGATTAAAGTGTCAAATTACTGGAAATTTTGTCAAGATTTCCAGAATATCAGTTATATTTCCTTTGGGCGGATAGGATTCGCCCCATTTCGCATACTAATTTACATGTATTTCTTATGGAAGGAGTATTTTAATAAGATATCAATTAAATAAGTTATAACTCGTAATCTGTTGAACCAAAATAAACACATTATATACTTTTCTTGTAGAAAATTTAATCTTCTTCAATTTTATATTTTACTATAGTATACAAAAAGTTGATAGTTTTCGAGATATAATCAAAAAACCCAAAATGCGTACCTTTCCCCCCCCCTTTTCCCCCCCTCCACCCCCTGGCTCACCACCTAGGAGTCAGGACTTTTGGTATGTTAACACCCTAAGCCCCCTGAACAAGTTTCTGAAGGAATCGCTTAGTTACCGGCTCACGCACTCTACACCTACTTTTGGATCATTCATTGACTGGACTATATAGCTTATAGGTAGGCTTAAGTCGTCCTTTTAGTTTTGTTTCTTATAAATGAGGTGCATACAATCGAAATCAGTTTGAAATCGAATTGACGTCAGCACACTCCGTCGATGGAACAATTCAACTTCTAAATTAACACGGGAATGTACCTTTTAATCTTCGTAGTCAATGGTTTTAATGCATCACAACTGTCCATATTTTCACTAAACCTTGTCAACAACATTTCCAACGATAAAGTCGTCTAACAGTAGTATCGGGAACGTGTCCGGCTTCTAAAAGCCCGCGGTGTGAGCGGCACGTCGATATCACGCGATCGACAGCAATTAGCAGATGTTTTGAGAAACTAATATTCTGATAACGGCGAGCTCAAAGCGAGCGATAGGATCCCTTAATTTTCCACAAATTGATGGAAAATGTGGCGAGAGGAGCAGGAGACTGGAAGGCAAGAGCCTCAGCTCGGCGCTGATGAGATATCGGTACCTCCTCCAAGGTCAGCCCCCCAATCAAAGTTTCGGTCGAAAACTAATTTAAGTAGATGAGAATAATGCATATTAAGATCGGAGGGAGGATCGGGACTAATAATAGGGGGGAGGTTTGCAGGTAATGAATTGAGCGTCGTAATCATCAGACGCGACCTCGGTTGTAATCGAATTAAAACTGTTTGTGGGAACCGAGGACTGAGGTTCGAGGTTTGGATTGTGAGGTGTGCGAATGTAGATGTGATTATTGTATGTGAAGGAACGATTGTGATGAATAATCGTATTAGACTATAAGTAAAACAATCGATTTAATACAACTGAAAACTATTTGTATTGCTTGAAAAACAAAGTGGGGTAACCGTCTTGCGAACAACAACAAAAATTAAAGTAATTTATATATTTTCTTTACTTAAAAATCACTAAAATTTTCAAAGATTAATTGTACAGTAAGTTCATTACGGTATAAACGTATATTAATGTTAACAAAACTTAATATTTTCAATTACAGAATGCTTGAACACATAGCCTATAGATGTTGAGAAGGTACGTTATACTAAAGTAACATTTAGGTTGAACTCATGTTTTTTTTTTTTCGGTACATGAAGTACTTTATGTTGGACATCCAGGCGATAATAACCGTCCTTAATGAGTGAACTCAAAATACGTGAAGCTGTTAACATTTTCACCTGATAAAAGCGTAACAATTTGACAAATTTCACCAAAACGTGTACCTTATTTAGGATTGTTATACTGTAAAAACGCTTGTATCCAACGTCCTCACAACTTTTAACCATAAACTCATTGTTGTGTGTAAAATGTCCGTGTAAATCTGTGATATGATAAGATCCACCTGAATTTTATGATCTCACAACTTACGGCTCGCGATATGTAGGCTAAGTAGCGGGATGAGACATTATACGTCACTCAGCCTGAGGCAGTGTCTCACGATCATTGTATCATTGTCCAGCCATCATTGTAGACTACTTAGCATCAACTGTACACCGAGTGGTGTGGTGGTCTGCTCGCGCTGCGTGAGGCATCGGTCACACGGCCTCCTAGAGGTGGTAGCGGTTTATACAGTTACATGTATTAAATTAGTAGCCGTGACATTGATTCGCTTGGAAACCAACTAAAAATTCAAAATAGTCAAATAATAGTATTACGATAGTGTAAACAAATCTCTTTCCTTGATTCAAGTGATTGTAGCACTTCGGAAACTTGTTGACAGAATTTCGAATGCAAATAGTGTGATTATTGGAGTTTTCCTTATATTTCAATGAGATAAACCACCACTCATAAGCGCAATGAACGAAACTGATGGGAACACGTTAATAGTTCTATCTTTTATTTTGTTTTACCTTACATCTCTTACAAATTGTATCCACTAATGTTTCTACATGTATTTCAAAAATTCTGAACAATTACGTCGTTGGAACCTTTGAGCTAAGTTACACTACATTACATTTATAAAATTCTTGCAGTTTAAAATCATATTTTGTAGGAATATATATTTGTCCATTCATGTCAGCTGATGATTAGTCGCCGTTACGTTGGTAACATTGACCGATGACGTCACATGGACCACCGGCCGAGGCTATAGTCCATCTCAGAGATGAGGCGAGGCTAATGTCGCAGCTCCGATCACAGTTTGTTTCTCCATAATGCGACATTAATGCTAACAAACAGCCTCCGCCACCGAGACATAATTAAACTTTCTCTCCAATCCCGCCGTAATGCGGATCTCATTTTTTCTGCACTAAGGAAATTAAATCGCCTCCGCCTCAAATCGATGTGATCTGTTTTTAATGAGGTAATTTTGCCTTGTGAGGTGTTTTCCAAGACGGGGAATGAATTATGGCTTGAGAATTTCTCGCGTGCTGTGAAAAGGTACGGAAGTGTATACCAGAGGGATTTCCTAGTATAGATTTTAGTGAAACGATATTTAATTTGAATAACTCCTACTCATTGTGGGCACCTGGAATCTTTGAATTCACTATATTTTTATTTTAAGAATCACTTCCTGCTAGTGCTGGAGTTATTGTTTTAACCTACCCGCTGCTTCATTCTCCATCTAAATATGTTATTATCTTCTGAACATATCACTTTCTCTATGAAACTCATACTTGCAATCATTCAATTGAGATTTAAACAACTTCTTACACCGTCATTCCGTACTGAAATGTGTCCAGTAACTAAATCGTTACAAAGGAATAAAATTCCAGTCTCAGACATTTTATATTCTCTTCCACAAGTCTTATCTTCCTCATTCCTTATAAAAATTTCAACACCAACACCCATGGATTTCAAACTACAATCCTTGTACAAATTTCAACCCTTGACGCCAATGGGCATGAGACCAAACTCTGTCCTGATCGCTAAATACTAATTATATACCTAAACAAATTATGTTCTAATCTATGTTGTTGAAAATCTCTTCACACAAATACATTTAATTACACATGGAAATGTCATGTCTTCTCAAAAACATAACCCCATTAAAATCTCAACACCCAACACCAAACGCTGCCTTAGCATCCTGATCAGCTAATGCCCACGAAGAAACTCCATTCTATTACTCACCAACTCTTCACCAAAGTCTTTTACATAACCAAGTCACCAAAACATCACCACGTCCAAATCTTAACACCAATCGACATGACCTCAAACTCTGTCATACAGCTCTTTTGCCAAAGAGAAGGCTATGCAAATACTAATTGTATCCCTAACTCAATTTTGTTGTGTTGTTTATAATCTCTTCACACAAGAACCTTTCTTTCCTCATTGCCTTTGCATATCTTTTCAAATACAAAACCACTGCAAAATCTCAACATCAACAACACTCGCTATCCCAAAATCTGTATCACAGTATCCGGATCGTCAACCTGATCCCAGTCTCTGTTTTTATGCATTCACATAGTCAAATATTCATCTATCAACATTCAAAAAGCCTATTTTCGATATTCAAATCCTCGTTTCTCCTGAGTCCTCATAGCTGTTTCTACATACCCAATACATGAAACCCCAACTCCAGTGGACCGGATCCCAGAGTCTGACCTTGGTCCCCGTGGTACGTGAGACCACGAGTCCGTGACGTCACTTCTCATCAGCATTCTGCGCCCTGCGCCGCCCTGACCAACGCAACTCCGCTCCTAATTCAATTTAAACTAGTTTGGACAGCCTTCCTCTTCCACTCTCACTTCCGCGGCATCGGCATGCTGCCTGCGCCACGTCGTCGGTTAATTTGTGCTAATTCATTCAGAACGCAACCTCAGGGCTATAGTGGGCTACTGTCTTCATTTGGACATCGAGAGTTAGCCTTCCCGTTGTATTTATGTCTGCGTCTGGCTTTGGAGTGAAGGATGCAAGGGGTTGTCGCGGTTGGCGAGCGGTTCCAAGGTCTATGACGTTGTGTGACGTTTCTGTTTTAGGATTTGTATGGAGATTTAGATCTCTATTATCTATTGTGGTGTATAATTATAGATCGTTGCTAAACTACATGAACAATTATTGTAGTTACAATGAAAGGTTTAGGCAAAAGCTTCAACATGAAAATCTTCGGATTTCATAGTTGACATTTGTTTTAGGAAATGAACAAGACTATCGTAATCGTATGATATTGCTTTCTTATCCGTAAATGCTGAAATTCGGTCGAGAGTATAGCTTATACTCCGACTATGGCCTCCAAAACGATTGTTCGGTTCCTTCTTGTGTAGCAAATTCTATAAACATCCTCATAAAAGAAGAACCTTCTGCATACTGACTGCCAAGTAGTTTTTTGCAATATTACACACATGCGGTCAAGGATACTCCATAATACAGTAAACTAACTTTTCATGGTTTAAATTATATATCCAAATCAACCATTGAAAATTTGTCTAATTTGAACACGCTCGGCTGCCAAGTAGTTTCTACACAACTACATTATAGTGTCTACCCTGTCTACCGAAAAAAAGCTACAGTTTATCATGCATTGTTTACACAAGTCCAGTGTCTCCCAGTAGTCCTAGTATCTAACAGTGTCCGAGCAAAAACAGTGTTACTGCTACCAAGCATTATCCTTGCACCAACAACATTGCCAATCATATTCTTTACCTAAGTACCAGGCAAAGAATTCTTTGTGCTTAGACACCAGGCAGTATCCAAGCACCGCTAGTGCTACCAAGCATTCTCCAAGCACTGTCAGTGCTACTAACCATTATTCGTAGACCAACAGCGTTACAAACCGTATTCCCAGTACTACTTGATAGTGTTGTTACAAATTCAATGCTACCAGTGACAAGCAGTATCCAAGCACCGCTAGTGTTACCACCCAGTAATTGCTCCAGCCCGGACTACGAGATGCAAACTGTTCCACGCCTCTTCGAAATTTATTACAATAAATTACTAATGCGCGAAGAAGTTTCATCCGAGTTTATTAAAGCCTCAATATTGTGATATAATAATTATAATTACTTCACGGATACCCGGTTATAAATATTCGGGGCGAAATAGGCCTAAGTAACCAGTCCCGCCCCCTGACGTCAGCCTTCGAATTTTAATTACGCGTCGTGTAGTGGGCCGTGCTGTGGCCGGGCTCTGCTTGTATCGCTGGCTATCTCGCGGGGTGCTTGTTTTATAGCTCTTGAAAACTCCAATCAACGTAATGGAGGATTGTTTTTGTTTAGTTTTTCCTTACGGACTTGTGTTTGAGTTGTGACTTTTGCATTACCCAAACAATCAGGTCGTTACATGGTTGGCGGTCATATTCAAACGTTCCAGTCCAGCTGATAAAACGGTTTGAGTAGTTTCGTTAATGGCTTACCGATATTAAGGTGAATGCGGGTATCTAATTACTTTAATGGTTGGATTATACAGTTTTTTGTCAAAAGTTCTCTGTGCCAGTAGATGCAAATCTAATCCTGGATGGGGCAAAGCGGCAATCTGGTCGATAGGTAAATAAATAAGGGTTTGCTTTTTACTGAATGCAACATAAACAAATATCCAATTAAAAGCCATTCTCAACGGGGTTTTCGTTCTGATAGAACAAATATCATATCTCTAAACTCTCAGGAATCGAGTTTTACTCTAAGACATCTGTCCTAATAGTTTGTTCAAATAGGTTGTTGAACAAAAGTTTCTAAAAAAAACAGACGAACCAAAACTATGAAATTAGTGAAAAAAATTGCCAGAAAATGGAAAGTTGTTCTCACATTTTCCTGAAAAGTATCAGCGTGATTACAGATAACTGCCTTCTACCTCTCTCCACATGTAAACCTGAATTAAACTTAATGCTTGTCACAGTGAACAGGTCCCAATTCTAACCGATTCATATTACAATCGGAAGTTATTTAGATTCTTCAACCAAAGCCAATTTTATACATCTCATTAAGCCAAACGAGTTCCAAATCGGTTGGAATTATTTTAAAAGCGTTGCCTTCCTGGAGGTCCAGGCCGTAAAGCAGTTATTTTGGCGAATGTGGTCACGAATTCTGCTGAAATGTCATCTATTGAGTTTCATTCATTATTTTAATAACAAATTTAAAAAAAAGCGTATTATAAGGTTTTTTTATTTTTCTTATTAGTATGCCAACTTTTGGTAAGGTAAAATCCGATGTAATCATGAAATCTATACATTCAATAAAGTAAAATATAATTTAAGTGGAGACTCAAAACATATATTCTTTAGGGAAAATTGATTTCTTTTGTAATAACTTTATTTTTAATTTAAGTTTTGTTATAAAATACATAACTTCTTTATTATATACTTGTATTTCATTTCATTTCTTGGTTCTGAAATCGAGTTAAAATTTACTCAAGAAATGAACAAGAATTGCAAAACGTGAAATTTGTGGATAAGCCCCGTGCTTCAACAAAAAACTCTCTTCTGCTGTAAAGACTGGTTTTATAATTCTTCATTATCACTCCCATGCTCATTACATCTTAGTAACTTTTTAGCAATAAAAGAATTCTTATAAGTATAGAAAAGTAAAATCAAATACTTATGTTTCAGACGCTAACCCGATTTATAGTCGACAGACGACTTTTTGTACAGCGTATTCTATAAATTACTTTAGATCAAAGTATTTTAGACTAAAAATACCTCAGTATTCCACATTTCCCTTCACTCCTTCACGCAAGAGCAAATCAGAGTAAAATTTAACTAAGTTTCGACGCAAATAACCGTATGATTTACATTGTTTTTCTCTCAATTCCCTAAAAACTGAGCGTAAAACAAATTTAAACCCCAATCCAGTGGTATTTAACTCCCCCGGTCATCGCCACGCGGGTCACGCCACACATGCATTGTTATGTGTCTCCCCTGTAGGGAGCGACCACCAACCACCTGTAACGCGGGATTCAATTACTCAGGTCAATCTGACCACTACACCCCGGCTTAACTGTAATTACGCTATTCATGACCGTTGGCCGAGGCTTAACCCGCGGCCGGCTAGTGGCTTTGCGACGCGCGACCCCAAAATTGTGTTTTGTGTTCCCTGATTGACTTTGCGTGTTTAGGGGATCATCATAATTCGAGCTCGGGGGTTATGACTCAATCTTGTGATGAAGGATTGGGGTGTGAAATGGATTGGGTGCAATTGTTGTTTTGGGATTATTGTGCGGAGGCAATGGAGGGGTGAAAAAAATATAGTTTCAAAAATATGTATAATCAACACGATTTAAATTGGTAAACATACTAAGAGCGAAACATATTTTTCACATTGTATGCGTTTTTGCCATTTGATTATGTATTGGGGCTTTTATTTTGAGTTGACTAAACTTCTTCAGATCATTTACTATTTTGTTTTACAGTACGGTATATAGTTATATTAATAGGTTATCGATAAAATTTCAACATCATAGTATTTTTAAACAAGATTATCCCAAGTGACCTCTAAAGTAAGCAATATATATACTTTAATTAAATATTTTATCAAAAAACGTAAGTTTCTCGGATTTTGGGAGATATTTCTGTGCCTAAACACAAGACTCACAAAATAGTGATACAAATGAAGTCTGGTCCTTTTTCGTTGTGTTTTAAGCTATTAAAGAAAATCACATCAACAATAATATGACTTACTTGACTTATTTCCTTGAGCTCCTAGGGGGAGCATAGGGCCTTGACGAACACTCTCCAGCGGTCTCTATGGTTTGCCAGTTGTCTCAACAATAATATACTGTATTAAAATATATTTCTCAAAGTGTACTTTTGACTCATTTGGGAATATTTCAAATACTTTACTGGATTAAGTGCATAACACAGACCTGCATTAAGTGCATAACACTTAATATTTTTTTAGATTTAAAAAATTGTTATATCTAAATGACATGTTTTAACACATTAGCCTTCAACTAACACTCAGTTACAGAGGAGTGTGACGGTAGGTAGGGAATGTGTTTAATGTTTAAGAGTGCCAGATTTCTAACAATGGTTTCGCAGAACATATTCGCAAACTTTATGCAAAAGTGTTTTTTTTAGACGAACCAAATAGTCAACACATAACCTTACTATAGAAAATATTTTAAACCTAAACAACGCAATACAAACGAAAGAAGAAAATTGAAACAGTTTTTCACGCAAATTGTGAGGGAGCAAATCACCTTATAAATAAATAAACTAATGTTAAACATTCTTTTATGACACTCATATTACATCAGAAATTGATATTAATCATCATAATTAACCTATAAAAATAACCGTATCCACAATTAACTATATCACAACAAAAGTTACAACAATTTCACCGTAAACGAAGTGGTACAAATTAATCTCACCATTTACAGCCTCATCCAACGATATTGTTTACAAAATGACATGCAAACAGGGCCATCACGAGATCAAGCGGTAAAGGGCAGTAGGGTGAAGCACAAGCTGTGGAGCGGTTAGAGCTTAATTAACCCATCTGTATACAGTAGGGGTGGGGCATTACTTGACCGTCGAATGTTAGTGTTACTGTTAGTGCTCCTCCCCACTGTAGCACATAGTAGTGGGGCAATGAGACTAGATGGGGTTATAATAGTGGTGTTACAAGAAATACTTTGTGAAGGGTAAAATTATGTTGAAAATTTTTTATTGTGAGAAAATTGTAAGGCTGTAACATGAGTCGTGGTGTGATTTTTTCCTTCTAGTTGTGTTACAAGAAATATTTTCTGAAGGGGTAAAGTTATAAGTTATAGTTAATAAGTTCTTCAAGCTAGACTAACAAATTCGTGCAGTTAACATATAGCATTATTAAAAGAAAATCGTGGTTGGCAGGATTCGATCTGGGGACAACAGACATTGAATGCATGAATTTGTAAGTCTATGTCAAAGTACATTTTATTTACAAATATATCCAAACAGAGTCCTGAAAAAGATGTTTGTGGCATGCCTGAAATGAGATGATCCGTTAGAAAGAATAAGCTAGGATACAGGAATGTTCAATTCATTATCTAAATCAAATATGTCTATTTAGGCCCCATTGTATGTATTTTTGCCATTGATTATATATTGAGATTTTTATTTTAAGTAACTGTGTATAGTTATATTAATAGGTTATTGATTAAATTTCAACTTCATAGTATTTTGAAGCAAAATACTAATAGGTACAAAGTACCAATTAGGGCAAAGTACTAATATTAATAGGGGGGGGTAGTTATTCTGTAGTACAAAGTAAAATTTCATCACAAGTAGGCAAAGTACTGGGTTATTTACTACGCCCACTATAAGCCGCTATCGTAAAAGAGAACAATAAGTACCGAACAAGGTACTTTAAAATAAAAAGGTGGATAGGCCTATTATATTTTCTAAGAATTTTTTTTATTTCTTCAACTTTTCGGATTCCACGACTGTCACTGACTCCCATATGGCGCGCTTCGTCACGCCCGGCATTAACCTCAGCGAATCACCAGCCTGTAATTAGATTAGCGGAAAGCCCAGATTCGATCAGAGATAAGGTTGTAATCAATGTTGATAGCGGTGGCAGACACGGTGGTGTCTGCATGTAGCCGCGCTGTCTGAGGCGTACCGCTCTCACAGACCAAAATTATAGAGGTTTCATGTAAAAAATGCATTTTTTGTAAAATTGTTATGCAGAAGTGTTGTTACCATAATAACAGTTATATGAAATTCGTCTAATTAATGTAGTTTAATGGGTGTTTAATTAAATATTACTTTTACTACTGAAACACCTCCCTAAATACTATTTCACTTCATCTTAAGTACTTTAATAAACAGAACAATATATTCCGTAATATACAAATAGAACAATTACTACTATATCAGGGCTTAGGGTGGTGTTTTTGTATCGGGTTGAATACTAAAGAAAGAAGAAGGGTGGTATTAATTCGTTGAATTTCGTGAATATCTCGTTGTGTTGTAGTTGTAAGATATTAAAGAAACAGGTAAATTTCATAATCAAGGGTACCTACGGAAAAATAGTTGTTCATAATTAATGGTCTACTTGTAAGTAAATAAGACTAAGGATGAAGTTCTTAGACAAGTATCCACACCTTCCCATTAAATAATTTACTGTAAATAACTTTGCCATTTTTATACAACAAAAGTCCATATTTTCTGTTGAACTTGCACTGAATAAATTTTGTAAATCCATTAGTAGGTGTAAAAAAAAATCTGTAATACATCAAGACACCCTTAAGTTCTTCCAAACAAACTATTTCAATCCTCACCTGGTTTAACTCAAAATTTCACTTAATATTTACACCAAAAATAAAATAATTCCCCCGCCCCCCTGGGGGGTTTGTATGGATTCAGAGCAGGTACGTGGCGGATTAAGGGATGCTAATGCAATGCAAGCTCCGGTATTGGAAATTGTTTGTTCGCGGCGTGGAATGGAAACACAGACGCGGCAAGACTGTACAAACTTGCCTTGTCACTAATTACGATAATCAAGGTAATTCGTTTGCCCAAATATTCCTACAGGGTGTCTTTGATCCAGGGTAATTGTATCAGGTTATTATTGGTTGAGAGTGTTAATATTGTTTTAACACTCATCCACGCAATAGAATACGCACCCTGATTTATTAAATTTTCTTGTATCTGTATTTGTTGGATTTCGCTATCCTTTCTGTTTAGAAGATAACAATTTTGTGGGATCATTAACTAAAAAAACGTTTTGGTTGCCACCTCACCAACCAATGTATAAGTTAAACCATATATTCTATTATATTTATTTGAAGGTTAACATTATACAAGTGGATATATTAGAAAGTGTTGAAAATATTATGTTTCATTCATAATTACTTAATAACGATAGTAGATTTGGAGGTGGATTTAGTGGATGGTGTTGTAAAATGACAAATCACTTTAGCTAGGTTAATTTCACCCTCGAAGTTTGTACTAAAATTTGATTGCTACCTAATATTGCCAGCATAAATATTTGGTACATCAAATGCTAAAGTTTTTGCCCCAACCCATTAATTTTTTGCACATGCTGTACTCCAAGCAAAGAGCATCTTTTAAGATTATGTTTTAAAGATTAAACTTTTGAATGTGATATGAGTTAGGAAGTATTTTGCGGTCGGCAAATAATAATGTCAGTAATCCACATACATGCGCTTTGTATATCGTTAATGTATATCGTATAGTGTAGTTATAAGCAAATGTATTCGAACAAAATGTTTATCTACCTACCTGTTTTTAGAACAACTATCTACACAATATTTCCCACTACATTTATTATAATAAAGACTTATATTAACATTGAATGATTTTTCACGCAGATAACGAACAAAGAAAATATGCTCAATAAGGACAAACTGTGATAAGGAGTATGCTAAAAAATACGTCCATCGATATGACATCTTTAGACTCTTTCAAAATTCCTTTCAAAACCACCCCAGTCTCCACACAACCTCACTGTGGCAACAATGAACCCACGAACCAATAACACTAGAGTTCTATTACGTCACTGATCTCATGATCAGGTGTTAGATAGCGGAAGTGGCGACGTCTAGCGGATATATCCGGAAACAATCGTTCTGTAGATTGGTGATAAGAGGTATCAGCTGGGGAGATCCTCCCTTCCCAGCTGACTTCATCTGACTGTGTAGTTATGTGGAGAATGTGGCGTTCACACTTGGGGTTATTGAGAAAGAAATCTGGTGTGTGGTGGGGATCGGATTTGAATGTGGGGAATATTTAAGTGGTGGGTACTAAATATTTTATTATGTCTGTGTCTGGTATCGCTATTTTTTATAGCAGTAGTTGTCGTACAAAATTGGGAAATTTATGTAATTGTAATCCTGTGCATTGATATTCAAAATTCAAATTCGTTGATTGCAAATTTATTGACATATTTTTTTAAGTATACAATACTCGGAGGAAACTACCAAACTCAAAATAATACTATATGTTAATACTTAGAATATAGAACTTAATAACACCTAAACGCACAGTGAAATACAGGGCTTCCGAAAAAGAATGCCGGGGTTTTGAACAGCCGTCGCTTGCGGACTTATTGTAAATAATTAAATTATTTAAACATCGAATTGAAGGGAAAACACGGTGTTATCACTCGAAAGGATTTGATGAAATTTGGATTGTAATCAATCTGATATGAGCATGAAACTGGTAAAGTCCGTAAGCTTAGGGCAATCAGCGGATTTAGTCTGATAAATTAACTGAATTTTGTAGGCACGAAGTCTCAACCTGTTTTACTTTCTTCTACATCCCTTCATTCAATTTTCATTGACACCTCTCACACAAGTTATGCAACTGATGCAAGTGCGTCTAACAAGCTCTCGGCACGAACGTCGTTTCAGTTGCATTAATCAAGTTGTAAAAATATAAACTGCAGAGTTATCAGGTGCTGGTCGTTAGTGCAGGTACCACATTAGTGTTACCGTGCCTGGGTTAGTGGCTTGGTGCAATAAAACTAACCGTTCACTTGAGTGAAGGCTGAGTTATGGCAGTGTTGAGTTTGTGGTGGAACTGTTGACTTTGCATACTGCAAGTGCGTCAAGACTTAAAAGTTGTGTTTGATCCTTGGTTGGATTTTAAATTTGAGAGTTTTCATGTAGAAAAGTTTCTTTCCTATTACATGGTAGATTTTACAGTGCGTGCTATCCATGTGGTCATAATATCAGAGGAAAAGTAATGGTTCAAAAAAGGAAAAGTAGGTTTCTACGTATCCCATCCACTTAGATTATGACAAATATTTTGACACTTAACAATACCTCAAGGTCGCAAGCGATAAATTCTTTTTACAAATAGGAACAGTAGAATAGCATCAAAATTTCTTATCTAGGCCTATGTTGTTAAGCATTATGATTGCTTTTTCAATGACCAAGGTATGTACGTCCACTGGTTAATCTTACCTCACATATGCTCCCAAAGATAGTTCCACACCATATTTGCACTGAGCATCTCGGTTGCTCGTATGCTGAGTTACTTGGTTGCGTGCTCGCAACTCATTATCTTCTCCCATAGCGCACGACCACCTTGTCACCTTATCAGCTCATTGTAGCTAATGCATGCACACCTCCCCTCCTCACCCCCACGGCATTAATGAATTACCTACCTGTCTGTGTTTATTGCGTACAACACTTAACACCCGTGTAGATAGTGATAACCTCGCAGACCCACACAGGGCGGCGTGGACGGTGACAGATGATCCAGGGAGGCTATCACAGGATGTGGCAAATGTCATAGGATCAGAGTAGGAGTGAAAACTGTAAGGTGAATCAGCCACCAAGTCAACACAATTCCACTACAAAACGTCATACCTCCGTTACAACACCAGTAGTTGCAGTAGACCTACACCTAGCCTGTATTGTCCACCAGACCCCAAGTCAACACAATTCCACTACAACACATCATACCTCCGTTACACCACCAGTTGTTGCAGTAGACCTACACCTAGCCTGTATTGTCCACTAAACCCCAAGTCAACACAATTCCACTACAACACATCATACTTCCGTTACACCACCAGTTGTTGCAGTAGACCTACACCTATCCTGTATTGACCACCAGACTCCAAGTCAACACAATTCCACTACAACATCATACCTCCGTTACAACACCAGTAGTTGCAGTAGACCTACACCTAGCCTTTATTGTCCACTAGACCCCAAGTCAACACAATTCCACTGCAACAAATCATACCTCCGTTACACCACTAGTTGTTGCAGTAGACCTACACCTAGCCTGTATTGTCCACTAGACTCCAAGTCAACACAATTCCACTGCAACACATCATACCTCCGTTACACCATCAGTTGTTGCAGCAGACCTACACATAGCCTGTATTGTCCACCAGGCCAGGCCCCAAGTCAACACAATTCCACTGCAACACATCATACCTCAGTTACACCACCAGTTGTTGCAGTTGACCTACACCTAGCCTTTATTGTCCACCAGACCCCAAGTCAACACAATTCCACTAAAACATCATACCTTCGTTACACCACCAGTTGTTGCAGTAGACCTACACCTAGCCTGTATTGTCCACCAGACCCCAAGTCAACACAATTCCACTACAACACATCATACATCCGTTACACCACCAGTTGTTGCAGTAGACCTACACCTAGTCTGTACTGTCCACCAGACCCCAAGTCAACACAATTCCACAGCAACACATCATACCTCCGTTACACCACCAGTTGTTGCAGTAGGCCTACACCTAGCCTGTATTGTACACTAGACCCCAAGTCAACACAATTCCACTGCAACACATCATACCTCCGTTACACCACCAGTTGTTGCAGTAGACCTACACCTAGCCCGTATTGTCCACCACATATTAGTATATGAATGTGTGACTTATGCCCTGTCCCCAGTCAATGCCCGTACCGAATCCTCCACAACGGCTACCGTCATCTACATAATTGCTGCCAACTCGCCCTAAACCTCTTCCATCTCTTCTTTTCTTTTCTAATTGTCTATTCTTTGATGTCGTCTCTACTTTGAAGTAACCGTCTTCTCTCTCTTTCTTTTCGGTAATATTAAGTTTTATTTAGTTTGGTTGATTGGGTTTTGTCCCGGCTGTGTTTCTTTTCGTTTTTCTCTGAGTGAAATCGTCTTTGTGTTATTCGAGTTGATTTCAGGAGTTGTATAGATATTAACTACGAGTTACTTAAACAAGAGTTGTACAATGGATTACTAGTATAGCTGGAATATCAATAAATCTGAGGAATATTTTTTCTTTATAAAGTACAGTATAGTGTTGTAAGTTATATGAAAATATAGTCGAATTTGTCTATATAAGTTTCACAAGAAGACACAACACAACTTTTGAAAAGCTTTTTATAGTTTAATGTTTCAGGTAATATGATAAAGTGCATTGCGTTTTGTCGTATATAAAATATTTTTACATTACAATGATTTGTATTACCCTACAAATTGTAAATATTTATTGAATTTTCTGTTTCAGGTAAGAATCTAACTTTAGAATTGCAGTTTGGTAAGTCATAAGAACAAGTTATATCACGCTTGAATGAATTAATGAAATCAGTATTGTTATGGTAGTACATTTTTTTTTTACTAGACAGAAAAGTCTAAAAAGGTTCTATGTTTTTTTTTAAATCACAAACACGGTCAGTATAGTTTGTTATATTTCAAACGAAAACTCTGAGAAACAATGAAAATTTAATTATTTTACTATGACTAGAGCTTGAGACTCTACCGGCAGCCAATCCATTGTACGTAGTCAATATAAGATAACTCATGTTTAAACCCATACAATTTACAAAGGCATAGAAATTCTTTCAGTTTAGATTTTACTGGTTAGTAGGTTCGTTGATTATGAGAAAGATTTCCCACTTTTCTTGTTTTCTGTGCTCAGAAATGTTACCCAAGACCTAAAAAAAAACTATCTACAATCTATCTATGTACTCTCAGCTATAACAATTAATCTTTAAACTGTTTGTTTGAAAACGACGTTTTCACAGAATCTTCAAGCCACTTCTGGTCTAACACACATTACACAATTGCAGCCTATTCTAGCGAAGCACAGATACATCTCTAAAGGGGGGGGTGGGGGTGGGGGGGGGTTAAAGCCCCTCTGGGACACTCAGAGAGCCAAATTAAGACAGATCGAGCAGCCAGCCAACAGATGAATGCAAAGGTGCAATAAAAATACAAGATTCAGCAGCCAGAGAGTTACTGCAGCCATACTGCTGATTTGCTGCGGTATTATGGCTCTGTTCTGCCTCGCTCTCTCTTTCACTGCAGTTCATTATAAATATACAATCGTTATGGGTTGCGGTTTTCCCGAAACATGTACAGGGGCTTGATAATACTGATTCGGCGATTAAATTAATTTTTAGCTAGTTAATCTGAATTATTCTTAAAAGGGAACACTTTCGACATGAGCAGTTTTCTTGGAAAGCAAAATATATGATTGTGGCGATGAACAGTATTTTTAAAGGGTTTATTCTGAATTTGACGGGTGATTTCAAAAGTAAAGTGACTACCATTACGTTAATTACTTTTTCCTTGAACACACTCAACTTAGTAATATGGCATGATGCAATCCTAAACCGTTTTAACCAAGAATTGTTCACGTGTGCTGATACTGAATATATACTGATAGTCCTATTGTAAAATGTAAAGATTATTATTATGTGTTTCATGTTAGGCTTTTATTGAGTTTGATTATGTCGACTAAATATTTTTCCCATTGAAAGACAATTGATAGTTTGCGATTTATTCTTCAACTGCAATAACACAGGACAATGGTTTATTAAAAGTTTGTTGCATGTCGTTGATTTATTTATGCCGGCTTAAACATTACACACACAAATCAGACATATAGTCTACACCAAACCATACTTTAAATAAAAAGAGAGGGACATACTCGTACATTTATTTGTTTCATAACAACATTAATCCTATGTGATCAAACTACATGCAAATAAAATTCTAAATACGATAAATATGATTAACTCCAATGCATTTCTGGCCAGAAATTGTTATTACATCTGTCTTATTCAACGGATTAATTTGTCATCGATTTACTAAAATTCATTTGTGACTTCTTGTCGAAATACCAAAACATTAAATTAAAAATTCTTCATGACAAAAAACAAAATAGTTATTAAAAACCTTTCAATGATCCTTGTACACACCTAACACAACTTAACAGTCCAATAATTTTAATCCCAATTTCCACTATAATAACCATAAGCCTTGCCAGCCGGTCATACAGGGGAGTTTTCGATACAAAAAACGTAATGGCAATCGTGAAGGAATGAAAACTCAGTTTAATTGGTCCAAGGTGAATTACGAGGTGGGGACTTAACATTGTTCTTTTAATTGCGGAACTGCAGTTTATCCTGTTAATTAAAACGACTTAGCGTTTTTTGCATTATTCAGGAGGGAAAGAAAAGAATCGTCAAGGAGGGTGCGAGCGCTTTGTACACCGTTAACGCGCGATATTGGCGGGAATTCTTTTGGAGGGAAGAAAATCCTCGTAAAAAACGCAGAGAAAAGGTCAGACATTAGGAGGAATTCGTTAAGGCGTTTGTTCTCTGTTGTTTTAACCTTTTCGTTTCAAGGTAGTTTTTATTTGAAATTTGGGTTAAATAAACGCTAAATGTACTTGTTAACTTAAGTTGAGATTTAAATTAAATTTTATGCTGGTCTCACTTCAACATGCTACAGGACTTTGATTTATAATATACTATTTTTTCATTGAGTAACTACATGCTCTGATTAAGTCATGATATAAAACTATGCAAAAGAATATTCTTAAAAATAGAGTTTTAAACCTGTAAAATCTTTTCGAATCAAATAAGACAATATGCCAAGAAATTAATTGTTTTTCCAATACATAAATATTTATTGTTTCAACATGTGTTTAAAATCATGTCATTCCCCTAGCATGTTTTCGTTGGCTGTAGTTTATTTTTTAGTGTGTATGTTTAAATATTTTAATTGGGAAAGAATGTGACATGTTATAAATAACTTTACCCGTTGGATAAGACAGGTTCAACGACATAAACATTACTGTGTAAAGTAAAATACAAATCACGCATAAAAAACATAAACATATTCATATTATCCACACTATATTTTTATTTCTTGGTCTATCCTGTATATTATTTGCCATTTCATTATTAATTCGTCGGTTTATTATACATGCTCTTCAAACCACAGTAATATAACAAAAATCCTTGTTTTTGAAGGAATCTATTTCAGGCAATCGAACTGTGAAAAAATCCAAACAATGTACCCATTAACATTGTAACTACCCTGATAAACTAATTAACCACAACAATCCCTAGTTAATAGCTTCATCAATAAATGACTGAGTATATCGACTATTACTCATAGATTAGCTGCACTACACAGTGTGTAATTTGAGTTTAGCTTTTTATATAATTATAGTTCACCGTACGATCTTCGAACGCGATTGTACTGGAAAATTAATAAATTAACAATTAACGGAAACGATTGAAGTCTGTAACCTCTGAACCTTATTGTTCTCTATATTGTGAAGAATTGTTGGATAAATTATTGTGAGAGAGGCCATCATACCTTGTTCTTGAACGTTGACATTTTGTGTGGTCTCAAAATAGGTTGATTGATGGTTTATTGTTGTATAACCTTCTTTCCCGCTAAAACATACAAATTTCCTAACGAATATTCAGGTACCTTAATTTACATTAATTTATCGGTTACAACATTTCGGTTTCATGCTATACGAATTTTTAATTTAGTGTACTCTGTTGCCTTGAAGTACTTTTAGTCATATTGTAAGTTTACTGAATAGTGTTTTTAATATATGACTTACATGTTAGTGCATGACGAATCATGTTCAAATAGGTTCCAAATTATTTCGAATTTGCATAGTACTCATTGATAAGTTTTTTAATATGTTTGCATGTTTTACTAGTCTAGGATATTATTATCTTTTTTCAGTTTCATGAGTTATATTTTAATAACTTTTTAAATTTGTCACTGCAAATTGGTCATAGTAAAATATTTTTTGTTGAACCATTTCCACCCTTTCATTTGCTAAAATATGACATCTGGCAAAATGCATCGAAATACGAATCATGTGACATTTCAAAAGTTTTAAAAGAAACCCTCCCACTAAGACATAAAAAACTAAACAAATCTCAACCCTTTTCACAGCTGTAAAACTTCGGTAATCCCTACACTTTTACACTTTCAACCCTTGAGTTAAACCCGCGCAATAAATTAGTGCAGAATTAAAAATACCCGAAGGGAAAATTGCGCGAAAACCATCGCCATCAACAATCATAATAAAACTGTACAAACAGCTGTCGTTAATTAAAAAGCAAGGGTGGCGTCTGGAGTTTTTACACTTTAATTTTTCCTCCCCCTTTCTTTATTTGCAGCAGTTTTGTCGTCCGTAACAAGTCTCGCCTAATAGCGTGTTAAATGTTGTAGAAACATCTGCATATTTGCAAAGGGGACAAGTTCCTGATAATAGGGCCAAGAGTTAAATTTTATGTCTCGAGCCGGGTTCGTTTGAATTAAGCGGAGCTTTTTCGGATCTTCTTCGACAAGCGCGCGCCCTTTTATTAGCTACATTTGCTTAACTGGCTCCTTTTCGATTCCGACTTAAGAGCACGCGGCTGGTGACGTTGCTTTTAGTTTTTGTTCCTTAGAAACAAACTTCAAAACGTCTAAGTTAAAATGGATTTGGATGATAAACACTTTAAAATGCTTAATATAAACAGTAATTTTACATTTAAATACGTTGATTGATGTAAAATTACCAAAAATATAATTTGGAATTTATTGATCCTTATATTTTTTCTTAACAAACAGCGAGTATTGTCGTTATTTGATCTAAAATTATAAATTAGAATTAAGTTTAACCAAAAAATAAATAAATTGGATGAAAAAAATAATAGGCCCTACAAAAATGTCTTTAGCCTATTTTTGTGTTTTCCTTTACTTTATACATGGACGAGCATAGGTGATAGGTGGTGTAATTTAATTTGTTACTCATTATTTGTATCATTATTATCATTATCATAATTGTATCTCTTTATTGTACTACATATACAGAAATCTTCAGTGAATATGATTTTTTAACAATAATTAATTATATCTCCTTAAAAGCTACCGTTTTGTAATTAAGAGTTGCGTTTCCAATAGCTTAAATAGTAATGGAAAAATACGTTGCTGGAAGATTTTTTCTTTTTTAATTGCAATCGCTTTAAAAAGGATAATAAATTAAAAAACAAACCACACTGCAAAACAACATAAACGTAATGTCATTTAAATTAATGTACCCAATCACATTGTGTCTAGTAAATCCAAACTTCGTTGACGCCCTTCATCAAAATCTGTTGAGTGTTTTGTGAGGTCGCCAGAAAAAATATGACCGCATTAAAATAATCAAGTTCATTTTTAATTATGAACCCTTTGGCACCCACTACTGACTATAAACAGTTAACACAGCTCTTGAAAAAGAAAGGAAATTACCTTTTGGGGTTCATTTGCTGCAAATTTTAATACGGTTCTTTCACCCCTGATCCAATAAGGACTCCCTCTTGTCGGGTCTGTTTTAACCGTCGCTCATTTGTTTCCATATCTGTGACTTCGACTACGACTCCCTCATTTGTCCACGGGATCGAATTCAAGGCTTCGACTTTGAAAAATGTCTTTTCAGTTCCCCTTCATTGTTTCTGTTTTGTTTTTGCGATTCTGTCTCAGTGTTCAAAGCATCACAAGTTGTACTTTACTCAAAGCCATTGCGTTTTTGGAATATTCCCACATCAATTGGTCATTTAAACCGTCATTTGTACATTTTCAACCTATGTTTACCATTTCCAAATAACTTATTAATGATATTAATTCAAATGAATTAGTATTATGCATTTTATCCGTAGTTTAACTAAGCTTTCATAACACTGTTGAATTCAGCATGTTGATTGATAAACTAAATTAGTTTAAAGGTGAACTTAATGAGAATTTCATCCAAAAGATAATTTGACCCTAGTTTGCAATGAATTCTAATTTTGATTGTTATTACTTTTAACAAACCCCTAAATAAGCATTGAATTGAATCCCACAAACCTGTAAATGAATATATAAGAGAGGATGACAAAATATAAATTAAGGACTAATAGACCATTTTTGGATGAATAATTAAACTACTAAAATTTAGCTCTAAAATGTAAAAATAAATTAGGTCACATACCATTCATATTCTAAAATATCAAGAATTGCTGTTGTGTTTTTGTATTTGAACCATATTACAAGTAATGATTCTATTATTACGGTAAATAAATATTAAGATACACTGGAATACGTTTCAGCCAAAACAGCACGTGAATCGCCCCTCTCATCCACGGCCACCCTCCTCTAAATATCATCTCTGTTGTACAATGTACATTGATGACGTCATTAGCAGCCCCCGTCTTACAAGCTCTCTAGATATGACACTGAAGGAGCTAATTGGAGACTTAGGTTGACACTATGTAAATGAGTGGCAGTTATTTTAATGAAAGGTTATCCACGTGGAATGGACCGATTAAGAAGCTATTTTGTGTGTATTGTCGAAGTTATCAAGATAAGTTTGTGTATTATTCTAGTTATAAAGTTATCCACCAGATATGGGCCATGTTAACAATGTGTCTAGGCGTGAATCGAGTTGTCTACTAGGTATGATCAATTTGTCAAGGTATATATATTATATGTATGGACATGGGTCAAACGATAAAATATATATACTAGGAATGAGTCTACTTATTGAATTGTCAACTTAGGAATTAACCGTTCCATCATGTTTTTTAATAGATAAGGGTCGGGATATGGGTCTTGGTATGGGCTGAGTCCAAGGTATGGCAACGTCGGCAAAATGGAACGTTCTGAAACCAACATGGTTCCGCTTTCTAAACTCCCCAAAGCTTAAAACACCATCGTTCAAAATCGACATAACTTTACTTATCCAGGTTACCCCCATCCCTTTCCTCTCAGATTCTTATGATCAAACATTGTTCAAGACTGAACTCCATCGGAAGTTTCATCTCGCGAAGGAAGACTTAAGGGCGAGGCATCTCATAACATTGCATTAAGTCAATGACACAAGAAGATGGGCCATTAATGTTCAACATATGCCCTCCCCCCACCCTCGTGGTCGCGTGCTGTGAGAGGGGGATACCAACCCCCCCCCTGTGTATGTGGGGGGGGGGGGTGATCATGCAAAACAGAGGTCACTTGACCGCATTGCCCCCAATAGCCATTGTTTGTATTGCTTCCATTCACAATATGGTTCAATATCCAGATGTTTCTTGATGTTATGTTGGTATTACGGATTCCATTGTTATTGTTGCTGCGTGTTGTATTAAAATTCGTATTTGGTTTTTTTTAGGAAAATTATAGTTTCTTTTTATATGAAAAGATTTAGGCGTTAGCAATTTGTAAGTTCTTTGATTTTTGGGTGAAAAGAATTTCTTTGTATAGTGTGGTGGTAGTGGTACTAGAAGTATTAGGAATTACTAGAATTAGTGGGTTGGAATTATTTGGGCATAATATATAATGCATTAAATTTAACATCATTAAATAATAATTCTAATTGTTTGTAATAAATAATTGTTTGTAGAAAATATTTTTTAAATGTAAGTTTTACGAAATTTTAATACAATTTCTTATTCTTATGATGAAAGAATTATCCAATGAAAATAGGCATCATTTCCACATAGTGCAGGTATTAATAACTGCATTAAATAGAAAACATTTGACCTAAAATTTAAAATTGCGCTACCTACTGCGTTATTTACTTATTAGTTTTATTCATTTTTAGAGATTTTCGTTGAATTTTTTCAATTCATACTTAGTTCAACATGATTTTTTCAAGTTTGAAAAAGAATTATCAGCAATAAAATATTCTTTTTAAATCCAATTATTGAAATCTATGTATAGATATGTTATTTATTTATGCACAGTACACTTACTCAGAATTGTCTCAAAAATACGTAAAGTAGAATAAACTAATCCAATTACAAATATCTCCTTTAAGTATTTAAATAACCCCTACCACCAAAATCCACTTATTTTGAAAATAAAACAACAAATGTTAAATATTATTATTGTACGAGAATTATTTAATGGTATCCTAAAAATAGCTGCAGTCATACATCGTCCAAGTTTCCGTGTAGAACAAATGTACAACACGAATCTATGGAAAAAGTAAAAACATCTTATATTGAACCAAAACATTCACAAACCCTATCTCGCACAAGTGTGAGGAAGAGGTAAATAAAAAGACAATTCCAAGTCTATGTCGATATTGAGCTCTGGACCGTCATTTAATAAAGCATGTAAACGACTTTGAGCCGCAATGTCAGTTCCAACGGTCAGACACAGACATCAACTCCTATAAATAATTCAACTTTCCTAAACAGGTCGGCCAACTTCAATAATTCCGAAAGAAACGGCAACGTTTCCCCGAATGGTATTGGCTTTGAGCGCCGTCCCACGCCGCAGCGATAATACTGCAGGGACAGTGCTCCACTTGCTGTTGACCAGAGAGTACTTTACTTGGGTCTGTTGTGTTTTGAATGTTAGATTTTGAAATTGAACTCACTTGGTATTATTGGGGTATAAATAAATTGTTTGAAGATTAAACTAGGTTTAAACAGTTTTGCAAATCAGTAACTTACATTTATTGGAACACTGTTAATGATTGTTTGTATGAAATCAAATTGAATGACATTTTTCAACATGTCTCTTTAATTTTTATTGATCATTTGCCAGTACTTGATAATAAAAATAATAAAACAAATGCTTTAAAATTTCTAACATAGATAACTAATAGGATAAACAAACATAGCTAATCATGTAGGATATAAACATCATAAGCTTTGTTATGTCTTACTTCTCTTAAGAGGAAATAAGAGATCTCAGCACCAAGTGTGTTTTTCAATTATACTAAAGGGAAAAGGGATTATGTATTTATTTATTTTTATATATTGAAACATTGAATTTAGATACTGAATTCGTCCTACTTGGACTTGTAGTAGTATGATGTCCATTCCTACTAGAAGAAAAATTTCGTTAAGCTATTTTTGTTTAGATGTTCCCCCAATGGAAGTTAATTTTGATAAAAAATACGCTTTATTTTATAGAAATGGTCTTTAAAATTAGCAAAAATTTTTGTGTTTAAGAATGAAAGTGGAATTTTACAGCAACTTAATTACCGTCGTAATCAAGCAATTCCTCTTAGGGCATACTCTCATAAAAACGCAGATATTTGAATGGAATGTCTAATTTATATTATTTTATCGATGATCAAAAATTTGGTAAACCATATTTTGGTTTCATAGTTTTCAACAAAATGGGCTTAACCCAGGAAGACTTGGCTTGAATATAATCTTCGTTTTTACTGAGTACCAATTCATTTTTACTAACGAACTTCGTGTATTAGACAAAATCCTATTGTTGTATACAACGTTGGTTTAAACCATTTTACAATACGGTATGTGCAACTAGTTCAAGAATTATCCCTTCGAGGGTTTGTTATCACTGTTCACACCGTTTACCCTTCAATTAACCCTCCACTCTGTTCTACATACGTCTCATGTATTTAGTGATTTAATTTCCCGGGTGTCTATTAGTCTAGGAGGGATCATCCTCATCCTCACTATGGACCAATTACTCTACTACTGATGATGTTAATTAGCCTCTCGCCGGGTCCTGCAGGAGGCTAGCCTCACTCCAGGTCTCATTACAGGACCCCCCACGGTCCAGGCTTATCATCCACCAATTACAACTCTTCTACGAACCGTCGCATACCGGAGTCGTCCCTTGAGAGTATTGTTTATAATCCTGTAAGGTTGTATAGGGAAATTAAATAGGTTGTAATAATAATGAAGACTATAACGGTGGTTATTAAAACATTTTTTCCTACAGTCACCCGACAAAGTTAGCTTCCTTGTACTGTTTATAGTACAGAAAGCTGCTAATTGCTGCATATTTATACTTTGCCGTACGGTTTATACTTTGCCGCACATCAGGATTCCAACGAAACAACACAAAACAGCGTGGTTTCATTATGCACGTAATCCGTGTACGCTTGGAAATAGGTTGGCAACACTTAAAGATAATTATACTATGAGCAGCTGATTGACTATTATAACTACGATTTAACCTGTCATTTCGTGTTTATAGTTTTGGTATTTCTGAACTTTCTGGACTTTTCTTTTAAACGTTTTTAAAACCTTCCTACGATCTTAATAAACAAGAAAATACCTTTTAAGCATTTTTTTTAGGCGCGGAAACCACTTCAAATTACAAAAACATACGGAACTATATTCTCAAAACGCGGAGCACATTTCTTGCCGAGGAAAAATAGCGGAGTGATATGGACCGCGGGTACTACTTTCTCTAGGGCACCATTTGTGTTGCCAGCTGAACCTAAAAACGTGTTGCATAGTGTTTGAAAGACTAATTATTTATATGCTTTATAGTGACTGTAGGAAAAATATAATGTGTAACACGAGTGAAAAAGGCCTTTGCTGCACTCGAGATCATTCCACACTCGCCTGCGGCTCGTGCGTAAACATTGCTCTCGTGTGCAGCAAAGTGCCACTTTCACCACTAGTTACACAAATAACTATTGTTTCATGAAAGATTAGTTAACAATTTGTTAGCTGTTTACAAGGTGAATCAAATGCCAATTGTTTAAGGAGGACAATTATTTATTGATATAGACTTTGTACATCATTTAGTTTATTATTATGAGTCCCGCATTAATTTGATCCTTTACATTTTATCAATGTTACCTAGTAAAAAACCGTGCTGAGAAAAAATCACGACAGTACAAAAAAACAGGGCCAAAACCCCGTTGGTGAACCTGTTTATAATCATTGTGCATTGTAAGGCTTACGTATTGAGAGATAAAATAATTACAAAATTCGGAATATAGTTTTAGTTCTTGTAATTCTGACAAGATATGTACAAAGCAATATTTTCTACGTATTAAGATCTCCGACAAAAATAAGAAGAAAAATAAAATAAGAAAAATAAGAAAATAAATACATTTTATAGAACACTATCTATCACTATTTTTTAATCATGACCTATTATTTATTATGAAACAGAAAGGTACGCATCGCAAATAAATATACACAGCGCCCACCTCTTTAAACACTTTCCTTTAAAATTTAAAAAGCTGCAGACCGGTGACCCACAAAAATGCTTGAGACTCCGGAATAATTTAATAATTTCACCTTCCGACTCCCCAGAGAGGCATGATTCAGTAATGCCTGACATGACTTAGTCATGCTCGGCCGCTAGCTTTACGATGTCCGGCGCCCTAATGCCTGCACTAAACCGCGCATGAATCTTTGATCGGTCATAATCCAAGGGTGGATGTTTAAGTCTCATTGCTAATGTATTGGTGGGTCCGGGTCACGTGACTGACCTGTTGGGGTTTGGGGGGGGAGGGTTAGAGGGGGCTGGACAACGTTAAACACATTGACAGTAATTGTTGTTACTTTTTTGTTGTCAAAAAAATATGCTTTCTGGTAAACATTTTTTAAATACGGGAAGTACGTTAAACAGTGTTTTATATAGTCTACTTTGAAGTGTATAACTAGGTGTACCACCCTTATTTAGCCTTGGTAAAAAAAAATATACTGTTTTAAAAACAAAATACAGTAATCCACAATCAAAGTATTTTTTTTTCTGACCGGTTTTGTTAACTATCAAAATTATCTTATGAGGAGCAACGAATGTATCACATTTTTTTACCGCCTATTGGTTTCGAGATAGTGTTAGTTGTTAAGCTATAATTTGATCGCCTATGTCATTCTTCTAAATAATGTACCAGTACTTAACGTAAGTTTTTTCATTAATGGATACATTACTACAAAACTTAGCATTGATTTCAATATATCAATGTACACTTTGAAATTAATTGAAAATCAATTCATTTTTTCTCGCATCGTACCTAAGTAAACTAAGCCGATTTGCTTTTATAACGTTAATGCAAGTGTGAATTTTTTTCCTCATGGACAGTTTTGAATTCAAATTTAGTAAATTCCCATAGTGTCCAGTTTTGCTGCAGAGAGTGCTTCTTTTCACGTGAATATCAAGCTACCATTGCGTTGTGACTAGGGAATATAGGGATTTGGTTGGGATTTTAGTTTACTGTTTCTTCCACTTCAGTGACTACAAGCGTACTAAAACTCACTGATCTCACTATCAGGTGATGAAATCCTCTTAAATTACCCACCTGAGATAAGAACCACAATTACCGTCGATGGTGGCATTTTAATGTCCACTTTGTAATTAAAAATCGTCTAATTTGGTTTGATTGGGCAATAAACAGCGTTTCATGCCTCACTGGCTTGTCATTGGGTAATGGGGCATTTATGTTGTGATTTAAACTTTAAATGCTGACGCCACTGTTCTGTGGGTTCCACATTCAGGTGGATTCCTATACAAATATTGTGAATTAACTGAACATTTACTCTAATGTAGTTTATAATCCAAGCAAACCTCTATCTGCGTAGCAATTAATGTATGAAAATATTACATGTCATCGTCAAATACAATATTTTGGGAACTTGTACTGCCTCAGGCTGATTTAAATGGCATAATACTGTTTTGCACATGGCTCTAGAGAATCGAAAATTCAATGACGTTACAAGAGGAACCGCATCGAGGGAAATATGACGACTATCTAGTAACATTCTTTTTAAGTGAGATAGGAATTTTAAAATTAATCTTGACTGCCCTGTCTCGAAAGGGAATCGTTATTAAGTGATATTTTCCAGCTATGTATGTGACATGAAGAGCGTTCAAAAACTTTTAATTGGATAACTCTTAGTTGAGGCAGTTCTCCAAAAGAGTGAACCATTTCCTAGACAATATTATTTCCAAGATTAACTACTGCTTAAGGTTTTTACCCATGAAATCATGATGTAGCTAAAGGTAAATGGACATTTAAAAGATTTGAACCATGATCTTTAGACAAGAAGGCTTGCCTAACCACTACACCATGCCTTGACATTTAAAAATCTTTAGGACTGTATCCAACCAGTGTGAGGGTGAATGAGGGCCTACAGTAAAATAGTTTGCGTAACCAAAAGTCCTACCTAGTATTTATCACCCAATATCAACCAAGCTAACTGTCTATTATAACTACAGTTAGCACCATGCACAGGTCAGTGATGTCTACTCAGGACCTCCCCGAGTTTTATAACGCCCTTTTACTCACGTCGTAAACAAACAGCTCCGGCGTTATAAACTGCTTTGTGCTCAAAAGGTGGCGGTTTTGTTTTATGTGATGGCGGCAATTAAAAGCACACTGTAAACTGGTTGCGCTTGGCTGGTAAACCCCTGTTAAATACTTCTAATTACGTTTCCGTGTTCTCGGAGCCGTAAAGCGTGTGGTTCGTATCACCTCTTGCCGCCGCTGCGCTGCAGACTCGGTGGTTGACATTTTAGTTTAATAAATTTTGCGGTGTAAATATTTAAATATTCTCATGTGAGTAAGAATTTGCAAAATAACTGAAGGTGGTAGAAATAATTATCATATGGACTGCACGTCATGTTTCAATGTTTGATAAGGTATTTGGCCTTTTTTTACTTGTGAAAAGATTGAGCATTACCAAAAAAATATTCGTTTGGATGGACAATACTTACTACAATACTTTTGGAACAACATATCGGTGTGAGTTCCGTTTGACTTTTGAAATGTTTCAGATCTGATGGCCCAGCAGTTATCACTCATATTAAAATCCAAACTATGCTAGTTTGGCGGTGCTGTAGTCGTTTTTGAAACAAAATTATTTTTTTATGGAAATATTTGAACATATTATGCATTATAACAACAGATCGACTCGCCGTAGTGACAAAGCTGAGGCTTGGACCGTTCTCACATAAAACACCATAAAACGTCCCTGGCGTTAAAGTAAAAGAAAAAAATCACATCTAACGGAACATTACAAATGAGCCACAATTAGGTAATGAATTTCCAAATGGTTTATAATCATCAAAACTGGTAAACGTTGAACGTGGAATGTGTTTATCAAAGTAGACTTTTAATCTAAATTACTTTAACTACAAAAGCCTACGGTGGTATATTAATAAATCTAATAAACCGCTAATTCCTGCATCCTCACACGCCCACAAGACTTACCAACAATCAACGTCTAAATACCCCAGAATCTCGTGTATTTTCACTCAACCATGCCAGAACGCCCGTATCTCACCTATCGTGAGAAACTCGCCTATAATTTACCTGGGAGAATGTAGAGTTGATTTTTTGGCAAGTTAATTTATTCCTCAGCGGGGGAATTACATATTGTGATGTGACGAGCTTCCAGGCAGTTAGCTGGGGCTCGTTATAACTACGGAGCGACTAATAGAAAGAGTGAGGTGAGGCAGGGTCAAGGGGCATAGGGGGCACAGGGGGGGGGCACAGGGGGCACGGAGGTTGCGACTGACATCTGGGGGAACCGGGGGAACTGGGGAACTGACATGGCGTGATCCACGAGTTTGTGTTTAATAGTTCCGTGGATGTCTTAATACACGAACTTGGAGAAATCATCGTTTATTACTGCACTGTATCAATGTTGTTATTATTATTATCCATACTTTTGAGACAACGACGTCGTCCGAGTACATGTTTTAAGCTGAATATGGATGTATAATAGAGTGAGATGAGTGGTGTAGCTATTTTGCTGACTTAATAGCTCGGTAACTAATTACTGTGTAATGATGTTTATAACATACGGGGATAGAGAGGAGTGGATATATAGGATTAGGATGAAATTAACTGTGCGAATTCAATCAATGTGGTTTGTGGTTATATTTGGTGTGTGAATAAATTCAATCAACGCTTTGTATCGACTTCGCATTGTTTTTGCTTCATCTTATATTTTTGTCTTATATGTTTGTTGTTATATACTTGTTAAAGTACCTTTAGAGGTACAAAATTTACTAAACAAAAGTTAAATATACATATTTTTAATTTATGAAATAAAGTAGAATAACAAAAAAATGACACGTAAACTGTACTTGTTGTGCATTTTTTTGTGTATTTTTCAACCCAAATCAAGTCATTAAATTACGCTTTTCAAACATTAAATTAAATGTATCTATAACTTAAACTATTTTTAAAAGAATTCGAGCAACATTTTTGACTGTCATACAAATGCAGCAATAGATCGACCGAAAACTATTCATAATAAATACATTTTATCTAGGGTGCCCACCGTATAATTTTCTCTAGCAAAGCGTCAACTTGTAATAATTAACTTTTTAATTGGATATTTAATTTGATAATTAACTATACTAATTAAAATTATGGAAAACTCAATTTTAATGTAAAATAATTAATTTATGCAAATCCAGAGGCCTGTGCGGGCGTTGACGTTGTAGGTGCAGGGGGCGGGGGTTTGTACCGAAGGGGGGAGGTTGTACCTCATTGGTAGTCAACTCACGCAGGTGCCCCCCTCCCCCCTGTGGGCGCCGGCGCCCCGACGTCGAGATATTGACAGTGGGCGTACAGTGATCACCCCCCCCCCTTGAAATACCTGCGCCACCCCCTGAGTGTAATGAGGGCTAGATGAGTAATGAGGGGGTTTAATTGGCGTATAGTAACTGTTCTTTTTGTAATTATTTTATTAGTTTTTTTTTTATCAAATTGTGAAAATAGTCGGTCCTATTTTTTTATATGAAATAGGTAAAGTACCTCCCCTGTCTTCAGTCTTATGGTAATTAATTACAAGTTTCGGATCAAATAATGCATCATCACCTGTCAATAAACAAATAATATCTTATTCGATTATCACATATTTTGACACAATAGTCTAGGTGAAACTTACATTTGAAATATATAGACCCATGTCTTCTTTTTTATGACGACTCTGTAAAGAATATTAAATTTTTTCCATCCAAAACATGTATTTCTAATAGAAAAAAATATAGTTTGTAATAACTCCGATAAACGTGTCATATTTCATTAGTAGTAATTACTTAATTCAGTAGCAATGATCAGTAATATTTTCAAATTATATTTCAAAACATAACTATACACCAAAACTGTTACGATAAACTGAGGTCTATAATTTGTCAAAATGTAATTAGTATTACTTAAAAGTATTGCTTGATTTTTTACAAACTGAAGTCAACATACGTTTTGTTAGCTATACAAAAATAAAAAGTTAACGAAACCGAATAAAACTAAACTGTCCGGAGCGAAAACTTTAGTAGGACGCATTTCTTCACATTACATCCCCTTTCAACAGTAATAGATATTTTTGAGACTTTAAAGATGTAAACAATTATTCACCATAAATTGAACATTTGTAGAGTCACAAAACACCTTAAGATCAACATTAATTTTACATTGACTTAGAGTAGAAAAAAATGAAGCAATTAAAATTAATTCCAAAAGTATATTTTCAGATAGGTGTTACAGAAGTCTTACTTACCGAACACATCATACTGTGCCAAACCGTATCTTCAAAATCGAATCAACCCTCGCCCTTGTCCCAGGGGTCGCCGCCTATTGATCGGTTCTTATCTGATGTCTTATCGGCCCTGCTAACCCAGTAACCGGGGGTTAATCTCGTAATGTTCCTCCCCTCCCCTCCACCCCGCTGCGTCCCTTGGCTCCTGTCCTGGCTCTAATAAGTTTTTAAGGCTCTTGTCATTACACTTACGTACGTAACCTTGTTTACGCTTTACGCCCTCTTCTCGTTTTACGAGCTCCGTGCGCAATCTGGACATCCCCGTCTGGCCCGAGAGACACTTCCGGGGTTTATTGTTACTTCCGGTTTAAAAGTTCCGCCCGCGGTCCCTTTTTACAGTTGCAAACAGTGTTAAAGTTGCTGATTACTATTTTATGTGCGGAGGTTTTATTGCGTAGGTAATGAGTTTCTTTTCCCGGCGGAGAGGGTTTCAGATGATTGAGGAGTTGGAGTGTTAACTCGGATGATGGATTTGTTTACAATGTCATTTCGACTTGGAACTACTTTTTTGCTCCACTGATCGGTACCACAATATTTTGGATACAAATAGATAATCTATGTGAAACCCTTGAAAAAAGTTACTTTACTCTTGTAAACATTATTTACCACATCTTTTTTTATTAATTGAATAATTAAATCAGACGACCACTGTTACTTACTGAACTCATTAGAGTAAAAAAAAAAAAAAAAAAACATAACCCTAAGAATAAGGAGGATCTCTTTTATAACTTAATCGGTTTAAAAACTAAACTCTAAACTTATGTTCTTAATCAATGGTTATCCAATAACATTGGGCAAATTGGTTCACTAGAGTATAAACGATATTTTAAACGTTTTCTTTCAAAGCTTGATCTAGTTTATAAAAATGTTCCACGTGTTTAGAATTCTTCTATGCTGGCCAACGTATAGAACAAAAGTGTCGACTTCCATTAAATCAAACAAAATAACAATATTTTCCGTAACATGTTGTTTGATGGATTCTATGACACATGAAACATCCCTGTACATTTAGTGGATTTATTTTAGGGTTGAGTGATGTAGTGCACGAACTGTTTGTTTTGCTGCACCTACTAATGTCGTTCTCTCACTTGATCCCATTCAATTTTGATGACCATTTTTGTTTGTTTTTTCCTATGAAATTTTAGCTTCAATGATAACAATAATTGCAATGCCATTGATCAAGTGCGAAATATTTTTATTCCTCATCTTCTAATTTTTCAATACTGAAACACGTGGTTTACTGCGAAATGCATACAATCCAATTTATCTATAATATGGAAGAATCTATTATAGTAATTTACATCTATTAGAAACTTTATGGTAAAGCAATCAACAATACTAGTGGAGTCTCCAGATCTACTGTACCGGAAGTACAATGTTACTTGTAGTTGTCGCTCCCTCCGCTAGGCGCGTGACTGCAGCGCCACAACCAGGATCATCCCTTTGATCCTGTTTTATATCCTTAAGGACATCGCGTCTCCCCCGCTTGTCCACTGGCACACTTATCGATTTATTATATCACTAATCCTTCTGAATAATTCAGCACCAGATTCCTTCCAGTTTATGGTTATTTTTGTTTTGTTTTCCAGTAGAGTATTTTATTTGTTAGCGTGTATCAGAAAAGCTATCGGGGTTTTAAATTTTGCTAATTTTTATGTGTTACCTATGACCACAGTACATTATTTTCAATTATGAAGACAAGGAGTTAATTTTATGGTCTGATTATTGCTTTTGGTTTAAAAATCAAGCCTGTTAGAAAAAAAACGTTAACGACCACACCGACGATAACACCAACTTTCTATTGGAGCATACTCAAGTCAATAATTGTGATATACCATTACAAAAGTAACCAAGCCTTACTAGAAACATCAAAGATCAAACTATACTATTTTAATCTAGAACGCGAATGACCCAAATGTAACATAATAAATGCTTGGTAATAATGTTTAATTCACAATAGTAATGTTTTATGTATTTAGTTTGTACCAATGTTTGTAGTTTGAAAATTATTTATGTAAACAAAACTGTTAAAAAAAACGGGGAACTGGAAAACGTAAGCTCATTTCACAAATAGAGTGGATCATACTCGACACAAATCACTTCTGCAAACAGCTTGAAAAATAAATTAACGAAACGTACAAATCAAATCAATATCAAACTCGAATACAAGCAATTAGTTATACTCCCGAAATAAATTTAATCCATGGCAAAAACTTCTTATCACACCGATTCACAATGACAATACATTCGTACCTTGACAGAACATACTACCGTTGACTGTAAATCCTTAAGGATTTACAGTCAACGATGATACTACATAGTGACAGTACCTAATAAGTGGTTCTACCCGACGCAGTCCACATCTGCAAAATCCAAAAACAAACTAGTATACACAAAACATATAAATCAAATCAGTTTCAAACCAGAACACGAGAAAAATAAAATATCAGTGATTAATTAATACTTCCATAGTAAAAATAAACCCTCACAAACCTTTCTAACACTCACAATGAACTGACACAACTTACTTCAGAAACATCCAAAAACAGACCATCACACATTCACAGCATACTAATCAATTCCACAACACAAATCTAACAGTGATCAGAAAAACTCTCGAAATAAATTAATTCCGCAAGAAAAAAAACTCTGTAATGACACCCTAATGGAATTACAGCTCTAATTCCGCCGTAGATTGGCCCGGCCAGTATTGTCCAGTAAGTAGAAGGCGGTGGACGGTTGCGCCTCAGTAATATTCAGATGGGATGATAGAGCGCGCAATGACACCGACGCATTGTTTGGGCCAAATTGTAGGTTCCTGCGCAGTCTCACACCTAGAGGAATGTCGGCTGTAATAGCAGCCCCGGCGTTGCCTCCGAGTCGGAAAACTTTCGACCCGTGTCACTGCTGTGACCGTTTTGGAAATTGAAACTGAGTTGACACTGTGTTGTGCTCAAGTAGTGTATAGTGTGTTAGCTCGGATAGGTGTAGTTTCTGAAAAGTACAAGATAGTTTTAGGATGAAACATTAGTTGCCGTAAAAATATTGTTTGAAATTTTATCTTACTTAGGCCTACTATATTATTTGTTATTTCATCACGAAAACCTTAAGCGTGGGTAAATAAATAATATTTCAAAGTTGTTGGGAATATTGAGAATATATGCTTATTATACTGTATATCACTGTTATGAGCACTGTATTCTAATTTATATTGTATAGGGATACAAGTCTTCTACCCCAAAAACTATCAAGCAAATCGGATGTACGATGTCAAACTCAAAGGAACTCGATATTTTGTTACGCAAGGGTTCCGTTGTGTTAACTGTTATTAGTTATGTTTTTGAGTCGTAGCAAATAGTTCAATGGGGTAGTTACTTGATTATAATGTTATAATGAAACTTGATTATATTAAAAAGGGTCTTTCACGTTTTATTTTATGAGCGTTTAATCCCTTAAATTCATTGTATTTTCTAAAATAGAAAAACAACTAACAACTTTGGATACACTAATAAGAGATATAAACTGTAGAATAATTTTTTAATTCACAAATTATAATCCTAATGGAATTAAGTTTCATCGCTCATATATTTAATACAAATTTACGAAACGAAACAAGTGTCAGACTCTATGACGTATGACTGGTAAAATATAAGGTAAGGCAGACGTTGTTTTATATACGTCAGTAAACTTTATGTTACAGTGATAACACAATTTGCTGTACACCTATACCGTACTATCATCTCGGACTTCATTGAAAGAGCTACGGGTTCAAACACCGATGTATCCTCGAAAATTTTACTGAACATCCATCCTCAAATGTGCTTGCTATCCACACATAAAAGTTCCCCAGTGTAAGCCACTTATATCGTTTAAATATAAAAACAAACAAAAATTTGCAACATTACTCTGCATGTAAACATTTGTGTGGCAATCGTTTGCAATAACATTAACCAAACAGTGGCCGCACCTGATCCAGTGGCAGTAAAGCTGGACTGCGGTAGCCCAAAGTCGTAACTGCCACAGTTATTATGGTACGTCTGTATCCGATATTTCTTTACCGCTTTATGACCGTTTCTAAAACAATTGCGCGGAAATCTGTTGCGCGTTGATTTACGAGGGTCGGGGGCAGTAAAAGCGCGGGACCGCGGCATAACCAGCTGGCTTTATGAGACTGCTGGACCATAGAGTATGACACCTGACCGGCGCCATAGAGTAAGGTGCGTGTTTGGGATTCTTCCTTCAGGGTTTAATTTTTTAACGGCGGAATCTCGTTATTAATTAAGGTTTTCTTTATGAGTGTTTGTGTGGTTATTTGTTTGTAATGTTGGAGAAGGATGTTAGAAAAAAAATATGTACAAATATTTTTACGTGTATTTATAGAATGTATAAACTTTAAATATTATAATTTATATATTTTTTTGGAGATGTATGTTTAACTTTAAGCAGTGATTAAGTACTGAATGTTTAAATTTTACAAAATAAATAATTAATTTGATAATTTTTTTAGTCTTTTTTTTATTTTCGGTCGTAATTAAAGTTATATATGCAACGAACAGTAAGTGTCATAAGCTACTGTACAATTTGATATGGATTATTGGTTTTCAAATCGGCAGGGGCAAGACGCAAAACACATACTGTCCTCATATTGCCTAGTTGGTTAAATGAAGGCGCTCGGACAACTGTGGTCTGTGGAGGAAGCAGTTGTGCCTCACACATTAAAAAGAAGTTCGAACTAAATGGATAACAATAGTGAGTAGAAGAAGTAAATGCCTATTCTTCATTAGACTTGAAATTCTAAAATGCACAGAAGTGTTTAACCTTTCACCATTAAGAAATTAGTGGCGGGAATTATAAGGGGTACACTAATTTTTAACTCTATTCAAAAACATTTGTATTTTATTTTGAATTAAGTTTCTTTTTCACCAAACAAGCTTTATTGAATTTAAAGCATAGTTTCAGTCTTATATTATTGATATACTATTTAAAATATATATTTTATTTAAACATAATGCATTTTAAACTTTACAAAGTAAACTTGAAGGGATAATAAAAGGTAACACAAATATAAATGGACATATTAACAGTCTTTGTTGTTTTTTATACAATTTAATAAGAAATTCAGCTCTTGTTTACTTTTATCTCTCACTATTTTACTTTTAATACCTATTTCAAAGGAAACATAAAAATAAATGCTGTAATAAAATAGATTAATTTTTATTTTGGAAATGTCATACGGTAAGGGGTAATAAGTTGAGGATTTTGAAACTTAAAACCTAAAATACATCAATTTAAAGAAAAAAATCTTTGATATAAGAAATTTTATTACGTACCTATACATTTGTTACTGGGCTCTCAATTAACTATTCTGTCTAACGAAATTTTGACTTTAGATAGTAACAAGACCAGACTGTTCCCTTACAAAAATCTCTAAGCAAAATCTCAATTCAGTTAAATCAATTTTACAAACATACTTTAATTGATCAAAAGTAGTGTTTAACCAATTCAACGACCAATCCACTCTAGTGCCCACGTCAGTAGGGGGTGACTCTAGGGGTGGTTAGGGAGGGGTAGTGGTATCTCCCGCACATGATTGAGTATCTACAGGCATCTAGCATATTGCTCGCCCCCCTTTAAGCTGTTAATTTATTGTCCTCGCCTCTCATATACTCACCCCCTCCCCCGAGCTTCACTTCTTTAAAACATTTCTTATATTGGCGGCTCAGGCTTTCTGATTTAATAATCCGACAATAAACCCGTATTGGAATGTTGGCTGGAATATGTGTGGTTATTTGGTTGGATAGCACTCCGTTGTCGTTTTTAAATTTATTTAAACCATATTATTATTTTTATTTGATTCTAATGTTTTGAATATTATATACACTTTTGAACATAAATTAGATCACGTTCATCTAACAATTTGAACAACAAAATCCCCCAAAAAATGTTTTTGTAAATGTATTATTTTTTATAATTAATCAAATCAGTTTATTCGACGTAAAAATATATATATACGAGCAATGTCATATCAGACTAAATAATACTTAACTCCCCGATATATTATATAATTAAAAAAGTGTGTATTTATATAAATTTATTTGTAAAAGTGTAATAATTCAATGAATCTAAGTTTTCCTCTCAAATAGCTTGCAGCTAGAGAGGAATACAAGACACTGCTGCGTACAACAAACGTTTGCTTGCTATACAATAAATTTATTGAATTTGAAACATATATTTACATGTATGAGTATATTGGGATGTTTTGTACTCCAGTTTTAGGAAAAACTGATTCAAACTGTGTATAGTAAAAGTAATAATAAAAATAGCTTACCCAATGTATATTCGTACAACTGATTTATAAATTCTTTTCTGTTTACAAAACAAAGTGTCTATTTAATCAGATCAAAGTTGTTTTTTTTTTCAAAGGAAGAGTTAAAATGTTATTATTTGTGTGCATTTATTTTTCTTTGGTGTACCCACCTTTTTACTTTACATAATTACTTGGTTCATAACAGTGTAATATTGATTATTTAATTCCTAGCTAGCGTTGACAATACAATAATAATAAATAACGAATTAATTCAGTAAGAATAAACTGGACGGATTTTCATCTCAACTCCACCGGTAAACCAATGATTCGCAAATTCAGATAACATCCAATAACAAACTAGGGATCCAAACCGATCAGAAACAAAACCTATTCCATCCCAGCTGTTATCTGTAAGGGTCAGAATGTTTAGGTTTACAAATGGACTCTGTCCCATCCCCACAACCCTTGTCTACGAGCCCTCACGACAGAATTTTTCATTCATATCTCTAAATGACTCAAGATTTTCCTTGCATTTCCATATAAATGATAGGATATTGGGCTGTTAGTCGTTGAGCATGATTTATGTTAGGGGCGGTATTGGAGGGAGACGTAGGGGACATTCCACAAGCTCTCATTAGACGAGTTGGTCAGTTTTGGCGGGAGTTGGTGGTGTATTGAGGTGATCTACAAGGCTTTGTTTGTAAGACATGTAACCTTAAAGTCTAATTTAAGTTTTGAAAACTTTTAAGTTTCTATAAAATCATTTTCTTTTTTTTCTCAATTCTTATTGTTGCAGAATTCTGTTAGTGTAAGCATGCAAATTTGTAAAAGCCGAATTTAAGTTGCACATTTCGAGGATATTACCAAAAGCTAACTATTTAGTTACTATTATGCATAGTCACGAGCTTAACGTATGCTTAGTAAACCTTAAATTGTTTTTGGCGTGTCCAAACTATTATTTGATTTGCAACATACCCCTCCATAAAGTGCTGTGTATGTGTATGAAATAATGTTGTTTAAAGGTTCACCAATAATGAACTTCAAACAAAGAATTGTATGAAATAAGTTGTTGAGTATAAATATTATAACTCCATTGGACCTAAAATTGGGATGAAAATCATCTTCCCAAAAACAGAATTGATATATCATCTGACTTGATTTTTACTAGGAACTACGTAAACTAATTATTTACTTCGTGCAATCAGTTAATTTTTCAGTTTTTACCAAGATTACTCTCAGCTTAGAAAACTAGACACACATAATAAGAAGTAATAGGCACTTAATTGGTTTGAGTAGGTTTTCGACCAGTGACTAACTGCAGCGGCGGCACGGAGTCAAACAAAGCCTATGTTGACTATGGTAATGAGCCAGGTCACTGGCTGATGCTGAGTCGCAATTAAAGTTGTTTTATTTGAAGAGGAGCCTGACAGGTGACACGTGACGGGCTGACAGAGCTTTTAACGGCTACGTCACTCCTTACTCTGCCTACTTAGACTTTAGCTACGTCACTGGCTCCATCCCCAGGTCCTCATACGTCACTTTTGCTCCATCTCCTCCTCATCTTTCGTCACTTTGACTACATTTCCTGCTCCTCTTACGTGATTTTGGTTCCATCTCATGCTGCTCCCAGGTTCCTTTGGCTCCATCTCCTGCTCCTCTTCGTCACTTTTACTACATTTCCTGCTCCTGTTACGTCATTTTGGTTCCATCTCATGCTGCTCCCAGATTCCTTTTGCTCCATCTCCTGCTCCTTTTCGTCACTTTGACTACATTTCCTGCTCGTGTTACGTCATTTTGGTGCCATCTCATGCTGCTCCCTGGTTCCTTTGGCTCCATCTCCTGCTCCTATTCGTCACTTTGACTACATTTCCTGCTCCTCTCACGTCCTTTTGGCTCCATCTCCCGCTCATCGTCGTCACTCTGGTTCCATACCCTGCTCCAGCTATCAGATTAATCATCAACGTTTTAAAAATGAGAGAGGACATAATTTTTCGACTTTAACACACTCTACTTGTTTAACCATGTTCTAACAAGAATAAAATATTGGATATGTAGAATTAGATAGGGTGTCTATTTCAGTATCAAATCAATAGCTACAATCATCATGAAACAACACGATTTTCTAGATTTTGGACTTAAGTAAAATATAATTGTTTTATTTCTAATACACCTAAAACACACTACGAATGATTAGTTACTATATCCATTCTATTACTCATTGTAAAATCATTAATTTTTTTATAATCGTCTCTAAGCGACGACAGCGGGGCAGCGCCAGTAGTGCAGTAGGCGCATCCTGGCGGATCCTGATGTAACTGTCGTCCTCGTGGCTGCTAGCGCTGCTGCGGCAAGTCATGAAACTTCTAGTGACCTGTGAACAATGAGAACTGTTATTGACGAACATTTCCGTAATAATATTTTCACGTTTTAACCTTTTTAGTTTACTCACATTTGGGAAGCAGTTATAGCTGTAGTATTCATGATAAGAACTATGCCCGAAGCCTATTTAGGTAAGGGTTCTTAAAATTACAAAAAATAAAAAAAAACTTTGAGGAGGATTATTAGAGTATGAAAAGAAAAGAAAGGGGGAATATGTCTTATAGAAAATTATATTTGGAGTTTTACATAACATTGTCAACATAATTAATTATCAGCGCTCAATTTAGATGAAGGGATACGAGTTCAGACAAAATAACTTTTAGCCTATATTTGTCTTCTAAATATTTAAAGTGCCAAGCCAAAAGTGTATTTTGGCCTAATAGAACAGCACATTTTGTATTCAATCATTCTATGGGGAGCTGTTAAGAAGAATATTGACCAGATCTTTGTTTGGCAGAATATGGCAGTAAGAGCAATCTTGGGCATGCCGCCTCGGACTAGCTGCAAAAATGTTTATAAAGAACTTGGCTTTCTCACAGTCCCTTCACTTTATATCTATGAATCAGTTTGCTATATAAAATCACAGAACATTAAACCAACTTTTACAAATCACACTTACAACACACGAACAAAGGGCACACATGCAGTCCAACATAAACTCACAAAATTTGAACACAAACCAGATTACATGGGAATGAAATTGTACCAGGCCCTACCAAAAAATTACTTGAAATTCAGAGCTTAACAAAATTTAAAAAAATATCTAGTAGAGTTAAGTTTAGAGGACATAGACAGTTACCTAGACGGTGACAAAAATTAGTATTAAGCTGGTTATTCTTTGTATTAACCCTGACCTGTCCAATTCCTTAAGGCAAAGGACTACGGACGGAGAGATCATGTATCATGTATCATGTATCATGTATCATGTATGTAACACCGTTCGTTGTGTCCTATGTTATTCTTATCTAGAGAAAAATATGTACAATACTGTAGAAGCTATTAATGAAATTTAGATTGATGAAATCTTGTTTATTTCATGCTAAGGTTATGAAATTCAACACAAGACTTTTTATGTTCCTCCAAATATCAATCCAAAAATGATCTTTGACCACAATATTACTGATATTATACGTGAGTACAAGTAGTTACAGCTTTAAAATGGTCGTTACTCTGATATGGAATAACACTTAAAAAACAAGGGGCTTGGTGGATATATTCATGTCCGTGTTAGGTTCCCAATCGTACTCAAATGACGTGTTAAAGTTGCTTTTAAATAAAACAAGATACTGTAACAAAAGTATCATTTATTTAGACGTGCAACGAGTAAGATTGATTTAGGAAATTAGAATTTATATGAAAGCCAGTAGATGCATGCCATATTTTAATATACAAATAAAAGTTGAAACCCTCATAATTCAATACTGTACTGTCTTGAATCATTAAAAAAGTAATTGTGTAAAGTCAAATAGGAGGATTGGTGTACACATCACTGGCCTGAAAGTCTATGCTAATTGCCGAAACAGCTGGTTTTTGACAGTCCCATTTAAATATTTTCAAACACATTTTCTTTTGGCCCAGTTACGTCATTTGTGTATGTTTATGGTCCATACCGTCTCCGATTCTAATATCCGTGCGTGTAGTACCAGCACGACAGCGGTGACGAAAACAAGAAACAAAATAACAACAAAACAGAAAATGAAACCCCAAGCACAGTCCTAAACAGACCAATCGGCTGACAATGTTTACATAACAGATGAAGTGCTAATATACTCACTCTCGCAGTCCGACCTAACATTTGCTCATCCATCACCCCCCCCCCCCCCAAACTGTCACCGACCGAGAGTAAATAATTGGTCGACTCGAGCTAATAGCTGCGATTAGTGATATTAAAAACTCCCCCCTCGTGCTACAGGTGGGGGGGGGGGGGGTATGTCGACGTCGGGTCTCATCACCTTCGGTTGAATGTTCGTGTTGTTGGCTTATTGGTATTGAAACGTTGTATTGGTTTATAGTTTTGAATACAATATAACTTGGTGTGTAAAAAACCAATGAGAAATGTAAAAGAAAGCTATGGTCTAGTTGGTAGTGGAACTAATGGATCTTAGAATACCTCGCAAAACACTCAAATAAATATCAACATCTTATTAGCATTTAAATTCTCCTACATTGCTAAAACGGAAATATGATTGTTATGAATTTTTGCTATATAATAACCAAAATAATAGAACTTTTGCTTTTTACTGTTATAGCTTAGGCATTTCTTTGTTGTCAATAGTTCACCGGCGCTAACAAATGACAAATTCATTGTCGTTGATACCTAAATTATTTGAGAGTTAGAAATGATGTAAAAATTTGATTAAAGAATGTTACAAATCAGAAACAGTGTGAGTCACACAATATATTTTTTCTACGTGTACTATGCCTTAAAGTTTACAATGTACTAAAACATGTTATGAAGTAAAACGGGGCAAAACCCGCGGGTACAGCTAGTACAATATATATTTTCTACGTGTACTATGCCTTAAAGTTTACAATGCACTAAAACATGTTAAATTATCTTACAGTAAATAAACGGAACGTCTACAATACAAAACATTCTTCATCCCCATCCAATTGACTTCACAATCAGCGATCGCAAGTACTTTATCTTGATATCCGAACACGGCCCTTCACGTGGCACCGAAAAAATGAATCCCATCAACTTGTAAGCGTGCTCATCTCCTTTATAAATGACAGGCTCCAACGGTTTGTCGAAGGCTTTGGGGCAGATTTGGAGCTTAATGTGACATATCTCATTCATAGAGCGGTCAACTGCCCTTGTAAAACGGGACGAGATCGACGGGGGCGATGAAAAATGATGGTTGCGAAATTGGGCTGCTATGATAAATGATGACCCGGGGGCGTGTGGAGCTACAGGGGTACAGGAGGGACAGGGGGGGAGTCACACCTCCTTGGATTAACTCATATTGTTGTCACTGTGTCAGACCGGGGGGGTAAAGTTATTGATCGGTAAATATTCTCACAAAGCTAAGAATTTCGTTTAGGAATTGCATTATTTGAGTTAAACTATAAGGGTTTTTAATTTACGTTGTATGTGTACCACGATTTTTTTAATGTTTGAAAATTGTCTGTGATTGTTGTTTTTTCTACAGGTCCATTTGACAACCACGATTACTAGCTGATATAGACAAAGTATTGTGTTAAAATGCAGTAAGATATATCTGAATCATCCATTTTATATGTATATTTTATATAATCCATTTTAAAGTATATATATTTTAAAGTTACAGTTTACCTATCGGATATATTAAACCAATTTAATATTAAAAGTGAATTATTCCACCAAATGAACCTAAATAATCATGAATAAAAAAGCATAATATTTAAAGTGAGAACCCTGCGAATTTCGTTATATCATGATGATTCATAGAAAACCTTTCAAGTTAATCTGATAAAGCAACAAAAAGTCTTTCAGACAGTCTATAAAGTGGGGCACCGTAGCGGAAGCAACGTTGATTGACCGGCGGAAAGTATTCAATCTCTAGTTGACCGTGTGTGAGGGGTGATCGTGTATTCTGAGGTGATAGCTAGGGTGACTCCCTACTGTGGGGTGATCAGGTGATGGTACTGTCACAATACTGCCTGTCCTCTACTAGAGGTACACAGAGATGACTGGTGGAAAGTATTCAATCTCTAGTTGACCGTGTGTGAGGGGTGATCGTGTATTCTGAGGTGATAGCTAGGGTGACTCCCTACTGTGGGGTGATCAGGTGATGGTACTGTCACAATACTGACTGTCCTCTACTAGAGGTACACAGAGATGACTGGTGGAAAGTATTCAATCTCTAGTTGACCGTGTGTGAGGGGTGATCGTGTATTCTGAGGTGATAGCTAGGGTGACTCCCTACTGTGGGGTGATCAGGTGATGGTACTGTCACAATACTGCCTGTCCTCTACTAGAGGTACACGGAGATGACTGGTGGAAAGTATTCAATCTCTAGTTGACCGTGTGTGAGGGGTGATCGTGTATTCTGAGGTGATAGCTAGGGTGACTCCCTACTGTCGGGTGATCAGGTGATAGTACTGTCACAATACTGACTGTGCTCTACTAGAGGTACACGGAGATGACTGGTGGAAGGTATTCAATCTCTAGTTGACCGTGTGTGAGGGGTGATCGTGTATTCCGAGGTGATAGCTAGGGTGACTCCCTGCTGTCGGGTGATCAGATGATGGTACTGTCACAATACTGACTGTCCTCTACTAGAGGTACACGGAGATGACTGGTGGAAGGTATTCAATCTCTAGTTGACCGTGTGTGAGGGGTGATCGTGTATTCCGAGGTGATAGCTAGGGTGACTCCCTACTATCGGGTGATCAGATGATGGTACTGTCACAATACTGACTGTGCTCTACTAGAGGTACACGGAGATGACTGGTGGAAGGTATTCAATCTCTAGTTGACCGTGTGTGAGGGGTGATCGTGTATTCTGAGGTGATAGCTAGGGTGACTCCCTACTGTCGGGTGATCAGATGATGGTACTGTCACAATACTGACTGTCCTCGACTAGAGGTACACAGAGATGACTGGTGGAAGGTATTCAATCTCTAGTTGACCGTGTGTGAGGGGTGATCGTGTATTCCGAGGTGATAGATAGGGTGATGACTCCCAACTGTAGGGTGATCAGGTGATGGTACTGTCACAATACTGACTGTGCTCTACTAGAGGTACACGGAGATGACTGGTGGAAGGTATTCAATCTCTAGTTGACCGTGTGTGAGGGGTGATCGTGTATTCCGAGGTGATAGCTAGGGTGACTCCCTGCTGTCGGGTGATCAGATGATGGTACTGTCACAATACTGACTGTCCTCTACTAGAGGTACACGGAGATGACTGGTGGAAGGTATTCAATCTCTAGTTGACCGTGTGTGAGGGGTGATCGTGTATTCCGAGGTGATAGCTAGGGTGACTCCCTGCTGTCGGGTGATCAGATGATGGTACTGTCACAATACTGACTGTCCTCTACTAGAGGTACACGGAGATGACTGGTGGAAGGTATTCAATCTCTAGTTGACCGTGTGTGAGGGGTGATCGTGTATTCCGAGGTGATAGCTAGGGTGACTCCCTACTATCGGGTGATCAGATGATGGTACTGTCACAATACTGACTGTGCTCTACTAGAGGTACACGGAGATGACTGGTGGAAGGTATTCAATCTCTAGTTGACCGTGTGTGAGGGGTGATCGTGTATTCCGAGGTGATAGCTAGGGTGACTCCCTACTGTCGGGTGATCAGGTGATAGTACTGTCACAATACTGACTGTGCTCTACTAGAGGTACACGGAGATGACTGGTGGAAGGTATTCAATCTCTAGTTGACCGTGTGTGAGGGGTGATCGTGTATTCCGAGGTGATAGCTAGGGTGACTCCCTGCTGTCGGGTGATCAGATGATGGTACTGTCACAATACTGACTGTCCTCTACTAGAGGTACACGGAGATGACTGGTGGAAGGTATTCAATCTCTAGTTGACCGTGTGTGAGGGGTGATCGTGTATTCCGAGGTGATAGCTAGGGTGACTCCCTACTATCGGGTGATCAGATGATGGTACTGTCACAATACTGACTGTGCTCTACTAGAGGTACACGGAGATGACTGGTGGAAGGTATTCAATCTCTAGTTGACCGTGTGTGAGGGGTGATCGTGTATTCTGAGGTGATAGCTAGGGTGACTCCCTACTGTCGGGTGATCAGATGATGGTACTGTCACAATACTGACTGTCCTCGACTAGAGGTACACAGAGATGACTGGTGGAAGGTATTCAATCTCTAGTTGACCGTGTGTGAGGGGTGATCGTGTATTCCGAGGTGATAGCTAGGGTGACTCCCTACTGTAGGGTGATCAGGTGATGGCACTGTCACAATACTGACTGTCCTCTACTAGAGGTACACGGAGATGACTGGTGGAAGGTATTCAATCTCTAGTTGACCGTGTGTGAGGGGTGATCGTGTTTTCTGAGGTGATAGATAGGGTGATGACTCCCAACTGTAGGGTGATCAGGTGATGGTACTGTCACAATACTGACTGTGCTCTACTAGAGGTACACAGAGACGACTGGTGGAAAGTATTCAATCTCTAGTTGACCGTGTGTGAGGGGTGATCGTGTATTCTGAGGTGATAGATAGGGTGATGACTCCCAACTGTAGGGTGATCAGGTGATGGTACTGTCACAATACTGACTGTGCTCTACTAGAGGTACACGGAGATGACTGGTGGAAGGTATTCAATCTCTAGTTGACCGTGTGTGAGGGGTGATCGTGTATTCTGAGGTGATAGATAGGGTGATGACTCCCAACTGTAGGGTGATCAGGTGATGGTACTGTCACAATAATGACTGTGCTCTACTAGAGGTACACGGAGATGACTGGTGGAAGGTATTCAATCTCTAGTTGACCGTGTGTGAGGGGTGATCGTGTATTCTGAGGTGATAGATAGGGTGATGACTCCCAACTGTAGGGTGATCAGGTGATGGTACTGTCACAATACTGACTGTGCTCTACTAGAGGTACACGGAGATGACTGGTGGAAGGTATTCAATCTCTAGTTGACCGTGTGTGAGGGGTGATCGTGTATTCTGAGGTGATAGATAGGGTGATGACTCCCAACTGTAGGGTGATCAGGTGATGGTACTGTCACAATACTGACTGTGCTCTACTAGAGGTACACGGAGATGACTGGTGGAAGGTATTCAATCTCTAGTTGACCGTGTGTGAGGGGTGATCGTGTTTTCTGAGGTGATCAATCTCTAGTTAACCGTGTGGATTTTTAGATATTTTTTTGTTGTAACGTGTTTTGTGTTTAGCATTGCGTGTAACGTGTCCTACAATCAGCTTTCATGAAAAAATTAAGTGAAATTTTCAATCCTCTCTACTTCTACTCGAGTTCAAAACCTAGAATTCAATTTTCAAAGCATGTCTAATCGTCAAGATATAATTCAATATCAAGTCACTCCCACTTTATTGAAAGTGTGCAAATCACCATAAATTAAATACGAAATTGAGTCGTTTAAGCCGCGTTATATTTAATTACCCCAGATAAAGGTTTCCTCGAAGATCTCGAGTTGGGAAAGTTAGACCCATAATTAGACCAAATCCTGGGATCTGCGTCACTGAGCCGACTTTCAAACTTAATACTTGGACTTTGTTTGTCTTCTAATTGTACCTCCTTGAATCTCAATTGAGTTCGGAGAGAGAGAACTTTGCACGTTTATATGGAGTCTCCATTTATGTTAGAGAAGTGTAAATCTCCAATCTCCTTTGGTAGAATTTTAACTTTTGAAGTATTTGCTTTAATTACATTACTAAACAATCAATTGTACGTTGACTCAAAAATGTCCTTTAGTTTTATGCTATTTAGAATTATCTGCTCAATAAATCTCAAATATGATGGGTTTGGCCTAAGTTACGTACAAGCATTTGTATGTAAATTCTTTTTGTAGATTTCTCCAACTTTGGTTTTCTACTACTTACTCAATCTAGATTTGAAACATGTTTTATAAATCATATAAGTTACTATTTAGAACACTAAATGAAATATCTCTTGAACTGTATTTTAATTCCCAATACGGTATTTATTTTAAAATTCACTTTAAATAATTTACTCCCATTTAAACTTAAAACCATTCTCTTTTAAACAAAAACAAACAAATAAATTGTTTCCAGGTACATTTCGATTATACAGTAACTACATTCGATTATGAATGGAGGTCCCTCGATAAGGAATGACAAATGACCTTGCCTGGAGCACTCCAGCTACTTATCATCAGTGATAAGAATCAAGCCAACATGTTCCAGCATGCGGTGGCGGTCTTGCTCCCGTGTACTTGCATATATCATTGATAAGATAGTGATAAGAAGATGCGTGATCAAGTATGTAGTGTTTGCATATCGAAGTTGTTCAGTTCTAATTGTCTGGGAATTTGTATTTGATGTACAAAATTGTTTAGGATTGAAAAGTTTACAGATTGTTTAACTGTTATATAATCGATAAATTGTCATATTTAAAATGATCACAGGCCTACTTACCTCCAAGTAACAAAACCCACTTAGCATTCTCAAATGAAAACTATTGTCAATAAGCTACAGACATTGTTTTAAATCGAATTTATTAATAGGCAAGCATGTTTCTTAAAAACCTTTTTTCTCAGCTCGTGTGCATTGCAGGTAAAATATACGCATACTGTTAGAAAGATAATTTCCTTTAGATTTGCAAAATCCCACTATAAATTAAAATATTTAAAAAATTAGCATAAAAAATGAATTTAAAATTTAAAAACAAATTTAATTAGTAATGGTTAGCTGCAAAGCTTTTTCACGATAAAAAGTGATCGATAACACATTTTTGTCTAATCCCAACCCAACCATTGGTTGATAAATATTATTTTAAAACCGGGAAAAAATGTAGAAGACATACTCATTATGTTTTTACGACTACAAGACCGACTTGTAGGGGACTGCGAGTGTCAAACTTGTGTTGGAGGTTCTTCATTTCCCTATGCAAATGTTAGTAATCACCCGCAGTGATAGACTGTCTGGGGTGTAAACCACTCCTGCAAGGTGATAAACTCAGATTAAGATTTGGAAACAAGAAGGGAGATGTTCACTCTGTATTGTTTTACGTTTTGTGTATTTATTCGTGGAAAATCGACTGTTTCTACTTCTTGTCGATTTCCCCCAAAATGGTCCACATGACAAAAATTCTCCCTCTGTAAACAAAATTTTATATTTTTACCGATTGAAGTAATGGAATAAAAGTAATTTTATAATTTCACTGTGCCTACAGATGTTATTTATAACAAAAGTTAAAGGAATACCAGTTAAAATACAAAATCAAAGTTAAATTACAAAACTAAACTAAAATGTTGCAACGTTCTGTTTTATAAAGTTAACAACATCAAACTCACCGATCCTTTGTAATAAGGTGAAAATCTATTAAAATAATTGTATGAAAATAGTAAAATTCAGATATGGTAAGAGAATATAATTAATTGACCACCTTTAATGATAATGAAATTTTACCGTTTATTAAGCCTTGGTTAAAGGTTTTAGGAACTGAAATACAGAAAGCAAACTTTTGTCCAAAAAGTTGTTTGGCAAAACTGTTAATACTTGAACCGTGGAATAAACAACCCACTAATCATTACATACATTTATGACTCAAATGGTTATCAACACTCTATTTAATTCAAACAACCAATATGATCTACATTTTCTTTTTCTTCCTTAGTACAAAGCTAATCTGAGATTCGCCAACCCCTACATTTTCCTTCACCCTCTAATTTGTTCGAGCCACATTATCCTAATACCCCAGTACAACTGTGACTGTCACAGTAGCGATGTCG